>NC_090438.1:144377142-145000787 GCF_031143425.1 Pleurodeles waltl
ATGTAATTTGAGTGGAAGATGAGAACTTCCTTGTGTGTGCACGAATACCAACACCTGCTGCCAAGGTGACTCCTTTGAACATGGAACTGATTACAATTTGAATACTGGCAGTGCATCATGATAAACAATATTGAAAAGCCCATTTCTTTAGAGTAGTTTCATTCAAATTTTCTCTTTTTTCTTTTTTCTTAAAACTGCACATATTCACAGCAGAAACAGCCAAAGTGTTTCGTCCTTAACAGAGGACTTGTTCAGGGCTGTAATACAACAAATATGATCCCTTACAGTGTGCACAACCACACATATACCCGCAAAACACTTTAAAGTTAAACAAAGTAACACATAAAAGAACTACATATATTTTGAAAAAAGAACCACACAAGTTGCTCAATAAGCTATTGTGAATAAAAACAAGACAAGAGAATATTTCAACTGTGAAAAGCAGAAAGTACATACACAAAAGAATGGAGAGGCAAAATACTTAATAACCTATTGTGAATAAAAATAAGACAAAGGAATACCTCAACTGTGAAGAGCAGAAAATACATATATAAAATAAAAGGAGAAGCAAAAACTTAATAGTACCAACAAACTATATTTAAAAAACACACCTGAGACATCCCATTTTAAAAATTTTGTACCAAATTAGTTTTCTTCTTTACTGGTCGTATAGATGTGAATGTACTTGAAAACCACATTATTTTATATTATTTAACACTTTGAAAATAGCAGGCCATTTCTGATAGCATGTTCCACAGTAATATCAACATATTCAAATTATTCAATTTCCATTCTCACTGCATTCAAAAAATTATTTATCCAATTGTGTATGCTTTCTAGTCAATACCCAAAAGATGAAAACATTTATAACAAATTCATTTGATAGTGTTATTCTCTTGTTTAGACCATGCTTGATTCTCTAAATGCAAAAACCCTTGCACACACCTGATACCAAATTCATGTGATAGTATTATACTCTTATTAAGACCATAATTAATTGCTTAAAAATAAAGAAACCTTGTTCATACCTAATAATTTGATTCCACTTCGATCCGCCATATTTGAGGGGTCATTCCTAATGTAAAGATAGTATCAAAAACATCCAGCATCAGTGCCTAGTATAAAAGAAGAAGCTCCGTCACTTCACCAAAAGGAAATTCCTGATCATAATTGTCATTGACATAGAAAATATATTTATTGAGCCAATGTTCCAACATGTTAATGCTAAATATATTTGCGATGCGACAATTTGGCAGTCTTGTGCGATCGGCAAAACATTTACTAATTGCCTGTACCAGTTGTACTTCTCAAATAAGTATGTTGATCACAGCCCACTATCGGCAATACAAACGATTTACAAAGTCAGTAGCCCATTTACTAATTACCAGACATGGTCCATTAAGGACAGTTAAGCATTTCATTTAAATCGGCACGCTACTAATTACCAGCCGATTGCAATCCACTAAGATCAGTAACACAGTTTATTTAGATAGGGAACATATCTGCTAACAGTTAAGCTTGTTACAGGCATTTTTAAATAAGTTGTTGCAATTAAGTGTTACTATGTTGCTCCAGAGTAGACAACAAAGTCCTCGCATAACAGGTTGCGTGTATTATATAGCAGCCATTGATAGTCTTAAAGCATAAACTATGCCCATACACTTCCCTTATCACGTAATAACATGCACTATTAACGTTAGGCATTTTTCCTCAAATTAGAAAAAAAAAATTATATTTAAATCTTGAGATAGATTGTTACAATTGAATATTACTATGTCGCTCCAGAGTAAATGCCAAAGTCCTCACAATACAAGTTGTATGTATTGCAAATGAGTCAATAATAGTCTCAATGCATAAGCTGCATCCATACAATTCCCTTTATCATGTTATTACTTATGCTATTGGTATTCGGTGTTTTGCTCAAGTGTTAAAATTTCATATGTAAATATAAAAGTACCTAAAAAGAAACAGTTAAAATATAGCAATTCATAATAGCCTTTATAAGCTGCCAGGTACCTTCATGCGTGCCGAAAAGAAAATACTTCAACTGGTCCTCGCTACATCCGTACACGAGTCATGGTAACAAGCCAAATTGTTCAAGGCGCCCGATTTTAAACACCTGCCTCTCAGTTACCCACAATTCAACATCAAAGGTATTCTGCCAATTAACTCGAGGCAGCAATCCACATGTCTAAAACAGCACCATTCCCGGGGTTAATCATGACCATGGCAGCCATCTTTGAACAAGTCCCTTCATTTGAGCCTGAATGCAATGTAGATATCTGCCATTGATAAAATAGTATGTTAAAGAGTCTGGATCAAAAATGATGCCGATATCAACCATCACTATAACATAAACAATGAATATTTAATAGCCAGAGATGTACGCAGTGCCTGATTTATTAAAGCCATAATTTCACCAGTTGTACACTATAAAAAAGGGGAGCCAGGATGTTATGTTCGTGACTCAACATAGACTGTGCAAATAATTATAACTTACTCTTCTACATTGCTTCAGTCCCATAGTAGATTGATCCTAGATCTTAAAAAAAGTACCATTCCCTGAAGTTAATTGTGACCATGGCGGTCATCTTTAAATAAATCCCTTTATTAAAGCCTGTACATAATGCAGGTGTGTACCAACATCACAATGTGAACATAGAGTATTGAAAGGGGTAGAACATTCAGAAACCTGGGTAGAAAGTGATGTTGATGTAGAAAATCACTATAACATTCGCAATAATATTTAATGACCAGCGGTGTTGGCGTTACCCAATTTATTGACGCCAGCACCTCATCAGTTATTTACCGTGGAAAAATAATGAAAGCTACACTCGTAAATCAGCATAGGAGAGAGTTGTCGCGTAGGCTCTTATTATTCTAGTGAGACTACTCGATTTTGAGTGGCAGAATCACCCGTGGCGTGGGAGACTAAGTCTAACCCACTGCTTGTGACACCTGTCGCTCCAATCCAGGTTTTGCTCCAGCTAACTAGCAGTGCCCAATCTCTACACAAGGGTAGGGATGACGGAGCAGCCGAACACATGACATATTTGGCTTCTCAGGGAAGACTCAGGTTTCATCCGGTTCTCTCATTTACAATTCAGTCTCATATATAAATGACAGACAGAAGCAGTATATGTTTCAATAATGCGTTTAATAAAATGACTGCATCTTAGATAGCAAAGCGTGAGCTGCAATAACCAGGACGACACAACATGTCAGTATTAAAATTGTGACGAGAAGAGTGAAACATAAAAACAACGATATCATATTGTCGCTATGATCAATGGACTAATTTCTGTCTAGGTTACAATTGAGCACAGCATATTAAGCTCTAATTCTGCCCTTCAGTTTCCCCTGGGAAGACGCCAACCCCCATACCTGAGCAAAGGCCTGCGGTCTGCATTAGCATCTGTAGTGAAGAATTCGGCAATCAGCATACATTTGTGGTTCCCAGGCTGGAGTCTCCCTCTAATGTGTAAGGGACATAGAAAGTGTTTTTATAATAACACAACTGATGTTCTGAGAAAATGTCCCTACGTAATGATGTGTGTTTTCTATGAATGTCGGAGACTAAACTTCTACCACGTTCACCGGCAATGTACCATGCTGTAGCCTTGGAAGAAGCACAGAGTGATCAAGAATGTCTTGTTTGAGAACAGAGTGCTGGCCTAGGCAAAAACAGTTAGATAAACGGAAAATAAAACAAGACGGGGAAAATGGTTATTGTCACAATAATAAGATGAAGCTGGATAAAATATATCTAGGTTAAAGTGTACAGCGGCCTATTGTGTTAAAATTACATGCATAGAGCTATAACTAAAATGTCTACGTGACAGAGTCAGCATACAATATGTTCGTATTTCAAATACGACTAAAATATCATGTAACCTGAGATTGTCATCCATATTATGGCAACATTGCAATCACTCTATACTTCCATCTGTCATAATTAAGGCATGTGTTAAAAACACCATGCTTGATTCAATGGTGCCAATTCAAACCCAAAAAAGAGTGTTCTAAAAGTAATGAAATTCATCATCAGTATTATGGCCCATTTCCACAGAACGTAAGCAGTATATCCATGCTGCCTCTTTACGACGTAAGGTTAACTCTATACTACCTCCCCCCTGATCAGGTGGTACATGATCCACTCCATGGAACCATATTTCACTGTTGTCAGGATGGTGTTCCATCATGTGAAGTGTTATGGGATATTTGGTGTCTTTGTTCCTTATGGCGCGAACATGTTCCTGTATCTGAAATGTGAAAAACCTTATTTTACTACCCACATAGATGTTATTGCATGCACGAACTATAACATACACAACAAATTTGTTCTTACAAGTTATGAAATATCTAATTTCATGTCTCCTCATGGTATTATAACAAAAACCTTTGTTCGTATCCAATCCTAAGCTACACACATTGCATTTGTGACAAGCAAAGAATCCATTTACTACTGTAGATAACCACATCTGTCTCTTAGTCATGGTAACATAACTGAGACATAAGTGGTCCCTCAGGGTCCTGCCCCTGCGATAAGTAACTGTAGGCAAGTTGGACACACAGCTCTTAATACTGGGTACTTCCATGAGCAAATTCCAATGTTGTTTAAGAACCTTATAGAGATCATCACTCAACACAGAATACTGGGTCACAAAGGCCAAATGGACTGGCTTTTTTCCATCACTCTTAGCCTTCAATCGGAGTGGCTCATCTCTTGGCATCTGCTCAATCCACTTCTCTGCTCTTGCCAAGACTTTTTCATCATATTCCCGATTTCTAAACCTCTGTTTAGCACTGTTAATATGGGCAACAAAAGTGCCCCTGGTGCTACAATTTCACCTTATGCTACCATTTCACCAAAAGGAATATTATTAACAACTGTCTTGGGATGGGCACTAGTTGTATGTAGACTACTATTACATGCTGTAGCTTTCCTAAACATCACACTCTGTATTCTGCTGTTTTAAACATAAAACTGAATGTCCAGAAATTCTATTTGCTCCGTACTGTTTTGTATACTTAATTCAACATTGTAAGGGTTGTCATTGAGGAACACATGATACATCAATAGTTGTTCTACTGTACCCTTCCATAGCATGATGATATCATCTATATACCTCCCCCAAAAGACAATTGAATCTGTCCAGGGGGAGGCATATCTACCCCAGGCATGGTCCCTCTCACACCAGCCCATAAAAAGAAAGGCATAAGATGGGGCAAACCGCGGGCCCATTGCTGTGCCCTGTATCTGATGGAACCACTGGCCATCATGAAGAAAATTATTTTTTGACAAGATGATATCAATCATTTAAATAATCATGTGGTTATGCTCAAAATAATCTGCAGTTCTAGTACATAAAAAGGATTCAAATGCTTTAATGTCAATCTGTTTTTGTATAACAGTATATAGATTAGTAACATCCATAGTTACACACATCAAATCCTCTGACCAAATTTTTTAAGTATATCCTTACTATCTTGTATGAAGCCCGGTAGGGTAGGTACATACTTTTGTAAAAATTTGCCCACATGTTCGGACAATCTCTCTGTAGTGGAGGAGATACCCAAAATAATTGGCCTCCCAGGAGGGTAGTCACCTCCCTTGTGTATTTTTGGTAGGATATATATTCAAGGATATTGTGGGTCCTTTACCGAAAGATAACTGTATTTCTCATCAGTAATAAGGCCACTTTCATGCGAATCAGCAAGTTGCATATTGATATATTCACTTAATGACTTCATAGGGTTATAGGAGATATGTTCATAACAAATGGGATCTGTAAGTTGTCTATTGATCCCCTGTTATTGCATATGTCACCCCTAAGGCACCCCCTAGGTAGCCTAGAGGTCAAGGCATATTGTAAATTAAAAGTTGGGCAAGTACTTAGAAATTTTACATTTCCTGATTGTGAAAACCCCAATATTAATTTTCACTACTGTGAGGCATACCTCTTGTATAGGATAACATTAGGTTGCCTTGTTATGTTTAATAAGTGCTACCTTTTGATTGGAAACAGGATAACATTTTATGTTTGGTGGCTCAGAAATAGCAATAGAAAATCTTCTTGAATGATAAAGTCATATTTTAAGTTATAAATTATTTGGTGCCTGCGGCCTATCCTGGGTCTGGCTGGAAGTTCAGCTTTGTTTATTCCTCCTAGTCAGCCACAAAATGGAACAATGGGGGCAGAGCTAGGCACAGCCACAATTTCAAGTGAATATGCTGTGCTTTGCCTTCATACAAAGACTTCTAACTCATGCATTGTTCATGCAGCCAGCTTGGATCCAGAGAGGAAGGATGCAGGCAATTTCAAGCTCCTCAAGGAAAATCCTCTAGAAACTTCTAAAACATCAGAGGAGGCAGCAAGTATGAAAATAGGACCCCCAGATCCACGTTTCATTACACCCATGAACTTATGGATACTTTAGAAGAGGACTACTGCCTTGCTGCCCTGTAACTCTGCTGCCTAGCTTCCCGGCTGCCATGCATGATGAAAAGGAAGACTGGACCTGCATCTTTAATCCTAGGCTGAAGTGACTCCAAGGGACAGTTGACTGACCTCTTTTGAGCTACTTTGTCATAACAAGCTTTAGAGGCGTCCTGCAACTCCTCAGCTGACCTGCTACCTACACCTGCAGCTGGTCCTGCCTGAGCCCTGCTGAACTCTGCTGGAGTGAATTCCTGACCCCCAAGAAGTTAACCACTGGTCATGGACCATTGGTATGGCATCATTTGAGCTCCTCTCCAAAGAAAACTAGAAATCCTGAGTTTTTGGTCTCTTCGTGAATGTGAATGAGCCAGTTCACACCAAGATCCTGCTGTCCACACCACCAACCAACACAAAGTTTTGGTGAACCTGACTCTTTGCACCACCAACAAGGTTTGGAAGTGCAAGATTTGTACTTTGCGCTACAGCACCGACAGCTCAGATTGACTGCCAATGTGAAGCACCTGCAATGACCAACCACAACATCCTGCTGTTCACGCCACATCAAGGACCACCCATGATGCTCTCCTGCCTCCTCCCAGGCCCCCCCACCACGAACAGATCTCTTTGCAGTGGACTTTGAAAGTAACTCTTTTTGTTGAACTACCTGTGTCCCTGTCTCCATCCAATGTTCCATTGCGGTTTTCCTCAATATGTGACTTTCACCCGGTCTTGTACAACCACTTAACTGCGAATGTCGCTTTTAGGCACTTTACCTACCTGAATCCGATTCTATCAACTGGATGTTTGTCATTTTGGTGTCAAATAATTCAATACATTTTACTCCATTTTTCTCAATGGTGTGATATTTTTCTTGTGTTATGTTATCATATTACTAGTGTTGTGTGCTGCATAAATACTTTATGCATTGCCTCAAAGTTAAGCCTCACTGCTTTTATATTAAGCTATCTATCTCTAAGTTAAGCTTGACTGCTTTTTTTGCAATCTACCAGAAAGGTAAGCACAGCTAATTTACTGAATGTTGTGGTTCATCCTGACAGAGATTGTGGCTGGTGCTTGAACAGGGGTCATACTCCTTTCAACCAACAAAATATCATTTAGTAATTTTAACAGGCCAGATGTATCATGATAGGGCCTTGCGAATCGCAAATAGTGATTTTTAAGAAATTGCTATTTCCGAGTCGCAATAGGCCATGTATCACTATTGCGATTCGGAATTAGCAATTTCTTAAAAATCGCTATTTGTGGTTTGCGAGGCCCAAATACCGAATTGCAATTTGCGAGAACGCACATTGCGATTCGGTAATTGAAAATTGAAAATTGAAAATTGCGAGAACGCACACCTGGAGGAGCCGGATGACATCACAAGCAGGAAGTGAGTCATCCCAGGTAGTTTGCAGGTGCCACACCCAAAGTAGCACTCAGAGAGACAGCCCAGCCACAGTGAGCAACTCTGTGAAGAAGGCAGGACTGCAGAACCACGATGGACACCTCTGCACAGGGAAAGGAGAAGGGAGAAAGGAAAAGGAATCTAAAGTTTAGTGAGCAAGAGCTGGAGGTGCTCACAGAGGAGGTTGTGAGGAGCCATGACCGTTTGTTTGGGAAAAGCTCACTCCAGGTGCCTGAGAGTGAAAAGCGCAGACTCTGGGCAGATATGCAGACCAAAATCTGCGCTGTTGGAGTAGCGCAGCACTCTGTGGGGGAAATAAAGAAGAGGTGGCATGACCTGCGGTCCTGTGCCAAGGAGAGGGTGGCAAGACGACTGCAGGAGGCCAGGAGCACAGGAGGTGGCCCACCCACAGAGACACCCTCCACCCCGATGGAAGACCTAGTGGAGTCGACACTCCTACCAAAAGCAGTCAGTGGGGTCACTGACATCGACACATCCGGCACACCAAGTACCAGTAAAGGTAAGTTCAATATTGAAAGGTAACCCCATATGTGAATGTACAAAAGCCCCTTAGGAATTAGCAAGTAGGGCTAAACATTGTGATAAGCAGTCCATTCCACATCTTAGAAGCAGCATAACAATGCCTTATGGGAGTGGTAGTCCACAAGCCAGAGCAGAAAGTAGCACATAGAATGTAATTAGGCAGAGCGACACCCAGAAGAACACAACACCCACAACATTGTGAGGAGAAGTAACTGTACATTTATTACCATTGTGTGACCTTTGGTGATAATTACTGACATGCTGCATATTGTCGTTGCAGGTGGCCCAGGCCCAGCAGCTACTGCAACTGCTGTTGTGGGGGATACAGAAACCCTCTCTGCATCTGACTCTAACAGCGACGAGTCACAGAATAATGCGCCCATCCGATGCAGGGCTAGGGCTAGGGCAGTACCACTACCCGAACTTAGCCAGGACTCCGATGACCTGCAGGATGACTCACACACACCTTCCCCAAGTGGCAGATGCACTGGTATGCAGGAGACCCGGCCACAGCATAGCACAACACCCCGCAGGATGCCTACGTGTGCAGGCGCACAGGCTTTTGAAGCAGGTGAGGGACCATCAGTGTTAGGTGGCCTGGAACCTACTATGTTAAAGAAGCAGCACCTGCAAAACAAAAAATTCTCTGCTTTACAAAGGCAGATGCAGGCACACAATACAAACATGAGGGGGGCTGCATTGCCAGCTGGAGTGTCTCAATGCAAACCTCAATAAGCTGCATGAGGGACAGATCCAAGCATCAGAGAACAACAGGTGGCTGACTAGTGCAGTGAGGGAACTGTGTCATGAGCTGCGCCACGACAGAGTTAGCCACTGCAGGCAGGAGAGACGTTTTATGGGGATGATTGGCGGTTTTTGTCGCTCTGTCAATCGGCTGGCAAATTCAACAGCCCTCATATTGCGGCGTGCTGTGGCCGCACAGGTGGAGGCAGCGCACAGCAGTAGGGATGTGGCACAAGGACTGGTGCAGATCACAAATGTGATAGACAATCTGATGGGTAACCACTCCGCCACACCAAGTGAACTGGGACTGTGGGACACTAAGGACACATCTAGCCTCAGCAGCTTAGCTGTGCCCACAACTGATGCTAGACGTCGCAGTGCCAGGCACAGCACTGTCACTGAGGCAGAAAACAGAGGTGCCAGTGAGGCAACTGCGCACTCGAATGGCTTGCGTGGCCGGAGGAAATGAGAGTATTGGCCACAGGGGACTGTTAATATTTGTGCCATACAGGAAACTATGAAGGAATAGTGAAAATCTGTTATCTGCTTTTGTTTATTGTTTCATTTACTTATCGTTGCTACCAGTGAAACTGATATTACCTGACATTAAGGTAATACATTTACTTACTACCAGTACAATTGTCAGTGGATTTGTGTTGTTCATACTTACATCTGAAATGGTTGTGCGTGATGTCAGCACGCCTTTGCCTGCCCTCTGTTGCACTGGTCCCGTCTGCTGGCTGTAGGGGTGGTGTGGGATCATCATCCTCTTCAGATTCAAAATCACATGTTTCCACAGGTATGACCCTGGTGGTAGCTATATTGTGCAAGATTGCACAAGTAGCCACTATTCTACATGTTGTCTCTGGGCTGTACTGTAGTGCCCCTCCACTTTTGTGGAGGCACCGGAAGCCACTCTTCAGCAGCCCAAAGGTGCGCTTCACCACGTTGCGGGTTGCCCTGTGTGCTGCATTGTATCTCCGTTCAGCAGGTGTTGTAGGATTGAGGTAGGGCGTCATCATGTAGGTGCGCACTGCGTAGGCACTGCCTCATGGAAGGAACAGAGGGTATATTGAGTAACTGAGCCATCTGACATCAGCACCCCATCAATGCACCAGTGTACAGAGGGTCAATACCTAGTAGATATCCTTCACCAAACTCCCCAGCTAGCAGTCTTGTGTGAATCCCGCTGTGGCGAAAGATGTACGAATCATGTGTGCTCCCTGGGTACCTGGCCACGAGATCAGTTATGATATAGGAGGCATTGCATATCACCTGTATGTTCATGGAATGTTGGTATTTACGGGTGCGGTACACATACTCTGTGGCTGATGGTGGACATATTGCAACATGTGTCCCATCTATGGCACCTAGGACGTGGGGGAACCGTGCTATCTGGTAGAACTCAATTTTTGTCTGCTATATTTCCTGTGGGGTGTGGGGGAATGGGATGTAGTGGTGTATTCTGCTCAGCATGGCATTGATAAATGCATTGACAAATCTGGAGAGGGTACTCTGTGATACTCCTCCAGCTGCTGCTATGACCCCTTGATAGCTCCCTGAGGAAAGTAGGTGCAGGGAGCGTAATACCTGCACATGGGTGGGTATGCTATTTGTCCTATGTGTTGTGCGCTGCAGTATGGGTTATAGCTCAGCTATCAGGTCAAGTATCATGGCTGAGTTCAACCTGTACTTCTCAAATATTTCCTCCTCAGTCTGGTCAAAAAGTGTGATGCGCACTCTGAAAATGCGCTCCTGTCTCCTCCTCCCTCTCCTCAAACCTGCCAAGATCCTCATTCTCCTCGCCATGACGTGGAGTGCAGCCATTGTGGAAAAGGGTCTGAGGCATTCTGGGCCTCTTTATATAGGTTGCAGCTGGTTACCACTTGGTTTCACTTAGTGGTATTTTGCATGTGCAAAATGCCATTCTTGCAATTTTTTGGTGCATCGAATTGCGACTTGGTTTTGCGAGTCGCATTTTGCGTCTCGCAATTTCCTGCTTGAAATACCGAATCGCTAATTGTGATTTGGTATTTCATGTCGCAAATTGCGAGACGCAAAATGCGACTCGCAAAACCAAGTCGCAACGCAAAAAATCAATATTTTAGCGATTTCGTATTTTTGGTCTGCGAATACCTTTCATGCATCGCAGACCACGTTTTTGCATTCGCAAACGGCCAAATTTTGCCATTCGCAGCGTTTGCGAATGCGAAAACGTTTGATACATGTGGCCCAACATTCTATAAAATAAATAATGACTGAAATAGAAGCTTCAGTTTGCGTTTAAAGACCATAAAAAGTGCAGGAAGGTATATATATATATATATATATATATATATATATATATATATATATATATGTGTGTGGAGAGAGAAAGAGAGAGAGAGAGTAAATATAGCATGCTAACTAAGTGAAAAGGAACTATGGTTTGTCTTCATTCTTTCTAAAACGCCACCTTCCTCACTGGGCGATGATGATTCAAGGAAGGAAAATAGATGTTGAATTGCGGTAATCGATTTAAAATATGTACCAAACGAACAGGGCATGAATGAAAAATACTTTTTAAAACGTGCAGTATGTATAAAATGCACCCTTCCTTGCAAGGTTTGCCAGCAGTTCTTCATTCCTTCGCATGGCGTTCTTTACAATTTTATTTTTTACCTCTTAGCAGAGCTCAGTGAGACGACAAACAGGCTGCATGCATAGGCGGTCACAGACAGCATCATTCATCAATGTGTCACCACTGATGGTGTGCTAAATTATCCATGTGTTGCATTTTTGATATTTTCAAGGTGCGAACGGAGAGCTGTAGAATGACTGCTAACCTTGAACTTTTAATGACGAAACTGCAAAGGAATTCTCTTTCAGAACTTTCTCAAAACAGTGAATGTGAAAATAGTGAGTAATTTATGGGTGAATTTAAAATTAAGCAAGCGCCTCCCTCACCTGTGTCTGTGGTAGAGGCACGTTCGGCAAAATGTACAAGCACACTGAGCCGTCAAGTGGCAGAGGCCTGCTCTGTATGTTTTGGGTTTACTGAATTAATTCAATTTATAAATTGGAGCAGCTGTGTTAGACACATGCTTGCTGATACAGACAGAGTCAATATAAAATAAATTTAGGTCATATACTACTGCACAGCTCATTACGGAAGATTTTTTAACACCGGTACCAATAAAATGAGCTACCTCGCTGCTATGTGGAACTTCAGAACTTCCTAGAGCATCACTATGTCCGTAAATTAGGTACACATTAAGTGAATTTATGTAAGTAAATGAGGTGCAAAGTTGAGGGACAATTTATGTTTTCGACAGCTCATGGATAAAAAATGCAGTCGAAGAAAAATGTTTTAATAAGGGAAATTAAAAAAACTATTTTCAAGAGCATATGTAATAGTGGGGTCCAAAACACGTAGTCGGACTCAGGGGAAAGTGATACAAATACATAAGGAGAGTATCACAATTTACACAATCTGTAAGCGGCCTGTATAATCAATATAAATAATAAAACAGGTCTGCTCATCTAGTTCAAGGCGTTTCAATTCATATCATCAGGGCTTGAATCAAAGCGGGCATGGGACAGTGAAGAGTAAAATCTTATTGAAGACATCCAGTAATCTCTATAGGGTGGATGCAGGAATGCACATACATAAAGATACGAGTGAGGCAGGGGTGGCTCCTTTGTTGGGGAGTAGGAGTGTGGCCTCCCCGCCAGCAGCGGCAGCTGTAAAACCCAGTTGGGACTGTTGCCTTCCCTCATTGGCTGACCACCTCTTCCATAAGGAGGAATCCCCTGCTAGCTAATCAACACAACTGTGTCAAACAGAGACCATGAGTGGTGGTAGCATCACAATCAAAGTGAATGTGGCTGTACAGAGTAAGTTTGTTCCTCCACACCTTCTGTGTATGTTGTTTATATGTTGGGAGGACATGTGGAGGATTCACCTCTCATCTCGCTCCTTGTGTAACATATATACAGACACACACATACACAAATACACACACATATACATTCACTGAAAAAAACAAAGGTTACAGGGATGTCATAGTTAGGCTCACATTTTAAACATGCAAAACCATAGAAATTCACCTGTTATAGTTCGAGTTATCTCAAGTAATTATAACTAGTGCCCTAAGTTAACAATAACTCGCGCCCCCACCATGCACAGTTTATTTTGTAAAATATTTTACTGCAAATATTACACTGATATTATCATTAATGTTATGTCATGAGTGCTGTAATTTGTGGGTTAATTAGCTGTGCATGGCAAAGGCGCAAGTTATATGTACCTTAGAGCACATGTTCTAGTTACTTTTTTTTAATATAAAGTAATTTCATTACTATATATTAATCCAGCCACTGTCATGCATGACCGAAGGCTTCTGCGACTTGTCTTCAGCTATGTGCACCAGGGGTTGGCTGCAGGGCCTGGCCTGTCACCACTCCTGCTGACAACCCCTAAAACAACTCAACCTCGTATGGCACACCTCCTCAGACCATATCAGCACAGCATAAATATTTCTTTTGCGGGGCTCTGTGGCACCCCCAGGCCAATTTTGGCACCGGGATGCCATCCACTGTGGCCTGGCCTATACACTTGATTATTATTTGGGGTCCTGCAGCCCCCCACTCCCCTGGCCAATCTCACTCCGGGGACCCCATCCCCTGGAGCCAAGCCTAAATATTTTTTGGGGAGGGTGGAAGGAGGCCACGCGGTCCCCAACCCAGGCTGATCTCAGCCTCGGGGAACACCCCCCCCCCACCAAAGCCTGGCTTAATTTGTAATTTTTAGGGGAGAGGGCCCCTCAACCCCCCTCCTTGGGCTAATCTGGGCCCTAGGAGCCCCATCCCCTGGGGCACAGCCTATTTGTTTTTTTGGAAGAAGGGCTTCCTGCCACATTTTCGTGTAATTCCGTCCAGTGGTTTGGGCTGTAGTCACGTCTAAAGATCCTATGAGAATTAATATGGGAAACTCAACTTTTTAACCCCCTTTTTCTCAGCCCCCGCTTGACGGATCACCCCAAAACTTTCCGTGTGCAACAAGAATCACTGGGCCACTTTAAAAAAATATAAATATTTTGTGAAGAATCATCAAACGGTGCAAAAGATATAGGCAAGTCAAAAATACTTTTTCAATGGAAACATGGTCCTAACTATAACTACCTAGTGTATTTATATGTATATATATATATATATATATATATATATATATATACACAAACACACATATACAAACAAATGTGGTGATCACCACTGCCTATTTATAGGTAGGTCAGGATTTCCATAGAAAGAGCGTTTTTTTGTTTTGCTAATAACTTTGGTGCTGTTTGAGGAATCTTCACAATACATTCTAAGAAAAATAGTTCATCCACTTCAGCTCCTCCTTGAAAACGTTGGTGTGATCTTTCAAGTAAGGACTGAGGAAAAGGGGGGTCCCAAAATATCATTTCCCCATGAAAATTAGATGATACAAGATTAATGGCTGAACAGAATTTAAAAAACATTACCAGAAAGCTATATAATTACAGAGAAAGTGCTTTTGTTAGTTTGGTGTTAGACTGTTCAGTAGCTGTGAGGGAAATTAAGATTCTAAAGCCATAGATATTCTGAAAGTTGGTTCCTTGGGAGTTGTAGGAAAGTACCATCTTGCCTGGCATGTTACCCCCATTTTTACATGTATGTCAGTTTGTTTTTGCCTGTCTCACTGGGATCCTGCTATCATAGCTTGGAGCCTAAATGTGTACACCTGTGGAGTGACTAACTGTGTCACTGAGGCTCTCCTAACCAGAACCTCAGTGCTTATGCTCTCTCTGCCTTTAAATTTGTCACTATAGGCTAGTGACCACTTTTACCAATTTCAATTTGCATACTGGAACACCCTTGTAATTCCCTAGTATATGGTACCTAGGTACCCAGAGTATTGGGGTTCCAGGAGATCCCTATGGGCTGCAGCATTTCTTTTGCCAACCATAGAGAGCTCAGAAAAACCTTTACACAGGAAATGCACATGTTATTTCACAATCACTTTCACTGCACTTAAGTAACTTATAAGTCCCCTATATGTCCAACCTTCACTTGCTGAAGGTTAGGTGCAAAGTTACTAAGTGTGAGGGCACCCTTGCACTAGCAAAGGTGCCCCCACATCATTCAGGGCCATTTCCCCGAACTTTGTGAGTGCGGGAACACCATTACACGCATGCTCTACCTATAGGTCAATACCTATATGTAGCTTCCCAATGGTAACTCCGAATATGGCCATGTAACATGTCTAAGATCATGGAATTGTCCCCCATTTCAAATCTGGTATTGGGGAGCCAATTCCATGCATCCCCGGAGCTCCACTGTGGACCCCGGGTACAGCCAAACCAGCTCTCTGGGGTTTTCTCTGCAGCTACCGCTGCTGCCACCCCACAGACAGGATTCTGCCCTCCTGGGGTCTGGGCAGCCCAGTCCCTGGAAGGCAGAACAAGGCATTTCCTCTGAGAGCAGGGTGTCACACCCTCTTTCTTTGAAAATAGGTGTTAAAGGCTGGAAGAGGTAGCCTCTCCCAGCCTCTGGAAATGCTTTGAAGGGTGCGCTCCTTATATAAGCCAGTATACACCAGTTTAGGGAAGCCCCAGTCCCTGCTCTGGCGCGAAACTGGACAAAGGAAAGGGGAGTGATCACTCCCCTGTCCATCACCGGGAAACACCCGGAACAACGACTCCTAAACCACGAAGTCGTGGAAAATGAAAGTGAAACAACGGTTTCGTTTTCCACGACTTCCTGGTTTTCGTGCCTTAACCACACATGTGTGAACCACGTACATGTGTGGTTAAGGCACAGAAGAAGGAAGCCGACGCGGTGAAGGAGGAGGTAAGTTGGGCTGTGACTGGGGCTGTTTTCTTGGGGGTGGGGTGGGGGCTCGGGGTGATTAGGGTTTAGGGGGGAGAGGGGACAGGGTTTAGGTTGTTGGGGTGCTTTAGGTTTTAGGGGCGGGGTGAGGACTCGGGGTATTTTAAGTTTTTGGGGTTGGGGTGGGGGTCTTGGGGTGATTAGGGTTTTGGGGGAGGGGGGTCAGGGTTTAGATGTAAGGGGTGGGTTGGGGTTGGGGTGCTTTAGGTTTTAGGGGAGGAGGGTTGGGGTTGTGGTAACTTTGTGGGTGGGGGTTGGGGTGATTGTGGGGGTGGGGTGGTCAAAGGAATTTTTAGGGGTGGCAGGCTGAAGGGGGAAGCATGCTGGAACTGTGCATGCTGATCACTAATGCCTTTACCAGGAATGTCTTTACAACGAAAAATCTGTGTAAAGGCATTCGTGGTAAAGGCATTAGTGATACCAACAAGTTTGTTGTTCCGAAGCCATGGGTGCTTGAAGCACTCGTGGTTTCAACATATAACCTCCATCACCACCCCAGGAGTGGTGTCCAGAGCTCCTCCAGTGTGTCCCAGCCCTCTGCCATCTTGTTTCCAGAGGTGTGAGGGCACTCTGGAGGCCTCTGAGTGGCCAGTGCCAGCAGGTGATGTCAGAGACCCCTCCTGATAGGTGCTTACCTGACTAGGTGGCCAATCCTCCTTTGAGGGCTATTTAGGGTCTCTACAGTGGGCTTTTCCACAGATAACGACTTGCAAGAATCCAGCAGGACTCCTTTGCACTTCTCTATGCGACTTCTGTCAAGGATCGACTGCTGACTGCTCCAGGACGCCTGCAAAACTGAAACAAAGTAGCCAGAAGACCACCAGAGACATTGTAGCACCTAATCCTGCCTGCCATCTCAACTGTTTCCTGGTGATGCATGCTCTGCAGGCTGCCTGCCTTCACCCTGCACTGGAAGCCATGAAGAAATCTTCTGTGGGTCGACTGAATCTTTTCCCTGCTTCAGCAGGCACCAAACCTCAGCTTCACTGGTACTCTGGGACCCCCTCTCATCCTGACGAGTGTGGCCCCTGGAACACAGGTGGTGGACCCAAGTGACCCAGACTGTCCAGTGGTATAACTGTCCAAATTTGGAGGAGGTAAGTCCTTGCCTCCCCTCTCCAGACAGTAATCCTGTGCAGCGTGTGAACTGCAGCTACAAGGGCTTCTGTTCACATTTCCAAGCAATCCTGCATTCACAGCTCCCTGAGTTGATCTCCGGTGTCGTGGGACCTCCTTTTGCAGTGTTGAGATGACTTCTATGTTCAGACCTCTTGAACCCGTGTTCAAGGACTTCTGTGGGTGCTTCCTGCTTGTGCGTGGACTTTCTACGTTGCTGAGGGCCCTCTCTGTCTCCTCTCCAAAGTGGCAACATCCTGGTTCTTCCTAGGCTGGGGCAGCTCCCTTTTTCTTCAACCGCGACTCTTGCAGCTAGTAAGGCTTGTTTGCAGTATTTTGCCAAGGAAACACTTCTGCCTCCTCCAGCACGCCGTGGAACAGCTTCTGCACCAAGAAAAGAAGAACTTCCTACCTCCTTTCATTGTTGCAGAATCTTCAGCTTCTTCCAACCAGAGGCAGCCATTTTGCACCTTCATCCGGGGTTTAGAGTGCTCCTGCCCCCCTGGACACTTTCACGACTCTTGGACTTGGTCCCCTTCCTTTGCAGGTCCTCAGGTCCAGGAATCCATCTTTCGTGCTTTGCAGTCTGGTATGGTCTTTGCAAAATCCTTTATCACGTCTTTAATGTGTTTCTGGGGAAATAGTAGTACTTTACTCCTACTTTCCAGGGTCTTGGGGTGGGGTATCTTTGACACCCTTAGTGTTTTCTTACACTCCTAGCGACCCTCTACACACTACACTATCCTAGGGGTCCATTCATGGTTTGCATTCCACTTTATTAGTATATGGTTTGTGTTGCCCCTAGGCCCATTGCATCCTATTGTGTTTTACAGTGTTTTCACTACTTTCTCACTGTTTTACTTACCTGATTTGGTTTGTTGTGTATATTTTGTGTATTTTATTTACCTCTTAAGGGAATATATCCTCTGAGTTATTTTTTGCACATTGTCACTAACATAAAGTACCTTAATTTTTAGTAACACTGTGTATTGCCTTTCTTATGATATAGTACCTATATGATATAAGTGGTATTGCATGAACTTTGCATGTCTCCTAGTTGAGCCTTGGCTGCTTTACTATAGCCACCTCTATCAGCCTTAGCTCTCTGATTGGCAGACCGCAACATCAGAAGAATGTTGCGTCTGCCATTACAGGACACGGGATCTTGTTTACATGTTTAAAAATCATTAAATAAGGGGGCAGGGTAGGGGTACATTTGAGCCCATGGTCCTTGTGGTGGATTCCAAGGGTATCACCTGAGCCCAAAATTAAAAAGTATTCTTTTTTGGTCACTGAGACCCTGCTAGAATCCGTTGAGATTCCATTAGGATGAGAAGATGGTTTACAAAAAATGTGGGATGAATGTCCATGGTGGGATTTGCTGCCCTTTGAGGAGGTCAATGTTGCCCTGCACCCAACCACACACCACACACAGTCAAAGGCTGTACAAGGAGGAATGATGCATGGTGGCCTGCTCAACTTGGCCCATCCCCACCCCGACAGACCACACCTTCAATTTCAGCATCATCTCGGACAGCAAGCTATTTATGAAGAAACATGTAAATGCAGTCTCTTCCACCTGCTTCCACACCCTACGCATGCTCTGAAAGATCTTCAGGTGGCTCCCAGTCAACATCTGAAGGATCGTCATATAGGCCTTCGTCACCAGCAGGTTGGACTATGGAATAAACTCTATGTAGGAATCACTGCACGACTCCTGAATAGGCCTGGAATTCGGGCACTCAGCACTACGCTTTCTATCTGTTTGTACGCACGAGACTGGAAGTTGGTTTACGGCAGAGACAGCAACATTGTAGTGCCACGCACGAGCACATCTCAAGTAGATTCTCTACTCGAGAAGCAGCTAAATCTACTCAAAAAGACATTTTTGTGCTGATTTTCTTCTCCAACTGACCTTTCATGTTGTTTTTTAGAGTGAGAAGCCTTTTTTACAACTATTTTCCAGCAGGAAGAAAGCACCCCAGAGACTCCAACTTCCTGTCCAGCAGGCTCCTCCCACTGCTTTGTCTATACCATAGTGAACTTTCACTTGACTTTTGAGATGGAAGGATCATTTACTGTGTTTGCTGGATCTATACTTTTGGATTTGAGGTCCTTGTTTTGTAATATCATCACACAAGTAAGGTCAAAAACTATTAGGGGGTTGTTTGTCTAAAAGAGCATGCAACACCATTTCTTTGTACTTTTCTTTGAATTGTGGTGGGTGGCCTGGCGATTAAGTAGAGACCTAGTTATTTTTTTGCATTTCATTTTCACCTTTTGTAAATGAAAAATATTGCTCATTTCAGTACCTTTTCTCCATGTTCGTTACATTTGCAATTTCCTTTTTTTTTATTGTTTATTTCTTAGTTCGACAGGTGTAATAACATGAACTGAAATATAGCAAAGACATAAAGTAGAATACAATACTTAATCAAGTTATAAAGTCCTCAAAATATATTCCTCAAAGAAAGCATAACATAGCCCATGATACAGGCTCCCCACCCCAATATTATTGATTAATCAATGTTTTTTTCCCCAAATACCCCTGAATTTGTGCATAGCACCTATCCATTGAGCATATAAGACCTCATTACGACCCTGGTGGTTGGCAGTAATTTGGGGAAAGATACAGCCAACAGGCTGGCGGTACCTTTTCCCAAATTATGACACTGGCAGTTTGGCTCAAGCCAAACAGCTAATGTACCACTCCGACTGCCAGGGTGGTAACGGACGCTGGGATGGAGACTTTGGTCTCCAGCCAGGCCGCTTTCACAATCCCACCCTCTGGATTATGACCCTGCCTACCGCCATGGTTTTCGTGGCAAGCGTACCGCTACGAAAACCATGGCGGAAGGCACTATCAGTGCCAGGGAATTCTTTCCCTGGCACTAACAGGGGTCTTGGTACGGTAGGTGGTGCTTTGCTGGCGTGGAGCTGCTGCTGACAGCAGTGCCACCTTACAGCCATCCGCCGCCATGACCGTTGATGGAATTCCGCCAGCCTTCTGGCGGAATTAAGTCAACGGTCATAATGCGGGTAGGCCTCCGGTAGCCACAGTGACGGAATGTTGGTGGCCGTCGCCGTGGCAGTAGGCGCCAGTTACTTCAAAAGTTGAAATGAGGGCCATAGTTTCTCTTTCAATCGCACAACTTTCATCTTGGCTTCCCATTTTGTGTAAGTAGGAGGTACTGGTGACTTCCACGATTGAAGAATCAATGGTTTAGCTATAAGGGATGGAATAAACAAAATTGGTTTTGAGCGAGTTGACAGACCTGGGTGTCTCAAGATTCCGAGCAATGCTCCAGACGGCTCTGGAGTGAGAGTAACCAAAATTGCAGAGCTAACCCATTGAAATATTTTCTTCCAAAATACTACCAAGTACTTGCACGTGAAACTTAAGTGAAGCCAATCCCACTGACTCGCCTGGCAGCATGGACAGGAGCCGGATAGTTCAGGGTATACTTCATTTAGTCTAGGTGCGGTATAGTATAACAACCATTTGGAGTAAAATGCAATTTTTTAAAATTCATCCCTCTGATTGCTTTATGTGATAGGATATTATGGTTTCTTCATTGCTGTAGGTCGATCTTACATCCTGTTAAATTCTCAGCTTTAAAAAAAAACTGAAAAATCATCTTCGACTAAAGCCTAGAGTGTAGGATCTTGTAACAGCTACCTATACCACGTACATTCCCATAGAATGCCTGAAATATAATAGAGCTGGATTCATCAGTTGATCTCTCAACTGTTAGGAAAAAATGCTGGATTTGAGTGAAGGAGAACCTGAGATCGTCTGAAATAGTAATCCTCTCAGTTTGACACCTGACCCATGTCTTAATTTGATTACCTATTAAAAAGTCTGAAAATCTCTAGACACCCCCCTGTTCCCAATTTTCAACATACACCTGGTTCTAATCTAAGCCTAGCACCAAGGAATCACAAAGCCTGATGTCGGATGAAAGCTACTAATTTGATATTTCTCCTGCACTGACAAAATTCTGAAGCGGATAATTAACAGCAGTTTGTATCTCACATGTTTAGGGAGATGTGGAATCGTGGAAGCTGAATGCCATTACTAACAAACATTTAACATACAAATTGGAGTTTAGTGATGAGGTGGCACTTGATGTCCACTCCAAAAAGGATGCCTCATAATATGTCTTGAAGATAGGAAGCGCTAACCCCTCATCCACCACCATGATGGCTAGTTTTTCGAGCTGTAATTGAGGATTCTTGTTGACCCCTATAAATTGTCTGATCATCAAGTCTATATATTCAAAAAATTAGGGGGAATGTTAAAGATTATGCACGAAAAAATAAATAAAAACAGCAGAAGAATCATCATTTTGACTAATGCCAGTCGCCCTATGATCAGCAAGGAAATGGGTTGCCATTCTGAATTAGGCCATGCACTTTTTTGAAGACGGATGCATAATTAAGCTGAAAAAGATCGGAGAAATTGTGTATTACAAATATCCCTAAACATTTAATAGGTCTAAATAATTGGGACTGGGCCTGTATTCTTGTTGGCAGAACCGATTTCTTAGCACTGTACAGAAGAGCTTCAGACTTGGAATGATTAATCCTGTAGCCATCAAGGTCTGAAAAGATCTTGATCTTTGTAAAGGCTCTGGCAATATTAAGCGGGTCCGCACGAAGATATAGAATCATCATCAGCAAACAGTTTCAGTTTAGATGCTTGGGTAAGTGGAGGATGTATAAGATTGTCTAGACTAATAGCCACTGCCAAAGGTTCAATACAAAGTATGAAAAGCACCACAGATAGAGGGCAACCCTGCCGCATACCCTGCAAGACTTGCATAGACCCTGCTGTTTGTGCATTAATTGAAACCCTGATTTGGCCCAAAATACAAGCTACCCAGGGTCAAAATAAACTTCACTGGGAACCTAATCCTTTACAAAATCATAAACAGAACCTCCCATTGGACCAAATCAAATGCCTTCTCAGCATCAAGCATTGTAATTGCTGCAGGGTAGTTGTTTTGTGAAAAATAATCACGCGTCTGAACCAAGAAACTGGTATTTGTGGACAGCAGCCTGCCACGATGAAAACCACACTGATCCTCATGAATAAGCTCTTGAGCTACCTGTGCCGTTCGACTGCCAAAATTTTAATAAATAGTTTATAATCATGGTTTAGAAGGCTGATCAGGCGATACAAACCTGGATCTTTCAGTGGCTTACCCTTTTTTTTTAAACTGACAACTATGACCCTGGTAAAAGAGGGTGGGACCGCCACCCCTTCTAATATTGCATTAAAGAGGTTAACCAATCATTTGGCTAATTGGCCCAGCAACATTTTATATATTTTGTATCGGAGGCCTTTCCGTTGGGTGCGTCCCGTATTGCCTCTGTTACTGCAGAGACAGTAATAGAAGCTGATAATAGAGCTTGCGCCTCTCCAGCTAACCTTGGTAGCTCAAGTGAGTTTAGATACTGATTAATTAGAGATGAATCAGCTTGCGCCGTAGCAGTGTAAAGATTTGTATGATGGGAGAGAAAAACCTTCTCTATATCTTTAGGCTGGTTCACAATTACGCCTTGATCGTCGTCAAATATAGCCTTAATCACATTTGTTTTGGACTTTCTTTTTACTGATTAGACCAGGAATTTCCCCACATACTTATTCTCTTCGTACTGTTGATGAAAGATTGTATGCCGATTAAGTATTTCCTGGGATATATAAGAATCTCTCATATTAATCTGAGCAATTTCAAGTCTAGAAACTGTCTCATGGTTATGTAGCAATTGATGACTCCTTGATGCTTGATCAAGTTCTTGTTGAAGTTTGGACTTTTTCTCTTTGGCTGCTTTGTCCAGATAGGCTTTAAAAGAAACTGCTTTGCCTCGTATGTGGGCTTTGGCAGCTTCCCAAATATTAAAAAGGGAGGTAGAGCCTTTATTAATATTAAAAAATTTGGTGACTGATGCATTAAGGGTTGTAACCCAACCTTCATCTGCTAAAAGGGACTTGTCAAAGCTCCTGCGTGGACAACTCATCTGCTTGTTTGTCATAATAATACTAACCCGAGGGACGGAATGATCTAAAAAAGAATTAGCGAGGATTTCAGACCCCTGTCTAGCCAAAGCAAATGAGACAAAATAAAATCAGTCCTCAAGGCTGTATTATACCTTTTAGAAAAGCAGGTAAATTCCCTTTCCTGGGGGTGGTCTGCCCTCCAAACACCTACCAGTGCTAGATCTGAAACCATCTTGTCAAGCAATTGAGATTCTTTTGGTTTATTCTGATTTTGATTCCTGCGTGAAGTATCCATCTGTATATTATGTATAAAATTAAAGTCGCCTCCTACAATAAAAATAAATAAAAGTATAGATAGTTGATCGTACAAAGTGCACAACAAAGTTGTCTCGTCTGCGATAGGGCCATAAAAGCTGATTATTATCCATCTTGCCTGTGGACCCCTAAAGACCTGCTTTACCACCCTAGGAAAGTCCTGTGTGACTAAGATGGACACTGCCCGAACTGCTGCATTGGCTGATGCCAAAAAAGATTGGGCAATCAAATTCAGGAGTTTGGGCAGCTTTCCCTGGAGTTTTAGGTGAGTTTTCTGAAGAAGGAATACCTGAGATTGTGATCCCTTCAGCCAATTAGGTATCACTTGAAATTTCATGTTGCTATTGGCCCAATGTTATTATTGAAATTTCTTGTTGTTATTGCAGGTCGCAATTGTTAAGCTTTTCTCTGCCATTCCCTTTGTTTGTGAATCAGTAGAGATTTAGGGAGCCACAGCCTTACCCTTGATAGCCCTTTTTCTCTTGAGGGAGTAATCATACACCTATTGATATATGTGCCTTGTAAATTATCACATGCCTTTTTTGCCCTGCCCTGTACAATATACCCCCACCAAAAAGTGACCCCAAATGTGATCCCCTCCCACTGCCTCTAAGCAAGACCCCACCAGTCTTGGTCTCGCACCCCTGAGGTCCCCCCCTTGTACCCAACCCCCACAACACCCCAGATATGGATAAACAACCAGAACAGACATCAGGTGTGGGCCAATGGAATTGAATCATACAGATATAATAACATGAGTATTTATAGTCGTAGACCTCATTAGCGCTTTATAGTACACATGCTACTTCTTCTAGAGGGAGTCCAATAATTCTCTTGCCTGCTTGACACTTTGAAAGATATGTGTTGGCGCATATAGAAAACTTTAACTTTGGCAAGCTCAACAATGCCTGCATGGGGCCCCTAGTCTTTTCAAATCATCAATAAGATCAACAAATTCACAACGTTGACGTGCTGCAGTCACAAACATATCAGAGAAAATGTGGAAGGATAAATCTCCCTCCCGCCAGCAAACACATCTTCTTCAGCCACGCCTCCGCCCTACACTGGACCGACCACAGCTGCGTCCACTTCACATTCCGACGCGAGACCTGCCACCTCCGCCCAACCCATCCCTCGTCGACAGTGGAACAAGATCCCCGAAGAGCAACTCTTCTCCGCACTCGCCGCCAACCAACCCACCCTCACCACCGACCCCAACGACGCAGCCCTCAACCTCACAAACTGGATCTCCAACTTCGCAGACATCCTTGCTCCCCTCAAACGCACGCATCGACAGACCAACACCAAAAAACCTCTCTGGTTCTCTGACACCCTCAAAGAATCAAAGAAAACTTGTCGCGCCCTTGAGAAAGCCTGGTGCAAGGACCGCACCGCTGACGACATGACCGCCCTCAAGAACGCTACCCGCGAACACCACCACCTGATCCGCGCTGCCAAAAGGAACTTTTTCACCGACAGACTGGACAAAAACTGACACAACAGCAGAGAACTCTTCAGCATCGTCAAGGAGTTCTCCAACCCCAGCGCCAACGCCGTCACGCCCTCACAGGATCTGTGCGAATCCCTCGCCACTTTCTTCCATCGCAAGATTAGCGACCTCCACGACAGCTTCGGACACCAGACCCAACCATACACCACCGAACCGGCATCCACGGCCATCACCCTCAACAACTGGTCCCACATCAACACGGAAGAAACCAAATCCATCATGAACTTTATCCACTCCGGCGCCCCTTCGGACCCCTGCCCGCACTTCATCTTTAACAAAGCCGACGACATCATCGCCCCGCACCTCCAGACCGTCATCAACTCTTCTTTTTCTTCTGCTACCGTCCCCGAATGCTGGAAACACGCCAAAGTCAACGCCCTACTAAAGAAACCTACGGCTGACCCGAGCGACCTAAAAAACTTCCGCCCCATCTCTCTTCTGCCTTTCCCAGCCAAAGTAATAGAGAAGATCGTCAACAAACAGCTGAACACCTTCCTGGAAGACAACAACCTGCTCGACCCCTCACAAACCGGATTCCGAACCAACCACAGCACTGAAACCGCCCTCATCTCAGTCACTGACGACATCAGAACCCTGATGGACAACGGTGAAACAGTCGCCCTCATTCTGCTCGACCTCTCGGCTGCCTTTGACACCGTCTGACACCGCACCCTAATCACCCGCCTCCGCTCCACCGGGATCCAAGGCCAGGCCCTGGACTGGATCGCCTCCTTCCTCTCAAACCGTTCCCAAAGAGTTTACCTCTTCCGTTTCGCTCAGAACCCACCGAGATCATCTGCGGCGTACCCCAAGGCTCATCACTCAGCCCGACACTCTTCAATGTCTACATGAGCCCCCTCGCCAACATCGTACGCCAGCACGACATCATCATCACCTCCTACGCCGACGACACCCAACTTATACTCTCCCTCACCAAGGACCCCGCCAGCGCCAAGACCAACCTACAAGAGGGTATGAAGGACGTCACAGATTGGATGAGGCTCAGCCGCCTAAAGCTGAACTCTGAAAAAACGGAAGTCCTCATCCTCGGCAACACCCCGTCCGCCTGGGACGACTCCTGGTGGCCCACGACCCTCGGCACCGCACCGACCCCCACAGACCACGCCCGCAACCTCGGCTTCATCTTGGACCCTCTTCTCACCATGACCAAGCAAGTCAACGCCGTGTCCTCCGCCTGCTTCCTCACCCTCCGCATGCTCCGCAAGATCTTCCGCTGGATCCCCGCCGACACCAGAAAAACCGTGACCCACGCCCTCGTCACGAGCCGCCTGGACTACGGCAACACCCTCTACGCCGGGACAACAGCCAAACTCCAAAATCGCCTGCAACGCATTCAAAACGCCTCGGCCCGCCTCATCCTCAACATACCCCGCAGCAGCCACATCTCCGCACACCTGAGACACCTGCATTGGCTCCCTGTCAGCAAAAGGATCACCTTCCGACTTCTCACCCACGCACACAAAGCCCTCTACGACAAGGGACCGGAATACCTCAACAGACGCCTCAGCTTCTACGTCCCCACCCGCCTCCTCCGCTCCTCTGGCCTCGCACTCGCTGCTGTCCCTCGCATCCGCCGCTCCACGGCGGGTGGGAGATCTTTCTCCTTCCTGGCGGCCAAGACCTGGAACTCCCTCCCACCAGCCTCAGGACCACCCAGGACCACTCCGCTTTCCGGAGACTCCTAAAGACCTGGCTGTTCGAACAGCGATAACCCCCCCCTTTTTCCCCTAGCGCCTTGAGACCCACAAGGGTGAGTAGCGCGCTTTATAAATGTTAATGATTTGATTTGATTTAGGTTAAACGTTTTTCTTTTTATAGCTTGTGACAAGATTTGCTCCTTAATCCTGAAGTCCCCAAAATTCACCAAAATTGTACTTGAGTATTTGGAATTATAAGGTTTCCCTGAGGAGATTCTATGGGCCCGCATGATGGAAAGGACAGAATATGCTGAAAGCTTATCAGGAAGAATGCATTTGTAAATTAGATCTGTAACTACTTTTGAAACCGATGAAGCTGCTTTCATCTCTTCCGGAATTCCAACGAATCTAAGGTTGGATCGTCAGGATCTATTTTCAAACTCCTCTAACTTATATTGTATTTCCTCAAGTTCCATCTGAAACTGGCTGGTTACAGATTCACTGGTATTTTGAACATCCTTTAGGTCTGTGAAACTTCATTCCACTTGAGAGACCCATAGCGTCAGTTATGAGATATTAGAGTCAAGCTAAGCTAAATGCTCGTTGGTCTTACTATATGCTTCCTCATAAGAAATTTTCAAGTCCCGTAATTCCCTGAGGATCTGATTTAACATAACCTCTATCATTAAGTTGGATGATGGGAGAGAACCTAATGTGTTCACACCAGAAGTGCTTGGAGATGGCATTAAAGTAGGAATCAAATCCTTATTAAATGTTATGTGCGGTGTAGACAAAGAAGGATCCAGTGAAGTCAGATAGCTGGAGATCTTACAATAACGCCATCTGAGTTATTAGACTGCTCCCAAACCACAGAGGGTAGGAGGGTTTCCCTTTCTGATGAGGCTCTGTTGCAAATGAAGTGAGAGATGATAAAGTCTTGGAATTAAAAGAGCCAGATGACCTTAGCAGATTATTAGTGGGGGAGTCCCCTTTTGCTTGAGGCGAGGGGGATGAAGACAGCACAAGAGTTGCTGACTTCTAAACTGTCCCCGTTACCTTGCGTGACATTTCACTTCTAGTTGTTGAGAAACTTAAGGTTGATGTCCTCTGTGGCTTCTCCATATGTTCTCGACCCAAGCCGAGCCTTTGTCTTTCTGCTATGGAAGTCACACTTTTTCCTCTGCTTGTTCTGAGCATTTTACTGGCTGTACGTAGTTTAGATGAAGCATGGTGGGTCAAGAGTTTCATGCCTGCTGAGAGGGGTTCTAAGGATTTTTACTTCCTCTTTATTTGAATCCTTCTCTGCCCCTCTCATTCTCCATTTTAGAGGGTTACAGCTTTGTATAGTCTGTGTCAAATGGCCTGAATGTGTTCTTTGTACTCCATGCCTCCTTACTCGTTTTTGCTGTTTGACCATGTGGCTGGAGGGCATCTTGTGCATCCATCAAGTGAGCTTTTGCCATAGGCTTGCATGTGTTCTTTGTTCTCCATGCCTCCTTGCCTGCTATTGTTGTTTGACCATGTAGTTGAAGGCCATTTTGTGCATCCAGTCGGTGTGCTTTTGCCATTGGATTGCCTGTGTTCTTTATTCCCCATGCTCCTAGCTCACTGTTGTTGTTTGACCATGTAGGGAGAGAGCATTTTGTGTACTCAGCCAGTGTACCTTTGCCCATAGGCTTGAATATGTCTTTGTTCTCTAAGCCTCCATGCTCACTGTTGTTGTTTGACCATGTGGCTTGCGGCCATTTTGAGCAGCCAGTCAGTGTGCTTTTGACAGAGGCTTGCATGTGTTCTTTGTTCTCCATGCATTCTTGCTCACTCTTGTTGTTTGTCCAAGTGGCTGGCAGCCATTTTGTGCAGCCAGCCAGTGTGATTTTGCGATAGGCTTGCTTATGTTCCTTGTTCTCCATGCATCATTGCTCGCTGTTGTTGTTTGACCATGGGCTGGCAGACATTTTGTGCATCCAGCCAGAATGCTTTTGAATAGGCTATCAGTTTAATATTATGCATCAGCATCATATCTGCATACGTAAATCATGAATATGATTGTTGTTTGACCTGGCATCCTTGGTGTGGTCTTCCCTACCTTTTTGCCTCTATTTCCCAGTTTGTTGCTATGTGCTGGACTCTGTTTTTGTCCTCTGGCTACTTTACCACTGCTGACCAGTGCTAAAGTTCAAGTGTGTAATTGGCTTTTCCATAATTGGCATATTTGTTTTACTAATACGTCCCTAATACAGTGCACTAGAGGTGCTTAGGGCCTGTAAATCAAATGCTACAACTGGGCCTGCAGCACTGATTGTGCCACTCACATAAGTAGGCCTGTAAACCCTGCTCAGACTTGCCACTGCAGTGTCTGTGTGTGCAGTTGTAAACTGCCAATTCGACCTGCCAAGTGTACCCACTTGCCAGGCCCAAACCATCCCATTTGTACATGTGAGGAATCCCTAAGGTAGGCCCTAGGTAGCCCCATGGGCAGGGTGCAGTATATGTTAAAGGTAGGACATGCAGTGATGTGTTTTTACATGTCCTAACAGTGAAATACTGCCAAATATGTGTTCACTGTTGCAATGCCTATCTCTCTCATAGACACAGGGAATGCCTTTAAATATCCTAAAAGTGCAGTTTTTCTTTGAGAGCAGATGGAAAAATGGAGCTTGGGGTCTCTGAACTCACAATTTAAAAACACATCTTATAGTGAAGTTAGTTTTTAAATTGTTAGTTTGAAGTGCCACTTTTAGAAAGTAGGCCCTTTCTTGCTTCAACCATTCTGTAACTCTGCCTGTTTGTGGATTATCTGTCTGGGCAGTCTGACAGTTGGGCTGTTTGTGAATCTCCCCTAGACTGTGACACAAAAGGAGCTGGGGTGTAGCCTGCATATCCTGATGGGCCATCTGGGTTAGAGTGGAGGGAGCAGTAGTCACTTACACCTGAATGGGCTGTGCCTGCCCTCACATAATGCAGTCTCCAATCCCCTGGTGTGTGTCTGGGGCCTGGCCTTGGCAAGGAAGGATCATGTAAGTAACAGAGACTATTCTTTGAAGTTGGGCGACTTCAAAGGCAGAAAGGGGTATAAGTAAGGGTACCAAAACCCCAGACTTTAGATCACCTCAAGATCACTTCTGGAATCAAGAGGAACCTCTGCCAAGGAGAAGAGCTGAAGAGCTGATGAGACGTGCCGTCCTTGCCTGTGACTGTGCTTTGTTGGGCTATCCTGTAGTTGATGCTCCTTCCTGTGCAAGGGGACAAAGGCTGGACATTGTGGTACACTCCTGCTTGTGAAGAATCCTCAATGGCTTGGACTGAGCTTGCCTCCTGTTTTGAAGTCTCAGGGCCATTAAAGACTTCTTCTGCCGCCACCTGGACTCTCTGCTGAGACTCCTGCCATGCCAAGTGGTACCCATCCGGTCCCTGGTCTCTTGAAAGGTGAAGTTGGTAGAACATTGACAGAAATCCATGCACAGAACACCGTGCAGGAAAATGTTTGACTCATCACCTGCAACGCAGCTGAACACCTGGGTGATCGATGCATTGTAGCTAGAGAAATGAAGCAAACCCGCTTGTGGCTGCTGATAATGATGTTTTCTAACACCCTACAACCGGCATTCTCATGCAATGTTGCTGGGTGTCAAGGTTTTCATGAACCTGTGCGGATCTGAGATGCCCTGTCCCAAAATGGACGCATTGCTCTCTTGCGAGGGAGAAAAGCGATGCATCGCCCACCTGACTGGAGAAGAAATGACTCACTGCCTTATTTGCGAGTAAGAAATCGACGCACCGCTGACTTTTCTGGCACATGCTCGTCCGAGTGGCCTTATATTTGACGCAAACCAGGTACTTTGTGTAAAATCAACATTTCCTTTGTTTTCTATGGAGTAAGACTTGTTTTCCTTTGAACATTCATATCTTAGCTTTTGTATGTTGGATTTTTGTTGTTTTGGTCTTGTTAAATTAATATTACCTATTTTTCTAAACTGGTGTGTTGTCCATTTTGTAGTGTTTTCATGATATTACTTTGTGTGTTGGTACAAATTCTTTACACATTGCTTTTGAGATAAGCCTGACTGCTTGTGCCAAACTACCAAGGGGTTGACCAGGGGTCATCTGGAGTGTGTTACTTCATTGCCCTGACTAGAGTGAGGGTCCCTGCTTGGACAGAGTGCAAACTAACTGCCAACTAGAGACCCCTTTATAAAAATTATGATGAACAGTGCTTTATATTACATGCATTTTTTTGCATTTTTTCTAAAGCCTCCTTGCCTCAAAATATGTTTTGCATACTCCCATGCACACATCAGCAATTTATTATCGTTTATTGTATTTTATTTTTTGTTTATTTTAATTTTTATTTTTTTCATTTAAATTTTGTATATTTTAATTGTTTTTAATTATTTTTATTTGTTTTTTTAAGTTTTTTATTTCTTACTTTTATGTATTCTAATTTATTATTTTATTTTAATTTTAACTTTTTTCTATTCCTCTTTTTTTGCATTTTGGCACAATCTATAAACCCTAGGCAGATAGTCACACAGCAGCATTCATTTTTTTAGGTATAATCCCCTTTCTTCCTGGACACCCTGCTTGCAGTAGAGTACGTGCACTGCAAACACATCAACAATCAGCATCATTCTTTTATTTAATGCTTATTCCATTTGCCCATTGTTAGGTTTGGCATCCTTGGTGTAGTTTCCCCTACCTTTTTGCCCTCTGACCTCCTGGTATCTGACTTAAATTTTGCTGACTTTTAGGATTCTGGGCACTTTACCACAAATGACCAGTGCTAAAGTGCAGGTGTCCGTGCTCTAAAACATGGCAACATTGGTTTCTTCACAAATGGCATGTTTATTTTATTTGTAAGCCCGGGTGTCATGTGCCTGTAAATTAAACGCTACTAGTGGGCCTGCAGCACTGACTGTGCCTACTACAGTAGACTTTCAAGCTTGTCCTGAACCTGCCACTGTAGAGCCTGTGTGCGCAGCTTTAAACTGCCATGTTGACCTGGTAACTTTACCCACTTGCCAGGCCAAATCCCTCCTTTTTGTTACATGTAAGTCACCCCTAACGTAGGCATCAGTCAGGTCAAACAGCAGGGAGTAGTGAATTTAGAAAGGTCAGCATGCACTTTTAAGTTTAACCTGTCCAGAAAATGGAGAAAAAAAAACTCTTACATTTGTTATTCACTATTGGTAGGACTATCTCACCTGTAAAATAGCATTGGGATTACCTTAAAACATCTTTTAAGTGTAATTTCCAGTTGGGAAAAAGACAGGCATCTGTAGTTTGGTGTCCCTGAACTCACAATCTAACACCACAATGTATGGTGAAGTTAGATTTTAAACTGTAATTCTGAAAATGACACTTTTAGAAAGTTGGCATTTCCTACTTTAACCATACTGTGCCTGTCTCTGAATACAACTCTGGGGTAGATGACACCTGGGCTTTGTGCATTCCCATTAGACAGTCATACACAAAGGGAGCTTGGGTGTGACATTTGCATATTGATGTCTCATTAGTAGGCTGATGACTCTTCCTGGGCTAGATGAGAGGGGGGAAGCTGGTACTTTCTCTTTAATAGGGCTATGCCTCTCCTCACACAAAGGGCTGCATAAACCCATGTACCCATGTAGTGTGCCTAGAGCCAGGAACCTTGTGGACTTCAAAGGAATGCCTGAAAGTTTATCCCACCTTCCAAAATCAGGGCTCCAAATTATAAATACTGGACCCCACCAAATCAGATCTCTACTGGAACCAAGGATACTCTGCCAGGAAGAAGGATTGTGGTGCTGCAGGAGAGACTGCCACTCTGCAACTGCATTGCTCTGTTGGCATACTGATGTTGTGTGGTCTGCTGTGAAAGAGACTGCCATTTTGTTGTTTGCTCTGCTGTGTTGGCATGCTGCTTCTGACCTGCAGTAAGAAGGATTGGACTTGCTCTCTACATTCTTGAATCCAAGAGTCTCCAATGGCTTGCTGGCTTGCCCCCTGTATTGTCTGTAGTTTCAGGAACATCAAAGACTGCTTACAACTCTCCTGATGCTGCTGGACTCTGCCATCTGTGAGTTCTACCCTTGCCTGAGGTGCCCCTCTTCAGTCATGGGCCTCATAAGTGGGTTCTGTAGCTACAAACTTAAAAAAGCGATGCATGTGTGACAGAAAAATCAATGCTTGCATCTCTGGCTGTGACGCAGCAGCTAATCGATGATAGCCACTTCCCCTTACTGCATGGCCCAAGGACAACACTCTGAGCAGCCTCCCGGTGACACATCACATTTATTCTACAGTGCTGAGGCCAGAGCCTGAAATGCGCTCTGTTGGGCTGCCACGCCAGAGTGAATGCCCTCCAAGTATGCATTTGTTTGTTGCAAATGCCTCTCTACACCCTGGATGGCATTCAGAATGGTTGACTGCCCAACAGAGAGGGATCTCAGGAGGTCAATATCTTCCTTACTGAGGGCAGCAGGGCTGACTGAGGCAGGGCCTGAGATGCCTGGGGCAAAGGAGATGCCCACCCTCCTGGGTGAGCGGGCATGGGAAACACACTAAGATGCTGCTGGGCGGGCAGTGCTGCTAGGGGGGGTGGCGGCTGTACATGTTGTTGGGGTGCGCACAGAGGTGTCCGCCACTGCCAGGGAGCTTCTATCGGAGGAGGAGTCACTGTCTGTGGTCTCCCTTCCTGTCCCCGTCTTGGTGCTCCCCTCGCCCTCGTCCCACTGGTGCCTTCACCCTCGGTGGATTCGGCTCCAGGCCCATGTGGTATGCAGCTCCCTCCATCAACGGTGCCTCTGCTCCTCCGCCAGATGATGCTAATGCACACAAGGACAGGGTGACAAAACAAAAAGGGAGGGAGAGACAGAGGATACACATGGTCAATGCCAGCAACAATACCACAGTTGGCGTACACTACACACAGGAAGCTGCCCTATGCACTACACCATGCACTACCAGTTACACAGCTAGTCACCAGCCCATGGGGTACAATGCCTAACGCCAGCATCTGCACACCAGAAACTCACAGGACCCTGCCCAGTAGTAGATGGCCACTCACACTATTGGGGTAGGAATGCTCGAGAGCCTGCCCAAAAAGGGACCTACCCTGCCATGTTCGCCCTGGCCTAGGGGCACCCACAGCCCACATCCCCCACCCAGGTAACACCTTAATGCGCGCAAAGCCATGACACTGAATCTGTACTCACCCCCTTGTGGCTGCTCTGATGCCCTCAAGCGTCCATCCAACTCCGGATAGGCCACCGCCAGGATGTGGAACATCAGGGGGGTCATGGTGCGAAGGGAACCCCTTCCATATTGTGAGACCAGCTCCAGCTGGGCCTCTGCCATATTCTTTGCCCTGCGGCGCTGGTACTCCCATCTATTGCGGCAGTGGGTGCTCCGCCTATGAAAGACCCGCATGGTCCGCATCTCCTTGGTGATGGCACGCCAAATACCCTTTTTCTGGTGTGCGCTGACCTGGAGGGAAAAGACAGCAGAAAAGGAATTCACTCACCTGTCCGGACCGTCATACTCATTGCCCACCAGTTCCCACCCATGCCCTGACGCACATCCACCGACCACCTTACATGCTGCACTCTGGCCAGGATGCCTCAGCAACCCCCAACATGTGGCTTACATCCATAGCACTCCATACATTCATGGCCCATGCATCATGCTCACAGTGTACTCACCTGTTTGTCTGGAGGACCATAGAGTAATGTGTACTGGGGTAGGACCCCATCGACCAGTTTCTCCAACTCCTCCGCAGAGAAGGCAGGGGCCCTTTCCCTAGACACATGAGCCATTGTCCCTTCCAGACACAGGTCACAGTAGCACTTGCAGTGTAGGTCCTCTCCTGTTGAAGGTCAGGTAGCAAGTAAATGAATAGTTTGAAAATGGCAGTCACGTCAATGGCGGTGCGTACCGTCATCGCCGGCATATATCACCATTGGCTCCTGGAACCCATAGGGCCCAATAATAACCAATGCGAAGTTTGCGGCGGTCATCGACTGCCTACCGTGAAGGTGCACAACGCCAGCACAATTACCTTATTTCCACTTGTTCCTCCTCACAGGTCAGGCGGCCGCCATTTCAGGGGGGCACAGGGCATGCCACATAACTGCGTCACGGCAGACACTGGCACATCAACTGACTCTCGAGTTCACATACTGCTTCTGTAGAGTAAATTATTCAACATTAGTGCAAAAGATGTGGAAATATGACCCTCTGCTCACCATTCTCTTCCATAGGCTTCAACCGCTGAGGCAGCATGTGAGATGGCAGCATCCTCCTACGTACAGACCCCTGGTGGACCTGGCGACAATGGGGGACAGATACATTATCATCACATACAGACTTGATCATGCCATAATCCAAGAACTGTGTGCCCAATTGGAGCCATACCTGATGTCAGCTATCTGCTAGCCCACAGGAATCCCCCCTCTAGTGCAGGTCCTGTCAGTGCTTCATTTCCTGGCAAGTGATTCCTTCCAAACAACAGTGGCCATGGCATCAGGGATGTCTCAGCCAATGTTCTCCAACGTGTTGACCAGAGTGTTGTCTGCCCTGCTGAAACACATGCGCAGCTACATCGTGTTCCCTCAGGTGGATGATTTGGCCACAGTGAAGGCTGACTTTTATGCCCTGGGACATATCCCCAACATCATTGTTGCCATTGATGGTACACATGTAGCATTTGTCCCCTCCCTCGGAGAAATGAACAGGTTTGCAGGAATAGAAAAAGCTATCACTCGATGAATGTGCAGATGGTGTGTTTGGCGGACCAGTACATCTCCCATGTGAATTCCAAATATCCTAGCTCTGTGCATGACGCGTTTATCTTGAGGAATAGCAGCATCCCATATGTGATGGGCCAACTCCAGAGGCATCGGGTATGGCTACTAGGTGAGCCAAAGGTCCCCACACAGTATATGTTAATGTCTGGGTATGGGATTGCCCCTAAGGGTTAGTGTGTGTCTAACAGTTGTCACCCTATATTTATAGATGACTCTGGTCACCCCAACCTCTCATGGCTACTGACCCCAGTGAGGAATGCCAGGACAAGGGCATAGGAACGTTACAATGAGGTATATGGGCGTACAAGGAGGATTATAGAAAGAGCCTTTGGCCTCCTGTAGGCCAAGTTCTGGTGCCTCCATCTGACAGGTGGCTCCCTGCACTACTCACCCAAGAAGGTGTGCCAGATCATTGTTGCATGCTGCATGTTGCACAACCTGGCCTTGAGATGCCATGTGCCTTTTTCTGCAGGAGGATGTGCCTGGAGAAGGTCTTGTGGCAGCAGTGGAGTCTGTGGACAGTGAGGAAGAGGAGGCAGAGGAAGAAGATGTTGACAACAGAACAAATATAATGCAGCAGTACTTCCAGTGACACACAGGTAAGACAATATAACTTCACTTAACATTTCAGTAATCTGTTGGACATTGTATAAGGCAGCCTCTTACCCTGAGTCTATGGCCACTGACTGTTCCCTTTGGATTCTCTATTTTAAGATCTCTGTGCCTCATTCTGGCTCCTGCTATATGTACTGCTGCCCGCCAAAGGTCATCCTGTAGTATATGTCACTGTACATATACATTGCACTGTTTTGATAATGTTGTACTGATACATTTGTGAATCATTAGACTGACTCCAGATTGGTATTAGTTTCAAGGGTTTTTATTTAGGTGCTAATAAGTATAGGTGTATGTGCAAGGGGCTGGGGTGATGGTGGAGGAAAGTCCAGGTTAGAGTCTAGTCTCTTGGTATCACAGGTGCATTGTCCAAGGGGGCATAGGAAGGGAATCAATGGCAGTTCAAGGTGGACAGGGTAATAGAATGGGACAGAAGGGTGACTATCAGGAGAGCCTTATTTCCTGGCGGGGTCTTGGCGATGTTCTTTGTCTTCTGCCTGGATCACAGGGTCTGTTTGCGGGGTGGTTCTCCTTCTGCAGGGGGTGGGGTGCTGGTAGCCTGTTGGTCCTGTGGTGGGGCCTCCTGTCCACTAGCGCCGGTGGAGGTGGAAGACTGTTCATCGGTTTGGCTAGTGTCAGGCGCACTTTGTTGTGCCACTGCCTCCTTCATGGTCTTGCCCATGTCAGCCAGCACCACTGCAATGGTGACCAGGATGGTGTATATTTTTGTTAGGTCATCCCTGATCCCCAGGTACTGTCCCTCCTGCAGCCGCTGGGTCTCCTTCAACTTGGCCAGTATCTGGCCCATGGTCTCCTGGGAATGGTGGTATGTTCCCAGGATGGCTGAGAGTGCCTCGTGGAGAGTGCGTTCCCTGGGCCTGTCCTCCTCCTGTCGCACAGCAGTCCTCCCAGCTTCCCTGTTGTCCTGTGCCCCTGTCCCCTGAACCGTGTGCCCACTGCCACTGACCCCAGGTCCTTGATCGTCCTGTGTTTGTGGGGTTGCCTGGGTTCCCTGTAGTGGTGGACACACTGGTGATTGACATGTCCTGGGGTCAGTGGCATGAGCCCGCTGGGTGGGTGCTGTGCTGGTGTTTCCTGAGGGGGGAAGCTTTGTGGTGGGTTGGGACTGTGGCAGGGAAACCGACTGTCCAGAGGCCTATGATGGGCCAGGTTGGTCATCCTGATCCAGGCATGCAGAGCTGCTGTCGTCACTGTGGGCCTCTTCAGGGGAGGGACTGGATGTAGCTGGCACCTCCTCTCCGGTGACGTTGAGTAGGGGTCCTGTGGGGATGCAAATGCATTGTTAATGTACATGCGTGGGCCATATTGTGCATGCATTTGTTTCCATCTATGCTTGCGATTTCCCTGTCGGCTTGGCCTTGTGTGAGTGCTGATTTTGTGGGCTGGGTGAGTTTCTCTACAGCGCATGCTGGGGTGATTGGTGTCCATGCAGGTCTGTTATGGGGGTCCATGCATTGGTGTGGAATGCAGGGCTCGGTATTGGGATGGGTGGGTTGTGATAGTGGGGTATATGTGAGGCGTTGGAGTGATGGGGGTGAGGGTGGGGTAGGAGTTAGTGATGGCAGGCAGGTAGGGTGGTGGATGAAGAAGTTCAGATTTGACTTACCAGAGTCCAGTCCTCCTGCTACTCCTGCAGGCCCTCAGGATGCATGATCGCCAAGACTTGCTCCTTCCATATCGTTAGTTGTAGGGGAGGCAGTGGGGGTCCGCCACCAGTCATCTGTACAGCAATCTGGTATCTTGCAACCACGGAACGCACCTTCCCCCATAGGCCGTTCCACCTCTTCCTGATGTCATCCCTGGTTCTTGGGTGCTGTCCCACGGCATTGACCCTGTTTATAATTCTCCACCATAGCTCCATCTTCCCAGCAATGGACGTCTGCTGCAACTGTGATCCGAATAGCTGTGGCTTTGCCCGATCATTTCCTCCACCATTACCCTTAGCTCCTCCTCAGAAAACCTGGGGTGTCTTTGGGGTGCCATGGATGTGGTGCGAGTGATATGTGTGAGGATGTGCGGGGTGATGTGTGGGGTGATGTGTTGTGGTGTATGCTGTGATGTGCGTGAATGGTGTACGGGTGATGGTCTTCTGTGCCTCTGAATAAGTGGGTGATCCTTGCTTGTCTCTCTCTGTTCGCAATCTTTTTTTTCGTGGAAGAGGTTGTGGGTAATGTGGGTGTGTATTTTATGGTGGTGTGATTCTGTGTGTGTGGTGTGTGTGTCAGGTGTGTGTAGTTTGAATTGTCCAATGTGGTGTGGTTTTGTAAGTGTGTATATTTTGAGCGCAACGGTATGTACCACCAATCGTTTACTGCGATTGAAAGACTGCCACAGTGATTCGTGGGTCATGATACTGTTGGCGTAACGGTGTGGGTTTTGCTATCGCCAGTTTATCACTGACATTTGGTCTGGAGGACTTGTGTGGGTGTCTGTATAGTGGCGGATTTCTATGTGTGGGTCATAATACCCATGGCGGATTCCTGCCACGGTCACGGTATGTTGGCAGCCGTCAGCACGGTGGTAGGCGCCATTTACCGCCAGGGTTGTAATGAGGGTCTTAATCTTTTAAAATTCTTATCTTGACTTCTACTAATTGGATTTTTGCCATTTTGCCGTTAATTTGTTCAGATAAATATTATCTATCTTTCTTTACTAAGTCTTTTAGTGGTGTTTTTCACTGTGTTCCTGTAAATAAGTGTTGCACACATACTTTACACATTGCCACTTAATTTGACCCTGACTACTTTGTGGCAAGCTACCAGGGGATGAGCACAGGTTAAATTAGGGAGTAGAAATGACTTACACTGATGAGGATAGTGGTACCTACTTCCAGAGAGTGCAATCCTCAGCTAACCTAGAAACTCAGGGGCATATTTGTACGTTTTTGGCACAGGGCAGCACCACAATCTTTCTTGCAGCACTGCCCTGTGACAAAAGAAAAGGGGTGTAATGCATCATATCTATGAGATACAATGCATTCCTGCCCCTTTCCCCTGCATTAATGCACATTGTGCTGCCTTGTGCCAAAACAAGTACCCTTGCACCATGTTGCAAACGTGCCGGGGTTGCAGGGATGATTGTTTTTGTGCAGAATGGGTGTTTTCCTCTTTCTATGTGTGCTGCCTCACTATCTCAGTGTGAGGCAATGGAGCAGCTTGCGCTGCGTTGCCTCAGTCCAAACCTACTCTGTCCTCAGTCCAAATCTATAAGGCCATGAAAAGCCATGCAGGATGGATTTATGTGGCATTTTAGATATGGCCCTGTAGTGTGTGCCCCTGGACCATCATAAAAGTAATGTTCTGGCTGCGCAGAGGGGTTTGCAAATAAGCCCCTCAATTTCTAACACACAGTCACCTCTCTGAATACCACACGTATCTCCATTAGAATAGATGCACATAAATCAAAGAGCTATATCCGTACGTTGTGTTACTGTTATCCTGGTTGGAAATTAAATGTTCTGGTGTGGTGGTCTGGCTTGACTTTAAAATATTTGGATGCATTGTTGTCAATGATTACCTAAGTAGCCAACCACACTAAATTATATTGCCTTTGTCTATACTAATTCAAACTGCAACAATGCCATGTATCACTAAATTGTTTTTCTTGCTTGTTTGCTTTTTGCTGCATAGGAGAAATCACCCACAGTACTTCAGACAGAAGGCCTGCACAAAAATCATGTGACGTCAGTCCTTCCATCTCTTTCTCTTGTGCAGCTTGTGCCACTGCCAACTGAGAGCTTTAAGGTTTTCCCAAAGAAAGGTACTGTCAAGAAAGTGACTATTGAAAAGAGGCAGCTTTCCACCACTGGTGTGTTGACCACAACCTTTTTTGAGAGACGTGTGCCTGCCGCACAGGTCTCTGGGAGGGACCTGGGAGCAGCACTCCTGCATCAACAGCAGCACCACAACCTACGCCCATGCCCATGTTTGTTAGCAAGGCAGCTACTGAAATCAAGGTGACATTGACCAGCAGTGACGTTGAATTGGATTTGTCTCTTTCCCAAAGTAGTACCCAATCATTTCAGGAAACAAAGCAAAGTGGACAGCAAGTGCAGTCAAGTTGGAGCAGAACAGGAGGTTAAGCTTCTTGCAGAGGAAGAACCTCCTCTTTTAGAATCATTGGTTCCAAGATCTCCAGCAAGAATAAGGATTGATACTACTCTACCATCTGCACTAATTACCCCTTCTGATGTTTTTTATGATCTGGAGAAGCAACGGAAAGATTTGGAATTATGGAAGGGGATGATGAGGAAAATGGTGAAGGGACAGTCATTGTGGAAGCTGACCCACTAAGAAAGTACTCCTTCCCAGTTTGAGACTTATTTATCTTTAGCAAACAGGAGAACATTTCAGTACGCTCCATTTGTCACATGTTTGTTGAGGTAAGCCTGGTTCACATTATGGTATTGCAGGTCAAATGGCCTATATGAAGAAACATCACTCCATCAAGTGGGTGAAGCGCCTTAACTCCTTAAAAAAGCTGCTGAATATGGTTGTGGTGAAGGTGAGGAGAATGGGAAACATCAGCTACAAGTCCAATCACAGTGGGAGATTATAATGAAGAAGTAGACGACATCGTCACACAAAGCAGCCCTATCCCCAGTAGTGTGCTTGAATCACCCGCTTCAGATACCTCAAAATAGCACAAGACTTAGGTGGTCATTATGACATTGACAGTGACTGTTAAAGTGGCGGTTTTACCGCCAACAGGCTGGCGGTAATTACCGCAAAATTATGACCATGGAAATAATACCTCCCATAGACAGCCATTGCATCATACCAACTGCCAGAGTTACAACACCACTGACCATGGCTGTAGCCATCAACTGCCAGGCGGAAGACAAGGTACCGGCCACCATAATATGAATAGCAAACCGCCATGATTTCTGGGGCAGTACCAACGCCATCAAAAGCCTGGTGGAAACACTTCACAGGGACCAAAAGACTGTCCATCAAAGACACGGAGAAGACCTCCGCCACCATAGAACCGGAACTTCAAGACTTCCCAATGCTCTTCTACACCATGGTCCACCAGGAACACCAACGCCGACAAAGACGATGGCGGTGAGTACAGCCACCTAGCACACAAGGGAGGGAGGGAGGAGAAGGAGAGTGACACACACACACACACACAATACACACCATTCACACACACACCATACACACAACCAGCTGCAGAGTTAAACCAATGTCACAGAACCCACGTCTAATTAAAACAAGGACCACATTGAGTTTTAACTGATACTGTAGTATGATGCCAGCAGCCACCATATTGTCTATGCGATAACAAAAACAGGTGTCAATGTCTAGAAAGGGCCAATGGCCAGTCCAAAGTACAAAAGGCCCACATGGCAATAGGGCACAGTACAATCCCCAACTTGATTCCTACCATTATCCAGACTCCACTGTGCAGGGGCATCATGTTGGAAGTGGGCAGGCACCTCACGAGGAAGGGGAGTGGGTGTGGGGGCCACCTCAGCTGAAGTGGGTAACATGCCCACTGGTTCTGGAAGGGGCTCCTTGCCCAACTGTCTCTGGTGGGTAGTGCAAGGCCACAGTCTCTGAAGTGGGGAACATGCCCACTGGTTCTGGAGGGGGATCCTTGCCCAATGCTCTCTGGCCGGGAGTGTAAGGCCACAGTCACTGAAGTGAGGAACATGCCCACTGGTTCTGGAGGGGGCTCCTTGCCCAATTCTCTCTGGTGGGTGGCCTACATGCCCTCCGCTGGAGGTGAGGCCTGCTGTGCCTCTGCTGGCGGTGGGGGGCCCTTGCCCACTGTTGGTGGAGGTGTGACCCTGGCTGCCTCTGCTGGAGGTGGGGGCTCCTTGCCCAATGCTGGTGGAGTTGCGACCCTGGCTGCCTCTGCTGGAGTTGAGGGCTAATGGCCCAGTGCTGATGGAGGGGGTCTCTTGCCTCACTCCGGTGATGGAGTGGGATCCTTCCCTTTCTTGGGTGGTGGAGTGGGATCCTTCCCTTTCTTGGGTGGTGGAGTGGGATCCTTCCCTTTCTTGCCTCCATGACTAGGAGGTTCCTCCACTGTCCTCGTCTCATGAACCTTGGTTTTCACCACCCTAGTCCTCCCTTTCTGAGGTGGAGGTGCGCTCACAATAGAAGTGGCAGCTGTCACTCTCTGGGACCCCTTTGTGCCAGTAGCTGAAGATTTGATGGTAGCAGTGGCAGAGTTTTTGGCTGAGGTGCTGTGCTGGGTCGTTGGGACCCAACTCTTACGGGCAAGAAATGGGGTGGAGGGGGAGGGAAGAGGTCAAGATGGGCCAGGAAAAGCTTCTTGGGGATGTTGAGGTGGGATGTGGGATGAGGGATGGGAGTGGACGTTGATGGAGTGGTTGCCGGAGGTGTACACCTGCTGGACTTGGGTGCAGGTGCATGGGCAGTGTGCGTGTGTGATGTGGATGGCTGTTGGGAGCCTGAGTGCGTGTGTTTGTGTCTCTTAGGAGGGTGCAGACAGGGTGGGAGAGGACAAAGGGGACACGTGGATGGATGTTGTGGAGGTGTCTACCAGTGAGATGTGTGTGCTGCTTGATGTGGTGATGATGGTGGCAGCTGTTGATGCAGTGCAAGCAGGTGTGAGTGTGGATGTGACTGTGAGGGAGGAGGAGGAGGAGGGGGAGACAGTGGAGGCAGTGGATGTTGTTGTGTGTGCAACTGTCTGTTGTTTGTGTGAGTGCTTGTGGCCTGAAGTGTGCTGCCTGTGTTCGACTGTGCTACTCTAGTCTGATGTTTTGTGTGCATGCTTGTCTGTATGTGTGCATGTCTGTATGTGTGCATGGGATGGGCTGGGGTTGAGGAGACTGGGACTGGGATGTGGAGGTTCGAGGGGGGATGGTAGGAACAGGGACACTGGCTACCAGCAGAGAGGAGGCCAGAGCCTGAAACGATCTCCGTAAGGCTGCCAACCCACCGTGGATGCCCTCCAGGTATTCATTGTATTGTTGCATCTGGGATGCCAGCCCCTGGATGGCATTCACTATGGTTGACTGCCCTACAGAGATGGATCTCTGGAGGTCAATAGCCTCCTCACTCAGGGCAGCAGGGCTCACTGGGGAAGGGCCTGAGCTGTCTGGGTCAAAGGAGATGCCCACCCTCTTGCACTGCCAACTCGTTGGGGGCAACTGAGAGGGCGGTGCTCGTACGGGGGTGGCGGCTGTACCTGTAGCTGGGGTGGTTCACCAGGGAGCTACCATCGGAGGAGGAATCAGAGTCAGTTTTGTCACCTCCTGTCGCCGCCGTGGTGCTCCCCTCACCCTTCGTCCCACTAGTTCCCTCAGCGTCTGTGCACTCTGCCTCCTGGTTCCTGTGAGATGCAGCCCCCTCAGTCGCCGGTGCCCCTGCTTCTCTGCCAGATGTTGATAATGCACACATGGACAGGATGACAGAAGAAAGTAGGGGGAGAGAGAGAAAGGGAGCACCTGGTCACTTACGGCACCAACACCACAGATGGCATACACATTAGCATCACACACAGGGATCAGGATTGAGCTGGCATTCCATTGGCTAGGTACCACAGCAACATGAGAGCCAACCACCGCCAACTGCACCCATCCTGGGACCCACTAAGCCCTGTCTGACCTGGAATGCCCCCTATGCCCCTTGAGCTGGACCACGCAGCAATGTCTGAGCTGACATTAAGGGGTACCCACTAACTGAAACCCACCACCAAGATCCCATGCCAGCCAACAAATATGGTGTTCACACTCACTGTACTCACCCCCTTGTGGCTGCTGTGCTGCCCTCAAGCACCCATCCAGCTCTGGGTAGGCCACCACCAGTATGTGGACCATCAGGGAGGACCCCATCCACCTGGTGTTCCAACTCCTCCGAAGTGAAGGCAGGGGCCCTTTCCCCAGACACATGGGCCAGGACAGGATCCAGACACAGTCCACAGCAGCACACGCAGTGGGTTGTTGTCCTGTGGAAAGTCAGGAATCAAGTGAGAGTTTTAGATAGAAAATGGTGGTCACATCCACGGCGGTGTACACCGTCGCCGCCGCCGGTGATCCCCATTGCACACCGTACTCCATAGAGCCTCATTTTAGCTGATGAGGAATAGCATGACGGTGCAATACCACCTTCCGCCATGACGCCCAATGCCGGCAGAGTTACCTCACTTCCACCTGTCCCTACATACAGGACAGGTGGTGACCATTTTATGGTGGTGGACAACATTCAGAAAATTGAGATCTGCGTCATTGCTGTAAATTGCACATACCTTGCCACTCACATTGTCTCATCACATAAATGCTCTATGTACACTGAGGTGGTGGTTCCAATGTTCAATTTAAGACACCCTACTCACTCTTGTGTCCCTTAGATACCTACCGCTGCGGAGGAATAGGAGGAGGTGACAAGACCCCGTGTACAGACCCCTTTTGGACTTGACAACACTGGAGGACAGGTACATAATACTGACCTATTGACTGGTCAGTGCCACAATCACAGAGCCGTGTGCACAACTGGAGCCTGATCTGATATCAGCTATCTGTCATGCCACTGAGATCCCCCTCTTGTGCAAGTTCTATCTGTCCTCCATTTCCTGGCAACTAGTGGGCTTAACAGCAGTATTGTCACAGCCAATGTTCTCAATCGTGCTGGCAAAGGTTTTGTCTGCCTTGGTCAAACACATGTGCAGCTACATCGCTTTCCCCCAGGTAGAAGATTTGGCCACTCTGAAGGCAGGATTCTATGCAATGGGATATATACCAAATATTACCAAATATTATTGGGGCTATTGACGGAACATCTATTGAGTTTGTCGTCCCCCCCGGGCCAATGAACAGATGTTCAGGAATCAGAAGAGTTTCCACTCACTCAATGTGCAAATAGTGTGCCTGGCTGACCAGTACATCTCCTACATCACTGCCAAGTATCCTGAGGCAGTGCATGATGCCTTCGTCCTGAGGAATAGCAGCTTCCCAAATGGAATGGCACAACTACAGAGGCACATGGTGTGGCTAATAGGACAGAGTCCCCACCCAAAGTATGTCAGTATATGACTTCAGGAGTTATCTCCATACCATTGTGAAAGGCTAATGTTTATACCTTAATACTTGCAGGTGACTCTGGCTACCCAACCCTATTCTGGCTCCTGACCCCTGTGAGGAATACCAGGACAGGGGCTGAGAATCGGTATAATGATGCACATGGATGAACAAGGCGAAACATAGAACGTACCTTCGGCCTCCTGAAGGCCAGGTTCAGATGCTTCCATCTGACAGGTGGATCCCTGTGCTATTCCCCTGAGAAGGTATGCCAGATAGTAGTGGCATGCTGCATGTTGCATAACCTGGCCCTCAGATTACATGTGCCTTATCTGCAGGAGGATGAGATTGGAAATGCCTCTGTGGCAGTAGTGGATCCTGAGGACAGTGAGGATGAGGAGGTAGAGGATGAGGATGTGGACAACAGAACATTAGTTATACGTAAATACTTCCAATGACACACAGGTGAGACTGGAACTGCCATTCCTCTGATTATTTATGTTTTTAGTATGGCTGTAGCAGGATGGCATCAAACTGACTGTCACCTATGCCTTCTCATTTTGCAGATGTTGGTGTTGTAACAACTGTGTAATGATGTGATGACTACAGACAGCTACAGGTCATTATTTGTATGCTATCACAGTGTTCAGGTCATTTGCACAAGATGTGACTGTTTCCATATTTGCACATATTCACCACATAAAACACTACCACTAAAGGATGTTTATTGTAGTGACATTTATAGACGGAAGAGTGCAATAGAATGGGGTGATGGTAGAGGTAAGTCCAGGGTATTGGTCCAGTCTGTTTGTTGCACAGGTACAGTGTCCAAGGGGCCATAGGAAGGGGTGCAAAGGCAGTTCAAAGTGGACAAGGTGACAGAGTGGGACACAAGGGGGACATTCAGGAGGGTCTCATTTCCTGGCGATGGTCTTGGTCTTGGCTAGTGTCTCTGGCTTCTGTCTGGGTCGTAGGGAATGTTTGTGGGGTTCACTTTCTGCAGGGGGAGGGGTGCTGGTGGCCTGTGGGTCCTTTGGCAGGGCCTGCTGTCTACTAGCTGCAGCAGATGTGGTCAACTGTTCAGTTGACTGACTAGTGGAAGGGCCACGCTGGTGTGCTGTCCATTCCCTCATGATGTTGACCATATCAGCTAGCTTCCCTGCTATGGAGACCATGGTGGTGTTGAGGGCCTGCAAGTCTTCCCTGATCTCCTGATGGTGTACCTCCTACAGCCGCTTTTTCTCCTGCATGTTGTTAAGGATCTGGCCCATCTTTTCCTGGGATTGTTGGTAAGTCCCCAGGACATTAGTGAGTGCTTCCTGGAGACTCAGTTCCCTGGGACTGTCCTCCCCCTGGCACACAGCTGTCCTCTGTGTATCTCTGTCCCCCTGTGCCTGTGTCCCCTAAATGGTGTGCCCACTGCCACTGACCCTGAGACCCTGATTGTCTTGGCTGTGAGGTGTAGACTGGTGTCTCAGTACAGGTGGGCACACTGCTGATTGACGTACTGGGGACAGAAGTGTGGGGACGTTGTGTGGGTGCTGTGGTGTTGGATTATGAGGGGGGAGGCTCTGTGGTGGACTGGGAGTGGGCTGGAGTGGCCAATTGACCAGTGATCCCTGATGGGCCAAGTAGTTCATCCAGATCCAGACGTCCAGAGTTACTGTCATCACTGGGGCCATCTTCTGTTGGGGGGCTGGATAGTCGTGGTACCTCCTCACCGATGGGATTGGCTGGGTCACCTGTGGAGATGTAAGTGAAGTATTCTGCTTCATGTCTGTGACATATTGTACATCACTAGCTTCCCCTATATCGTTGCTGTTTCCCTGCCACCTTTGTTTATGTACGGTGATGTATTGTGGGATTGTTAGTTCTCCATGCTGTGCATGCTTTGGTGTTGTGTGTACCTGCAGGGCTGGGAGGGCTGTACATACATTGGTATGGCATGCAGGGCTTGGCATTTGGGTTAGTCACAGGTGTAGGTGCACTGTGTGGGATGGAGGGGAGTAATGGTAGTCAGGGTGATATGGCATGCAGGTATGGGGGATGATAAGTAGCAAATATTAACTCACCAGTGTCCAGTCATCGGGCTACTCCTGTGAGTCCATAAGGATCCGGGATTGCCAAGATTTGCTCCTCCCATGCTTTGAGGCTGTGGGGGAGGAGGTGGGAGTCGACCGCCAGTTCTCAGGATGGCGAGCTGGTGCCTTGCTGCAACAGAGCGTACCTTCCCCATAGGTCGTTCCACCTCTTCCTGATGTCGCCCCCTGTTCTTGGATGCTGTCCCATGGCATTCACCCTGTCCGTGATTCTCCGCCAAAGCTCCGTCTTCTTGGCAATGGATATTTGCTGTACCTGTGCTCCAAACAGCTGTGGCTCAACCATCACTATTTCCTCCACCATGACCCACAACTGCTCATCTGTGAAACGGGGGTGCCTTAGTGGGGACATGGGTGTTGTGTGATGTGTTGTACAGAGGGTGTTGAGTAATGTGGTGGGGTGTGGGATATTGGGTGCGTGACGGATGAAATGGGTGTTTGTGGTGTGAGTGTGTATTTTTCTCTGTGATTTGTGTGGCTAGCTATTGCAGTCTTTTCGTGTCTGTAATGTGTGTGTGTGTTTTATAGTGCTGGGGTGGGTGGGTCTGATGTGTGTATGAGTGTCAGGTGTATGATTTTTTTTTTGACCAATGTTGTGTTGTTTTATACTTGGGTGGCCTTCCGACCACGCCGGTGTGTACCGCCAATGGTTTACCACCACTAAATGTCCGCCGTGGTGATTCGTGAGTCATATTGTGGTGGGTGCAATTTTGTTGGCGTAAAAGTATGGGTGTTCGTACTGACACTTTACCACTTACCTTTGTTCTTGGGGATATGTGTTTGTGGCAGTATTCTGTCAGTTTAGTGTGTGTGTGCCATAATATGGTGAATGGATGTTCGCCTCCGTGATGGTATGTTGGCAGTCATCACCACGGTGGTAAGCGGGATTTACCGCCAATGTCATAATAAGGGCCTCAGAGTCAAATGGAGACACCACAGCATACAGTGACTGCCCCAACATGCATATTGAGTCTATCACCACCTACTTCTCAAAAGTTGCCTGTGTCAGTGGTCCCAGAAAAGTAGAAAATCCAGGGTATGAATAGCCATGCATGTTTAGCCATGAGTGGCTCTATGACCGCAACCACCGAGCAGCATGTTTGTACAATGGGAAGCTCACAAAAATACTAGTGCTGGATCTCCCCCCTTTCTCTTTTGTGGAAGGAGTGGGATTTTTAGAATTTGTGGTAGCCATCTGCCGGAAATGGAAGGATCCATATCAGACCTATTTTGTCAGAGTTGAAGTTTCAGTGCTGCATCATGATGTCCTGCAATTAGTTGCACAAGCTTTGCAGCAAAGTGCTGTTCACACTATCCACCTGTTGACATACATGTGGACCAGTTGTCAGGCGACTGATTACATGTGCATCACTGCACACTGGTTCTCTTTTGTGGGGTAAGGCAGCAGTTATCTCCATCTCTTAGCCCTGAAGAATTTTTTAAGAGGATTCAGCAGCATGCAACAAAAGCCATGTTTACAATGGAGAAATCAAATACAGCTGTAAACATATTGGGCAAATAAAATAGCAATGTGTCTGAATTGGATTTGTTGCCACAGGTTATGTCAGTAATATAGTCAAGGCCATGGAAGACAGTGGCTATTTCAGAGTCCTGTGTTTGGTGCATTGCATTAACCTGGCTGTGCAAAAGTTTCTAAAAAATGAAGACATTGTCAGAATCATATTGACCACCTGCAGAAGAATCTGCATTCATTTCAGCCATTCTTTTCAAGCCCGGAAGCAGCTGCAGATTATTCAGCATGCTAATAGAATTACAGTTAAAGTCCTCATGATGAGGTGCCAATATGTTGGAACTCAGTCTGTTACATCTTGCAATGTCTGTTTGAGTAGGACAGACAGATCAATGACTATGTCATTCAAAGGGGGGCGGGTGCAATTGGGAAAGCTATGACCATGGATGCAGACAAAGGGGGCTTAGTCAAATGCCTGACACAGATGCTACTCTTTTTTTTGAGGTTTTCTTACAGGAAGTCCAAGGAGGACAGTACTATCAGCCAAGCTATCATGTTATTGCATCTGCTACAGGACCAACTAAAGAAGGTGTCTGAAAGGTTTATAGTCACAGGTGTGAATAAAAACTCAGTAGCGCATGGCTACGTTGAGAGCTTAATACTTCACTTAGCTTGTAATGAAAGTCTGCAGAATGACATCTTGTTGTCCAAAGAGTACATCTATGCCACACTACTTGATCCAGTCTGCCCAGTTTCATTATTTTCTCTGAAGGAGATGTTTCAATTTATGAGAGGTGGACTGTTGAGCAAGCCGGAGACCTAGAAGAAGAATGGCTGGAAATTAGAGTCCCACTCCAAAGTTCTGGGGTGTCACCTTCAACTTCCAGAGAGGGCAGTCTTGTCTCACGGCAGCCAACACTAGCAACAAGAAAACCGGGTACAACTGGAACAGAAGAGTTGCCCCCAACCTGTGCATTGGCTTGGTTTTAAATGACAGGTCGTAAATCCAATTCAGAGGGAAATGCAAAAGAGATCAAGCAAGTAGCAGCACCAATGACCATTCACAGGATGTTCCAGGAGTATCTTGATGACCCAAAAGACGTCTATGTGGATCAAAACCCCTTGGTCTATTGGTCTATAGGTATGGAAAGATGTGCCAATGGTCAGAGTTCAGCAGCCTGGCTTGTCCTCTAGCCACTGTGTCAGCTGATTGTATATCCAGTGCAGCTGGTGCAGTTGCCACAGTGAGAAGGACCAGTCTCTCACCTCACAACATGGAAAGATTGACCATGATCAAAATGAACCAACATTTCATACCATACACCATTCCTGAGACAGCATAGGATGAGGAGAAGGAGAATAACTGGTCAGAATCAGGTGTGTAGGCTGACCAACTTCTGGCCAAACAACCTGAGTTTGAGGATGAACCCTACTCCCCAGACTGTATGCCACCAAAGAACTTTACAATATTTACTGTGATTTGTTTTTTTTCCAGCCCCACTAAAAAAGTAGCTAGTAAAACTTTATGTTTGTGAATCATTTATGCTGCCCCGCCATTTTTTAGTTACATGTGTGGAGGGAATGGAGGTTGACCAGTAGGCAGTGCTAGTTCTTCAGAGATCAGACCAGTCACTTTAGTTAACAAATACAAATCTACACAAAATACTGCTATTCTGTTGTTCTTCAACAGAAGTGCACTACAGCTCTATCTCATTCAGGTCGGGACTGAGGTGGAGCTACTCAGAGTCAGAGGAGGATGAAAGAACTCAGGGTGGGGCTATCTCAACAGCTAGAAAATGGATGTTATCGACTTCAAAGGAAAACCATGATGATAAGGACTCTGCGGCCTAGTACTCAGCTACGTGGAATGGAAAGAGGTGCATTGATGTGGGAAATGCTGCTGAGTGTGTGTGCTACACTGCTAGTAAACATGAAACTCCTCTTGTTTTTGCTCTGCCTCAAAGTCTTTTTGCTATCCTCCTCGTGAAGCTGACCTTCATTTTGTCCTTCTCCTTGACTGTACAATACAGTTTTTGTTTTATAATCCGCAAGGCTTTTCTTCTTCTGCATAAATGAAAGACGAAATCTGAGCTCAACACTCTTGCTTACATACCGGACCAGTTCAGACAGGCATCTCAAGAGTGACAGACATTCACTGATAGAATGCAAATGCACCTCCCATTTTGGCAATACAGTACCATTTTTCTGTTAACAATGATATTTTTTGGAACTAATTGGGTTCAATTCACTCCTCCATAGTCTGATTTATGTAAACCTAGATGACAGAATATGTAGATATCTAATAACTTTGGTCTCTGGAGCAGAAGGACTGTTTGCAATGCATTTTACTGAATTGTGTCATACTCATTCCTTCATTTCCATCCACAAACAATTGATGAAGATATGCTGCTCATTGCCCCGATTATTAGTTTTCTTGTGTTGTGTTTGTCTTTGTCACACTGTTTGCCAAATACCCTTTCCCATCCATTTATCAAACCCTTAACTCCCTTCCCCCTGGCTGTGTGAATTGCTGACATGTGATTTAATTTACACCAAGTGGCGCACACACTTGGTGGGGTGGATGTGGTTTAATGCAACACCAATTCACTGTAGGATCTTCTATTAACTGAGCCATTGCCCACACCAGCCCCACTTATGCAACCACATATAAGAACATAATTTCTCAACATCAGATTCCTCTATTGTATTCTGCTTTGTCCTTTGTAATGCTTAAACGCTTAACCTTGTCGACTACAGAGTACAGACTTTGAGTCCAATATTCCTGATTTGAGGATTTCATAACTTTGGTTTTCAATAAGTTCCATGTTCAGTATTACTCTGAATAGGTTACAATTGCTAGTTTTTGTTATAATACGTGGTGTTCTTTGATGTGTCAAGGTCGTATTAGTCTATCTCCAGTCTTTCTAAAGCTAATCCTATAAATTGACCTAGAGCAAAAGTATTTTTGATTTTTCAGATTTGTACTAATAATGTTTGATTACTTCATTTCTGATTTTTCTAAATTGATCTGATCAATTAGTGCCACAGTTTCTTCACTGACACAAAACTTAAAGGAGACCATGGAGCTTGATCAGGCTAGCCTACCCACATTCACTGCAGCTGAGCTTAGGGTGTTGTGCAGAAAGAGGGGATTACCTGCTGCTAACAACCTTATGAAGGCTGTGATGGTCAAGTCCCTTAAAGCCTGGGTAGTGCAGATGGAGGCAGAGAAAGATTCAGAGGTAGGAAGGGAGAGGGAACATGTCCTCTCCAACCTCCAAGAGCAGGATGATTGCCTAACTGTGATCTCAGCATCTAGGGCCCCATCCAGAGCTAGTGAGAGGGGAGGGTCTGTGGTATCAGATCACGATTAAGCAGAACTGGACCTCAGGGAAAGGGAACTTGAGACCCAGTTAGCCGTCATATCTTTGGAGGCAGAGAAGTTAGCCTAAGAGAAGGAGAAGTGGGAAGGATTGAACAGAGAGATGGTAGCAGCGACAGAGAAGATGAGATGTCCATGGGTGGAGGGTTTTGTCCCAGAATACCCAAGGGGGTGGTTCCTGCCTATGTAGAGGGGGATGATATTGACAAATGGCTGTGGCCTCTGAGAGGGCCCTCATATGAGGGGAATTGAGCCTCATTACTGGAGGTCACTTCTATGGGAGTTGGTCTCCAACTCTGGAAGGGATAAGCTTCTGACCTCAAGTGGGGAGGAGGCAGATTCATACCCTAGCATGAAGAGGTGCTTAACAAAGAGGTTTGGTCTGCCCACAGAGCAGTACAGGATGCAGTTCAGGGACACCCAGAAGGTCAATACATGGTAACAAAGTAAATACTTATGAGGGGTTATGCAGTTTGATCATGAGAGAGTACATATTGACTAATTGTATCCAAGAGAGGTTACGCCATCATCTAGTGGACTCTAAGCTGACCAACCCTAGAGAGCTGGAGAGGCAGGTGATGAGTGGTTGAGAGCCAGGGTGATTGTCAAGTCCCAGGGGGGAGGCTCCAAGAAAGGAGGGTCCGGTCCCCAAATACCTAAGGAGGGAGGTAGTAAGCCCACCACAGAAACTCCCTCTGTTATCCAGAACCCTAAAATGGAGGGGAGTAAATCCCACTCCCACTCTGATACGCAGAGGCAGGGAGACACCGGGTTAAAAAAGCTCCGGACAATAAGACTTGCTTTGACTGTCAGCAGACAGGTCACTTCAGCAGAGATGCAGGCTGTCCAAAGAAGGTGGTTAGCAGCGGGCTATCCAGTGTAGGCATGGAGGAAGACTCCTTAGATGATGAGGTCCTCATAGCATTGAGCTGGGAGACAGGACCAGATGGTAAGCTGGTGATCCCTGAGGGTGGGAGTAGGCACCCCGTTCGGGTAAATGGGATCCCTACCACTGGCCTGAGAGACACCTGTGCTACTTACACCATAGTGAGTGATCTGCTGTTGTTGACCCCAGACATGAATGTCCCAGGGAAGACCAGGAAAGTCAGGATAGCAACAGGTTAGGTCACCACTAAACCTGTAGCCATAGTGCCCCTAGAGAGGGAAGGTATCCTTGAATGATTTTCGGTGGTGGTCAGTGATGACCTCCCCCTAGACTGTTTTCTAGGCAATGACCTCCCAGAGGTGACCCTGGACCCAGAGGGGGCTGTCGCACAGGGCACCCCCCAACCCAAAGTCCTGGGGAGCTAGTCCCTACAGTTAGGAGACAGGGGCCCCCAAGAAAAGGGAAGAAGAAAAGGAAGGGTAGGCCATTCTTAAAGAGAGTTCCAGGGAGCCAAAGGCCTTCTGCCCCAGTAAGGGGGGAGCCCAGAGTTGGCACCAGTGAGGACTCACCTGACCCCAGGGAAGTCCTGAGTAGTCATACAGCTGTCCAGCCACAGGGTGTTGCACCTGCACTGACAGAAGGGAGAATGGAAGTAGGGTGTCTGACAAAGGAGGTGGTAGCCCCCCACTATAAACAGCCAGAGGGATGCTCGGACCCCCCAGAGGCCTCTAGAGAAGCTCACCCACCTGTCAGTGGAGAGCTTAGGGTGTGGTTCTTTCAGTAGCCGCTGCTAGGTGCCGGCCTTCATGGCCTGGGAGGCAGACCCTAGGGCCAAATGCAAAGTAGGCCCCTTGATGCTGTTGGTCATGGTTGGGTTGCTCAAGTGTTGGGTGACCTCTTTGAGTAAGTTAGGTGTTGCCCTAGCAAAGATAAGGATGGGGGAGGTGGGCACCTCACTACCCAAGTTGGCGGAAAGAGAGGAGAAAGACCACCCCTAGAGGGAAGTTACAGTTTAAAGTGGGTCCTTTTACTGTTGGGATGGGTTCACTACCCAGAGGGAGTGACCATGACAGGAGGATGTAAGGCAGAGTGGGCCCTGCAAAGGGACAGCTAGTATTCTTCACTGTCTTCCTTGCCTGACATGCCAGGAAGACTCTCCCAGGGTTGGGCTGAGTCTCCTGGGCGTGTGGGCTGGGGGTGGCTTGTGTGAGAAAACAGGAGTGATTGCAGAGGCTCCCTAACTTTTTGCCTCCATTTTCACTTTTTGCTGCTGTCCCATGGGTTGTGCATAAACTGAGTATGCAAATTATGCTAATTATAATTGGTGATGTTAACCTACATATAACTCCCTATTATATGGTAAGCCATGTAGGTTAAGGGACCCCAGCATAGGTAGTGCACCCAGAGGTGCATTGCTGAGGTGCCCAGGGTTCATTTAAAGGCAGACCTGCCTTGCTTGCTGCTTTTAAATTAAAGTTAGATGCAAATTTGACTTTTGAAAAAGTACTTCCAAAGTCTTAATCTACCTTATTCTTACATGTACGTCACCCCTAAGGGGTGCCCTATGTGCCCCTAGGGTTGGGTGCCATGTAACTATAAGCAAGGACCTTATAAAAATAGTTCTATAAGGCCTGGAGAGGTAAAATGGCCAAATTCATGTTTCCCTCACTGTGGTGAATGGCCTCTCTATAGGCTAAAATGGGGAGACTTTATTTTAATTAATAAAGACCCCTTAAGAGTCAGATACCTTGAGTTTGGTATCAAATTAATTGCTATAGTAAATCCCACAACTTACAATTGTTGGATTTATTATAACTAGTTCAGGTAAAGAACTCTACCTGAAAGTTGCCAACTTCCGCTCTGTAGTGCCCTTCTCTGATTGGCCAGCCTCTGGCAGCCTGGCCTGGCTGCTTTGATGGGGTGTGAAGTGGCCTGGGTTGAACACAAAGGATGTGCTGGGGGAGGAGATCTGCCTCAACCCATAAGGAAGCGGGAAAGAGGGAGGGCGGCCAAACTGGTCTTTAAAGGCAGGGAAGGACATTTGGAGCAGCCCAGTATCTCCCTCACATCTTGCAACCCCAGACAATTAGGGGCCAGATGTATCAAGAAGGCCTTTTGCAAGTCGGAAATAGCGATTTTTAAGAAATCGCTATTTCTGATTCGCAAAATGCAATGTATCACATCTGCAAATCGGTAATAGCGATTTCTTAAAAATTGCAAATGCTATTCCCTAATTGTAAATTGTGATACCGACTCCATTCGCACCTATGGGCCTGTAGGCCCATATCTGCAATTTTTTTGCATTTCCAAAATTGCGATTTCTTAACTAGAACCCCATAATAATTTTTAAGGACATGTAAGGTGCACACACGCCAAAAGGGCATGTGTGCTTTACATGTACATTTTAAAAATACATTTTAAATGCATGTTTAAAATTTGCACATGGTTACCACCAGGTTCAACCTGGTGGTAAATAGCGATTCCTAAATGCCCAATTCACATTTAGGAATTGCTTCATACATGTGCTAAGAAATCGCAAATAAGGAATCCTTATTTGCGATTTCTTATTTAGATAGTCGCAATTTTAGCGATTCCTTAAAATAGCGTTCAGAATGTCTTTCACACATTCTGAAATGGCTTTTTGCATTTGCAAACGGGCATTCGCACCGTTTGCGAATGCAAAAAGCTTTCATACATCTGGCCCTTGGTGCCCTCTCGATCAGGTTAGTAAAAGGCAGGAGAGGGGTATGATTCAAAAAGCCAGGGCACTCGTATGAAATAAGATAAGAGTCTGTGCAGTTAGATTCTTGGTCTTCGGAGAATCAATATATAATCCAAACAGAGTTAAAGTTCAGTTTCTTTATTCTTTATTCTTGTGCGAGGTTTTCATACATGTTCATCACATCAGAAAGATTCCATACGTGTATTCACAACAACATCCAACAGCCAACACATGTTTCGTCTCCGAGAAATTAATCTCATTGACTTCCTCAGGGCAAAGTATAAGTAAGGTGTTAAAATGAATAAATGGCTTATCCTAATCAAGTAAAATTCTTCAAGATAATGTACGATCAATAGAGAAAGAGTAGTGGGAATCACGTGACGGGGGCAAACACTATTATCCCGAGTCTTCGTGAGGACCCCCCCTGTATTTTTACCCAGGAGAAATGATAAATATGGCAGAGCTACACTCACACCTCAGATCCCTACAAGGAACAAGACAAAGAAGAAGAAGGACTACCCTGCTGGACCACTTACCGTCACCTGGACACTGCACTCTGAAGAACTGCACCAGCTGCACACTTGGGCTTCACCACTAAAAGGAGTTTGCCTGCTTCAAGAAGGGACTCCCTATTTGCTACAGGTACAAAGGAGCTGCCCAGAGTCCCCTGCATCAAGTCCTGCAAGCAGAGCCAATATGACCAGCATTCAGTGGTCAATTTACGGATTCTGACCAGGTGCATTCTGGGAATTGTAGTCCCAACTCCCAAGGAACAACTCAGAGCTTCTGGAACCTTGGATCCAGATGTGGACACTTCAAGGACCCAAAAAGGACATCTGGAAGAAGATCTAGAAGTTTGGAGATGTTTGGAGCAACTCCATAAGTTGAAGAGGTTCATTGTGGAAGTTGTAGTCCCATACTCCAAGAGGCAAACCAGAGCCCCTGAACCCTTGGCTGGTGATGTAGACCACTTTCCTGAATCAAGAAACACTTCTGAAAGTAAGTGTGACAGTATTACCTCGTGGGTGGGCTGAACTCTGGACTTTGTCCCTTTCCAGTGTAACCTTTTTTAACCCTTTGAGTGCTAGTTGTTTCTATGTGCTAGATTTTAATCATTTTGGTGTCATTTTAAATATAACAATTTAATCTGCTATTATAAATTGGTGTTGGATTTTTATTGTGTTTTGTGTTCTACTTATTTACTGTTTTGTGATTTTAAATGATTTACACACTTTTTCCTAAGTTAAGCCTTGTCACTCGTTGCCAGGCTACCAAGGGTTAAAATGGGTTTAAATTATTGAGACCTAACTGGACCTAAGTGGAGGTTAGTGGCCTATTGCTATGTGTAGGTACTTACCTGCCCTTACCAATAATCCACTTTCCAATAGTATGTATAACCCACAAACTCTGGGACATATTTACAAACCCTTTGCACCACCCTAATGCCGCCTTAGCATCATCTTAATGACGCTAACGTGGCATTAGCAGGGACATTTCCCCACACCATAATTACAAAGCTGTGCAATGCATGCCTTTCCCCACTTTGTAACCTGTTGCACAACATTATGCCTGTGACAGGCATAATGTATGCAAGGGAGGCCCTAAAAACTGTCACAGTGAAATTTACAAGATTTCACAGCGCCATTTTTTCCTTCATTTTTAACACCTGCCCAGGGCAGGCATTGAAATGATGCACCAATAATTATCTATGGGCCTCCTTGTGCTTTGCTGCACTAGCACCAACATTTTTGCCACTAGTGCAGCAAAGCGCCACAACAGCGTCAAACATGTTGTGGTACTGACCACCATGGTGTGCTGTATTGTTAGGTGGGGGTAAGGGAGACGCAAGAAAAGTGGTGGATTGGGAACGATGCAGCAGTTTCTCATAAATATGCCCCTCTGTGTTTTTCTTTCAATTTAATTACCTGTGATGTATAATCCTTTTGATTATGCTTACAGTTGGAGATCACCTAGATAGGAATGGGAACTCACTTCTTGTGATGCCTTCCCTGTACTGTACTACCACTACCATAAAGAAAGCACATTGGGAAACCCTCAAGTAAGGTGTTCGAAGATTGGCAGAGGGTGCAGGCACCAGCCATCACTTTATATATTCAGGTAAGAAAACTATGGGGTGAAGTGCACTAGTTAAGTTAGTACGTAACTTACTTCTACTGCTGATGAAATTAGTCATTCTTTATCCAGGTTTCTGTGGGCAATATAGGGAATGGCAGCACACCGTCTTAATGGTGAGTATCCATATAGAGGGTAGTAGGGCAAGGATATAACTAACTACAACTAACTGGCATACACATTGAGAAGTAGATCAGAAAGACAGACTTCACAAAAAGGCATTGGTGCAAAGTTAAAATAAAACACAAACAATTCTTCAGACATTAAGTAGAATAGAAGATTTTTCCCTTTAAAAAAGAAAAACATCAAAGTCTAAATACACCCTACTCCCCCCACAACAGGCCATCCCTCTCCCACAGCCATTTGTCTCTCAATCCCCAATAAATGTCCAAATAAATATAAATATCCAAATGTCCCAAGACGTCCTGCCCAATTTCCACCATCTGTACCAAAAACAAAGCTTCCTCCTGCCCAAAACAAAACATTAAACAAGGGCTTTAGAAGAGGGCATTCTCAATGAGGGTCTGCAGGTGTTGCATCTGGGTCTCCAGGCATGCCATCCTATGACCCAAGAGCACCACCTCGCTCAGCACTCAGCAATGGAGCAGCCAGTCTGAAGGTGGGACGGCCATGGTGATACAGGGATAGGCAGCTCCAACCTATTGGCGGTCCTTGTGCTGGCATTGCCTGGAGGCACAGGTGATATGTTGGAGGAACTGGGTCCCAGGTGCAGGGACACGTGCCTTACCCTCCTCATCCAACAGCAATTGGCACTCAGACCGGGTGGCCTCCACCTCTGGCTCTGAAGCCTGGCCTCTATATCCTGCTGGATCGGAGTTTTGTGGTGGACCAGCAGGGGTAGCTCTATAAAGAAAAAATATATAAAAGACAAATCGTAAAGAAGGCTCTGTGCAAACTCTTGTTTAAAATTATAAAGTGACACAGTATAAGTACATTGCTGTTCCCCTAGGCCCATTGGAATTTTTGATCTGATTAGGAGAGTCACAAGGACATGATTTTTACAAAAACATGCCTCATATAAAAGCACTGACTGGCTGAAGAAGGCAGCATATCTCCAGCCGTGTAAAGGATTTCCTAAAAAAGTAACATACCAACACTTTGGCCCTCATTATGACATTGGCGGTAAATCCCACTTACCGCCATGCCGACTGCCGGCAACATGCCGCAGCAGTGGCGGATTTCAGCTACCCATATTATGACATACACACACCAATCCGTCAATATTCAGCCTCACACAAAACTCCGCCACACCAAAGGTCAGTGATAAACAGGCGCTATCAAAACCCACACCATTACGCCAACAGATCTACGCCCACAACATTATGACCCACGAATCACCACAGCAGACATTCAACAGCGGTAAACATTGGCCGTACATACCACCACGCTCAAAATACAGACACTCAAACAAAACTACACCACATTGGACAATTCAAACTGCACACACCTGACACTCATACACACACCACATCCACACCACTATAAAACACACACCCTACCTACCCACATCCCCTTACGACTACAAACAATAGCCACAAGAGAGATAGCAAGACCACAGACAAGACCACAGTCACACACTACCATCACCAATACACCACCCACGCACCCCACATTACACACTCCAACTCATCACCCTACACACCCTCACCCACACCACTCACAATACACCCATGACACCACAACAACACCCCAGATTTTCTGAGGAGTGTCATGGTGGAGGAAATCATCCTGGTAGAGCCACAGCTATTTGGATCACAGGTGCAGCAGATATCCATTGCTAGGAAGATGGAGCTATGGAGCTATGGAGGAGGATCGTGGGCAGGGTCAATGCCATGGGACAGCATCCAAGAACCAGGGATGACATCAGGAAGTGGTGGAACGACCTATGGGGGAAGGTGCGTTCCATTGCAGCAAGACACTAACTGGCTGTATAGAGAACTGGCGGTGGACCCCCACCTCCTCCCTCACAACTCACAGTATGGGAGGTGCAAGTCTTGGCAATATTGGGGCCTGGCCAGAGTAGGAGGAGGACTGGACTCTGGTAAGTCAACTCTTTACTGCCATCACACCCCTACCTGCATGCCATCACATACCCCACCTTTACCCTCACTCCCATCACTCCACCAGCTCCCACACACCCTACCATCACAACCCACTCATCCCAATGCCAAGCCCTGCATGCACCACCGATGCATGGACACCACTCACAGCCCTGCATGAACAACTAGCCCACCAAAAAAACAACTCACACAAGACAAAGCTGCCAGGGCAATCACAACCATGCACATGATGTCACACACAGAAACAATAACACAGTGATGACAGCACCTCTGGTCGCCTGGATCTGGAGGACCAACTTGGCCCATCAGGGACCTCCGGACAGTCAGTTACCCAGGCACAGTCTCACACCACCACAGAGCCTCCCCCCCCACAGGAAACACCAGCACCACACCCACCCAGCGGGCCCATACCTCTGTTCCCAGGATATGTCAATCAGAAGTGTGTTCCACCACTGCAGGGACCCCAGGCCACATCACAAACCGAAGACAATCAGAGACCTGGGGTCAGTAGCAGTGGGCACATAGTTCAGGAGACAGAGGCACAGGACAACAGGGAAGCTGGGAGGACTGCTGTGCGACAGGGGGAGAAAAGCCCAGGGAACCGACCCTCCAGGAGGCACTCACCGCGATCCTTGGAGCATACCAACATTTCCAGGATACGCTGGGCCAGATCCTGGACAAGTTGCAGGAGAACAGGTGGCTGCAGGAGGGACAGTACCTGGGGATCAGGAAGTACTTAAAGTCCATTATCATCACCCTGGTCTCCATTGCAGGGGTGCTGGCAGACATGGCCAACACTATAAGGGAGGCAGTGGCAGAACAGCGGGCCCCTGACACTAGTCAGAACTCTGAACAGCCCTCCACCTCCGCTAGTGGACAGGAGGCCCTGCCACAGGGCCAACAGGCCACCAGCACGCCTCCCCCTGCACAAGGAGAATCACCACGCAAATGTACCCTGCGATCCAGGCAGAAACCAGAGACTATTACCAAGACCCCCACCAGGAAATACGACTCTCCTGATTGTCACCCTTGTGTCCCACTCTGCCACCATGTCCATCTTGAACTGCCATTGTTCCACTTCCTATGCCTCCTTGTACAATGCACCTGTGATACCAATAGACTGAACTCCAACCTGGACTTTCCTCCATCATCACCCCAGCCCATTGCACTACTCCCTCTTCTTCAGAGCACTGCAATAAACCCACTTTGATAAAATACAAGTATGGAGTATGTCAAATGATTTCAAAATGTATTGTTTAACAAGGTTCAAACATTTCATTTAAACTGTACAGTAATGTTTACATAGGAATGACCTGTAGGTTGCTGCACTGAACACACCTGGAGCAATAGTGGGGCACCAACATCTGCAAAACGAGATGCCAAAGGGTACAGTAAGTGGGCATAGAAGTGGGAATTCACAGCCTACCAGTGACAATGTGAAACCAAAAACTGTTAATGGAAAGTGAAGTTAGACTGTCTTACCTGTGTGTCATTGGAAGTATTGACTACACTTCTGTTGTCCTCATCCTCATACTCATCCTCTGCCTCTTCTTCTTCACTGTCCACAGGTTCCACTGCTGCCACACGGCCATCTCCAGCCTCCTCCTCCTGCAGAAAAGGCACCAGGCAGCGCAAGGCAAGGTTGTGTAACATACAGCATGCCACGATGATCTGGCAGACCTTCTTCGGTGAGTAGCACAGGGAGCCACCTGTCAGATGGAGGCACCAGAACCTGGCCTTCTTGATGCCGAAGTTCCGTTCTATAATCCGTCTTTTTCGCCCATGTGCCTCATTGTAACATTCTTCTGCCCTTGTCCTGGGATTCTTCACAGGGGTCAGTAGCCATGAGAGGTTGGGGTAATCAGAGTCACCTGCAAAGATGGAGGGACAACTGTTAGCCACACACTGACCCTTACGGCCCACACCATACCCATACACCAACATCCGTTGGGTGGGAACCAGGGCTCACCTATTAGCCACACCTGGTGCCTCTGGAGTTGGGCCATTACATTTGGGATGGTGCTGTTCCTCAGGATAAAAGCATCATGCACAGATCCAGGATATTTAGCATTGACATGGGAGATATACTGGTCCACCAGGCACACCATCTGGACCTTCATGGAGTGAAAATTCTTTTGATTTCTGAACACCTGTTCATTTCGCCGGGGGGGGGGGGGAAAATGAAATATGTACCCCATCTATTGCCCCAATGATGTTGGGGATATGTCCCGTTGCATGGAAGTCAGCCTTCACTGTGGCCAAATCCTCCACTTGGGGGAAAACAATGTATGTGCACGTGTGTTTAATCAGGGCAGACAACACTCTGGTCAGCACTATTGAGAACATTGGCTGTCACATTCCTGCTGCCAAGCCCACTGTCACTTGCCAGGAAATGGAGCACTGAGTGCACTTGTACAAGAGGGGGTATCCCAGTGGGGTGACGTATAGCAGATATCTGGTCAGGTTCCAATTAGGCACTCAGCTCTGTGACTGTGGCCCTTTTCAAGTCTGTAGGTGAGGATGATGTGCCTGTCCTCCATTGTTGCCAAGTCAACCAGGGGTCTGTACACGGGGGATGTCTCCATCTCCTATTCAGTGACAGTGGTTGCATCCATTGGGCAAAGGTGTGAGTAGTTGGTCATTATATGTACATAATCACCATTACAGAGCAATGCATTTTGTGATTGTTACATTAATGTGGTGGGATATATCCATAATATGTACTGTGATGCAGTTAGGATCCATGGCCTGCCTCCCCCCCCTAAAATGGCGTCCGCCTGTCCTGTATGGAGGGACAGGTGGAAATGAGGTAATTCCGCTGATGCTGTGCACAGTTGCGGGAGGCGGTCGAGAACAGCCGTGCAACTGTTTATTGGTTTATTTGGGCCCTATGGGTTACAGTGATGTACTCAGGCAGTGACGGTATGCACTGCCACGGATGTGAGCGCCATTTTCTATTTGTTCACTCACTTGCTACCTGACCTTCAACAGGAGAGGACCTACACTGCATGTGCTGCTGTGACCTGTGTCTGGAACCGACCATGGCTCGTGTCACTGGGTAAAGGGCACCTGCCTTCACCTCAGTGGAGTTGGAGAGACTAGTGGATGGGGTCCTACCCCAGTACCAACTGCTGTATGGGCCTCCAGACCAACAGGTGAGTACACAGTGTGTACGATGCATGGGGCGTGAATGCATGGAGTGCTGTGTGTGCAGTCCTCATGTAGGGGGGTTTTGGTGGATGGGCCCTAGGAACCATGCTGCATGTATGCTGGGCCATGTCTGTGATAATAGGGATGGGAACGGGTATGGTGGGCCATGAGTGTAACAGGCAGGACGGTGTGACTTATACATTTCCCTGTGTGTATTTCCTCTGCAGGTAAGCGCCCATCAAAAGAAGGGTATATGACATATGTGTGGATCCTGAGGGTCTACAGCAGGCGAAGTACCCACCATTACGCTTGGCTTGACTACTAGCTTTTTTACCACTATCAACAAGTCAAAATGCCCAAAGTGACATTTTAGATAGGAGAGAAGATACTGCAAACTGAACTGTAGTCATGTATAGTGGTTGTATTTTGTTACAAAATAAATAAAAAGGGAGGGTGTAGCTGGCATCTAAAATATCTAATGGTTTTTTCCTGCCACACAGACCACCAGTGCCAGGGCCAGCGTCAGTGCGCCAGTGGATGCAGCAATTGAAGGAGGAGTCTCTGCGGCAGCAGGGACACGAGGTGGTAAGCCACATTGCTTGGTTATTGACAATTACTAGTATACCAAATGTATTAGTTAAGCAAGACAGATACTACCTATCATCAACCATGACCTCCCTGCCAATGGCATTTATCGACCCATGGGCCATGACCTCACCTAACTGTAGCATGGTTCAATTTGGCACTACAGTGTTGGCTGTGAAATGTGTGTCTTCTTCTGTTAATGTGGCATTTACAAAGCGTTCAATGGATCAAAAACTGAAATGAAAGCAAGTTGACTTTCGCTTCCTTCCCAGTGATCACCTCCTATTACTGAACTCCTTTATTTGTTTATAAGTTTTATCCCAGCCTACCAAAAATATTGAAAAAACCTTTTTGCCACGTGTTTCAGGACAAGTGGTTCATATAGCTTCCATAATGGATACACACCTGTTCACATTTTTCCCTTTTGACAATCATCAACTTTCAGTTTCAATACAGTGACTGACTTAGACTAAGCTTAGCCACATGATGATCAGTGACCTCCCCCATTCTATAGCAAAACCTCTATCATAACTACCTTGCCTTTAACCCATATATTACCCTGCTGCAGACTAAGGGCCTGATTTAGGTCTTGGCGGTAACTGTCCAGCGAACAACTTTTTAACTGAAAACCCATCCGCTGCTGCAATGGCCTGCCCGCCATATTTAAATGTTGATGGTCCCATACACAAAAGCTTAATTCCCACCACCATCTCCACCAAGAAACACCACCTGCGTCGATGGTGGGAGATGAAAAAGTGGGTGATGGCAGAACCCCAGACACTCTTCCTGCTATACAGATTTGGATGTGCCTTAGCACCATGAAAAAAGTGACGGCCAGACCTCCATGTTTGAGTTGGCAGATTGTGGGCAAGGGGTCAAAACATATCTTTTTTCCCAATTCCACTCATGTTTTTAACTGGACCCCTCTGAACAAACCCTGCTGTCACTGCAGCCACCAAACCATGGAGAAAACAAGTCCCCCATAACTGGACTTGAAGGTACGGATGCAGCATTACCAGGGTCCATTGGGTGGGCACTGCACAGAAGGCCGGGCAACTGTAGGCGTAGACATGTTACTGTAATTTTGTTAAATTACTCTGACATGCATATGTGGGATACAAAATAGTGTCACACCTGGATAAGGACACATTGGCACAACAAGCATATCACACACATACACCTATCATTGTGGTGTTATCATTTATTGCAAAATAAATGCTGGCCCCACAATAACGGTACACTCACACTGAACAACAGAGTTCATGTGTGCACATTGCAAGGGGATCTATATGGGTAGGTTTGTGCTATCTGTTGATTTTGTGTGACTGTACACGTATTTGTGTGTATTTTTGTTTATTGGCTGTTTGAGGTAGAGAGAGCTGGAGTGGGTGGTGTGGTTGTGTGTAATTTGCACATGACACCAATATTGTTGTGTATTTTGTATTGCCATATGACACATTCAGGTGAGTGTTGTTGTTGAGTGGCGGACATTGCCATGCTATGTGTAGTTGTGCTTGTGTGTGATTGTGTTTGTGTAGCTGCATGTTGTTTGTTGTGGTTGTGTTGTGTGTAGGTGCGGTGGCGTGTGTATGCTATTTCATGGATGTATGGCAATGTGTGTGTTTGGCATGCACCGGTTGTGTTGGAATGATATGTGATGTTTTGTGTTGTGTGTACTGCAAGGGTACACATATGGCTAAGGAACAGTGTGTGTGTGTCAGGTACCTCTATTTCATAGCCCCTGCCATTGTACGAAGTCCATTGAGTCCCACCTCTGTCTCCCTCAAACAGCAATCTGTCACCAGTCTGTTAACTTGCAGAACTGTCACATCTAAATACGGTGGCGGAACACATTTGTCTTGAGGGTCTTTTCAGGTCCACTGTCGACATGTTTTGGCGATAACACTGTCAAGATCTAAATCAGGTCCTTAGTCAAGTTTCCTTCCCTTACTGCCAAGTGAATGTGTTTGATTCAAATAATTAGTGTTTGAGGGCGAGGGCAGGCAATAAAGTAGGATTAAGGCCCTCATTACAACCCTGGCGGTCGGTGTTAAAGCGGCGGTAACACCGCCAACAGGCCGGCAGTTTAAAAAATGGGATTCTGACAATGGTTACCTCCATCCAAAACCGCCACTTTAACACACCGACCGCCAAGGTGGTAACGACAGCTGGGCTCCAGCTCGGTGGCCGTCACTAGAACGCCAGCGGTATCAGGACCTCGCATACTGCCATGGATTTTGTGGGGTTTTGTACCGCCACAAAATCCATGGCGGTAGGCACTATCAGTGCCAGGGAATGTGTTCCCTGGCACTGATTGGGGTCTCCCCCTCCCCCTCCCCTGAGTCCTCCCCAAACACCCACGACCCCCCTACCATCCTCCAAAGGTTGTAGGACCCCCGCCACCCCCCCAACACCCACAGAAACACCCACACACATCCCCTACACGCACGATCACACCACTCATACACATACATGCACACATGCACACATACATACATGTCACATTTCCAAAACACACATTACACCCCTGCATGCATACACATACTCACACAACCCCTCTACACACTCACACACTTCATGCACGCACACACCACACAACACCCCCCATCCCCCGCCCCTAACGGACGATCACCTTACCTGTTCCGGTGATCCTCTGGGAGGGAACAGGATCCATGGGGGCTGCTCCGCCACCAGCACCCCGTCACCAGAACACTGCCACGCCGAATACTGGGTTGTATTACAGTGGGCGGTGTTCTGATGACGTGGCGTGACGGTGGAGCACTTCACCGCTGACTGCCAGTATAGCTGCTGGTGGCTCTCTGTCTGAAAAAGGGCGGATGGCTTCCAGCAGTCATGATATGGTTGGAGAAAGACCGCCACCACTGGTGGACTTCGGCCTGGCAGAACCTCGGCAGTCTTGGAAAAAGACCGCTGAGGTTGAAATGAGGGCCTAAGTGTCTATGATTTTGTGTTCGCAGATGGGGTACTCTGTAAAATGTCCAATAAAGTCTATATATCCTGTTTCTTTCCCTGTACTGTAGTGCATCATTTTCCCACCATCTATGTACTATAAACAGACTATCTACTATACACATGTATTATTCACATGCCTTTTTGGAGTCAGAGTAGAATTGAAAAGCGCTTTGCGAGAAGCAGGACCATTGGAATCTAGGATAATTATTTGTCCATTTCAGGTGCCCCTGCTGCAAACTGCAGAGGTCAGCAAATTTGTACCTGATGCACTAGCTACCAACCATCCAGGCATTCAGCAATCTGTCGTTTAACAAATATCTTAACTTCATAGTGAATGATGCCTTACTCCTTCAACAGATTTTTTTTTTTTTCAAACAAAGGCCCTCATTACAACCCTGGTCGGTGATAAAGTGACGTTAATACCGCCAGCAGGCGGCAGTAATACATGCAGGATTATGACCACGGTGGAAACAGCTCAGACAGACAGCCACTTTAAGACACCGACCGCCAAGGCGCAATCAACAAGTACCACAGTGGTAACTGCCAACAGCCAGGCCGACGACAATGTTCTGCCCCCAGTAATATGACACAGTTATCCACCACCTTTTCCGGGGCGGTACCAATGACATCAAAAGCCTGGTGAAAACACTGCACAGAGGGAAACAACACACCTCTGGAGACACAGGGAACAACCACGCCGCCATGGAGCCCGAGTTGCATGTCTTTCCGATGTTGTTTTATGTCCTGCTCCATTACGAACACCAAAGACGGCGAAGACGACCATGGTGAGTACAGCCGCCTAGAACACAGGGGACGGGGGAGGAAAAAGAGAGTGACACACACACGCAACACAGCACATCCCCACCCCCAACACCATACACACAACCAGACGCAGATACATAACATATCCACCCCGTACTCCTGAGGAATAATGCAAGGACAACTGCTATAGTTTGTAAAAAGGTTGTAATAAGATAAATATAGTTGAAATATGTGCATCCAAATCAAAAAGTACATACATATCTACAATGCAAGGGACACTGCCAATTTCTCAATGTCCGTGAGCCACAGGGCCACATCACAAAGTCCAAGGCCCCACCTCATTCCTGCAACAACACGGAAAGAACACTGCAGGGGCATCAGGTCGAAAATAGCCAGGTACACCATGGGGACAGGGAACGGGGGGCACCTTAACCAGAAGATGGTACAACGCCATTGGTCCTGGTGGGGGCAACATGCCCATTACTCTGTCCTGGGGAGTGCAAGGCCACAGTCTCTCAATTGGGTGCCTTGCCCACATGCTTTGGAGGGGGTAACACACCCTGTGCTTGGTCCTGCGGAGTGCAAGGCCACAGTGTCTCAAGTGGGTGACTTGCCCACATGCTCTGGAGGGGGCAACATGCCCTGTGCTTGGTCCTGGGGAGTGATAGGCCACAGTCTCGCAAGTGGGTGACTTTCCCACATGCTCTGGAGGGGTCAACATGCCCTGTGCTTGGTCCTGGGGAGTGATAGGCCACAGTCTCTCAATTGGGTGAGTTGCCCACATGCTCTGGAGGGGGCAACATGCCATGTGCTTGGTCCTGGGGAGTGATAGGCCACAGTCTCTCAAGTGGGTGATGTGCCCACATGCTCTGGAAAGGGCAACATGCCCTGTGAGCTTCATCCTGGGGAGGATGGGGTGAGTTAATGGCTTCTCCACTGGTTCTGGAGGGAGCATTGTGCCCTGTGAGCTTCATCGTGGGAAGTACGGGGTGAGTGGATGGCTTCTCCACTGGTTCTGGAGGGGGCATCGTGCCCTGTGATTATCTTGGAGAGTGCAAGGTCACAGTCTCTCAGCTGGGTGTCATACCCACATTAATTTTCAGGGGCCATGCTGCACAATAGCCCATGGACGCAGGCCTACACACTGTCCGTCTGCGGTGACGGCTGTTCAGTGGTGGCAGTGGTGCTGCTGCTGGTGGAGCTAGTGGTGGGGGAGAGGCTCCAGCCCATCCCCTGCAGCCTCAGACGGCTGCCCACTGGGGCTACTGCTGCTGGTGGTGGTGCTGGCAGTGGTGGGGGATGCTCCAGCCCATCCAATGTAGCCTCAGACGGCTATCCACTGGGGCTGCAGCTGCTGGTGGTGGTGCTGGTGGCGGTGCTGGCAGTGGTGTGGGGAGGCTCCAGCCCATCCCCTGCAGCCTCGGACCGCTGCAACACCATAGTTCCTGCAGCACTTGGGGCAGGGACCCTTTCTAGATGGCAGGCTGGTGGCTGGGATACTTTCCCACCATGAGTGGGCGTGGAGACTACTGTGCCTGTGGACTGGGTGTCTGAGGTGCTTGCATGGGTTTTGATCACCCTGGCCTGACGTTAAGGATGGGGTGAGGGGTAGGGAAGAGGTCAATGGTGGAGAGGAAACATTGGGGCAGGAAGAGGGAGAAGGTTTGGGAGTGGAGGAAGAGGAAGTGGTTGAAGGAGGTGTTGGTCTGCTGTGTTTGGGTGCAGGTGCATAGGCTGTATTCTGTTTTGAGGTGGATGGCTGTTGAGTGTCTGAGTGCTTGCGTTTGTGTACTTTGGGAGGAGGGGGCATAGACACAGTGGGTGAGGACACAGGGAACGTGTGCATGGATGTGCGGGGGGTGACTGCCAATGCGGGGTGTGTCCTCATGAGTGTGCTGGTGATGGTGGTAGTGGATTATGATGTAGTGCATGCAGGTGTGAGTGGAGATGCAACTGGGAGGGAGGTGAAGGACGAGGAGGAGGGGACACAGTGGAGGCAGTGGATATTTGAATGTCTGCATCTGGATGGTGTTTGTGTGAATGCCTGTGGGATGATGTGTGGTGCTTGTGTTTGCCATGTCCACTCTTTTGTGTTGTCCTTTGTGCATGCCTGTCTGCCTGTGTGCTTGGGATAGGTTGGGGTTGAGAAGAATGGTATGGGGAGAGGAAGTTGGAGGGTAGAGGGTAGAAACAGGGACAATGGCTGCTATCATAGAGGAGGCCAGAGCCTGGATTGATCTCTGTTGGGCCGCCAAGCCAGGGTTAATGCCCTTGAGGAATGCATTGGTCTGTTGCATTTGGGCTGCCAGACCCTGGATGGTATTCACAATGGTTGACTGCCTAACAGAGATGGATCGCAGGAGGTCAATAGCCTCCTTACTCAGGGCAGCAGGGCTAACTGGGGCAGGGCCTGGGGTGCCTGGGGGGAAGGAGATGCCCACCCTCCTGGGTGAGCGGGCACAAGAAACTCGCTGATGGGGTGCTGGGAGGGCGGTGCTGGTATGGGGTGGCGGCTGTACCGGTAGCTGGGGTGGCCACAGAGGTGTCTGCCACCACCAGGGAGCTTCCATCAAAGGAGCTATCCATGTCCAAACTGTCCCCTCCAGTCTCCACCTTGGTGTTCCCCTCGCCCTCCGTCCACTTGTTCCCTCAACATTGGTTGACTCTGCCTTCAGGGTCCTGTGGGATGCAGCTCCCTCCGTCGCTGGTACCTCTGCTCCTCTGCCAGATGATGCTAATGCACATAAGGACAGGGTGACAAAACAAAAAGGGGGGGGAGAGACAAAGGATGCACTTGGTCAGTGGCAGCACCAACATCACCGTTGGCATACACAACACACTCACACACAGGGAACAGCCCTACACATTAGGCAATGCGCTTCCAGTCACAATGCTAGGCACCAACTCATGGATGGGGACACCTTACACCAATTGCAGCATACCTGAGACCCACAGAGCCCTGTCCAGTAGTTGATGCCTACTAGCTTGGTTGAAGGACTTTCACATAGGAAACCTGCCCAACATGGGACCTACTCTGCAATGTCAGGCCTGGCCTACGGGCATCCACAGGCCCACATCCCCCACCCGAAGACCACCCCATTAGGCGTGAGCAGTAATGAAGGGCACTGTACTCTCCCTCTTGTTGCTGCTGTGATGCTCTCAAGCACCCATCCAACTTCGGATAGGCCACCACCAGTATGCGGGCCATTAGGGGGGTCAAGGTTTGACAGTCACCCCTTCCTCATTGGGAGGCCATCCCCAGCTGGGACTCTACGGTCTTCTGTGTCTCAGGTCCTCCCACCGTTTCCGGTGTGGAATTGGGAAAAAATATATGTTTTGACCCCTTCCCCACAATCTGACAACTCAAACATGGAGGTCTGGCCGTCACTTTTTTCATGGTGCTAAGGCACATCGAAATCTGTATAGCAGGAAGAGTGTCTGGGGTTCTGCCATCACCCACATTTTCGTCTTCCACCATCGACGCAGGTGGTGTTTCTTGGTGGAGATGGTGGTGGGAATGAAGCTTTTGTGTATGGGACCATCAACATTTAAATATGGCGGGCAGGCCATTGCAGCAGCGGATGGGTTTTCAGTTAAAAAGTTGATTGCTGGACAGTTACCGTCAAGACCTAAATCAGGCCCTTAGTCTGCTGCAGGGGAATATATGGGTAAAAGGCAAGGTAGTTATGGTAGAGGTTTTGCTATAGAATGGGGGGGGGGGGGTCACTGATCATCATGTGGCTAAGCTTAGTCTACGTCAGTCACTGTATTGAAACTGAAAGTTGATGATTGTCAAAAGAGAAAAATGTGAACAGGTGTATATCCATTATGGAAGCTATATGAACCACTTGCCCTGAAACACGTGGCAAAAAGGTTTTTTCAATATTTTTGGTAGGCTGGGACAAAACTTGGGAACAAATAAAGGAGTTCAGTAATATGAGGTGATCACTGGGAAGGAAGCGAAAGTCAACTTGCTTTCATTCCAGTTTGTGATCCATTGAAAGCTTTGTAAATGCCACATTAACAGAAGAAGACACACATTTCACAGCCAACACTGTAGTGCCAAATTGAACCATGCTACAGTTAGGTGAGGTCATGGCCCATGGGTCGATAAATGCCATTGGCAGGGAGGTCATGGTTGATGATAGGTAGTATCTGTCTTGCTTAACTAATACATTTGGTATACTACTAATTGTCAATAACCAAGCAATGTGGCTTACCACCTCCTGTCCCTGCTGCCGCATAGACTCCTCCTTCAACTGCTGCATCATCTGGCGCACTGACGCTGGCCCTGGCACTGGTGGTCTGTGTGGCAGGAAAAAAACATTAGATATTTTAGATGCCAGCTATACCCTCCCTTTTTATTTATTTTTTAACAAAATACAACCACTATACATGACTACAGTTCAGTTTGCAGTATCTTCTCTCCTATCTAAAATGTCACTTTGGGCATTTTGGTTTGTTGATAGTGGTAAAAAAGCTAGTAGTCAAGCCAACCGTAATGGAGGGGCAGAGATAAAAAGATGACTGTGAGTCATTTGAAGTTAAATGGAGGGGTGGAATAAATTTGTCAATGAAGGACATATAGTTATGGCTAGCAAATACAATGGGACCATTTCATTCTACTTTTCTTCCTTGCTGCAATGTCATCAAAACTGCTGGGATACTGAATAATACATACAACACAACATTGGGAGGGGGTCACCAAAACCATGGCCACTCTCTCATCATTTGAGCTTGAGCAAGAAATAGCAAGCCTTCTCAACAAAAAAACATAAAATAGCTTTTTAGGGTCTGCAAACTCAGTTATCTTCACACTTGAGTGCCTAATCTATTGCCTTAGTCTTACAGTACCAGCCCACAGGGCATATTGGTTAGGTGAAAAGGAAATCTTAATGCCCAAGCAGAAGAAAGCTACAGATTAGTACAGACAGGAGGAAGTAAGCTACAGAAACAAGATATATTTAGAAAAAAGGACAATGAAAGGAAAGGATAACAAGAATTAACAGAAAATAGATAGAATGAAGAGGATTTGAAAAAAAGTCACATTATAAGATGAACAAGGAAACATTATTCTAATGGTGAGAGGTAAAGGTTAGAGAAATAAATAATATTAACAATAACTTACTGGGGATAGCAGAGCTGTCAACCGCAGTACTGGTGGTGGTACTTCCACCCGTCGGGGCACTGGTGGTGGCAATCTCAGCCCAACCCTCCGATGCCCTCTCCTTGCCCTTGGTTACTGATGTAAGAAATGAAGAAGACAACAAAAATAGATTAGTGGTATAGTATTTCTGTGTTGACAGTTAAAGGCAAACTCAGTAACATATTGACATTGTGCTTTTCTAAATCAGATCACTTATATTATCGAGTTGACCTACTGCTATTTTCCGAAACCTTACTTAAGACCTATTCCAAATTTCCTAAACTACATTTGGAACTACTAATGCATTGCAACAAATAATCTCTGCTTCACACCCCCCTTTGATGGGGCAGCTCAGTCAGTTTGCCCTTTCAATGCATAGATGCATACTACACATCACTGAAAGATTGCTTGGGACTGTGTGAGCTACATAAAAGCAAATCCACAGAGAAGGTTAAGTCACTGATGTTAATAATACTACCATAGTACCACTATCTTAGTAACATGACAGAGGAGTCTGCATGACTTCTTAAATAATCAGCTCTAGCAAGGGCCTACAGCAATAAGCAGACCTAGGTGGCACTGAGTTCCTGGCTCATTCAAATTGGATCACATACTATTTATAACCTTACATGAGCTTAACTTACTTCTGAGTGTGAGCAGCATGCTATTTTAAATAAATTGCATTGCAGAACACAATACAATGAATAATTAGTACTCAGTAAGTCCCGCAACCGGGACGCCCATCATGTCAAGCGGATCCTGGTCAAGGTTGAGGATGACGTCCCAGCGGTGTATCAGCTGCTACTGGGTGCGCTGAAACCAAGCATACCTGCACACACAATGGCGTACCCTCTTCAACAGCAGCTGACAGTCCCTCAGGTGGTACAGACTCCTGGGCTTGCTGCCTGCTGCCAGCATTGAGGGGAGATGGAGCTGCACACAAAAAACTAGTGCGGCCACCTCCTCACTGAAAGTGGTGCAGAGCTGCACACCCAGGCAGTGCCGGTGACTGCAGGGTGTGTGGTTAGCTGCAGCCCCTGAATAGGCGCAACCTCTCCCACGCTCTGCTGTGGCACAGGGTGGGAAAGAACACAGGAAAAAGAAGGAATAGTAAGCAAGAAATCAGGAAGTTAGGGGAATATTTAAAAGGGACAGGAAGTCACAGAAAATAAATATAGACAAAAATGTCAAATACATAAAACACAGGTCCATATACTATTCTACTAAATGTAAAATGGGAGGATAACTGTGATAAAGTGAGAATTACTGAGATAGAACTGGATTGAAAAGTAGTCTAAGCACCATATACAGAATAGGAAAAACAAGGTGGCCGCATGCGCATGCGACAGCATGGTGCTGTTCTCACTTGCTTTGCAACGCGGAAATCACTACTCACACTAATCAGAGCGAATGGGCGGCTAAGTACAACTCCGCACGTTCACAGAATGAGGCAGACTTCCCGTTGAGTTTTTTAGGAACTCTGCAGAATTCCATTTAGCAGAACTCCACGACCTCCACCTACCCCTACACATGAAGCAACTACATACAATATAAAAAAAGCAGCCAGACTCATCCTCAACCTCCCCAGATGAACACACATCACACCCCACCTCAAGAAGCTACACTGGCTCCTGATCTAGAAGACATGCCAGTTCAACAGCTTGATTACCTCCTTGGATATGTACATTTAAGCTTGAAACCCTTAATGTTACATCAATTAATATGCATATTCATCCTTTAGAGATCCAGAACATCCTGCAGACCTCCTTGGCCAACAGATGACAAGACAGAGGGAATTAGTCCTGTGCATCTGTTTCCTCTCCTATCCCATTTGTCTTCCAGTTTCTATCTCAAACACATCATATTCTTATAGTCATTGCTAGAGGTGGCAAAAGACTGAAAAAAGCATTGTTCCCTCTACCCACAAGATTACTGTGTCATGGCTGATTTCCTAACTCACATTTTCATTCAACCTGAGTGGTTCATTCTGCCATTACTTTGTCTTAGATAATAGACAACATGAAGTTAGCTTACTCAAATCGGAGAATAGGACTGTTAGACTTAACATCCTTGGAGTGGTCTCCCCTAACTTTTTGCCTATGCTTCCCATGTTGTTGATGTGTGCTGGACTCTGTTTTTGCTGTTTTTGCTACTAAGGGCACTTTACCACTGCTAATCAGTGCTAAAGTGCAAGTGCTCCTATGTAAAATGCATGTGTGATTGGCTTATCCGTGATTGCCATATTTGATTTAATAGTAAGTCCCTAGTAAAGTGCACTAGAGGTGCCCAGGGCATGTAAACCAAATGCTACTAGCATGCCCGCAGCGCTGGTTATGCCACCCACATTAGTGGCCCTGTAAACATGGCTCATACCTGCTACTGCAGTGTCTGTGTGTGCAGTTTTAAACTGCCAATTCAACTTGGCAAGTGTGCCCACTTGCCAGGCATAAACCTTCCCTTTTTATACATGTAAGGTACCCTTAAGGTAGGCCCTAGGTAGCCCCTTGGGCAGGATGCAGAGTATGTTATAAGTGGGACATGTAATGATTTTTGTGACATGTCCTAACAGTGAAATACCGCTAAATTCAGTCTTCACTATTGCAAGGCCTATCTCTCTCATAGGTTAACATGGGGGTGCCTTTAAATATTATTACAGTGAAGATTCCCTTTGAGAGCAGATAGAAATATGGGTCTCAAACTCACAATTTAAAAATAGATCTTTTAGTGAAGTCGGTTTTTAGATTGATAGTTTGAAAATGACACTTTTAGAAAGTAGGCATTTTCTTGCTTAAACCATTCTGTGACTCTGCCTGTTTATGGATTCCCTGTCTGGGTCAGTTTGACAGTTGAGCTGTTTGTGAATCTAGATAGTGAGACAAAGGGAGTTGGGATGTAGCCTGCATATCCTGATGAGGCATCTTTGTTAGAGTGGCGGGAGGAGTGGTCACTTACACCTGACTGGGTTGTGCCTGCCCTCTCACAATGCAGTCTCCAAACCCCTGGTGTTTGTCTGGGGTCTGGCCTGGGCATGGCAGGTTCATGTGAGCAACAGAGCTTTCCTTTCAAGGAGTAGGTGGCCTACTTCAAAGTCAGAAAAGGGTATATGTATTCAACCCAAAACCTCCTGCAAATTAGATCACTTCTGAAACCAAGAGGAGCCTCTGCCAAGGAGAAGAGCTGAAGAGATGAGGAGAAGTGCTTCCCCTGCCTGTGACTGTGCTTTGTAGGGCTATCCTGCAGTTTGCTGCTTCTGCCTGTGAAAGGGGACAAAAACTGGACTTTGTGGTATATTCCTGATTGTGAAGAATCCTGTTTTTAAGTTTCAGGGCCATCAAAGACTTCCTCTGCTAACATCTGGACTCTATATTGAGACTCCTGCCCTGCCAAGTGGTGCCCTATCCAGTCCCTGGGCACTTGAAAGGTGAAGTTGGCAGACAAGAGCTGAAAATCCACGCACAGAACGACATGCAGGGAAAATTTCGATGCACCATCCACAACAGGGCTGAAAATGATGTGTCGCCAGCCTCGCAGCTAAAATCGATGGTCCACCTCCATCGCGGCTGGGAGATTGACACGTCGTGGCTGAAGAAACGATGAGCAACACCCCCTTGCGGCTGCTGATAATGACGCAAACCCTATGCTCCGCGGTTTTCTAACACCTTGCAACAGGATTTTCAACGCATTGTCCCTGGGCGTCAAAGTCAACCCAACTCTGTGTGGATCCGAGGTGCCCCACCTTGAAATCGATGCATCGCACTCTTGCGAGGGAGAAAAACTATGCTTCACCAATCCGACGGGAGAAGAAACAATGCAAGGCCTTTCCATTTTTTAATATGAGTAAGACTCTTAGGCGGTCATTACAAAATTGGCGGTAAAAGCCGCTTACCGCCGTGCAGAAGACCGCCAACACACCACTGCGGATTTCCGCCACAGCTATTATGACCCACATTTCGGAATCCGCCAAAATTTAGACACCCACGCAAGTCCACCACAGCAAAGGTCAGTGATAAACTGGCGATAACAAAACCTCCACAGTCACGCCAACAGAAATACGCCCACACTATCACAACACACGAATCCACGCGGCGGTCTTTCAACCGCGGTATTCCATTGGCGGTACACACCGCTGTGCTCAAAATACACACACTCTTACAAAACACATCCACATTGGACAATTCAAAATACACACACCTGATACACATACACACACCACTCCCACACACCCAATACAATATAAAACACACACCCACATCACCCACGAACCCCTACTACCAAAAATTTAGAACGAAGCACAGAGAGAGACAGCACCAGCAAGAACAACAGCATCCACAGGCACACAACACCATCACCCACACAACTTCGACGCACCTCACACAACACACCACTACATATCACCACACTCATCAACACACAATCCACCCCACACATCACCTACACCACCCCATGGCACAGCAAAGACACCCCAGCTTCTCGGAGGAGAAGCTCAGGGTCATGGTGGAGGAAATCGTCCGGTTAGAGCCACAGCTATTCGGAGCACAGGTGCAGCACACCTCAATTGCAAGGAAGATGGAGCTATGGCGAAGAATAGTGGACAGGGTCAACGCAGTGGGACAGCACCCAAGAAATCGGGAGGACATCAGGAAGAGGTGGAACAACCTACGGGGGAAGGTGCGTTCCGTGGTCTCAAGACACCACCTGGCGGTCCAGCGGACTGGCGGCGGACCCCCACCTCCTCCCCCACAACTAACAACATGGGAGGAGCAGGTTTTGGCGATTCTGCATCCTGAGGGCCTCTCAGGAGTAGCTGGAGGAATGGACTCTGGTAAGGCAAATCTTAATTATTACATCCCCCACCCTACCTGCATGCTATCACATACCCCCACCCTCACCCCCAGCACCCCAACTCCTCACATATGTCCCAACATTACAAACCACCCATCCCAACACCAAGCCCTGCATGCAACAACAAAGCATGGACACCCATCACTAAAGCATGCCCACTGCACATATCCATACAACCCCCTAAACCATCATCACACAAGTCCCACACAGGAATGCAAGCACTGGGGTACACAGTCACCCACCCATTGCACACCATGACACACACAGATCTAATAACCATCCTTTTATACCCCTGCAGGACCCCTACCCAACGTCACCGGACAGGAGGGTCCACACATGTCCACACCGCCAACAGAAGAGGCCCACAGTGATGACAGCAGCTCTGTCCAACTGGATCTAGATGACCAGCCCGGCCAATCGGGGACCTCGGGACAGTCGGTTCCCCTCACCCAGTCACAGGCCACCACAGACCTTCCCCCCTCTAGAAACACCAGCACAGCACCCACCCAGTGGGCCCATACCTCCGACCCCAGGACACGTCAATCAGCTGTGTGTCCACCACTACAGGGAACCCAGGATAACCCACCACCCCAACAACAACAGGGACCTGGGGGCAGTGGCAGTGGGCACACGGTCCAGGGGACAGAGGCCCAGGAACACAGGGGAACTGGGAGGGCTGCTGTGCGACAGGGGGGGAACAGGCCAAGGGAACCCACTCTCAACGAGGCCCTCTCCTCCATTATGGGAGCCTACCACCACTCCCAGGAGACGATAGCAACGGTACTGGCCAAGTTTCAGGAGACCCAGCACCTGCAGGAGGAACAGTATATGGGCTTCTGGGATGAACTCAGAAACATCAGCTCCACCCTGGGCACCATTGTAGGGGTGCTGAAGGAACTTGTGAACACCAGGAGGGCACTGTGGCACTACAAGGGGCCCCTGACACTTCCGCCGGCACTAGTGGACAGGACGCCCCACCACAGGACCACCACACCAGCACCCCACCCCCTGCAGAGGGAGAAGCACCCCGCAAACGGTCCCTGAGATCCAGGACAAAGACAGAGCACAATACCAAGACCCCCGCCAAGAAATGAAACCACCCTGATTGTCATCCTACTGTCCCACTTTGTCACCTTGTCCATCCTTAATCTGCCCCAGCTCCACTTCCTATGCCCATTTGGGCAATGCACCTATGAGACTAATAGACTGGACTCTGCCATGGACATTCGTCCGCCATCACCCCTCACCATTTCACTACCCCCTCCAATATTGAGCACTTAAATAAACACACTGAAAGCACAAAACAATCTGGAGTCTGTCTGTGATTTCGAAAAAGTGTATTGGCAATTACAGTGACAAAAACCTGTTTCAATTGTAATGTCAACATACCTATGTCACACAGCTCTAGTCCATGAGGAATCTAAGCAGATGTCACACAGTGGGACCCACATCTGTGAAATCGTAAGGGAAAGTGACAACTCAGTGACCATACACTGGGTGAAAACGACAGACAGTAGAGAGGTAGTAGTGTTAAAGTACATGTAGTAGGCAGGTCTGTACTCTTACCTGTGTCTCACTGGAAATATTGCTGGATCACTGAGTCCCTGTTGTTCATGTCTTCTTCCTCTGCTTCCTCGTCTTCACTGTCCACAGGCTCTACAGCTGCAACAACACCGCCGTCTGGACCATCCTCCTGCAGAAAAGGCACCTGTCTTAGCAATGCCAAGTTATGAAGCATACAGCAGGCCACGATGATCTGGCACACCTTCTTTGGTGAGTAGAATAGGGATCCACCTGTCATATGGAGGCACCGGAACCTGGCCTTCAGGAGGCTGAAGGTCCGCTCGATCACCCTCCTAACCAGAGTCACCTACAAATGGTGAGGGACAACAGTTAGACACACACTAACCTGGAGGGATAACCCCAGACCCAGACAACCATTCCCACTGACTTGCCTCCAGGTGCTCACCTAATAGCCACACACGGTGCCTCTGGAGTTGACCCATCACATAAGGGATGCTGCTATTCCACAGGATGTAAGCGTCATGCACTGAGCCAGGGAACTTGGCATTCACATGGGAGGTATACTGGTCTGCCAAACATACCATCTATACATTCATGGAATGATAACTCTTCCGGTTTCTGCACACCTGTTCACTCCTGTGGGGGGGGACCAAAGCCACATGTGTCCCATCAATGGCACCAATGATGTTGGGGATATGTCCCAGGGCATAGAAATCACCTTTCACTGTAGGCAAATCCTCCACCTGAGGGAAAACGATGTAGCTCCGCATGTGTTTCAGCAGGGCAGCCAACACTCTGGACAACACGTTGGAAAACATAGGGGGTGATTCTGACTGTGGCGGGCGGCCGAGGCCGCCTGCCACAGTCCCACCGACAAATGACCGCACCGCGGTCAAAAGACCGCGGTGGCCATTCTTACATTTCCGCTGGGCCGGCAGGCGCTCTCCAAAAGAGCGCCCGCCGGCCCAGCGGAAATGCCCCTGCAACGAGGATGCCGGCTCCGAATGGAGCCGGCGGAGTTGCAGGGGTGCGACGGGTGCAGTGGCACCCGTCGCGTATTTCAGTGTCTGCTTTGCAGACACTGAAATACTTTGCGGGGCCCTCTTAAGGGGGCCCTGCGGCACCCCCTACCGCCATCCTGTTCCAGGATGGCGGTAGGGGCTGTCAGAATCCCCGCGCTCCGCCGCCATGGAGGATTCTCCCGAGCAGCGGAAAGTCGGCGGGAGACCGCCGACTTTCCGTTTCTGACCGCGGCTGAACCGCCGCGGTCAGAATGCTCGAGGGAGCACCGCCAGCCTGTTGGCGGTGCTCCCGTGGTCGGTGACCCTGGCGGTCACCGGCCGCCAGGGTCTGAATGACCCCCATAGTCTGGGACATCCCTGATGCTATGGCCACTGTTGTTTGAAAAAACCCACTTGCAAGGAAATGGAGCACTGACAGCACCTGGCCAGCCATTGGCCCCGTCTCTACTGTGGGTGGATTGCCCACTGTTCCATCCTGGGGAGTACAAAGCCACAGTCTCTCAAGTCTCTCCAATGGGTGGGTTGCCCACTGTTCTATCCTGGGGAGTGCAAAGCCACAGTCTCTCAAGTCTCTCCAGTGGGTGGGTTGCCCACTGCATTATCCTGGGGAGTGCAAAGCCACAGTCTCTCAAGTCTCTACAGTGGGTGGGTTGCCCACTGTTCCATCCTGGGGAGTGCAAAGCCACAGTCTCTCAAGTCTCTACAGTGGGTGGGTTGCCCACTGCATTATCCTGGGGAGTGCAAAGCCACAGTCTCTCAAGTCTCTACAGTGGGTGGGTTGCCCACTGTTCCATCCTGGGGAGTGCAAAGCCACAGTCTCTCAAGTCTCTACAGTGGGTGGGTTGCCCACTGCATTATCCTGGGAAGTGCAAAGCCACAGTCTCTCAAGTCTCTACAGTGGGTGGGTTGCCCACTGCTTCATCCTGGGGAGTGCAAAGCCACGGTCTCTCAGGTGGATGCCTTTCTCCACTGGTTCTGGAGGGGGCCTTGTGCCCAGAGTGCTTCTTCCTGCCAAGGGCAGAGGTAGTGGATGTATCTCTCCACTGGTTCTGGAGGGGGCCTTGTGCCCAGAGTGCTTCATCCTGCCAAGGACAGATGTAGTGGATGTATCTCTCCACTGGTTCTGGAGGGGGCCTTGTGCCCAGAGTGCTTCATCGTGCTCGTGATGGACTCAGTAGCGTCACTGCCCTTGGCGCTAATGGGCCAGCGGTGCTTGTGGCGGCTGTGTCCTGTTCAGCGGTGCTTGTGGCGGCGGTGCCCTGTTCAGCGGTGCTTGTTGCAGCGGTGTCCTTGGCAGCGGTGCTTGTGGCGGCGGGGTCCTTGGCAGTGACTCACCTGCTGGCGGTCCTGTCTGGCCCAGCGGGGCTGGTGCTGGTGGTCCTTCATGACCCAGCAGGGCTGGTGCTGGCGGTCCTGTCTGGCACAGCGGGACTGGTGCTGGCGGTCCTGTCTGGCCCAGCGGGGCTGGTGCTGGCGGTCCTTCATGGCCCAGCGGGACTGGTGCTGGCGGTCCTGTCTGGCCCAGCGGGGCTGGTGCTGGCGGTCCTTCATGGCCCAGCGGGGCTGGTGCTGGCGGTCCTGTCTGGCCCAGCAGGACTGGTGCTGGCGGTCCTGTCTGGCCCAGCGGGACTGGTGCTGGCGGTCCTGTCTGGCCCAGCGGGACTGGTGTTGGCGGTCCTGTCCTGGGCAGCTGGGCTCGTGCTGGCGGTGGCCTCCTGGGCAGCTGGGCTGGTGCTGGCGGTGGCCTCCTGGGCAGCAGGGCTGGTGCTGGCAGTGGCCTCCTGGGCAGCTGGGCTGGTGCTGGCGGTGGCCTCCTGGGCAGCCGGGCAGGTGCTGGCGGTCGCCCCCTGGGCAGCGGGGATGATGGCGGTGGCCTCCTGGGCAGCGGGGATGATGGCGGTGGCCTCCTGGACAGCCGGGATGAAAGTAGTGGCCTCCTGGGCAGTGGGGATGATGGCGGTGGCCTCCTGGGCAGCGGGGATGATGGCGGTCTTCTCTGCTGTGCTGCTCTTCCCAGACTTGCTGACTTTCTTGTGGCCCTTCCCCACCTTGGAAGGTGTTGCAGCTGACTCCACATTCCCACCTGTACCCATGGGAGCGGCTTTGGTGGCTGGAGTCATCCCCCTCTCCCACCGGGCACTGGCCAACCTTTGATGCTTGACAGGTGGGGGACTGTAGATGCTGTGGCTCCGTTCCACACTGGCTGCCCTGGTGGCCGGTGCACTCCAGATTCCGGTGACTACAGGCACCACTGGTCCAGGAGATGTTGTGGCTGAGGTGCTAGGTTGGGACCTGGAGAGTCGGGCCCTAGGAGACTGATGGGGTGGAGGAGGTGAGGGAAAGAGGTCAAGGTTGGACAGGAAACGTTTCTTTGGAACACTGGGACGGGTAGCTGGAGGGGGTTTGGGAGTGGAGGAAGAGGTTGTGGTTGTAAGAGGTGTTCGTTTGGTGACTTTGAGTGAAGGTGCATGGCTTTTGGGTGTGTGTGTGCCTGCGTTTGTGTATCTTGGGAGGTGGCGTCACAGACACACTGGGAGAGGACACTGGGGACGTGTGAATGGCAGTGGGGGTGGTGACTGTACGTGAGCGGGGTATGGTGGTGTGTGTGCTGGTGATGGAAGTAGTAGCTGTAGATGTAGTGCATGCAGGTGTGAGTGTAGACAAGACTGGGAGGGAGGAAGGAGACGAGGAGGAGGGGGACACAGTGGAGGCAGTGGATGTTGGTGTATCTGCATGTGTGTGATGCTTGCGTGAGTGCCTGTGGGATGTGTGGTGCTTATGTTTACCAGATCTTCCCTTGTGTGTTGACGTGTGTGCATGCTGGTCTGAAGGTGTGCTTGGGATAGGCTGAGGTAGAGGGGATTGGGTCTGGGTGGAGGAAGTTGGAGGGGGGATGCTAGAGACATGGACAATGGCTGCCATCAGTGCTGAGGCCAGAGCCTGAAAAGCTCACTGAAGGGCTGCCCGACCAGAATGAATGCCCTCCAGGAATGCATTTGTTTGTTGCAACTGCCTTTCTACACCCTGGATGGCATTCAAAATGGTAGACTGCCCAACAGTGAGGGACCTGAGTAGGTCAATGGCCTCCTCACTGAGGGCAGCAGGGGTGACTGGGGCATGGGCTGAGGTGCCTGGGGTGAAGGTGATGCCCCCCCTCCAGGGTGAGCGGGCACGGGGAAAAGGCTGAGGGGCTGCTGGGAGGGCAGTGCTGGTAGGGGGGGTGGCGGCTGTACCTGTAGATGCGGGGGGCACAGATGTTGCCGCCACCACAATGGAGCTCTCATCAGGGGATGGGTCCGTATCACTGGTCTCAGCTCCTGTCCCCGCCGTGGAGCTCCCCTCGCCCTCCGTCCCACTGGTGAACTCTGAGTCCGTTGTCTCGCCCTCCTGGGCCATGTGGGATGCAGCTCCCTCCTGCTCCAGTGCCACTGCTCCTCTGCCTGATGATGCCAATGCACACAAGAACAGGGAGACCACAAAAAGGGGGAGGGACACAGAAGAAAGACATGCTGAGTGCATGCATTTCCGCTACCGCTGGCGGACACGACAGACACAGAAGCCCCCTGCACTACGCCACGCACTTGGGCTCCACTGTTCAATCCCTGGGACATGGCCTACAAGGCTATGGCCGACATCTGTACACATGGATGACACAGGAGCCTGACTAGGTGTATTTGGCACTGTACACAAGTGGGGTGGGGTGCCACTCGTCCTGACCTAGGGAAACCCGCAGCCCACCTCACCCACCCAGACATCTCCACTGCGCGCAAAATCAGCAGAATGAGAGTGTACTCAACCCCTTGTGGCTGCTGTGATGCCCTCAAGTGCCCATCCAACTCCGGGTACGCCACCGCCAGGATCCTGAACATCAGGGGGGTCATGGTGCGACGGGCACCCCTCCCACGTTGGGAGGCCATCCCCAGCTGGGCCTCCGCCATCTTCTTGCTCCAGCGGTGAATGTCCTCCCATCTCTTACGGCAGGGGGTGCTCTGTCTGTGGTAGACCCCCAGGGTCCGGACGTCCTTGGCGATGGCACGCCAAATATCCTTTTTCTGGTGGGCGCTGACCTACATGAACTGTACTTGAGGAAAAGAAAAGTTATTACCAACTGCACCGTGACAGTCATTGGCCCCCACCCCTACCCTTGCCATGTGGCACATGCACTCACCATCGTTTCATGCACGCCTCAATCTACCCCCCCCTCATTCATCCACCCCACTCCACAGGCATTGCCCATACAGCTGGAAACGGTGTACTTACCTGTTTGTCTGGAGGACCGTAGAGTAGCGTGTACTGGGGGAGGAGCCCATCCACAAGTTTCTCGAACTCCTCCGATGTGAAGGCAGGTGCCCTTTCCCCAGACGATCGAGCCATTGTCTCTTCCAGACCGAGGTCACAGCAGCACTTGCAGTGTAGGTCCTCTCCTGTCGAAGATCAGGTATCGAGTGATTGAACAGATAGAAAATGGCGGTCACGTCCGCGGTGGTGCGTACAGTCACCGCCGGCGTGCATCGTCATAGGCCCCTGGGACCCATAGGGTCCAATGTTAACCAATGCAGAATTGCGCCACGCGACAGTGTACAACGCCTGCGTAGTTACCTCACATCCCATTGTCCCACTTTAGAGGTCAGGCCACCATTTCAGAGGCCCACATGGCTTAATTTTTAACTGCGTCAAACATACCTAGGCCTTGCCTCAACACTCATACAGGCCAAATTTCGGATTATGATTTGTGTTCTGTGTAAGCTGTGGGTACGTACCTCTGAGTTGGTTGACTCTGTGCTCGCTTTTGTCCTTCATAGGCACCGTCCGCTGGAACATGTGAGGGGATGGCGGCATCCTCCGGTATACAGACCGCTGGTGGACCTGTCCACAATGGAGGAAAGACATGTGATCATCACCTACAGGCCTGATCGTTCCACAATCCTGGAACTGTGTGCCCAGCTGGAGCCAGACCTGTTGTCAGCTATTAGCCATCCCACAGGAAACCCCCATCAAGTGCAGGTGCTGTCAGTACTCCATTTCCTTGCAAGTGGGTAATTTCAAACAACAGTGGACATAGCATCAGGGATTTCCCAGCCTATGTTTTCCAACGTGTTGTCGAGAGTGCTTTCTGCCCTGCTGAAATACATGCAGAGCTACATCGTTTTCCCTCAGGTGGAGGATTTGCCTACAGTGAAAGGTGACTTCTATGCCCTGGGACATATCCCCAACAACATAGGTGCCATTGATGGGACACATGTGGCTTTGGTACCCCCGCCGGAATGAACAGGTGTACAAAAACCGGAAGAGTTATCATTCCATGAATGTGCAGATGGTGTATTTGGCAGACCAGTACATCTCCCATGTTAATGCCAAATTCCCTGGCTCAGTGCATCTCGCTTACATCCTGCGGAATAGCAGCATCCCTTATGTGATGGGGCAACTCCAGAGGCACCGTGTGTGGCTATTAGGTGAGCACCTGGAGACACGTCAGTGGGAATGGTTTTCTGGGTCTGGGGATATCCCCACAGGTTAGTGTGTGTCTAACAGTTGTCCATCACCATTTACAGGTGACTCTGGTTACCCCAACCTGACCCCAACCTGTCATGGCTACTGACCCCAGTTAGGAATCCCAGGACAAGGGCAGAGGAACGCTACAATGAGGCCCATGGGCGAACTCAGCAGATTATAGAGCGGACCTTCGGCCTCCTGAAGGCCAGGTTCAGGTGCCTCCATATGACAGGTGGATCCCTATTCTACTCACCAAAGAAGGTGTGCCAGATCATCGTGGCCTGCTGCATGCTTCACAACTTAGCTTTGCGACGACAGGTGCCTTTTCTGCAGGAGGATGGTCCAGATGGCGGTGTTGTTGCAGCTGTGGAGCCTGTGGACAGTGAAGACGAGGAAGCAGAAGAAGTGGACATCGACAACAGGAACTCGGTGATCCTGCAATATTTCCAGTGAGACACAGGTAAGAATACAAACCTGCTTATTACATGTACTTTAACACTACTACCTCTCAACTGTCTGTCATTTTCACCCAGTGTATGGTCACTGATTTGTCACTTACAATACAATTTCACAGATGTGGGTCCCACTGTGTGATCTCTGCTTTGTTTCCTCATGGACTAGAGCTGTGTGACATAGGTATGTTGACATTACATTTGAAAGAGCATTTTGACACTGTAATTGCTAATACACTATTTCGAAATCACAGACTGACTCCAGATTGTTTTGTGCTCTAAGGGTGTTTATTTAAGTGCTCAATATTGGATGGGGATGTAAAATGGTGGGGGGTGATGGTGTAGGAATGTCCATGGCAGCGTCCAGTCTATTAGTCTCACAGGTGCATTGCCCAAATGGGCATAGGAAGTGGAGCTGGGGAAGTTTGAGGATGGACAGGGTGACTAAGTGGGACAGAAGAATGACATTCAGGGTGGTCTCATTTCTTAGCGTGGGTCTTGGCATCGTTCTCTGTCTTTGTCCTGGATCTCAGGGACCATTTGCCGGGTGGTTCACCCTCTGCAGGGGGTGGGGTGCTGGTGTGGGGGTCCTGTGGCGGTGCCTCCTGTCCATTAGCGCCGGCAGAGGTGGTGGGCAGTTCATCGTCCAGGCTAGTATCAGGGGCCCCTTGTAGTGCCACAGTGTCCCTCCTGGTGTTGAGGACTTCTTTCAGCACCCCTACGATGGTGTCCAGGGTGGAATTGATGGATCTGAGTTTCTCCCTGATGCCCAAATACTGTTCCTCCTGCAGGCGCTGGGTCTCCTGAAACTTGGCCAGTACCATTGCCATTGTCTCCTAGAATGGTGGCAGGCTCCCATGATGTTAGAGAGGGCCTCGTGGAGAGTGGGTTCCCTTGGCCTGTCCTTCCCCTGTCGCATAGCAGCCCTCCCAGTTCTGCTGTGTTCCTAGGCCTCCGTCCCCTGGACCGTGTGCCTACGCCACTGCCCCCAGGTCCCTGTTGTTGTTGGGGTGGTGGGTTAGCCTGGGTTCTCTGTAGTGGTGGACACACTTCTGATTGACGTGTCCTGGGGACAGAGTTATGGGCCCGCTGGGTGGGTGCTGTGCTGGTGTTTTCTGAGGGGGGAATCTCTGTGGTGGCCTGTGACTGTGTCAGGGGAACCAACTGTCCAGAGGTCCCTGATGGGCCTGGCTGGTCATCTAGATCCAGTTGGACAGAGCTGCTATCATCACTGTGGGCCTCTTCTGTTGGTGGTGTGGACATGTGTGGACCCTCCTGTCCGGTGACGTTGGGTAGGGGTCCTGCAGGGGAATAAAAGGATGTTTACATCTGTGTGTGGCATGGTGTGCAATGGGTGGGTGACCGTGTACCCCAGTGCTTGCATTCCTGTGTGGGACCTTGTGTGATGGTGGTTTAGGGGGGTGTCTGGGTATGTGCAGTGGTAATGCTTTGGTGATGGGTGTCCATGCTTTGTTGTTGCAGGCAGGGCTTGGGTTTGGGATGTGTGGTTTATTATATTGGGACATTTGTTAGGAGTTGGAGTGATGGGGGTGAGGGTGGAAGTATGTGATAGCATGCAAGTAGGGTGGGGGATGTAATAGTTGAGATTTGACTTACCAGAGTCCATTCCTCCACCTACTCCTGTGACGCCCTCAGGATGCGGAATCGCCAAGACCTGCTCCTCCCATGTTGTTAGTTGTGGGGGAGGAGGTGGGGGTCCGCCGCCAGTCCGCTGAACCGCAAGGTGGTGTCTTGATACCACGGAACGCACCTTCCCCCGTAGGTCGTTCCACCTCTTCCTGATGTCATCCCTATTTCTTGGGTGCTGTCCCACTGCATTGACCCTGTCCACTATTCTTCGCCATAGCTCCATCTTCCTAGCAATGGAGGTGTGCTGCACCTGTGATCCGAATAGCTGTGGGCTCTACCCGGACTATTTCCTCCACCATGACCCTGAGCTCCTCCTCAGAGAACGCGGCGGTGTGTTGGTGGTCTTCAGCACGGCGGTAAGCGGCTTTTACTGCCAATGTAATGAGGGCCCAAGTTATATGAAAATATACTGTATTGTACACAACACAATTATTAGACCAAACATCATATATCAGTATTATCCTGCTACCCTAGCAGTTGTCAGAACATTACACATTAGTTGCTCTGCAAACTAGCAGTAGTCACATATAACACACAGGTTACCCAGTATTCTGCAACGTAAGCAGTAGTCAGGAATCAAGTTACTACATCAAAACACGTGTCATAAGACTATCACGAAGAGCCCATAGTAGGAACATTATAAACCATATGGCAAGTCATCAAAACATATTAGTATGGTATGCCCATAATAGGAACATTTACATCCATACATAAAGCAGGCAGGAAATATATGTATTCATGAAGTCTGTAGAAAGAACTTAGAATGTACATTATCCCCTTTAGGGAATACCTGTTTGAATGATAGAGGCACCTCCAGTGCCTAGAGGATGAAAAATGGGGCCCCTGGTGCTCCTCTGCGCAAAACGGGGGCCTCTGATATCCTTTGGGCAGAGGAGGGTGGCACGCACCTCCTCTGTACTTTGGACAGGCCCCTCCAGGGGCCCATATTCACTGGGGGCCCCGCCCTGCCTCAACCGGTCCTCGCGAGGGGGGGCCAAAGTCCTCCGGATAATACAGGGGGCGCCATACACCCCCTCCGATTCGCAACGGGCCCCTCCTGGAGGCCCTAATTTCTTGGGGTTCCCCATGGGCCTGCACAGACCCTCTGTTGTGGGGGGAGACCACCAAACTGACACTGGCCCACAAGGGGGCTAACGAGGAGTCTTGCGCCACGGGTGAGCCTCCGGTGAGGCTGCCGTTACGCCTGCAGTTTAAACAGGAGCCCTCCCGGGCTCGACAGGCAAGGAGAGGCGTCCTCCTCGCCTCCCTGCTTTCAACGACGTTCCCGCCCAAGGCAGGGCCTTCCGGTTTCCCAGTGGTGCTCTACGGAGCGGTCCCCGCCCCGGGGGCACCAATAGGAGAACTCTTGATCCAGCTATAGAAAAAGAGGTTTTCTTCGTGCCCCGGAGGCACCAGGAAGCGTGCTCACTCGCGCTTAGGTTAGTCAGCCTCCCCAGGCAGCAACAGTGATTTCTAGCACTGGGACGCACTTTTAAAAAGCCTTCGGACCACAAATGAGGCCCGGGTAGCGGCGGTGATTCTCACAGCAGCAGCGCGCTATGCAAGCAGGAAAGGGGCAGCGCTTACAAGTGCTAAAGATATCCCCAAAGAGGTGCTTTCCAAAGCGCTTAAATCAGTAAAGTGAAGCACCCCTTGTGCTTAAAAGTGGATGCAGGGGCCAGGGGCCACAGCACCCTGCCCCTGGGGAGCAGAATTCTAGGAAAAGGCCCACAGGTGGAGGGGCCCAGAAACAGGCCGGCACAAAGAGGATGCAGCTGGTGGCAAGTCCTTTACGGTATCATAGCAGGTCACAGGTCAGCACAGCAGCAGCAGTCCATGGCGGTTTCTGGTGAGTCCTTCCAGCATTTCTGTGTCTAGTTCCAAGATGATTCCAAGAGTCTCCAAATTGTGGGGAAAATTCCCCTGTACTTATACTCAGTCCTTACAATGTTTTGCAATGGTAGGGGGAGGAGGTTCCAGCCAGTTACAAATGGCTCTGGGAGTGCCCCCTCTCTCCTTCAGCAGAGGCTCCAAACATCAGTTAGGGGCAAACCACCCGATTGTGTGAGGCCAGGGCACAGCCTTTACAAATGTAGGTGTGCCCCACCTCTCCCTTCTCTCAGCCCAGGAAGACTATTCAGTATGCAGATGCCCCTATGTGACACCTCCACCCTCCCTGTGTACAGGCAGTCTGAAAGGTATGCACAAAGCCCCAGTTGTCCCTCTGCCCAGATGTGGATTGGAGTCAAGCTGCAAAACACCAGAGTCATAAACACAGAGAAATGCGCACTTTCTAGAAGTGGCATTTCTGTCATAGTAATAAAAATTCACTAACACCAGTAAGCAGCATTTATTATCATCATCCCAACCATACCAAACACGCCTACGCTACCCCTCATAAATCAGACAATACCCCTTACACCTAAGGCAATGCATTTCTAATGCAATTCTATGAGAAGGCAGCACTCACAGCAGTGAGGCACCAAGTTAGGCTGTTTGTCACTACTAGGACATGCCATGTAACTGGCACATGTCCTGCCTTCTACATAAATGGCACCCTCCCCATAGGGCTAGCTAGGGCGTGCCTTAGGGATGACCTACATGTTGTGAAAGGGGAGTTCTGGGCCTGGCAAGTACATTTAGATGCCAGGTCCCTGTGGAAGAAAACTGGCCACACAGGCCCTGCACTAGCAGGCCTGAGACAGGTTTGAAAGTCTACTTCAGTGGGTGGCGCAAGTAGAGCTGCAGGCCCACTAGTATTATTTACTTTACAGGCCCTGGATATAGAGATACCACTGTACAAGGGACTTACAGGTAAATTAAATATGCCAATTAGGTATAAGCCAATCATACCAACTTTAGATGGGAGAGCACCTGTAATTTAGCACTGGTCAACAGCGACAGGTTTGAAAAAATAGGAGGCACGAGGCAAAAAGACTGGGGATGACCCTGCATAAGGAAAAAAGTCCAACATGTACATTTTGTAACATTTTCACTGTATTATTGTGTGTGTTGGTACAAATACTTTACACATTGCTTTTGAGTTAAGCCTGCCTGCTCATGTTAAGCTACGCAGGGGGTGAGTGCGGGTTAGCCAGGTGTGTTTCTCCTTTACCCTGATTAGAGTGAGGGTCCTTGCTTGGACAGTGGGTAACTTGGCGGCCAACCAAAGACCCTATTTCTAACAAGGACACTCCATTTAAAGTTAGCCACAATAAAGCAGGAATAGGTGGTTTGTTGAAGGCAGAAGAGAGTTATGCAAGTCAAGTACCCTTGTCTACCAGATGCTAAAACTTGGGAACTTTGCATCTCCCTTTAACAACACCATGTTGTTTGCCCTTGTTTGCTGTGCAGTGACTCCAACCATACCCTTAGCACCTCCAGAAAGAAATCCAAAGAAATTAAATACACTTACTTTCTAAAACATTTCTTTATATGCAAACCTGCAACTTTCCCAGATGATCACCCTTGTCTGTTATACTTGAGTGGGAATGTGGGCAATTAGAGAAATGTGTTGTCAGGGATACATTATCCTTTGCTACATAATTGTTCTGCTTTTGTAGTCAGATGTGGTAATTATTTGACAGAAAATCCCACAATATTTATTTTGACTTGTAAAATTCAAAATAGGGCCATCAAGTTCTACTGAGTTATATTACCACATTCAATTAATGGCAGTGGAAACCGGTTGGCCACAAGTGAAACCATATCACTTTTTTTAAGGGAAGGACATTTGGAGCAACCCAGCACCTCCCTCACATCCTGCAATGCAAGACAATTAGATACCCTCTTGATTAGATTAGGAGAGGGCAGGAGATGTGTGTGTTTAGTATTTTTAGCCACAGCAGTGGATGGGCTCAGCCATATGTAGCCTCCAAAATCATTTTCAGCCATGATGGATTTTTGAAGAATGTTGTTCCCTGGGAGTGATTTTTCCCACGCTTCCTAGGAAATGGTCATCACAGGGAGAATGACCATGCATCTGATTGGAAAACCAGGAAACCCCTGTCTTTCACCCAGAAACAAGGATAAATATGGCACAGCTGCACCCACATCTCAGATCCCTACCAGATCCCTACAAGGAAGAACAACAGGAAAAGAAGGACTGCCCCTGAGCTGCACCTGGACACTGCACTCTGAAAGACTGCACCAGCTGCACACTTGGGCTTCAGCACAAGATGGACTTTTCCTGGCTTCAACTGGTTCAAAGAGGAACTCCCTGTTTGCTACTGTTGAAAAATTGATAACCAGAGTCCCCTGCCTCAGATCCTGAAAAAAACTGACCAGATGACCACTGTCCAGTGGCCGTTTTGGAGTTTGAGCCAGGTGCATTCTAGGAGGTGCAGTCCCCAACATCAAGGAGCAACTCAGAGCTTCTGAAACCTTGGGGTGAGCTGTGGACTCCAAAAGAACCTTAAAAGACCTCCTGGAAGAAGCTCCAGAAGTTTGGAGAAGATTGGTGAACTTTTTAGAAAAAGCTCGATAAAGGTACTGACCCGCCGCAGCAACTCTAGCTGGCTTGCCTCAGCCCTGACCCAGCATTACTTGCAGGTTCATCCCACTGAAGAAAATCTCGGAAAAAGTGACTGAGTCCGAACGTAAAAAGTTGACCGGGACCTCCAGAGAAGTGTACCCGAAGACGGCTCCAAGGACGTCAGATCAAGGTTCAGATTCGGCCCGGTCGAAGGATTTTTATCTCGAAAAATCATCTAAGGCTGAACGTAGAAATCTTCACTGAGAGCTCCTGCGACGCGTATCCGAGGAAGGGTTCCTGGGAGGTCGGATCGGACTCGCGACGTCGTCCCGCTGAAGAAAATCTTCAAGAAAATTACTAAGTCTGAAGGTAAACATTTTTACTGAGGCCTCCGCTTGCCGTAGCTGAGCAGGGCTCCATCGTGGTCAGCCTTAAACTTTGACTTTGCCCCAGTCGAGGTGCGCCCAGATGACCAGATTGGTGCTTTTTTTTTCTAAGTGCTAAAAAACACTAATGCCCTCATTATGACTTTGGCGGTAAATCCCACTTACGGCCACACTGACTGCTGCCAACTTTCCACCGCCGTGGCGGATATCCGTTCACCATATTATGACACCCACACACCAATCCATCACCATTCAGCCACATACACAATTCCGCCACACCAAAGATTAGTGATAAACTGGCAGTATCCAAATGCACACAGTTATGCCAACAGAACAACGACCATCACTTTCTGACCCACGAATCACCACGGCGGACATTCAATGGCGGTAAACCTTTGGCGGTACATACAGCTGCGCTCAAAATACACACACACAAACAAAACAACACCACATTGGACAATTCAAACAACACACACCTGACACACATACACACACAACACCCACCCACTCACACCACCATAAAACACACACCAACATTACCCACAACCCTTTACCATTACAAACAATTGCCACCAGAGAGACAGCAAGACGACAGATACAACCAGAGCTGCACCCTACCTACACCTATACACCACCCACGCACCCCACATCAGTCAGTTACTCCAGCACATTACCGTACACACCCTCACCTACACACCTCACACAACACCCATGGTACCACAAAGACACCCCTGTTTCACAGTGGAGGAGCTAAGGGTCATGGTGGAGGAAATCATCAGAGTAGAGTCTCAGCTATTTGGAGCACAGGTGCAGCAGATATCGATAACTAGGAAGACGGAGTTATGGCAGAGAATCGTGGACAGGGTCAATGCGGAGGGACAGCACCCAAGAACTATGAATGACATCAGGAAGAGATGGAACAACCTACGGGGGAAGGTACGTTCCATTGCAACAAGATACCAACTTGTTGTACAGAGGACTGGCGGTGGACCTCCACCTACTCCCCCACAACTAACAGCATGGGAGGAGCAGGTTTTGGCAATCCTGCATCCTGAGGGCCTGGCTGAAGTAGGAGGAGGACTGGACTTTGGTAATTCAACTCTTTACTACTATCACCCCCCTACCTGCATGCCATCACATACCCCCACCCTCACCCTCACGTCCCACACACCTGACACCCATACACATCACATCACATCACATCACATCTCACTCATCTCAATGCCAAGCCCTGCATGCCATACCAATGCATGGACACCACTCACAGCCCTGCATGGACACATATCACTAAAGCATGCACACTAGAGAGAATCAGCTATCCCGCCACATACCATCTTACACAAGTGAAAGCTGCCAGGGCAAATACAACCAAAGAGGGCAAGCCACAGATGCACAATATCTCAGACACAGAAACAATAACACAGCATTTACATCCCCACAGCTGCTACCCCAGCCAATGTCAGCAGAAAAGAGGTGCCAGCAATATCCAGTCCCCTAACTGAAGAGGCCCACAGTGATGACAGCAACTCTGGTCTTCTGGATCTGGATGGCCAACCTGGCCCATCAGGGACCTCTGGGAGGTCAGGTACCCAGGCCCAGTCACACACCACCACAGAGCCTCCCCCATCAGGAAACACCACCACAGCACCCACTCAGCATACCCACACCTCTGTCCCCAGGACACATCAATCTGCAGTGTGTCCACCTCTACAGGGACCCCAGGCCACACCTCATTCCCAAGACAATCAGAGACCTTGGGTCAGTGGCATTGGGCACATTGTTCAGGGGACAGAGGCACAGGCCAACAAGGAAACTGGGAGGACTGCTGTGCACCAGGGAGAGGACAGGCTCAGGGAACTGACTCTCCAGTAGGCATTTGCAGAGATCCTGGGAGCATATCAACATTCCCAGGACACAATACGCCAAGACACCTGTGCTACAGACTGGGACAATACCCTGGACTTTCCTCCATCATCACCTCGTCCCATTGCACTTGCCCCTCAATATTTTAGCACTTCAATAAACACCCTTGGAAAAAATAGAAGTATGGAGTAAGTCACATTTTTCAAGTATGCATTCATTTAACCAGGTTCAAACATTGTAATTCAACTGTACAGTAAATGAGCATACATTATTGGCCTGTAGCTGGCTGCAGTGATCAAACCAGGAGCTATTGTGAGGCACCAACATCTGTAAGATGAATTGCCAAAGAGTACAGTAAGTAGGCATAGATGTGGAAAATACCAGCATGTGAGTGCCACAGAAATTCGAAATAATTACAATGAAATGTGAAGTAACACTGTCTTACCTGTGTGTCATTGCAAGTATTGTCTGATGACTGCTGTTCTGTTGTCCTCATCCTCATCCTCATCCTCTGCCTCCTCATCCTCACTGTCCACAGGGTCCACTGCTGCCACACGGGCATCTCCAGCCTCCTCCTCCTGCAGAAAAGGCACATCTCGTCTCAGGGCAAGGTTGTGTAACATGCAGCACGCCACTATTATCTGGCAGACCTTCTTGGGTGAGTGGCACAGGGATCCACCTGTTAGATGGAGGCACCTGAACCTGGCCTTCAGGAGGCCAAAGATCCTTTCTATAATCCTTCTGGTTTGCCCATGTGCCTCACTATTGTCGCGTAGGCTCTCATTATTCTAATGGGACTACTGGATTTTGAGCAGCAAGATCGTCCACGGTGTGGGAGACTGAGTCTGACCCACTATGGGTGACACCTGTCACTCCGAATCCGTGCTTTGCTCCGGCTAACCAGCAGTGCCTCATCTCTCCCTAGAGGTAGAGATGATTGGGCAGCCGAGCGCATGACATATCATACTTCTCAGGGAAGTCGTGTTCACACAGGTCGCATCCGGTTCTCTCATTCACAATTCAGTCCCATATATAAATGACAATAAAAAGCAGTATGAGTTTTAAAGACTGGTTTAATAAAACAACTGCATTTTAGATAGCAAAGCGTGAGCTGCAATAACCAGGATGACACAACATGACAAAATTAAAATAGTGACAAGGAGAGTGAAGCATAAGAATAATGCTATCATATTGTCACTAGGATTTATAGACTACTTCCTATCTAAGTCATAATCTGATCACAGCATGTTAAGCTCTAATTCTGCCTTTCAGGTTCCCCTGGGAGGTCATCAACCCTCATACCTGAGCAAGGGCCTGTAGTCTGCGTTTGCATCTGCCCGAAGCATTCAGCATACAATCGTGGTTCCCTGGCTGGAATCTCCCTCTTAACGTGTAGTGTTTTTATAATAACACAGCTGATGTTCTAAGAAAATGTCCCTAAGTAAGGATGTGTATTTTCTACGAATGTCAGAGACTAAACTTCTACCACGTTCACCGGCAATGTACCAAACTGTAGCCTTGACTAAAGCACAAAGTGATCAAGAATGTCTTGTTTGAGAACACAGTGCTGGGCTAAGCAAAAACAATTAGATGGATGAAATTAAAACAAGACAGTAAAACTGGTTATTGTGAATATAACAATGCAAAGCCGAATAAAATATATCTAGGTCAAAGTGCACAGCGGCCTAGTGTGTTAAGCTAACGTGCATGGAGCTATAACTAAAATGGCTACACAACACACTCCCCTTGTCGGTTGATAGTGGTTCAAGCCAAAACTAAAATTTCATTTCTAAAAGCTCAACCTAAGATATATAAAACCCTAGTCAATTTTGACAAGTTAAAAATACACACAAGCATACTACTTGACAATTTAAAACATGAGCATGTGACTTATAACCGAATTTCAAGACATGTCAATTTAGAAAAGTTCCAAACTAAGTATGAGTCATGGAGAACAGGAGATCTTCCACTTTGGCAGGTGACAGAACCGGAAAGTCTGCGCCAAAAATGATCAAGGAGCAAGTGTGTTCCATAGCCCCAGTATCAACCAAGGCGGCATCCCGTGGAGTGCCTATTGATGAGTTGTCAGCAACTTCCTCCACGAAGGGTAACTCATAATTAGCTTCACGTAGGAGACGCAGCCTCAGTGCGCATGTCTGGTAATGAACCCTCAGCGAGAATATCAACAGATCGGCATCTATTGCTGGGGGAGCATTGCTGTGAAAGACAAACTTCCAGTGTATGTTCGAAAGCGCACCAGAGGCACCGAAACACGGGTCGCACACAATGCAAAACTGGTCTGAATGACAAAGACCAATCACACTCCAATTGCTCCAGGAATGTTGCTCCAAAATGCTGCATCTTACTTTCATGACACAGGTGCGCTGATGGGAGCACCGTCATTTCTCCTCCTTGCGAAGGGACAGCCATTGCACATAAACAACAGCAACAGCAGGATGCCGGCTAATAAAGCCAAAGTTATCGGAAATCCCCAAAAAATACTACCGAAAATTGAATGGATAGCTGAAGGTATCAAACCGAATATGGAGGAGAAAGAGTGAACAAAACCAGAACCAACAGCTTTGAAAAAATGTGCTATTCCAGTCGTGCTGGACGCATTAAATATTCGTTCCATAAGTTCACCAAAGTGTCTCGGAAAGTTTGTATTTACCAGGGACTGTATTTCTGCTGATGACCTTGCCACTTGAAGTGCTTAGGTCTCGCGCGCAGATGTAAGGGCCACATGCTTTTGAAACAGTAAACCCTTGAGTCTACTCAACTTGTCAAAATTCACGTTTGAAGTAGCAATGTAAGGCCAAATATCAGCTACCTCCTTAAATTTAGTGGGGGGAAACAGTAAGTTCCCGCAGCATGTAACAACCTTAGAGACCAAAACAACGTAAACTATTCCGGCCCGCATGCCACAAAAACCTTCACTATCGAGAAGGACGTAGCTGCCATTTGAAAGCACCTGGAATTTTGGTCTGATCAAAGGGACTGGGACTCCCTTAAGATAACAAGCCAAGTTTGCAGCCAAGGCGTTACACGCCCCATGCAAAGACAGCTGTTTACAAATCATCGAATGGCTGACTGAAGTCTTGCATTCACTACCGCTAAGAAAGACCTCTTTCATGCCATTGAAGCATTTGTACGAGAAGGGACACTCCTACACCTCATGTGTGTAACTATCTCCCAACTTTTCATATCTGCCTACCGGAATGTGTTATAAACAGGAGGTGAATTGTAGTGTGGAAATAGGCAGATCAATAACCCCATGTATTAACCACTCAGCTGATGGTATCTCGGCCACGGTAAAAGGACCTTTTCTAATTTCTCAATGTTAAGCATGACGTAAGTCGCTTCTTTCTTAGCCATTAGTTGTTGTTGTCGCATTAGATTAAATGAAGAAAATATCTCCCTTGCACTGATGTGCTGCCATGGAACGTGACCCGCCTTCAATGTTTGAAGTGTCCAACCCAACTGCATAATGGACCTGGTCTGACTCTGTCCATGGTGCAAGGAAGACATATCAGATAGTACAATGTCTATAGCAGAAGAGACAATGTTATTAATGGTATGTATCCGGTTGGAGAAAGTGTTAATCCCATTATCCATAACAGTCAATGCCTTTTTTAAATTTTCCTGATCTCTTTGCCTTAACCGGGCAGCAGCATCTTGTTGGGAAAGTTTCCAAATCTCATTGTATACTACATATAAAAAACGCTTCTTACGTGGTGCTCTAGGGCCTGACAAGAAATCTTGTAAGTCAGTGGAGTTAGACAGGAGATTGAGGTGTTCTTTAACCGCATTCAGTGGGGATGATTTTAGCCACAGTTGGCATATTTTTTCCACACAATATGTTGTAATTATATCTGCATGCTCTGGTGATATATAGCAAGGGTCTGGTCTACTTGTCCTAAAACCCCCTGAGGAGTTAATAAAACATTGATGACACCCATTAGTATCTATTGGCCACAATAACCACCTGCCTGGACGTGTCAGTGAAGCATTAAACGTACCATTCTGGACCCATTGAGCTCATCTTCAGTTGCATTCGTATATTTTTGCCATTTGTAAAATTTTGCTGGGGCAGGTATACTGGGCATGTTTAATTCCCTGATTGTTGCCAAGCCTAAACAACTCATGTGTTGCACTGTTTCATTTAAAAAGATCAATTGAACAGGAATAAGACATGCTCTAAACAATGTTTCTTTTCCCTTAATTTGCCAATTTTTTGTTCCCCAGACAATTTTCAGATCAATTGATTTGGACCAATATTCATAGCCTTCTACCGATAGCCGGGAAACAAAGTATTCCGAATATATACATTTCGTATTGGTCAATAACATGTATATATCCTTAGTAGGTGGTACCTTAAAATCATATGACTCAGCATTCTTTTGATTGTGCCCAGAAAATATGCAAACTTTTCGGAATATGTTTTTGAACTTCCTTGCGGTGGAGTTGGGCAATGTTCCCATTGCGTGTAATTAAATACAGTTTTGGGACTGCTCGCTCTATGTATGAAATGGTGCCCATAGTAATTATAGCAAAACATATCACCATAATTTTCTTAAATTGGTAAACATGTTCATTTTCTCAGACAGTATAATATTGCAAGTCAGTCATCATAGAATCAACTGTTTTCACATCCCAATCATCAGATACAATGCCTGGTATCACTATATCATTCATTGATAATTTAAACACATATGGTATTTGAATAATTTCCGTGGGACCATATATATCAAATATTACTTTGTCCCAAACAATCCCATCAGGAATTGGCACAGTGGAAATGTTCACAAAGGATAAATCTCGTCAGACTTTGTGTGATGAAAAATGTGGTTTCAAAACCTCCTCCACCAGTTCAACTGTTGGTCTCTCAGGAAGAAAATGACCATGTATTAATAAGAAAAAGGTAATAACAAAACCAATCCAAAGTAGAAAGAATAGGACAGTCAGGGAGAGCCATAAATAGTTCCTTGGAAAAATAAAATACTTTTCTTTAGGCCAGTTTGTTAGCTTACTTGCACTTTACAAATCAGCTGTTGTTCGTTCGTTCGTTAGCTTTATTTCGGTAAAAATAAATACCATAAAAGCACGCCACAATTCACAGTTTTACAAAGTAGCAGGTTATATACAGAAAATTTCGAACATAAGAGGTTGGACTACATAAGAAAATGTTAAACATGAAAAAAAAATTCCTTCTGGAAGTTCGAACCATGTTATAAAATCATATAATGGTGCAAAATTTTGTATGCTAGGCATCAAGATTCAAATACAAGCCTAACCGAACATATCACAAAAAGGAACATTTCTATTTAAAAATATAAGAATATCTATGCATAAAAGAAGTTTTTAAACAATAAAAGTGTATATATTAGACATATTTTTTTTTTCCTTTAAAAGATTCAAACCATATTTTAAGATCACATAAGAATGCAAAGTTTTGTGTGATAAATGTCGAAAATCAGATACAGGCTTGGCCAGTCATATCATATATAATTAGACATTTCTATTTAAAAAAATATATATATATAAAGAATGTCTAGACATAAAAATACTTTCAGTGATAAAAGGTAATAGGTGCCTGCATTAACATTCACAGGTGAGTTCATCAACAGCCGCTCCCCACGTCTATGGTCGAGTTTACCTCTATTTTTTTAAGCATGTTCAATCTACAGTGTAGTATTTTGCCAAACAGCAAGCCACTAGAACGGATGGGTCAGATTTAAAAATTCTCAAGGCCAGTGGACAGTTCTTAAAACCCATTTTCCTACACAAGGGGATAATCCAACGAACTCTCTGGTTTTGATATGTAGGACATTGAAAAAGAACATGGGTTATAGATTCTTCCCTGGCACAACCCATTGGGCACATCTTCGAAGTGCAGCTAGTATTGGCCCATTTGTGTGTTAGAATGCGCAGAGGGAGAGAGCCTATCCTAAATATACAATGCACGTGCACGTGGAGAGAGAACTATGTCCATATATTGCGCGGATTCATAATGGCATTTTATTTGTAGAAAACTGCCCGTCATGGATGATGGTGAAACATCAGTCAATTGTGAAAGATGCATATGGAGCCAAAACGCATCCTTCAGTGTCTGTGTTGCATTTTTTGGAATAGATAGCGGATCCTTCCAGTAAGACCCCAAGCCAAGTAGTGTGAAAATCCCTTCTACATACACACACCACTTGATTTTTGGACTGGTATTATTGGCCATCAGGTTAACTAGCCCACATCTGTAGGGAATAAGAGAGTCTAATGACCATAGACGGATTCAAAACAACAAGGGCCTGAGAGCAGCAATCTGGCAAATGGGAGGCAAATTTAGGTCCATTCGAATGGGGAGCATTGGGGTACTGGAAGGAACTCTTAGCAGGGACCTTAAAAAAGAGTTTTCCACCTTTGTCAAATCATCTAGATTACAGTGGCCCCACAGCTCGGCTCCATAAAGGGCTCCCCCCCTTGCTTGTAATTTGTAGATTTCAATTGTGGGTGTCACAGCAAAGCTAGGAGATCTAGCTGCAAATCTTACGATACCGCTCGTCCGTTGTTTCAAACGGAAATTTGCTTTCTGAAGATGAGAATGCCATTTGTGTGAATCTTCTAGTTTCAGGCCTTGATATTCAAAATCGCCAACTCTTTCCAATGCGGCGCCCTCTAAACAAATGGGGCGCCGCATCCTACCATTTTTATCCCCAAACACCATACACTTAGTTTTTGATCGATTGATTTCCAGGCCGTGATCATTACAAAAGGTCATGAATCTCGAAAGCAGGGTTGTGAGACCTGTGGCTGTTTGGGATATCAGCAAGGTGTCACCAGCAAATAGGAGGCAGGGGATCTTCTGCCCTCCTATTTTGGGGGCGTCATTGGAGCACCCCATAAGATACGGAATGCATGCGTTTATGAAAAGGAGGAATAGGGTAGGGGCGAGTACACAGCCTTGCCTCACACCACGAGCAGTGGGAAATTTTTCAGTTAGTTCACCTTGCTGACCCCATCTGATTCTACCGTAATTTCCAGTATAGAGATCTCTAATGATATTTAAAATCGGGCAAGGGACTCCCATTTTAGACAAGACCTCCCACAGTTTATTGCGGGGTACCAAATCGAAAGCTGATTTTAGGTCAACAAATGCTACAAATAGGTGGCCTGAATTCACATCAACAACTTTCCATTTAATAGAAATAAAGCGGAATATCTGGTCTATTATGCTGATTTTTTCTCTGAAGCCCGCTTGGAGGTGGTTTAAGATTTGGTTTTCCACTATCCATTTACTCAGCCTACTCAACAATTGATGGCAGAATATTTTTTGGAGATTGTCAAGGAGGCTGATGGGTCTGTAGTTTCCCGGGGAATTCCTCTCTCCTTTCTTATAGATAGGCACAATAATTGCCTCTTTCCATGAGTCCGGGTAGGATCTGGTAGTCAAAATGGCATTAGAGAGCCTATTGATATATGGGCTCCAGGTGTTCAGGTCCGCTTTAAACATATCGGAAGGGATCCCATCCGATGCTTTTTGGGCTGTGATGGCCTGCGCAGTTTTGTTTGATGTAAAGAAAGGCAAAGAAGGCGCGGGCGAATGAGATATTGTCAACTGTCCCAAATTTGGGGCATCGAGGACCAATGGAGAGCCGTACAGTTCTTTAAAATGGGAAAGCCAGGCATCAGGAGTAATATGAGACTCCAAATAAGGGGCTCGGTTCTGATCACTGCGAGATACCAAAAGCCAAAATCGTTTGGAGTCGTGCGCCCTAGCTGCCTCAAATAGATCGCTCCAGAGCTCCTCTTCATGCTCATGTTTGCTCTTATTACATATGAAAGCATAATTACGTCTAGCATTAATGATGCCTAGTCTGTCCTTTGTCCTTAAAACACTAACCAGGGTATGTTTAGCCTCTCTACACCTCTTGTTGAACCATTTGGAGCAGGGTTGGGGGCAAGAGTCAGTCAACGGCTTTGGACGTTTAGAAAACAGCTCTTTCAGGGTAGTAAAGAGGTCCAAATGGAGGGACGTAACTTCAATTGGAGAAAAGGTAAGACTATGGTCAAATAACTGGTGAGAAGAAATTAAAACACACAGTTTTTCTCGGAGCTTGTTCAATTTCTCAAAAGAGTCCCATCTTACTGTGCGCCTAATGCTAGACAACTCCATAACAGCAGGCAAAGCAGGAGGAAATACGTCTCCTGCTAAAAGAGGTCTCTTGTACGTAATCTGTAGAGGGGCATGATCGCTAGTGTGTGGGTTGCCCACTTCCACATCTAGTATGTAATGCCAGACTCTTAAATCAAAGAAAATGTAATCTAGTTTACTACTATAAGAACCCCTAAAAAAGGTTGGTCTTGCGGGGGTGTCAGCTGGGAAACGGCCATTGCCAAGACGGAGACCATGTGATATCATAAGATCTATTACCTGCGTTGCCCTAGCGCAAGGTTTGTATGAGTTTTGCTGGGTGGAATGGGGAGGAATGTTCCATACACTATCTTCAGGTTGCATGACCTCTATAAGATCTAAATTGAATTCAAGTTGGACATTAAAATCCCCTGCTATTATAATATAATATTTAAGACGAAAGTCTGAGATTAGAGTATTTAATAGCTCAATAATAGTAGAGCAATTGTTAGAGGGTCCCGGCCTGCTATAAATGTTTATACAGAGAACGGGGGGGGCTAAGATTGGTTGGATAGCAATAGCCAGAATGTCATGGGAGTCCACATATATCTCCTTTATTCCTCCCACCTCTGACGATTTTACCCAAGTACATAAGCCCCCTACTGCCCTACCTGCTAAAGACGGCATAGCCGGTTTAAAAAAAGAACTAAACCCCTGTCTATATGTGCAATTTTTGGCCCATGTTTCCTGGAACATACATACATTAACATTTTCAACAAATGTCCCCCACTCAACAAGTTTGCCATTGATGCCAGCCACATTCCAGGACAAACGTTTTGCTGGTGTCTGGGCAATAGAGCAGCTTGGTTTCACGAGAGATGTCGTCTGGAAGGTTGCTGTCAATAAGCTTCTCCATAAGCGGATTTGTAAATTTGTTAATATTAACAAGTTGTGAACCCAAAGGGGAAGCAACACCTGGACTAAGTGGATAGAGTGGAGAACCTGTAGCCCATCGGCCTGAGCTAGAAATGGAGACGCAGGGATTAGTAGAATATAGTCAATCGATGTCGGAGATGGCCCCCTGGAGATCGAAATCAGGTGCTAATTGGCCACTAAAAGTAGGACCGGAGCTGGTCATTGGGGCATGGTCAGATGGTACACCTTTTGAGGCCTGAGGGCCTGATGGACTGAAATCTCGATGGTCTATAGAACAGCTCGAGACCCAGTTCTAGGGAGGAAGTTCGGCTTCATATGACCATCGGTGGGTCGACTGGCGCTGAGAAAGATGGCAGATGACTTCCTATTTCTATTGCGTGCTTCCATATCTAGAAGACCTGTTACCAAATGGGAGTTTTTAAAATTGAGTTTTATAAAGTCTCGACAACCTTGAAGACCATTCGCTCGTTCGGCAGATAAAATGTCGTCGTGGATGACTGAGCCACAACCTCTAACGTGTCTCAGCCAGTGCGAGGCCTTATTTGCTAGTGAGGCTTTATCTTCTCGTGTATTTGGGGGCAGAGGTGGAACATTACACATATATATATATAATTGTTCTTAGTTGGGTTAAAATTTTGGTGGGAAGCTTTAGTAGTGTCCCATTTAAGAGGAACATTAAAAGAAAGAGGAATATTACGTTCAGAAGAGGACATGTTCTGACTATAAGAATGCTGCCCTTCCATAAAGGCTGCTGCGCTTAATGGCGGTGGCAGAAGCTCATTTGAAGAAACAATTTTTACATGTGAGTGGCTGGATGTTGTAGAGTTTGGCTTGGACTCGCCAATAGGGAGGAGAATTTTACCTTTGAGAAGAGTAGTGATTTCAAACAGTAAGGATTTCAGCACACCTATTTCACTCTTAAGGCTATCCACCAATGCTGGCAAGTCATTTAGTAAAGGAACACTCTCCGTATGTGGCAAAGTCGTAGAGATTGATAAAGGATTTTCCAGAACTTGGGGGGCCAGAGAGGAAAAACTGTTAGAACAAGGAATTGTGAAATATGTAACATTGTCGTTTAGTACTTCAGGATCAAGATGAGATACAGATGGAGAAGAAGAACTGCCAGTGTTAGTAGGGCATTGGGGGGCTGGCGCCTGATGAAATGAAGTAACAGTTTGCGATTTGGGAGCAGTATGCAAACTTGGAGTCAAGAACGGGATGAGGGTACCAGATTTCGTCTCCTTTCGCCTGGTCCTCTCCTTATTGTTTAAAATCTGTTCAACTTCTTCGATCAAATCATCTATTTCCTTAGCAACACAGTTAGTATGTGGTAATGTGGCCTTATTGGTTTTGAGTATTTTAGATTTTGCAGAGCTCAGTACAGGGCTACCTTTCGCGTTACACTTCCCCATTGAAGATTAAAGCTACAGAAACAGTGCGAAAAGGAGTTTTAAAAGTGCTTCCCAGCACGAGATAGACTAGTAGCGTACCTTAGGGCCCAGAGGGGGGGGCCCAGCCCGGCCTCCTTCGGTCTCTGACGGGCACGGACGGGCCCGCCATTGGCCCGGGCTTTGCCCGGGCGCGTCCCGCGTGCGTCCCACGCAGCGGTGTTGCGCGGTGCGCTTTATAGCACCCGCGATTGAAAACAAGTGGCCCCAGGTGAAAAGGAGCCGGCAGCAGCGAGAGGGAGCCTGGGACTTGGAGTCCCACCAGGCTCGTTTGTCGAAGAGGCGAATGAGTCTGAGAAACCATCTTTGAAGTCGTGCAAATGGCAGAGCCATTGTCAGTGGTGTAGTTGGTGTTTCCTGTGGTGGCACACTATAGACAGCACCACCCGTTTGGCTGGAATTCGAATTGACTTAGTCAAATGTTTCTAGGTTAGTTGACGTTAGTGGAACTAATGCAAGATCATCTTCCACCCTCCCCAAGCTCGGAGAGGTGTCAGTGTTGGTGTAAACAATTTGTAGTGGAACTTCTTTGCCAGTAGTGAGAGGGATTCGGGAACTACTGGATGCTCCCCTTGGCCGGCTGTGCAGGATCGGCCAAATGGTGTAGTTTGACATTGTCAATATAGACAAAACGATTTTCTTTGACACCTGCCAACGGTGGTAGAATAACAGTCTGGTACCGTGTATCCCTAGTACAGGGACTGGTGCTCGACAAGAAGGGCCAAATTCCTTTTTCACTGCAACCTTTTCACATACAAGATCTCCAACTCTGGGAATCCAGCCGTTAGATGTTACAGGCTCATCCTTAATTCCTGTGGAGGCGGCACTTTTGAATTTTCATCACGGAACTGTTGCAATTCCTGTAAGACAGTGACAAGTTCATTTGTGTCAAAAGGTGTTTCTGCTGCCTCCACGTCAGGACCATCAAGATACGGAACATACATTTGAGTTCCGAACAGGCACTCATATGAAGTACGACCCCCCAGGGACCTTCTAGGCAGGTTATTTAGTGCTCACTGGACTCCATGCAGGTGATTAAGCCAACTATGACCCGTACCTAAGAGTCTGGCTGTTAAGGATTGCTTTAAATTGCGGCTTAATCGCTCCATTGCACTATTTCCCTCGGTATGAAATGGAGACGAGTACTGGAGTTGGACCCCCAAGGAAGCCATGGTGTCCCTGAATGCCCTTGAGGCAAAAGCAGGGCCTTGGTCCGAATGGAATGCTGCAACTGCATATGTACCGATAAAGACTCGCAAATCTTTATTAACAGTCTGAGCGTCGGCCGAGCGTTGTGTCCCACACCCATACAAATCTGGAGCATGAATCAACAGCGACTCATATATATTTGTATGCACTATCAGGTGATATGGGACCACAATGGTCTGAGTACACATATTGTAACGGTTTGTTTGAAATTAAGAGGGTGTCTGTGGCGGGCGCTTGGCAGTGGAAACTTTGATTTGTTGACAGATGTCACAACAAAGGACATACTGCTTAGTCTCTTTGTAGAGACCTGGCCACCAATAACGGGCCTGCAAGATCGAAATTGTAGCCGCCACACCAGTATGTGCAGATGCCACCCCTTCATGCACTGCTTTAATCAATTGTGGTCTTATGTCTTTATTAGGGATGTCTCGTACACCTACGCCTGGTATCTTAACTTCAGCGTTCAGCATACTTCCCATATGATAATGATATTTGTTAGGAAATCTGTAATAACGCGCCACACACTTATGTAGTAGAACAAGGTTTATTGACAGACTCCTTGCATAGCACCTCATCTCCTGTCTCTGCCTCCTACTCAGCTCTCTACACCAACATTCTAAGGTGCACTCCCGGTTGTTCCATTCTGCAACATTCTGTTGAAGATCCTTGGAGCACTCCAGTTTTACAAGGAAAAGTGTTACAAGGAAAAGTGGTACATATCATTACACAAGGTTAAGTTTCCTAAAAGATAAGATTATAATGTTTGTATAATGAATACACTATATAACTTGTTAACGTTCCTATGTTCCATATATGAGTTAATGACAATGTTATAACAAATCATAACACTTCCCCCTTCCCACCAATACATAATGGAGTCCGCACCTCAATTGTATATTACTACTGCATAATATAGTGCTTGTGCCATGTCGGACGAATTTTCCTCCTTGGGGGATCAGTTGGGCTTCTCCTCGTCGTAGTATCACTCAGTACCTTGCTATTTCCCTGTTTAACATCCAACTCGCTGCCTTGGTCTCAAGTTATGCGGTCCAGACTCCATGTGTGACCGTCCTCCAGGGTCACCACATTCTTATGCACCTTCGCCTTTCTCAAAGGTTTTGAGAATTTGCTACCTTCCTTCAGAGTGGGTCCAGGGAGTTTTACTCTGACCCATTGCCCATTGACCCATTGTTTATTTCTTGTGCCATATTTGTTATCGTACCAGTCCGGGTACTTCCTCTGGTTCTTTCGTACTATCGTTACAACCTCCTCTCGTCGTACCCAACAGGGTTCGCCCACTGTCAACCAATTAAGATTCAATTAGTCCCTGGTAGCCTTCCTTTGAGCGAGAGGAACGGGGATATCCCTGTGACCAAATTGGGTGTGGTGTGATATGACCACAACATTTGCTTGAGCGCCACTTCACTATATTCTCGTGACATGGATGCTAACTGCAAACACTCCTTGATCATCCTGTTAACTCTTTCCACAAGGCCATTAGATTTGGGGTTATACAATGCTGTCCTAAAGTGCTGGACCCCACTTTTCCTCAAGAACTCCTCCATGGCCCCTGATGTGAATTGTACACCATTGTCTGTAACAAAGGTACTTCGGATACCTTCTCTGGTGAATGCCTCCTTCAAGAAATCCATGACATCTTGTGTTGTCACATTATACACGATTTTAGTCATCACCCAATGTGAGTGATAATCGACTAAGACTAACAGAAACCTACCTCTTGCTCCAAAACACGTGAGGGGTTCTAGGATGTCCAAACCCAGTTTGTCCCATGGTTTGGTGGGGACTTCAACGGGAGACAAAGATTTGTGCGTAATTTTAGTTTTGTCGCTCATTGCACAATTAACACACTCACGCACAGTGTTTTCCACTAACCTGTCCATAGTGGGGAACCAGTAAGAGGCCCTAAATTTACTTTTAGTCATAGTACTCCCTAGGTGTCCCTCGTGTGCCAATCCTATAAGCTTGTCCCATAACTCTCGTGGGGGAACGATTTTTCCCCTCTCATCACTAAGTCATTGGCTATATGCAGCTCTGACCTCACCTCCCAATATCCGCTTAAGTCTTCCTCTATCTGTTGGGAACTTTCAGGCCAACCATTCCGTATCTTATCTTTTAGGGCCTGTATTGTTTGATCGTTGTTTGTAGCCACAACCCACTCCTCCCTTTTAATGCCTGACAATTCCAAAAAACAAACTGGTTCAGTGGACTCATTTTGACTGTCTTGCTCTCCTTTCTGGGGTAATCTTGAAAGGCAATCTGCTAATATGTTTTTTTTCCCCGGGACATATTGCATTTCGAAATTGAAGCCTTCAAGCCCCATAATCCATTTGTCTATACGTGGGGTGGCATGGTCTCTGTCTTTAGAGGTGAATAAAGAAACAAGGAGTTTATGGTCTGTTCTGACTAGGAAAGGCACGCCCCAAAGGTAGAACTTAAAGTGGTTAATCACCCAAAAGCATGCTAAGGCTTCCCTCTCTATTGTGGAGTAATTAAGCTCAGCCTCTCTTAGTGATTTGGATGCAAATGCCTCTATCCTTTCCTGCCCCTCCACGCATTGGGATAAAGTGGCGCCTAGACCCTTCCCGCTGGCATCCATAGTTAGCCATGTTTTCCTGGTGGGGACAGAATTCCCTAAGCTGGGACAATGTACTATAGCATCCTTCACCTTCTCAAAAGCAGATTGACAATCAGTATTCCACTCAAAATGCACGTTTTTCTTCAATAATGTTTCATGGGGGCAGTGACCTCAGCAAAGTTATGGAGGAACTTTGACATGAACTCAGCCAAACCCAAAAACAATTTCAGTTCTTCCTTACTAGCAGGTGCTGGGGCCTCTTTTACCGCTATCACCAAATCGCACTTAGGTTCCACTCCATCCCTACTTATGTCATGCCCCATATACTCCACTGACTTCACCCCCAGTTGGCACTTATCCTTCCTGATTGTCATGCCAGCATCGTCAAGGGCCTTGAACACTTCTCTCAAAATGAAATTGTGCTCAGATTCTGTGCTCCAATACACTAATATGTCATCTTGGAAGCACATTATTTGTCTGATTCCCTGTAATACACTTTGCATGATCCTTTGGAATACCGCAGCCACTGAAGCGAGCCCAAAGGGCATTCTGTGATATCTAAAAGCCACAAATGGAGTGATAAAGGACGTGAGTGAACATGATGATGGGTGTAATTCCACTTGGTGGTATGCAGATGATAAATCTATTACGCTAAAGTACTTAGCTGACCCTAACATACTCACCATTTCATTTATTTTAGGTAAGGGGAACCTGTCTACCAATATGTTGGCATTCAAGTCCCGCAAGTCTACACATAGGCGTATACCTCTGCCATTAGGTTTTCTGGTGACCACTATGGGAGCTAACCACAAGGAACTCTCAATGGGTTCTATTACTCTTGATTTAATCAACTTATTTAATTCTTCCTTCAGGGGCTCCCTCATCAGGTACGGGATGGATCTGACCTTGTGTACCACTGGTGTTGCATTTTCCTTGACTTTAATTTTGTGTTGATAGTTTTTCAACAAGCCCAGCCTGTCCTCAAACAATTTAGGGAATTCTTCACATATGCCTTCATTCATTCTTTGCATGTCTACTAGTAATACTTGTTCTTTGTTGTTGGGATCCAGTTTGACCCCTAGTTCCTTTTGGTGTCTCCATCCTAACAAGTTGGACCCTTTATCAGTGACATATACCATTCCTTCAGTGTGCCGTTCCTTGAATGATATGCCTAATTCTAGCATACCCCTTAGGGGTATGGGATCATTGTTGTACCCTCCAGGCTTTATATTGGCCGGACGTAATTTGTACCCTTGGTTTTGGAATTTGTCTGCAAAGGTTTGGTAGTTCATGAGAGTAAATGGTGAGCACGAATCAGCGTACGCTCTCACACTAATTCCATCTAGTTTTATATCGCATATGGGGTATGAATTATTGGGGGGTTCAGTACCATGTTTTTCATTGACTTGGAGGATAAACTTTTTACCTAAATCAGTGATCTCTTCTACTCTGTTTACTAATTTCCTATTACTCCTATTGTTCTTACATACTCGAGCATAATGCCCCTTGGCACCACATTTCCTGCACAGGCAGTTACGAGCAGGGCCAAAGGGACTATTAGCAAGGTGTTTGTGGTTCCCGCATCTAAAGCATTTCCCTTTCGTTGCTTCTTCAGACGGGTTTTTCCTTATCGAAGTGGCTAATAGTACGGAGTTTTCCTCCTTGTTAGCCAATCCCTCCTCCTGCTTCATTTGATTGCTTATTACCTTCACTCCTTCCGTTTCGGGTGCATTTTTTATCTCCCTCATGCACTCAACTGTGTGCTCAATGCTCTTTGCAATATCAACAGCTTCTTTCAGAGAGGGGTTATGTGTTAGAAGCTTCTCTTGCACCCGTGTACTGTTTGTGCACCTTACCAACTGGTCACGAATTAGCGAATCCTCTAATTCCTCGAATTCATACGTTTGAGCCAGTCCTCGCAGAGAGGCAATATAGGTGGCTACTTTTTCATCCTTGCCTTGTATTCTACTAAAAAACCTATGTCTTTCCAGGACTTTATTCACTTTGTGGCCGAAATGACTCTCCAACTTGTTGAGAGTTTGCTGGAAAACATCTAAGTTTTCCCTCTCTTCTTCTCCTTCATCTCCTAAGTCAGTCAGGTTCTCATAAACTTTCCTTCCCTGTATCCCTAAGTTATGTAAAAGTATGTGTTGTTTCCTCAATGCCGTAAACTTCCCCCCATGGCAATTAGGTAAGATTCAAATAGTTTTGACCATTCCTTCCAGGGTAGGTTTGGTTCACATATTTCATTTAAAAATGGGGGGGTGTTGGGACATTCCTGCTGCTGCCATGCTTGCTAAGAATAATGTCACTGTAGAATAATTATGACTTTATCATTGTGAGTTCTGTACTTTGGGTCCTTAGTATTCAGCTTCTGTATGGTCACAGCTCATGTACATACTATCTGCCAGCCATTATGCCACAACATATACTCATCCACAGTATTTTGAAGTTATGGGAATTGCTTCTGAGGGATATACTACTTAAAGTGTTATAGATATGTCTAATCGTGCATAAATACAATAACATGCAAAACTTCCCAATTGTGTAACAAAGAACACGATAACCAAACTTGAAGTAAGCTACTTCCTTATTACCAAATAATCTTATGCAATACTTTTCAATTATGTGAAGATGAACACGATATATATAAAAGATTTTACAGTAGCTGCTTCCTTATCTCCAGACACTTCCTGTATTTGTTAATTACTGTCACAACGAGGTAATTGAAAAGTCTTATTGCCGCCTTGATTTGTTCTGTTGTGCTCACCTGAGCGCCTTTTATTTTGACGGATAAATGCCGCTTCCCCAGGTTGAGCCTTTTATTCTGAAAACGTGCTAGCCAAGGTTCAGCCTTCCCAGTTCGCGGAAGTTAAGGGAACACCTTTGTGAGGAGAGGATATAATTCAGTCCTGCACTGCTCCTCTGCAGTGCGCTGACGCCACTGGACTCCCAGTGTACACGCACCAGGTAAGACCTTTGGTTCCACCGTAAGGCACCCACGCCGCTTTTCTAGCGCTGACAATCGAGCGCGGTGCTCCTCACCACAATTGTTTCTCGTCTGTCACTCCAGGCGCTCTCTGCTCACCACAGCCATCCCTCGCCTGTCTCCCCAGGCGCGCTCTTCTTCCAGTGCCCATATATTTTACACAGCGCTTTCAACAGCAACCTCAGCCCGCCTTGACAGGGCAACGTAAACGGACCTTCTCAGTATCTTCCACGCGACACATACGCTACAGTCTCTGCGTAGGAAGCAGGGCAGAAGCTATCCTACTTCTCACATCTGCTTGAGGATGCTGTATTCTAGTATACACTCTCCTATATAGGTTCAAATTAGTAGCAAGAGCCTTCCTAGCTGTGTACACTCAACAGGTATTCGCTTAAGGCTCTTCCCTCAGTCGTACCTTCCCTTGTTGTGCACTAACAGTTCTGTAATGTCTCTCTGAGGTGCTGAACCGATCAGGGGCAAGGAGTCTTCACTGCCCCTGCGCAGATCCCATCCTCGTCGCAAAAGTCCTCTGTAATAACGTGCCACACACATATGTAGTAGAACGAGGTTTATTGACAGACTCCTTGCATAGCACCTCATCTCCTGTCTCTGCCTCCTACTCAGCTCTCTACACCGACATTCTAAGGTGCACTCCCGGTTGTTCCATTCTCCAACATTCTGTAGGAGATCCTTGGAGCGCTCCACTTTTACAAGGAAAAGTGGTACATATAATTACATAAGGTTAAGTTTCCTAAAAGATAAGATTATAATGTTTGTATAATGAATACACTATATAACTTGAATAACGTTCCTATGTGAGTTAATGACAATGTTATAACAAATCATAACAAAATCCTTTAGGATAGGGCGTACCATCAGCCGTAGCTTTCACGGCAGCCCAGATGTCTGCGTCCGGTTTTGAACTCGAGGGAGTCACTGCAGCTACAGTGGCTACTGCCACTGCTGACTTTGCGGCTTCATCAGCCAATGTGTTTCCAGCAACATGTATTCCAACGCGCTGGTGTCCAAGTGTATGTACAACATGGACATTCGGTAGCGTCTCTTTCAGGTCAGCTACTTTCCCCCACAGTAGTCTGTGTTTAATGGTGTTTCCTTTGGAATCTCTGAACCCATTCTTGCGCCAATAATGCAGGTATTCATTAAAGGACTGGACACAGTAATATGAATCACAAACAATCAGCGTAGGCTGTGCCGGATCCGTGTGTTCCAATGCCATCAGCAGAGCTTTTAGCTCAGCCAATTGTGCTGTACAATCCCCTAGGGTCTGTGTAAAGGTATGTAGAGGACTAAATAGCCACTTATGATTGCGCAAGCAGCAGAATATTGATGTTTAGTTCCAATTGCAGGTTTTGCAGAGCCATCGGTGTACACAACTCTATGATACTGATCAATAGGCAAAGTATTTGCTCGAACTGGATATTTTACTTTATATTGTAGGAATTCCTGAGTTTGTAACTTTGGGTCAAAAATGTAATCTACATCAGTGACTGTCAGAGATGTAGCCCATTGTATCCAACGTGGATGTAATGCTTTTGTGTTTGGAACGCTAGCTTTTGTAACAGCCTCTAGGTCTGGGATTGGAGAAACAACAATAATGCGTTTTCCTTGGGAAAGAGGTCTTTCTTTAATGACAGCCATATGTACAGCACTGAGAATTTTCTCTGTGGGAGCAAAGCGTTGTTCAGCTGCTGAGTAAAAATTCGATTTGTACGTGATCGTTACTGTCTCACCTTCATTAAACGTCACATAGGTGAAACCGATGGCCCCAGCTACTACTCTGATGACCAAATGTGTTTTTGTTGTCCCTTGTGTGTAAATGTTCTGCTGCAAGCATGTCTGTCTGCAATTCTCGTAGAATATGTGTATGTTCAATTGTCCAGAATTTACTTGAAAAATCGGGACGTATTAACATCTTAAATGTTGTAGCAGTTCATCATCCGTGAGATACATATCATCTACATAGGACAATGCTTCAGGGTCAGTCTCGTGCAATATAGCAGTGACACGAGCTGCGAACAGTCCTGGGCTGTTCTTATACCCTTGAGGTAAACCACAGAATTGTTTGGGGAGCCTAGTGCGCTGAAACGTGTTAATTCTCTACTCTCAGGCGCTATATTCTGGCAGAAGAACCCATTGGAGATGTCTAGTGTTGTTTTGTATTTTTTACGCACTATGTTGCTCATTAGTGCTGTGCTATGCCAATTTTGGATAACATAGGTGCGTGTATGACTGTTTAAATGCCTGTAGTCTAAGACTATTCTATATGAATGGTCTGGTTTGGCTACTGGGAACAAAGGGTTATTCATTGGTGAGTCACAGGGTTCAATCACACCCTGGTACTCTAATTGCATGAGTATTTCTCTCATTGGTGCTTTTGCTTCATGTTTTATAGTATACTGCGGTTGTGGCTGAGGTTCAATTTTAATTGAAATTACATGGTAGGGGGATTCTTTATGCCATCCTACGTGTTTTCTGTATAATGTGGGTGCTTGTGCTAGAGCCCATTTAATGGAATAGGATTCAGCGAGTTCCTCTGGAACAAGGGGAGAGAAAGAAGGCTTAGTTACATCTTCTCCATATGGGCAGGTACGGACAAAGTCAGGCGGCCAATCTTGTTCCGCCAACAAGACATCATATACTTTTACTATGCAATCACAAAAGATTGTGTCTATTGTGCGTTCAATATCTCCTTCTAACTGTAGCGTTACTTTGTACACCCTATCAGGCATGGAGACACGCATGTCCATAGTTTCTACTTGTATAAAGTCATCAGTTGCTTTCACCTCAAGATGCTCTAGAAGATTCCGGTGAACTATTGTGACCTCTGCCGCGCTGTCTAGCAAGGCTAGAGCCCAGTTCTTGTTCTTCAAGAGGACCCTCTTCCTGTGTGGCATGTCAGACTGCGACTGCTGCCACTTTTTTCTTTTTAAATTGTTGTTTTTGTTGGGCGGGTTCTTCCTTTTTAACAGAAACCTCCGAAGAGCGTTGTGATTCTTGATTCGGTTCTACGTACTCTGTTCTTCGCTCTGATCGCCCACCTCTCTCATTTCTTTCTTCCGATGAGTCCTGAAAGGAACGAGATTGGCGTGTATCAGTATACTGATATCTATCAGGCGTTTTGATATTATCTCTGTTTCTGAGATTATACCTATTTTGTGGGGTCTCCATACGCGGAGATTCTCTCCTTTCTTTCTTAGGCGTTTGTTGCTTTTTATCTCAGCGTTTCTTATTACCCTCAGGTGCTTGCTTGGAGGTATCTTTATTTGATTTACCCTGAAATTTAGGTTTTTGTGGTCTGGCCCCTAGGCTATCTCTGCAGATACTTGAATAGGTCTCTGGTATTATTTTAGGCAGCTCTCGTTCTTGATCTTGTTGTGGAACGTCACGAAGCTGCATGCACACTGCGAGTGCGACTGCTTCCTCTTTAAGGTTACTTAATATGATTGAGGACACTGTGGCAAAATTGCCCATCAATTGCATCCCCAAATCTAGGGCCGGGGCAGCCCCATATTCATCTTGAATTTGTTTCAGTACTTCCGGTAAATTAGCAAGTGTCGGTGTACCGGGTGCGGTTGTGTAGAGCGCAGCAAATACCGTGCCCCAGGTATTACAGTTTTCTACTGTAGGGACCATCCCAAAGGGCAAGCACATCGTTAATATTCTATGTTTATCCTGAGGTCCCGTATGAGGAAATACTGCCTCCAGCGTATTAATTTTCTGTGCTCAACAAAACTGAGTTTCCTCTCATTTGGTGGGTACTTACCCATAATGGAATGTACAGTTGCAGGATTTATACCTGCTGTTACTGTCTGTGGATGAGCCAGAGCAGCACGAGCTGTGTTTGTGTTTAGTGTTTGCATCACGAATTGTACTAATCGTCTATATATTGCTATTAACTCAATATATAAGCGACAAACCTCAGCTACTCCTAAATTTCCAACCGCAGAATGTGGTGTATAGGTGGCCAATAAAGGCCAGGTAGGACCATCATTACTTAGTGGACCTAACCTTACTGGTAATATTGTGTGGGGTAGGGCGCCATCAAGCATGTTCTTGATAAGATGGAGGTATCTCTAAATATGCGTATGCTCTGTATTGTCCAGGCGCGTTCGCAGGTGTATATTGATTAAATGTATTTGTGTTCCCATCAACTGCTGGAAATGTGACCCAAGAGTAAAAAAGTTCTGTTCTATAAGCTGCATGGGCGTCCACCACGAATGTAACTGGACCTCCCTGGGCCGTTAGGCCATTTGCTAGTAAGTGTGCTGTGAGAGGTTGTCTCATGTTAACAGCTATTTGTACATGTTGGGGATTCGCCATGATAGTAACACTATGAGTTCAGAAAAGGCACACCAAAATGGGGTTTCCTTTTAAAGATCAAGCTTGAACAACCGGCAGTTGTAGTAGGATTAACTACACAGCTGTGGTGGAAATCCTCAGCACCACGGACGTCTCCACATACGGCACTGAGATGTCATTATATATAATGAGACCGAGATACTCCGGAGGACCTGAAAATTAGAGCCTGACCAAACGTTGGCGGCGCCATGTCGCGACGGCTCTCATTATTCTAATGAGACTACTGGATTTTGAGCAGCAAGATCGTCCACGGTGTGGGAGACTGAATCTGACCCACCTGTCGCTCCGAATCCGGGTTTTGCTCTAGCTAACTAGCAGTACCTCGTCTCTCCCAAGAGGTAGAGATGATTGGGCAGCCGAGCGCATGACATATCATACTTCTCAGGGAAGTCATGGTCACTCAGGTTGCATCTGGTTCTCTCATTCACAATTCAGTCTCATATATAAATGACAATAAAAAGCAGTATGAGTTTTAAAGACTGGTTTAATAAAACAACTGCATTTTAGATAGCAAAGTGTGAGCTGCAATAACCAGGACGACACAACATGACAAAATTAAAATATTGACAAGGAGAGTGAAGCATAAGAATAATGCTATCATATTGTCACTAGGATTTATAGATTACTTCCTATCTAAATCATAATCTGAGCACAGCATGTTAAGCTCTAATTCTGCCTTTCAGGTTCCTCCAGGAGGACATCAACCCTCATACCTGAGCAAAGGCCTGTAGTCTGCGTTAGCATCTGCAGTGAAGCATTCAGCATACAGTTGTGGTTCCCTGGCTGAAATCTCCCTCTTAACATGTAATGGGACTAAGAAGTGTTTTTATAATAACACAGCTGATGTTCTAAGAAAGTGTCCCTACGTAAGGATGTGTATTTTCTATGAATGTTGGAGACTAAACTTCTACCACGTTCACCGGCAATGTACCAAACTGTAGCCTTGACTGAAGCACAAAGTGATCAAGAATGTCTTGTTTGAGAACACAGTGCTGGGCAAAGCAAAAAAAATTAAATAGATGAAATTAAAACAAGACCGTAAAACTGGTTATTGTAAAAATTACAATGCAAAACCGAATAAAATATATCTAGGTCAAAGTGCACATCGGCCTAGTGTGTTAAGCTAACGTGTATGGAGCTATAACTAAAATGGCTACACAGCACTATAACGTTCTTCTGCCCATGTCCTGGCATTCCTCTCAGGGGTCAGCAGCCAAAATAGGTTGGGGTAACCAGAGTCACCTAAAGTATTGAGGGACAACATTTAGCCACATACTATCCCATATGGCCCACCCCATACCCATATACCAACATATACTGGGCAGGGCTCACCTAATACCCACACCCTGTGCCTCTGTAGTTGGGCCATTACATTTGGGATGCTGCTATTTCTCAGGACAAAGGCATCATGCACCGACCCAGGATACTTAGCACTTGATGTGGGAGATGTACTGGTCCGCCAAGCACACCATCTGTACATTCATAGAGTGGAAACTCTTACGATTTCTGAACACTTGTTCATTCGGATGGGGGGAACAAATGCAATATGTGTTCCATTAATCGCCCCAATAATGTTGGGGATATGTCCCATTGCGTAGAAGTTGGCCTTCACTGTGGCCAAATCTTCTACCTGGGGAAATACAATGTAGCTACACATGTGTTTAATCAGGGCAGACAACACTCTGGTGAGCACATTTGAGAACATTGGCTGTGACATTCCTGCTGCCAAGCCTACTGTCACTTGGAAAGAACCAGTTGCCAGGAAATGGAGCACAGATAGAACTTGCACAAGAGGGGGATCCATGTGGGGTCATGGCTCCAATTGGGCACACAGCTCTGTGATCGTGACCCTGCCAAGTCTATAGGTGAGGATGATGTGCCTGTCCTCCATTGTTGCCAAATCCACCAGGGGTCTGTATACAGGGTATATCCCCATCTCCTATTCATCCGCAGTGGTAGCAATCTCTGTGGCAAAAGAGTGAGAAGCCGAACACAATCTGAAAAATGGGGCTACAACAGAACATTGCATGCTGTTAACTTGTAATGGGTCAGTGTGAATTGTCCAGTATGTCCACAATTATCCAGGGCCTGCCCCCGCCTGATATGGCATCTGCCTGTCCTGTGTGTAGGGACAGGTGGAAGTGAGGTAATAGTGATCCACGCCGGCAGTGACAGCATGCAGCACCGCGGACGAAACCGCCATATTATATCAGATTCCTTACTTGCTACCTGATCTTCCACAGGAGAGGACCTTTACTTCATGTGCTGCTGTGACCTGTGTCTGGAAGCTACCATGGCCAGTGTGACTGGGGAAAGAGCCCCAGCCTTCACTTAGACGGAGTTGGAGAGACTGGTGGATGGGGTCCTACCCCAGTTCAGACTGCAGTATGGGCCTCCAGACCAACAGGTCAGTACACTGTGGGCACAATGCATGTGGCATGAATGCATGGAGAGATGTGTGAAGGCCTCGTTTAAGGGGGGTGGGTGGATGTCCTCTGGGAGCCGTATTGGTTGTGTGCGGGGCCATGTGTGTGCAAATGGTGATGTGAAGGGGTATGGTGGGCCATAAGTGTAACAGGCAGGACTGCCTGACTAATACTATGGCCCTCATTGCAACATTGGCGATAAATCCTGCTTACCGCTGTGCAGAAGACGGCCAACACACCGCTGCGGCGGCAGAATTCCGCTACAGCTATTACGACCCACAGCCCAGAATTCTCCAAAATCCAGACACCCACACAAGTCCGCTACACCAAAGGTCAGTGATAAACTGGCAATAACAAAACCGACACCGTCATGCCAACAGGAATACGCCCACACTATCACGACCCACAAATCCACGTGGCGGTCTTTCAACCGTGGTAAACCATTGGCGGTACACACATCCGCGCTCAAAATACACACACATTTGCAAAACACAACCACATTGGACAATTCGAAATACACACACCTGGTACACAGACACACACCACTCCCACACACCCAATCCAATATAAAACACGCCCACATCACCCACAAACCTTTACAACCAAAATTGAGAAAGAAGCCCAGAGAGAGACACCACCAGAAACAACACTAGCATCCACAGGCACACAGCACCATCACACACACAACATCCACGCACCTCAGACAACACACACAAACACATCCCCTCACACATTACAATACACACCACCTCACACATCACCCACACCACATCATGGCACCTCAAAGACACCCCAGGTTCTCTGAGGAGGAGCTCAGGGTCATGGTGGAGGAAATCATCCAGGTAGAGCCACAGCTATTTGGATCACAGGTGCAGCACACATCCATTGCAAGGAAGATGGACCTATGGCGCAGAATCGTAGACAGGGTCAACCCAGTGGGACAGCATCCAAGAACACGGGATGACATCAGGAAGAGATAGAACGACCTACGGGGGAAGGTGTGTTCTGTGGTCTCAAGACACCAAATTGCAGTACAGAGGACTGGTGGCGGACCCCCACCTCCTCCCCCACAACTAACAACATGGGAGGAGCAAGTCTTGGCTATACTGCATCCTGAGGGCCTCCCAGGAGTAGCAGGAGGAATGGACTCTGGTAAGTCAGATTGTAGGAAAGTACCATCTTGCCTGGCATGTTACCCCAATATTTCACTGTATATATGTTGTTTTAGTCTATGTGTCACTGGGACCCTGCAAGGCAGGGCCCCAGTGCTCATAAGTATGTGCCCTGTAAGCGTTCCCTGTGTGATGTCTAACTGTCTCACTGAGGCTCTGCTAACCAGAACCTCAGTGGTTATGCTCTCTCTGCTTTCCAAATTTGTCACTAACAGGCTAGTGACTAAATTTACCAATTCACATTGGCATACTGGTACACCCATATAATTCCCTAGTATATGGTACTGAGGTACCCAGGGTATTGGGGTTCCAGGAGATCCCTATGGGCTGCAGCATTTCTTTTTGCCACCCATAGGGAGCTCTGACAATTCTTACACAGGCCTGTCACTGCAGCCTGCGTGAAATAACTTCCACGTTATTTCACAGCCATTTACCACTGCACTTAAGTAACTTTTAAGTCACCTATATGTCTAACCTTGACCTGGTGAAGGTTGGGTGCAAAGTTACTTAGTGTGTGGGCACCCTGGCACTAGCCAAGGTGCCCCCAAATCGTTCAGGGCAAATTCCCCAGACTTTGTGAGTGCGGGGACACCATTACACGCGTGCACTGTTCATATGTCACTACCTATGTACAGCGTCACAATGGTAACTCCGAACATGGCCATGTAACATGTCTAAGATCATGGAATTGTCACCTCAATGCCATTCTGGCCTTGGGGGACAATTCCATGATCCCCCGGGTCTCCCCCGGGTCTCTAGCACAGACCCGGGTACTGCCAAACTGCCTTTCCGGGGTCTCCACTGCAGCTGCTGCTGCTGCCAACCCCTCAGACAGGTGTCATCCCTCCTGGGTCCAGGCAGCCCTGGCCCAGGAAGGCAGAACAAAGGAATTCCTCTCCCTTTGGAAATAGGTGTGAGGGCTGGGGAGAAGTAGCTTCCCCCAGCCTCTGGAAATGCTTTGATGGACACAGATGGTGCCCATCTCTGCATAAGCCAGTCTACACCGGTTCAGGGATCCCCCAGCCCTGCTCTGGCGTGAAACTGGACAAAGGAAAGGGGAGTGACCACTCCCATGACCTGCACCTCCCAGGGGAGGTGCCCAGAGCTCCTCCAGTGTCTCCCAGACCTCTGCCATCTTGGAAACAGAGGTGTTTGTGGCACACTGGACTGCTCTGAGTGGCCAGTGCCAGCAGGTGACGTCAGAGGCTCCTTCTGATAGGCTCTTACCTCTCTTGGTAGCCAATCCTCCTTCCTAGGTAGCCAAACCTCCTTTTCTGGCTATTTAGGGTCTCTGCTTTGGGGATCTCACCAGATAACGAATGCAAGAGCTCATCAGAGTTCCTCTGCATCTCCCTCTTCACCTTCTGCCAAAGGATCGACCGCTGACTGCTCAGGACGCCTGCAAAACCGCAACAAAGTAGCAAGACGACTACTAGCAACCTTGTATCGCCTCATCCTGCCGGCTTTCTCGACTGTTTCCAGGTGGTGCATGCTCTGGGGGTAGCCTGCCTCCTCCCTGCACCAGGAGGTCAGAAGAAATCTCCCGTGGGTTGACAGAATCTTCCCCCTGCTAATGCAGGCACCAAAAGACTGCATCACTGGTCCTCTGGGTTCCCTCTCATCCCGAAGAGCGTGGTCCCTGGAACTCAGCAACTCTGTCCAAGTGACTCCCACAGTCCAGTGACTCTTCAGTCCAAGTTTGGTGGAGGTAAGTCCTTGCCTCCCCATGCTAGACTGCATTGCTGGGTATCACGTGATTTGCAGTTGCTCCGGCTCCTGTGCACTCTTCCAGGATGTCCTTCATGCACAGCCAAGCCTGGGTCCCCGATACTCCTTCCTGCAGTGCACAATCTTCTGAGTTGTCCTCCGGCGTCAAGGGACTCCCTTTTGTGACTTTGCGTGGACTCCGTTTCACTCTTCTTCCAAGTGCCTGTTCTGGTACTTCTAAGGGTGCTGTCTGCTTCTGTGAGGGCTCCCTGAGTTGCTGGCCACCCCCTCTGTCTCCTCCTCTAAGCGGCAATGTCCTTGTCCCTCCTGGGCCGCAGCAGCACCCAAACATCTATTCCGCGACCCTTGCAGCTAGCAAGGCTTGTTTGCAGTCTTTCTGCATGGGAACACCTCTGCAAGCTTCATCGCAACGTGGGCCATCCGTCTTCCAAAGGAGAAGTCCCTAGCTCTCTTCCTTCTTGCAGAACTCCAAGCTTCTTCCATCCGGTGGCAGCTTCCTTGCACCCTCAGCTGGAATTTCCTGGGCTCCTGCCCACTCTTGACACTGTCGCGACTATTGGACTTGGTCCCCTTGTCTTGTACTTAGGTCTAGAAATCCGCTGTTGTTGCATTGCTGGTGTTTGTTCTTCCTGCAGAATCCCCCTATCACGACTTCTGTGTTCGCTGGGGGTAGTAGGTGCACTTTACACCTACCTTTCAGGGTCTTGGGGTGGGCTAGTTTTCTAACCCTCACTGTTTTCTTACAGTCCCAGCGACCCTCTACAAGCTCAGATAGGTTTGGGGTCCATTTGTGGTTCGCATTCCACTTTTGGAGTATATGGTTTGTGTTGCCCCTATACCTATGTGCTCCTATTGCAATCTACTGTAATTCTACACTGCTTGCATTACTTTTCTTGCTATTACTTGCCTAATTTTGGTTCGTGTACATATATCTTGTGTATATAACTTATCCTCATACTGAGGGTACTCACTGATATACTTTTGGCATATTGTCATAAAAATAAAGTACCTTTATTTTTAGTACTTCTGTGTATTGTGTTTTCTTATGATATTGAGCATATGACACCAGTGGTATAGTAGGAGCTTTACATGTCTCCTAGTTCACCCTAAGCTGCTTTGCCATAGCTACCTTCTATCAGTCTAAGCTGCTAGAAACACCTCTTCTACACTAATAAGGGATACTTGGACCTGGCACAAGGTGTAAGTACCTCTGGTTCCCACTACAAGCCAGGCCAGCCTCCTACACAGATCTTAACTATTACATCCCCCACCCTACCTGCATGCTATCACATACCCCACCCTCACCTTCACCCCCATCACTCCAACACCTCACAAATGTCCTACTATCACAACCCACCAATCCCAACACCAAGCCCTGCATGCAACACCAAAGCATGGACACCCATCACCAAAGCATGTCCACTACAGATACCCACACAGACCCCAAACCAATTATCACACAAGGTCCTAGACAAGAATGTAAGCTTTGGAGTACAGAGTCACCCAACCATTGCACACGATGGCACACACAGATGCAATAATCATGCCTTTACACCCTTGTAGGACCCCTACCCAACGTCACCGGACAAGAGGTTCCAGACATGTCCATTCCCCCCACAGAAGAGGCCCACAGTGATGACAGCAGCTCTGTGAAACTGGATGAAGATGACAGCCCTGCCCATCTGAGACCTCAGGACAGTCGGTTCCCCGGACACTGGCACATGCCACCACAGAGCCTCCCCTCAGAAAACACCAGCACAGCACCGACCCAGCGGACCCATCTCTCTGTCCCCAGGACATGTCAATCAGCAGTGTGTCCACCACTACAGGGAACCCAGGCAAACCCACCACCCCAAGAAAATCAGGGACCTGGGGGCAGTGGCAGTGTGCACACAGTTCAGGGGACAGAGGCACAGGAAAACAGGGGAACTGGGGGGACTGCTGTGCGACAGGGGAAGGACAGGCCCAGGGAACCAACTCTCCACGAGGCCCTCTCCAACATCATGGGAGCGTACCATCATTCCCAGGAGACGATGGCAATGGTACTGGCCAAGTTTCTGCCTCCTCTTCTTCACTGTCCACAGGCTCCACAGCTGCCACAACACCTCCTTCTGGACCATTCTCCTGCAGAAAAGGCACCTGTCGCCGCAAAGCCAGGTTGTGCAGCATACAGCAGGCCACGGTGATCTGGCACACCTTCTTTGGTGAGTAGTAGAGAGAACCACCTGTCATATGGAGGCACCGGAACCTGGCCCTCAGGAGGGCGAAGGTCCTTTCAATCACTCATAGTTCGCCCATGTGCCTCATTGTAGCGTTCCTCCGCCCTTGTCCTGGGATTTCTCACTGGGGTCAGTAGCCATGACAGGTTGGGGTAGACAGAGTCACCTGCAAATGTCGAGTGACAACTGTTAGACACACACTAACCCTTAGGGACAACCCCAGACCCAGACAACTATTCACAGGGTATAGGGTCCTTGTCCTCACCTATTAGCCACACATGGTGCCTCTGGAGTTGCCCCATCACATAAGGGATGCTGCTATCCTTCAGAATGTAAGGGTCATGCACTGATCCAGGAAACCTGGCATTCACATGGGAGATGTACTGGTCGGCCAAACACACTATCTGCACATTCATAGAATGGTAGCTCTTCCGGTTTCTGTACACCTGTTCACTCCTGCGGGGGGTACCAAGGCCACATGTGCCCCATCAATGGCACCTATGATGTTGGGGATATGTCCCAGGGCATAGAAGTCACCTTTCACTGTAGTCAAGTCCTCCACCTGAGGGAACACGATGTAGCTGCGCATGTGTTTCAGCAGGGCAGACAACACTCTGGACAGCACGTTTGAGAACATGCTGGGACATCCCTGATGCAATGGCCACTGTAGTTTGAAAAGACCCACTTGCCAGGAAATGGAGTACTGACAGGACCTGCACTAGAAGGGGGATCCCTGTGGGATGGCGGACTGCTGACATCAGGTCTGGCTCCAACTGGGCACACAGTTCATGGATTGTTGCACGATCAAGTCTGTAGGTGACTATTACGTGTCTCTCTTCCATTGTCGAGAGGTCCACCAGCGGTCTGTACACCAGAGGATGCCGCCATCTCATCACCTGCCCCAGCGGACGTGCCCTATGGATTTGAACAGCGAGCAGAGAGTCAGCCAACACTGAGGTATTACAAAATGTCATTAGCACACATTTGTCAATCTGCAATGTGCCTGTTACTGTGTGTATGCAAGGCCTAGATAGGTGTGACGAGGTTATTATTAATGCCATGTGGCCCCCTGAAATGGTGGCTGCCTGACCTGTAAGGTGGGACAAGGGGATATGTTGTAACTGCGCTGGCGTTCTACACCGTCGCGGTAGGCGGTTGAAGACCATAGTGCAATCCTGCATTGGTTAACATTGGACCCTATGGGTCTGAGGAGCCAATGAGGATGTACGCCAGCGGTGGCGGTACGCACCGCCGTGGATGTGACCGCCATTTTCTGTCTGTTCACTCACTTGATACCTGACCTTCGACAGAAGAGTTCCTACACTGCAAGTTCTGCTGTGACCTCAGTCTGGAAGCGACGATGGCTCATGTGTCTGGGGAGAGGGCCCCTGCCTTCACTTCGGAGGAGTTGGAGAAGTTAGTGGATGGGGTCCTCCCCCAGTACACGCTACTCTACTATCCTCCAGACAAACAGGTGAGTACACTGTGAGCATGCTGCTTGGGCAATGCCTGTTTGGAGTGTTGTGGATGGAAGATACATGGGGGGGGACTGAGCCCTGCATGAGCGGACGATGAGTGTGTGTGCGTCAGGGCAAGGGTGGGAACGTGGGCCAATGACTGTGCAGCAGTGGGCAACCCACCCACTGGAGAGACTTGAGAGACTGTGGCTTTGCACTCCCCAGGATGCAACTGTGGGCAAACCACCCACTGGAGAGACTTGAGAGACTGTGGCTTTGCACTCCCCAGGATGCAGCAGTGGGCAACCCACCCACTGGAGAGACTTGTGAGACTGTGGCTTTGCACTCCCCAGGATGCAGCAGTGGGCAAACCACCCACTGGAGAGACTTGAGAGACTGTGGCTTTGCACTCCCAGGATGCAGCAGTGAGCAACCCACCCACTGGAGAGACTTGAGAGAATGTGGCTTTGCACTCCCCAGGATGCAGCGTGGGCAAACCACCCACTGGAGAGACTTGAGAGACTGTGGCTTTGCACTCCACAGGATAATGCAGTGGGCAACCCACCCACTGGAGAGACATGAGAGACTCTGGCTTTGCACTCCCCAGGATGAAGCAGTGGGCACACCCCCCACTGGAGAGACTTGAGAGACTGTGGCTTTGCACTCCCCAGGATAATGCAGTGGGCAACCCACCCACTGGAGAGACTTGAGAGACTGTGGCTTTGCACTCCCCAGGATGCAGCAGTGGGCAAACCACCCACTGAAGAGACTTGAGAGACTGTGGCTTTGCACTCCCCAGGATAATGCAGTGGGCAACCAACCCACTGGAGAGACTTGAGATACTGTGGCTTTGCACTCCCCAGGATACAGCAGTGGGCATGGTGCCCCCTCATAGAGAAGTGGCGTCATGCACTGATCCGGCTGAGGTGCCCCCCCTTCCCTTCCCCTTGAGGTGCCTGTTTCATTGCGATCTGATGCCCCTGCAGTGTTCTCTCCGTTTGAAGTCTGGTGTGGGCCTCGCCCATGCATTTTGGGCCCAGTGGTCCACGGACAATAATTAGTGCACTATCCGTACTTGTGTAGTTGGTGTACCTAATTGTATATACTGTATTTCGAGTTTTGACTACTGTTTTTGACATTATTACAATTGTTCAACTCATTTCCTTTTGTCCTTGCGTTCTTCCAGGAGGGGGTGGGGGAGTGTAACTGTAATGTTTGCAGCATATATTTGTGTGTATGTTTTTGTTGGTGAGGGTGCGGATGGGGGTTTTGCATGTTGCGTGTGTGTGCCTCTCGCTTTTCCCTTCCCCCTCCCCTGTGTGCTTGGTGCAGTACTCACCGTGGTCGTCGCCTCCATCTTTGGTGCTCCTGATAAAGGAGCAGGAATACCATCGCAGGGAGTATCTGGAGTTCTGGATCCATGGCGTCCTGGTTCCTCGTGGGGTATGGAGAGGTGAGTGTTTTCCCTTCCAAGTCCTGTTTCCGCCGTGTTTTTGTTTGCGTTGGTTCCACCCCAGAAAAGGTGGCGGATTGGCCTCTCATAATAGTGTGGGCAGTACATTGTCTTCCACCTGTCTGTTGGCGGTGACCGCTGCGCTGTTTGTTTGTACCGCCGTGGCGGTCGGAGTGTTAAAGTGGATGTCTATGTTGGGGTTTCCGCCACTGTCGTAATTCCATTTTGTTTCCACTGGCTTGTTGGCGGTATTACCACTGCTGTAACACTGACCGCGAGGGATGTAATGAGGGCCTATGTTCCTGTTTCTATTTCCTCTGCAGGTCAGTGCCCATCAAAAGAGTCTACGGCAGACGGACCACCCACTGTCCGAAATGGTGGGAGGACCTGAGACACTGGGCATGGAAAACGGCGGAGGCCCAGCTGGGGATGGGCTCCCAACGAGGATGGAGTGCCCGTCGAACCCTGACCTCCCTGATGGCCTGCATACTGGCGGTGGACTATCCAGAGCTGGATGGGCACTTGAGGGCATCACAGCAGTCACCGGGGGTGAGTACAGTGCCCATCATTACTTCTAACGCCTGGTGAAGTTCTGACACAGATACCTCCTCCGATAGAAGCTCCATGGTGGTGGTGGACACCTCTGTGACCACCCCAACTACAGGTATAGCCGCCCATCCCAACACTGCCCTCCCAGCAGCCCCTCATCGAGTTGCCTGTGGCCGCTCACCCAGGAGGGTGGGCATCTCCTTCGACCCAGGCACCTCAGCCCCTGCCCCAGTGAGCCCTGCTGCTCTGAGCGAGGAGGCTATTGACCTCCTGAGATCCATCTCTGTAGGGCAGTCAACCATTGTGAATGCCATCCAGATGTAACAGACTAATGCATTCCTGGAGGGCATTCACACTGGCTTGGCAGCCCAACAGAGATCGATCCAGGCTCTGGCCTCCTCTCTGATGGCAGCCATTGTCCCTGTTTCCACCCTCTCCTCTCCAACTTCCTCTTCCCAATCCCATTACCCTCAACCCCAACCTATCCCAAGCACACACACAGACGAGCATGCACACAAGACAACACACAAGAGTGGCACAGGCAAACACAAGCACCACACTTCATCCCACAGGTACTCACACAAACACCATCCAGATGCAGACATACCAACATCCATAATTACCTCTGTGTCCCCCTCCTCCTCCTCCGCTCCTCCTCCACCTCCCTCCCAGTTCCGTCTACACTCACACCTGCATGCACTACCTCATCATCCATTACTAGCATCACCACCACACCTAGCAGAACATACACCTTACTGGCAGACACCTCCACAACAGCCATGCACATGTCCCCTGTGTCCTCTTCCACTGTGTCTGTCCCCCCCAAGGTACACAAACGCAAGCACTCAGATACCCAACAGCCATCCACCTCACAACAGCATCCATCCCATGCACCTACACCCAAAATCAGCTGACAGACACCTCCTACAACCACGTCCTCTTCCTTCACTCCCAAACCTTCTCCCTCTTCCCACCCTAATGTCCCTAAAAAACTTTTCCTATCCACCATTGACCTCTTCCTTACCCCTCCCCCATCCTTCACATTTGGATAGAGTGGCAAAAACCCAGCCAAGCACCTCAGCTACCCAGTCCACGGGCCCAGTCGTCCCCACACCCACTTGTGGTGGAAAAGGATCCAGGGCAAATGTCCTGAGGGTGAAGGAGCCTGCACCAGGCAGCCTAAAGGGAAAGGAGCCTGCCACAGCTGCCGGAAGGAGCAAGGAGCCTGCCCAAGCTGCTGCCAGGAAGACAAATGAGCCTTCCCTAGCTGCTGCCAGGAAGACTAAGGAGTCTGCCCCAGCTGCTGGTAAGAACTTAAAGAAGCCTGCGCCAGCTGCTGCCAGCAAGACTAAGGAGCCTGCCACAGCTGCTGCCAGCAAGCCTAAGGAGCCTGCCCCAGCAGCCAGGAAGAGCAAGGAGCCAGCGCCAGCAGGCAGGAAGGGCAAGGGGCAGGAACTGTGACGAAGCCCCCATCATGGTTGTGCAGCCGTCCGAGTTTGCAGGGGATGGGCAGGAGCCTCCCCCCCAGCAGCAGCACCAACACCACCAACACCAGTGAACAGCCACCTGAGGTTGCAGGAGATGGACAGGAGCCCCCCCCCCAGCAGCAGCAGCACCACCACCAGCAATGAGCAGCCGTCTGAGGTTGCAGGGGATGGGCAGGAACACACCCCCCAGCAGCAGCGGCTCTACCACCACCAGTGAGCAGCCTTCACCGCCGGTGGCCGGTATGTAATCCTTCGTCCACGGGCTGCTGTGCGGCCTGCCCCCTGAAATCCAGTGCGAATTACACCCACCTGAGAGACTGTGACCTTGCACTCCCCAGGATCAAGAGCACAGGGCATGGGGCGCCCTCCAGAACTAGTGGGTAAGACATCCACTTGAGAGACTGTGGCCTCTCACTCCCCAGGACGAGGCACAGGGCATGTTGCCCCCTCCAGAGCATGTGGGCAAATCCCCCCCATTTGAGAGACTGTGGGCTTGCACTCCCCAGGACCAAGCACAGGGCATGTTGCCCCCTCCAAAGCATGTGGGCAAGTCACCCACTTGAGAGACTGAGGCCTTGCACTCCCCAGGACCAAGCACAGGGCATGTTGCCTCCTTCAGAACCAGTGGTCTTGTTCCATCTGCCGGCTAAGGTGCCCCTCCGTCTCCCATCCCCCTGAGGTGCCTGCCTATTTCCCAACTGATGCCCCTGCAGTGTTCTCTCCATGTTGAGGCAGGTGGCATGTGTGGCCTTGGAATTTGGCCTGTGGCCATGTGGACGACGTACATTGTGGACTGGGCTGTGTCCCTTTTTATGTACATATGAATATATATATTATCTTGCCTCACTTATTTATCTTGTTGTGTTGCTCTCATTACATTCACTTTTTCAAAATCGTTTTGTCCTGGCATTATTCATCCAAGGTACGGAGTAAATATGTTTTAGTACTGTAGCCGATTGTGTGTATGGTGTTGGGGGTTTTGTTGTGCGTGTCATCTCTTTTTCCTCCACCCCTCCCTTGTGTGCTAGGCGGATGTACTAACCGTTGTCGTCTTTTCTGTTGTTGGTGTTTGTGGTGGAGCAGCACGTAGAAGACCATGGGGAAGACATGCAGTTCAGGCTCCATGGTGGCATGGTTGTTCCCTGTGTCTCCAATGGTGAGTCCTTTCCCTTCTGAGCTCTGTTTCCGCCAGGCTTTTGATGTCGTTGGTACCGCCCCGGAAAACGTGGTGGTTTTCTAGGTCATAATATGGTGGGCGGAGCATTAACTTCTAACTGGCTGTAGGCAGCTACTGCCGTGGTGCCTGTTGTTTCCGCCCTGGAGGTCGGTGTGGTACATTGGCTGTCTATCGGAGACCTATCCGCCCTGGTCATAGTTGGGGGGTAATTATCACAAGCCTGTTGGCGGTATTACTGCCACTTTTACACCAACCACAGAATTGTAATGAGGGCCTAGTGCTTTAAAAATTCATATCTCTGGTTCCCCTTATCTTATTTTATTCATTTTGGTATCAATTTAAAGATACAAATAAAATCTATTATTATGAATTGGTGTTGGATTTTTATTGTGTTTTGTGTTTTACTTATTCACTGTTTTATGATTTTTAAATGTTTTACACATTTGTCTCCTAAGTTAAGCCTTGTCACTGGTTGCCAAGCTACCAAGGGTTGAGCTGGGTTGAATTTTTTTGAGACCTATGTGGACCTAAGTGGAGGTTAGTGGCTGGTTGCTAATTGTAGGTACTTACAACCCTTCCCACTGCAAAAAAAGTACCCCGGCCCCCCAAAACCTTTGGCCTTGTAAATAAATACCCAAACTACCCTTCCACTCTGATGCCTAAAAGTTTCCCCAACCAAAAAGCAAAACAACCCTGCCACCCACACTCCACCTGCCCTTAGCCCTAAGACATTCGTCCACCCCAAAAAACGTACCCTTCCTAAAGCCTTTGCCCAGACCCTCCCCGCCCTGAGACCTAAAACCTTTCCCACTCCTAACGACTAAAGTACTGTGATCCTCCATCCACCCTGAGGCCTATAAGTGCCCCTAAAACTGCCCCTTCCCCCCACCCACAGCTCTCCACCTCTACCCTGCTCTAAGCTCAGCTTCCCCCCACCATAAACCCTAACGACCCCTTAAAAAAAATCCCAATACCCTCAAAACTGCCCCTTCACCCCTGCTCCTGGCCCCACCCTGTTCTTAAAAATACCCTCACCTACCCCCAAACCACCCCAGCCCCACTTTCCCAGCCACTGCGTTCCTCTAACCGCTGTCTGCCTGAACCATGCATATGCATGGTGCCTTAACCATGCATTTGTGTGGTTCAAGCACATACTTGGTTCAGGGCAAGCTTGATAATGCTTGCATAGTTACAGGTTTCATTGCTCCAGCTGTAAAAGTAGTTTCCCTTTCAAAGTAATGTTTTGCAATTGCATAGCTCACATCGAATGGATCTCCGAAGGCTCCAACACCCTAGAAACTCTCTGAAAGACTTCAGCTTAACACCACCTCAAAAAGGCCAGCTAATTTTCCCCTGCACGCCAGACGCACCTGCAGACACCTAGATCCCATCATGACCTCATCAGAGCCACCAGGAAAGTCATCCTGAAGGACTGTACCAATGCCACTGCACACAACACCAAAGGCCTCTTCACCGTGGTCAGAGTTCACCAAACCCCAATCAGATACGGCAAACATCTCTCAATCTCAAGACATCTGCGACAGACTAGCCAACTTTTACCACCAAAAAGCATATCCAACAGGTTTGGACCCCAAGACCCACTAGCCTTCCAACAACCCCCCAGCTCCGACCCTCTGAACCATCACAGATCCTGCACTGCTGGATCACCCTCACCATGGATGAGACCTGCTCCATCATGAGCAGCATCCACTTCGGAGCACCTACGGACACCTGTCTGCCCCACCTTTTCAACAAATCCAACACCTTCATTGCACCCAAGCTCTGCGATACCCTCAACTGTTCCATAGATACAACTACCTGGGCATCTCCCAATCAGGTTTCAGGAGTAATCACAGAAGTGAGACTGCCCTCCTTACCATCATAGATCACATCCGCTCGCTCCTCGACCGCAGCCATACAGCAGCCCGCATTCTACTGGACCTATCAGCTGCTTTCAACATGGTTTCTCACTACACCCTCTGATTCAGACTCCGCGCAACTGGCATCCATGGAAAAGCCCTACATTTGATATGTCCCTTCCTGTCTGGCAGAACACAGAGACTCAGTGTGAGAAAACAGGGCTGATTGCAGAGGCCCCCTAACTTTATGCCCCCATTTTCCACTTTTTGCTTGTGTTTTCCTGACTTTGGTGGTGCCCTGGGTACTGCTAACCAGTCTCAGGGCCTGTGCTCTGTGTAAAATCAATATGCAAATTAGGATAATTATAATTGGCTAAGTTAAACTGCCTCTAAGTCCCTAGTATATGGTAGGGCATGTAGGTTTAGGGACCACAGCATAGGTAGTGCACGCATAGGCCTGCCTTGCTGGCTGCTTTTAAATTAAAGTTATATGCAAATTTGACTTTGGAATTAAAAAAAGACTTATACTACCTTTTTTTTACATATGTCACCAGTGGGTCGGCTCAGCCAGATGTCACTTCCAAAAATAAGATTCAGCTATGATGGATTTTTGAAGAATGTTGCCTTCTGGGATTGATTTTTGCCACACTTCCCAGGAAGTGGTTATCACAGGGGGAAGGACCCTGCACCCGATTGGAGAATCAGGACCCCCCTCTTTTTCACCCAGGAGCAAGGATAAAACTGGCAGACCCGCACCCACACTTCAGTTCCCTACCACATCTAACAAGAAAGAACCAAAGGAGAATTAGGACTGCCCTGCTTGACCCCTGGCCTGCACCTGGAACCTGCACTCAGAAGGACTGAACCAGCTGCACACTTGGGCTTCACCACAAGAAGTACTTTGCCTGGCTTCAAGTGGTTCAAGGTGGGACTCCCTGTTTGTTACAGGTGAAAAATTGCTAACCAGAGTCCCCTGCACCAACTCCTGAAGAAATCAACCAGCTGACCACTGTCCAGTGGCCAAAAAGGAGTTTGCGCCAGGTGCATTCTGGGAGTTGTAGTCCGCACCCCCAAAGATCATCTCAGAGCTTCAGGACCCTTGGGGTGAGCTGTGGACCCCCAAACAACCTTAAAAGAACATCTGGGAGAAGCCCCAGAAGTTTGGAGTACTTTTGAAAAAAAGCTCCATAGAGGGACCGACCCGCCGCGGCAACTCGATCCGGCTTGCTTCAACCGTGACTCGGCCTGATTTGCAGGTTCATCCCGGTAAAGAAAATCTCAGAAAACGAGATTAAGTCCGAAGGTAAAAAGTTGACCGGGACCTCCCAGCCAGCGTATCCGAGGAGGGCTCCAAGGACGTCGGATCAAGATCCAGGTTTACCCCGGTGGAAGGATTTTCACCTTTAAAAAACGACTAAGTCCAAAGGTATAAATCTCCACCGAGGGCTCACGCAATGCATATCCGGAGAAGAGTTCCAGGAGGTCGGATTGGACTGGCAGGTTCGTCCCGCTGAAGAAAATCTATAGAAAAGAGACTAAGTCCGAAGGTAAACTTTTGACTGAGGCCTCCCGGTCGAGGTGCAACCAGATGACCCGATTGGCGCTTTTGTTTTCTATGTGCTAAAAAAACAATAATTCTTTAAAAAATCATATTTCCGGTTCCCCTTATCCGATTTTATTAGTTGTTGTGTCATTTAAAAGATGAAAATATAATCTATTTTTATAAATTGGTTTTGGATTTTTTAACTGTTTCCTGTGTTTTATTTAATTACTGTTTTGTGATATTTGAATGCTTTACACTCTGTCTCCTAAGTTAGGCCTTGTCACTCGTTGCCAAGCTACTAAGGGTTGAGCTGGGTTTATTTTACTGAGACCTAACTGGACCTGAGTGGAGGTTAGTGGCCTATTGCTAAGTTTAGGTACTTACCTGCCCTTACCAATAACACATTTTCCAACATTCAGACTCCTGACTTACCTTTCAGATCCTACAACATCAGCTGAGGAGATCCACAGGGCTTCTCCCTGAGCCCCACACTTTTTAACATCTACATGGCCCTGCTTGCATCCATTTTCAGGAACCATGGGTTAAACATTGTCTCCTATGCCATCGACACCCAGCTGATCATCTCACTGACCAAAAACCCCACAACTGCCAAGAACGTCCATGATGGGATGAAAGCTGTTGCCCCCTAGACGAAGGACAGCTACCTCAAGCTCAACTATGACAAGATTGAGATCGTTAGTCTGAGACCCTCTACATCAGCCTGGGATGACTCCTTGTGACCAGCCACCCTTTGCACCTCCCCCCACTTCAACAAACCACTCACGCAACTTCAGTTTCATCCTAGTTTCAACGCTCACCATGACCCACCAAGTCAACTAAGTTGCATCCTCCTGTTTTCACAGTTTCCGACTTCTCCTGAAGATCTACAAATGGATCCCAAAGGACTGCCACAGAACAATAACCCATGCTCTGGTTACCAGCAGACCTGACTATGGCAATGCCCTCCATGTCGGCACCCCCCAGAGGAACCTGAAGAAACTGCAGCACATCCAAAATGCCTTCACCAGACTCATCCTGGACGTTCCCAGCTGAGAACACATTACTAATCACCTAAGAGACCTCCACTGGCTTCCTGTCGGGAAAATGATTAACTTCGTACTGCTCGTCCACGTATAAAATGTCCCCCATGACCTAGGACCCACCTACTTCAACCACAGCATCACCTTCTATTCCAGACCTCTCCGCTCCTCTCAAAAGGCACTAGCCTAGGTACCCCGCAAATGGAAGACCTCAGCTGGAGGAAGATCCTTAGCCTTTCTCATGGAAAAGAGTTGGAACACCTTGCCCCTGCACCTCAGGCAGTCACCATAATTACCTCAATTCAGGAAGGACCTTAAAATCTAGCTCTTCAACTGAAATAGAGAGGACAAGCCTCCTCTTCGCCTCAAGACTCTTACGGGTGAGTATTTGCACTCTATAAATCCTGATTTGATTTGATATCCTTACTTTGCACTGCCCTTATATGTTCTGGGGTCCTGTTTTTCAAAGGACAGATAGTACTGCCCATGTATTTAAGGCTAAATACACATCCTATAATGTACACCATAAAGCTTGTATCAAAAGTGATCCTTTGATCAATGGTTATTGTACAACCTTGAAGTCTTTGATTTCTTTATTTCTTTTTCCAATTTTGCAAGCCCTGTATTTATTTCATTTTCTTAATCCATGTTTTTCCTTATCAGCCCATGTTCGGAGATGTCCAGTTTCAAAATGACTTCTGATCAATTTCTCCTTCAAATATGGTATTTCCCCTATGTGATATTATGTCATGGTCCAACTTTGTGGACTACATCTTGGTCTTTACTTGAGAGGTTCCAGTGTTTGTTAAAGATCTTGTAGATTTCCTGGCTCTCTTTGCTGAACGTGAGTTTTGTTGTAATAATATCATAATGTTCTTGTTTACGATTGTGTCTTTTGTTTTTAATCTAGGTCTGTGTTTGAGTTACTGATTTGACTCTCTTTTCTCCTTGTTTAATGTATCTCCATGGATAGCGTAGCTTATTGAATATTTCTTTCATGCCTCAAATTATTCCCTCATATCTACATCTTCTAAGCAGTTGTGCCTCACCCTCAGAAACTCTCCAGAAACTGGTACATGTAGCACACTATTGGTTGATGTTAACTTCCAAAGAGTGTAGTTTCTAGTTTTTAATGTAGACTCTTACATCGAATAGGTCCATATGGTTCTCACTCAGTCATATTGTATGTAAACGTTTGATGAAATTCATTTGAATTTAGTGTTTTGAAATATGTGAGGAACTCACTCTGGGCTCCATCTCAAAATTCAAAAAGGTTGTTCATGTACCTTAGCCAAAGAATAATTGTTTCCGTGTGTGATTAATTCTCCTCACTCAATGTTACTTCTCACTACCACCAATCGATTAAAAAATTGGCGTGACTTGGGGAGAAGGCAACTCCCATTGCAGTCCCACAGATTTGCAGAAATATCTGGTGACTGAACAGGAATATGTTATTAATGCACATTTCAATCATATCCAACTGCATTTGTGAATGTTGTAATTCACTTGTGTTTCTTTGCCTGAGGAAGTATCTGACTTCTTTAAGACCTCTTTCATGCTTTGTTGATGTTTAAAGTGATATTGCATCAACAGTAACCAGGGGTCATTTTCTTAACATTCAGTATCTGCTAGTATTCCCAAGAGATCCCCTGCATCCTTAATATGTGAGCTCCAGGTGGTACTCAGTGGGGACTATATAGTCATCGACATATAGTAAGAGCATTTCATAGAATTAACCACATCCAGATATCATTGGTCTCCCTGTTGGATTTGTTGTCATTTTGTGGATTTTTGGAAAGAAATATATGGTGGGGATTTATAGATTTTCAGTTATTAGATATTGTAGTACTCATCATTAATGGTAGAGTCATTATGAAATTCTTTTCAAATTTTATTTCAGTTTGATGGGCAAATTGTTGATTGGGTTGGCTTTCAATTTTTGATAGTTTGCATTATCCTTGATTTGGCAATTGACTTCCTTCATGTAATCTTGTTTGTCCATGATTACTATATTGCTGCGTTATACCAGTTATATTTCCAAGAAGTTATCTTTGGCTAAGTATTCCAAAACTTCAAGTTCTCCTATCGTAAGACTTTTTTTTGTCATCATTTCTGATATTCTCTAATGTGCCCAGATCTTCTAATACCAATTTAGAGAAGGTATCAATTTTATTACCAGGTGTCAAAGAGGGGCAGAATTTCAGTTTGGGTTTTAAATCACTGTACTGTGTCAGTTTATATATCCAAGTGTTCAAGTACTTGTCATTCTGTTAGGTTGTCATCATCCTGATCATGCATTAAGTCAAACAAGGTTTTCAAATCTGGTGCTTATTCAATAGTAAGATCAGTTTCCTGTTGTCACAATATTTCATCTGTTTTGTTCTTGTATTTCACTTTGGAAAAGAAGTTGGTCAACGTAACTTTCCTGATAAATTTGAAGGTGTCAATCGTAGCATCAACATAGTCAAAATGTATTTTTGACAAAACAATAATCCTAGATTAAGTAATTTTATTTTATCATTGCTAGGTTTGTATTTTGATAGATTTACTACCAGATTATCCTCTGTCATTTCTTCCTATGGGACCTTTTACGTATTATGCCATTTTCCTACAGCTTCTTCAATTTGTTTTGCTTGTCTGTTGATTGGCCTTCCCCACAATCACGTCACCTTTCTTTGAAGGACCTTTGATCGATAGACATTAGTTTAATTTCTTCTAACAAAGTTGTTTTTGTTATTTCTTTAGATGTCCCTTCTCCTTCACTCACATCCAAGTGTGATTTGTCCTGACATATATTGATTTTATAAATTATCTAAACATTTTGCAAAGGCAAATATGGTTCCATTTGCATATTCTTGTGAACTGCCTTTGTTTCTCTGTTTCAATTTCTATTTCATATTTATCCAACTTATTTTCCATTAGTTCCCTCAATTCTTTACTCTCTTCCTCTTGTCCTGCTTTTTTAATCTCCTCTTCTACTGCTTTTATGAGTTTACATATATCATTATTGTCAATTTTTGCATAATTAATTAAAATCAGCAACATGTTTTTCGAGCAACAAATAATGTTCTCTCCTCATTCTTTTAGCATTTCAAGTCTGGTGTTAGTATGATTAGAAATAATGAAAATTCTTAGCCTTTAGGAACTATCCCCACATATTTTGCCAGTGTGGAAATCTCTGAGCCCTTAGTAATTTCTTATTTGAGCTGTCTATCAAGATGATTATACATTTGTTTAGAAGCAGGGTTTATACTTTCATTTTTGTATATTTACACACACACACAAATATATATATATATATATACATATATATATATATTCGCTAAAAAATTAAGGTTACAGGGATGTTATAGTTAAGTTCAGAGTTTACATGCACAAAACCATAGAAATTCAGCTGTTATAGTTAGCATTAATTCAAGTAACTATAATTCATTTCTTAAGGTAACTGTAATTCATGTCCACGCCATGCACAGTTTTCTCATCAATAATTTTACTGCAAATGTTACTGTGATGATATCAATGATATGTCATAAGTGATATAATAACTGGGGTAATTAGCAGTGTGTGGCGAGGGTGCAAGAGAAAGATATTTGAGAACGCACTTAAAACATCTTCATTTTTCATTCCACAGCACTAACCTTAATTTCTATGAACCCCCTCATTGTGTTCCTTTCTAGCTTAAATGCTTTAGGTTTTACCAGTTTGATTCAATCAAGATGGCTTCAGGTGTGCCACACTTTTTTCAGTAGTAAGACTGTTAGAGTTCTAGTTGTTTTTTAGAACACTCTAGAAGGCTGCAGTAGAACACGAGGGAATCAACTGACAGGCTGCTCCTGTTGGAAGTACATGTTTTACTGAGAATAACAGACTTCATTCTCATATGGCTGAGAAAGATAGTGTGAATTTACAAAAAAAATATGCTCTCATTTCAGCTTCTGGAGCATCTTCCATCACCTCTATGGGATAATCATGATAAAACAGTTTTCACTGAAACGTAATCACCTTAGAACATTTGTTACAAGCTTTTATACGTTCTCCTTTTTGTGACCCTCAAAAGTTTCTGTTCACTACAATACATTTCAATTGGATGTTATCATGTATATTGGTCCCAAGATGGCTGTCAGCACTTCCTGGTTGAATTGCTGAGAGCCAACCAGATCTTACCATGAGGTCTGTAGTTAGGACCCGCCCAGATATACAAATTTAGTTTTTCTTTAATATTTCAAAAACTACTGAACGTTTGTATACGAATAGGAACAGGGTGATGTGTGGAACAAAAGCTGCAGTTCTGCCAAATTTGGCGTAATCCCCTCCAGCAGTTTGGGCTGCAGGCGTATCTAAAGAGTCTATGGGAATTAACATGGGAAGCACACATTTTTTACCCCCTTTTTTCTCTGCTCCTACTTGACGGATCACCCCAAGCCTTCTCTTGTACAACAAGGCCCTTGGGCACACTTTTTCTAGAATATTTCATGGAGGTTTGACAAACGACGACAAAGATATAGCCAAGTCAAAAAGTGTTTTTTCTATGGAAATTAGGTCCTTACCTAGGTGACCGCCAGTAGGTAATCAATACATATATTTATATTCACTGTTGACAATGTTTTGAACTGAAAAATCCACAGAAATTCAATAGTTATAGTTAGCATTTCAAAGTAATAATTTATTGTATTAAATAATTCCCCACCTACAAAAACCAAACACAAAACACTAAAACTTACAAGAAAATCCCAAAAAGATATTGTAAAATATTAAATAAACCACAAATATTAACTTTGAAATAAAAATACATTAAAAATACATTTTACAAACATTATTAATAAAAACACGGAATCAAAAAGTAATAAATAATTCAAAAACAACATATGCACCTAATGTGTTCACCATTAGAAATTCATAATTATTTATCAATGAATCAATTGAATAATATTAAAAATATAATAACTTTAATAAGATCCCACTGTTTTTTCCTGCAAATCCAAAAACCTGATTCTAAACTACTCATAAAAATGTTACAAATTAAATATATTCTCACATTTTAAACATACAGTTAAACAGCATAAATAATTAATATGCAATGTACACAATAAACTGTTACCAAAGACATGAAATTAGTTATACTTTAATTAATGTCTCACCATATTCCTTGTAGTAGGATGGACACAGAGGATACTACTCTGTGGGTATAACCTTTCCTTTTATTACTGATTGGGCCCTCAACAAATGAGAGTATACAGATTTTCCATTGACCAACTGGTTATTCGCAATGATAGTTGCTTTTTAGAGTGCTCTGTAAGGCTTTCTTGTCCGTCTGGGGGTTTTCGCTTGTTCTTCCCATAATAGTTGTAGATGTCGTTGTCCCCCTGCAAGCTGCGTTATCATGTCTTCCAAGGATAGTTTGTCCTCCATGTTCCCTGCTGTTTTTCCAATCTCCTTTTAATTTTCTCTATCCCACTTCTGACACCACTGTAGTAAGGTTGAAACAGAGGATACTATGACGTGGGTATAACCATTCCATTTATTAGTGAGTGGGCTATCAACAAATGTGAGTATACAGATGTTCCACATAAAAGAAATGCAATTCTTCAAGCATATATAGTCTGCAGTTCCTTTTGTCTGTTTTATGTCCCCTTTACTTCCTTTTCTTAAGCTTTGTTTTTTTTTCATTACAGGAATTTCCACCATCCTCCAAGGTTCTCGTCACCTGGAATCATGGGGGCGAAAATAAAATAAAGACCACGGTTCAGGTAAGTGGTCTTTTATATATATATTTCTCTTTTTCTTCCTACTTTACCTTTTCTTATTGGCATGCAAAAAGGTGTTTTTTTTGGCGGGGGTTATTTAGTATGAGAAGGGTACGTAGAGATCCCAGCATACCCTGGGTCGTGGATCATAGATGCATGCAAGCAACTAGTGGATCACCCTAGTGATAACTTCTCACTCCACACAAAAAAAGGTTGAAAATTAGAATGGTGGGCGATAAGTCTCTTGTTTCCCAGCTCTTCCCCATTTCTTACCTGCCATCTGTGCCCAAGACTGGATCTGACTGTGTAAGCGATCATGTACCTGCAACAGCCACATCCCTCCAGGGGCATGGCGGGCCTGAGTTTTCCTCCTGGAGACTCTGTTCTTTCTGTCATCTACATTCCTGCTTTGTTTGTCTGCTTGGGTCGCTGCGTTGGACCCCTTTTCTCCATTCACCAATTCTCCCTCCTCGGGGCTTCGCTGCATTCTGATGGTCCCGCGCCATGCTCCCATGCTCTTCTCTCTAGTCTCAGTCACTTACCTTCCTCAAGTACATCGGTACGTTTCCCTTTGTGTACCAACGTAATTCGTTCAATCGTGCTCATGTGGGACCAATCCGGCAACCCCAAGTCTTCCAGGCCATGATTGCCTGAGGCCGGCACCGTTTCCCCACTACATTCCTCTTCCAACACAATAATCCATTAAAAAACAACATAATTAACAAAATGCAATTTAAATATACATTAAAAATAGCAAATTAAACAATTTAGATCATTATTAGTCAATAAAATATTTAATTTACAATCAAAATTATTTACCAATAAAATTAAATAAAATATAATTTAATATACTTCTCTTTCCATACAAACTCAACAATATGATGCTACATTATAAATTACTAACTTAATTTTGTAAAATAAAATAAACGTTTTAATTGACAAAATATACATTAAAACATGTTATAAATGAATAACAATTATTCTATCACTTGCAATTAATATTTTTACTAATATATATTAAATTCATTCAGAATTAAATTTGTGTAAACAATATTAAATAAAACAAAATTCATTAAAATGGTACTATACCCAAAACAACATTTTCCTCAAATCCTTTAATAAATTAGTATTGATTTTGAATGGATGCCATTCCACCATGAATCTATTGCTCAAACTAAATTTTTGGACCTCACAAAGAGTTTGTGCTTTTGAACCTTAGCACTATGCACTTCCACAGCCTCATCTGTGAAATACAGTGCACCTTGCTGCAAGACTATTAATTGTTTAATCTGGGTATACTCCCTCTCTCAAGGAACACCAACAACTATAGATATCTTGAGGTGCTTTTCGTGTTGACCAATGAGACCATTCACAATTAAATGTTTATCATGCTTATTTTGTGTGATACATAGCATGGACATACTTTGCAATACTCTTCAAGTCTTCTCAGCACAAATTCATGGTGTTGCCACAACCTAATGCAGGATATGTAACATTGACCTGCCCAGCACTGATTAAATAATTCCATGTTTATGTCTGGGTGCCATATTTATGGAGAAGTATTGAGCTATTGAGTTTACCCTTGATGGCTTGAGCAGTACTCACCAGCATGCATACATCAGATACATTGTTTATTCTGTTATGCAAACACGTAAGCAAGAATACAGTTATGTTTTCACTCAACTGTTGTGAAACTACCAGTCTGACTTCAGATCAGGCTGTAGCAAGGAGACTGCTACTTCACACATTGTAAATTCTCTCTTGAGCACAGATGATGGTGACCCCTTCCTACTTGTATAGCTGGACCTTTAAGCTGCCTTCAAGACAGTCAACCATTCCACTTTCATACTTATCCTGGAGCCTCAAATGGGATCCACCAGCATTTTTTTCAGTGGATCTCCTTTTATCTTTCTGAATGCCACTAGTTTGTTCACATGATCATCTCCATCTCCCGAAAGACCCTGATCACCTTCAGAGTTATATACTGTGTCATTTTCAAACTCTACATGGAGCCATTAGAAGCTCTACTCACAGGTAACAGCAACAAGATTCACTAACAACTGAAGACACCAATCTCACCCTCAAGGAACATACCGCCAAAAGCAATGTCAGATTGGAAGCAGCTCTCTCTTCTGAACAGAGTGAAACCATTTCAGTCCTGAACTGCTGTTCAAGCCCTCATATTAAAATAAAGATGCTAATAATGCCATGCTCCATACCCTGCCAAACTCTACATTGGTGCTCTGTAAGAAATTGCCTCTTCTTTCGTAACCATCCCCATTTTTTAAGATTGATGCTTCTGGTTTTCTGACTCTGTGTACTGGGGCTAATCAGACCCTAATGCATGTGCTCTCCCCCTAAACATGGTAACATTGGTGCAGTCCTATATGCCATATGTCAAAGTACATCGTGCTAAAATATGCCCATAGCAGGGAAAGTTAAATATCATATTGGACTGCAGCACTACTGCACCATCCATTAGTGTGAGCAGGCAAATATTACTCCAGGCCGACCTCTGTAGTGTGGCAGCTGCAGTATAAAACCTGCAGGCTGACCTTTCAAGATAGCCTTTCTTGAGAGGAGAAGCCTTCCTTTTAAATATTAATTGGTTATCCCTGTGCAGGTCATGCAGCCCACAAGGCATGGTATTTAAAAGAGGAACACATAGAAACTTACTGTTAACTTGTCCTTACAATGACCAGCACTCAAAAGGTACTTTCACTGTAAAAAGGCTCAGGCTGGCCCATAGATGGGAAGCGTGACTGCATTTGAAGTCAGCTACCTGTGGTTCAGGACTAACTAGAATTATGACTAAACCACTTGCTTTAATATGTAATGAAAACCAAATTCAATGGTGAAGTTGGATTTTTAATGAATATTCAAAAAAGTAACTTTTGGAAAGTTATTATCTGGAGGTTAATTTGGATTAGCGGTAGCCAAGTGAGTGCTTAGCACCAATAAGGTGTAAAAATGTCATCCAAAGTGGAGACAATGGCTCAGTTTTGCAAAAGGGTTTTCCCTTCCCCTGGACAGAAGATGAAATGTGGTGTACCCAGGAATTTAATTTGCTTCAAAAGGGACTCCTTTTTTTACAATCTATTGTTAGTTGACACCTGGAAAACCCTAGTATCTGTCCTCCTAGGCAGGACGGCACCACCAAGTGGGGGGAAGGTTGCTGCCAGTCGAGGTTCAAAGTGGCTACAGTGAATGGTCCTGCTCCTCACCTTGGCCATACCTCTCTGTAGGAACACAGGCTCTGCACAAAGTGAAAAGGGTCCGCTCATTTTGAATTTTAGGAATGATTGAAGCAGGACACACAGAAACTGCTGGAAAGGGGGTTAGGATGACCCCAGGGAATTTGTCCCCATTGGTTAAGGAGGAGCCAGGAGTCACCCTCATCCACTGGCTTGTGCTATGCATAAATATGGCACCCCTTAGCACCCTCTTGAGAACACTTTTGGAACCTGTGAAAGAACAGAAGAGGATTAAACCTGCCCTCTCTGACCTATGAGGAACCCTGGAGGAATGGATCTGCTCCTCCACCCAGGACAAAGAAGTGGACTTCAAAGGTTAATTGGCTAAACCCGTTTGTGGTTACAGAGTCACAACAAGCTGCAAGAACTTGTTCTCTGACGTGTCAAGCTGACTAGTACCAACTGAACCTGACCTGAACCCTGATGGTGGCCACAGATGGAGTGATTGTTGACCTCCAAATGCTGTTCCTTAGTCCTAGGGCCATTGGCTATATCTAACTGAACTTATCCTATCACCTCTGAAACCCTGGAACATTTGTTGATGACCAGGACCAATCATCCCAGCCAAAGCACAAGAAATTGAAATTTATACCACTCTTTCCAACCAAAAGCAATGCCTTCAGCTGGACCTCTTCCAACACCTGACTTTGTGAAGCTGTCCTCAGATGTAGCTTACTGCATAGCCGTGCTGAAAGATATTGACCACCAAAAACACAGACTAAGGCCCTGATTTAGAGTTTGCCGGAAAGGGTCTTCTTTTGAATCAGTGTCAGAGCACCCGCTGTTCCAAACCACTGACATAGTTGGACAGGGGTTGAGTAAGTCAGCGATGGAGCCTATTCCAGCTCTGTCATTGACATGCTCCTTAAACGGCATGATGGAATATGGGTCATCAGAGTTCTGCCCATTTGTCTGCCAACCCAATTTACAGTGGGTGAACTAATGGACAGTTTTCACTTCTGAAAAATTTGGCAGAAATGAACTGTGAAGACTCAAATGACCCTCGACAATGGGCCACACCTTCCGTGGTGTGAGGTCATTGTTTTGTTTTTCAATAACTAGATTTCAGACTAAGAAGTGCAAAAAAAGAAGAAAAAGAAACAAGCCAGTAGGTCTTTTCCATCCAAACACCATGATTTGGATAAACATCACGATATGCACCAGGCCCACCCCAACCGCACTCTAATTTAGGAAAGAGTTGAAGACGCACCACTTTAAAGAACACTGCATTTATCCTTGACCCTGTACATTGCTCCACTGCCTTTTGGCTAGGTTCTTCCTATAGAAATACCATGTGCATGCATACACACTTACTCATTCAGTAGGCTGATTGTTAAAAAGCTGTGCCTTACTTTTCCCATCGTGAAAGCATTTGTCATCCTTCATCGGGAGAATTACACTGGCATTGCTTCATGATAAATATTCTTGGGCAAACCTCAGTTTTACTATTTGAAATGATGCATAAATGTATCCTCTGTACTTGTTCATGCTTAGAAGATTAGCATCTTTAACAACCTCCCAGTCAGTAATAGCTTGTACCATGTCAATGAGAAATACTGGGAATATCTGGGTTTGAGCTCTATAAATGGGCTGCAATTTTACAAAGGCTTATCTCTGACAAATGATGCCACATGTGGTCTCCTGAGAATCCGGTTCCTTAAAGAAAGTACAGAAAAAATAGCAATGGAAAACAGGAAGGGGTAGATTAGAAAACGAATTAAGTGGAAAACGCTATTGTTGCATTTGACTCCCCGGCCCAAGTAACCTTTACAATGAATTTCCAAAGGGTTCCTAGCTGCTTGCTGAGCATATTAAATTCTTACCTCCAGAGGCCTGAATGCACATTGTTTGAGATTAGTATTGTGGTGCAGAACTCAGATACCTGCTAGTTTCTTCTGGGCCACCGTTTTGTAACATTTCCAAACGATGACCTTTTCTTTATACCAAAGGGTCTTTTGTTGCATTGTGGTCTTTTGTTCTCACAAACAACTGCGTGTTTTGTTCCAAAACATTCGTAGACGTCTTTCCCCAAAATAATTCACCGGTTACGTTGAGAAAATTAAGTTTGTTCTATAAAACTGAAACCTTTTGATTATATGATTAAAAATCACATTGCGCGTTCACAAACATATTTTCAGAAAATACTCGTTCAGAGTACAGGTCGAAAATGTAATTTATTTAGGTTTTTCCATGGGTGTTGCACCAACATGTATCGATTAGCGTGGTGTTGATATAGATGGGTACGTTTCTTGCGAGGTTACAATACTTGTGAGTATTTATTTTGGCTAAACCTGCCTTTTAAAAGATATTCTATTTATACCTATTCGTCCAGTGTGCAATGTAATATCTTACCTTCATGCATCTAGTAGACCCCATGAGCTAGGAGTGGTTATTCACTTTCAGAATTCATTGTACCACGATGAATATCTACCATTCAGAGGCTTCTGCATTAGACATTATTTTTCTGCCGGCGTGTTACGTTGACTCTTTAATCCTCTCATAGATCACAAACAGTTCTCACATTCACATTGTGTTTTAGATGATTTGTCGCTGTAAATATATCTCAAGAGTGATGCAAGCAATGGCTGCAATTCTGCCTTTTGGAGAGAGAATCGCCTCTATTCCTGATTCACTCTTAGGGGATTGGCGAGGTGTGTGATGTTGATGCGTTATGGGGTTCCTTGAAAGTGAAGGGGGTCATATTTTTTTCTGATTTTTTTTGCTGCTTTGATCGTTAATCGCCAAGGACCAGATCTGAGGCATGGGTCCAAGGGGCTGGAAATATGCACTAAGAGTGTTGCTGCTTATGTCAGGGGAGAAGAGAGAATGCTTAATGTGAAACATGTTTGCTGCTGCTTGTGAGGGTCAGTCAAACAGGACTGTATAATTTCTCTATAATGTTTTTAGAGACCTTTATGTGCGAAAACTGCTGATTGAACTAGAGATGAGTTAGGGATTAATCACAGTGTTATACCTGAGATTCTGCTACCCCTGTATTAAAACCTACCTTTAATTTAGTTATACTAGGCTGCTTGTAACACACCCATTCGCCTGCTATAATGGGATGACGTTACACTTTTAAGGTTGAGTCCTGACCTCACAATACCTGCTGCCAGAGCCAACAGCTAGGCAGAAATTGCAGATCAAGTCACAACGCACAATTAAAGCAGCTGTAGCTGTATAAAAAAAAAGGAAACATTGCTTTTCTTTATTCTGCTCTTTTTTCTAGCTGTACAGTGACGGACAGAAAAGAGATATTTATGGCAATGTTGATTTATTGCACTCCATAGGTAAGTATAGAAAAGTTAGAAACGTTCTATATGTTTCTACACATTCTAAGCTACTGTAGCTTTAAAAAAAAGCATTTTTGATTGTTTAATTTTGAAGTAGATATTATATTTATATTCTTCAGAGTTGCAATAATGATCCTTCTTTCATACAAAAGATCTACACATTTATTTACAAGCCCCTCTGCACCACCAGAACGTCACCTTTACGTTGGTACAGCGGCACACACTGCAGATCCATATCTATAAGGCCACATAAAGCCACTCTGCATGGCTTTACATGTCCTTGTTTCTGCGTTGCTTCACACTGTGATAGGGAGGGGTAATTGATATAAAGGGAGTGTGAAGGGGCTGGAACATACAGTAGCCATCTAGACCACTGTTTGCTCCACTTCCCAAGGATGCTCACCATGATTCTTATGGTGGAAGCTGCCTTTGGAGGCCATTTTCCACTTTGACGTTTCCTTATGACAATTAGGGGCCTATTTACTAAGTTTTAGCATTGTGATTGCATCACAAAAGTGATGCAAAATAATACTCAATCTTTTTTCACTAGTTTACTTTCCAGCTCCAAACTTGTTTAGTGCTGGAAATTCACTCAAAAGTAGCAGAAAGCAGCCCATAGCGCTGCTTTGCATTACTTAGCACCAAGGGGTTGTACCGTGGGTGGCACATAGGTGTTCCCATGCAACCACCCAAGCTTTCTGATGCTAAGATCTTTGTACTTAAAAAAGTCGACAAGGTTTAGCGTCAGAAAATAGCACCCATTTCAGATAGGCCCTAAGAAGGAGAAATGCTTTTTTTCTCATTTATTTTCTGACTTTGCATGTGTGCTGCACTGCTTCAGCAAACTGAAAAAGTGAGAAAATGTTTATAGCCTAAACATAGCATTTTGTACTGGAAGGGTGCTAGACTCATGTAGACCCCCTTGCAATATGAACAAAGGTATGTGCGTGGCACACTGCAGCTAATTTTAGCACTGGATCTAGGGAGAGGGGAGGAGAGTGCAATATTTCTGTAAATATAGGACTATCCTGGTCTCTCCCTGTACAATGCAGCACAGCTTTTTTGGCTGCTTTTTGTAAATATACCCCTAATTTGGGTGTAACTCAGGTACAACAAAAGGAAAGAACAACAACATTATTTATGAACAGTGGAAGGACTGGCTCACTGCAATGCATAACTCAAAAATTAGGTACATCCAGGCAGAAGGGGGAATCTCTGTGCTTCATAAGAAAATGCTAGATACAAAGGGTTGATGGTGCTAAATGGTAGGAGACAATAATATAAATGTGCCCAGTATAGCAATTCAAACATAACTGCTCTCTTTGGACAAGCTAGAAAATGGACGTCTATTCATCGGACAGGGCAAATCCATTGGAACAATTTCAATACAAACAACTGGAAATCAAATCATAATACCTCGTGCCCAAAAAGAGAGATTGAAATGTGTAATGCAGGATATCAGTGTTCATGTTAAGGTATGGAACGAAAATATATATAAGAAAAGTGATTAGCAGTCACTAAATAGAAGACTTAGGTGATTTGATCTTTCCATTTCAAGAAGAACAGGCCCTAGATGTCAAACCAAGTTTCTTCATATTTGCTTCAGGCTTAAATGCCAAAGGTTAACACACTGCAAGAAAATCACAATCACATGAAGGGTACATTAAAGGACAATCACAGGAGGATCACAGAAACACTGATTGTTTTGAAGAGGAAGGGAGTGGAAGGTTTATCTTTTCCTCTCAAGGGAGATAAGAACCCTGTACATGCCATAGTCACTTTCCTTGGTGTGGTGCCATATTTATAAATAATAAAGCATCCATTCTACATAAATGGTGTACCCTCAGGGTCCCTTGGAAACAGCACACTTCCTAACTAATACTCACCACTCTCTACTCCTGAGTGATAGTTTAATGTCAGTTTCTCTATTTCCTAGTACTTGAAGTTACAATTCGCTATTTAAGAAATAAGGATTGTATGTTTTTACTTTTTGTTACTTTTTATGTTGTGCTTTGTTACTTTTGCTACAGTCAAGTATTGATGAATGTAAAATGAAACTGAACAGTTTATATTGTTTCCAGTTATAAAACTATGGGTTGTGGCATCATGCTGATGACTAGGAGTCACAGAGGCAGGAAGATTACTGACAGACCGGTGTTGAGATAACTGTGACAAAGAGTGGTCATGCTCTCTTGCATTACACAGTGAATGATTAAGTAAGCTACCAGCTGAAAGAAGGGACTGGTGTAGAATGATGTTTAATCTAGAATCTGTTTGTGTCAAGAGGCAGTTCAGCTTGGGTGTGTGTATGTATCATCAGAATACTATAGGGAACAGTATGGTAGTTGTAGTAGATAAATAGGTCTATAACATGCTGGGTGTTCCATACAACATTTTTGGGAAATTGGCATAGGTTTTGTTTTCCTCAAAATCAAGGAAGATACTCCAAAGGAGGAAACTGTTTGCCACAATATTTATATGAATGGATACAATATTTTCTCTTGATAAGTACTTGTGATCATTTATAGTCTTCTGCAACTTCTCATTATTCAAGTAACATGCTGGATGTTCTGTACAACTCTTTTTGGAAATTGGCATGGGTTTTCTCTTCCTCAATTCAAGAAAGATACCCCAAGAAGGAAACTGCTTTCTACAAGATTGACATGAATGGATACATTATTTCCTCTTGATAAGTACTTGTGATCATTCATAGTCTGCTACAACCTCTCATTATTCAAGTAAATAGTAAAGTGGCTTGCCACAAGATTCTTCTCTTTGTAAATATCTTTATTAAGATTTAACTAAGGCTGTTTTTAGAAGTAGCTTGGGGCTCTATAACCAAGTGCCAGGAATATATTCCAGGCAAAATAATGGTTTTAGTGTATACTGGCATTAAATCTCCAGGTCCAAAAATAATGTTCCTGGTAATCCTAGGACCAGAGACAACAGACCCAGACTTAGGAGAAAAGTTGATGGGGCGTTGGGCAGCTGCTGCACAATGTACCTACTCACCCTCCTCCTGAGGCATGGACGGAGCAGTAAGTGATGTTGCAGCTCTCTCCTCTACTCCTGGAACTCACATCACTCCACTATACCATCACCTGAAACATAGGCCGAAACAAAGATTGGACACCTTAAGAAATTAGGGAATTAGTTTTGTGACCTGGGCATGTTATAGGTCCACAATTTCTACTTACTGCGAACCAAGCTGCTCATTGTAGTGATTGACTCTGTCAGGGTAGAGAAGCAGCCCAAGGCTTACTCAGGGAAGGTGATGTGGGCTATCAGTTATTGTATGTTGACATGCAATAATAACACTAAATAAATGATTGTTCAGTCAGTAATTTTTCTTAAGGAAAAAAAAATATTACCCACACACTACCAATTACTTTACCTTCATTTACAAATTAGTAGATGGGTATGTGGAAAATACTATTGCTGACATTGCATAATCACCCATTGACCCCTGAAGGGTCATAGAAACATATAATGTAAGTCTATTGGCTTGATCAAAGGTTCAAGATCAACAAAACTCATGTTAAAAAACATCATTTTGTTCATAAATGCCATTATCAATAATAATCATGTGTTATCATGCTCATTAGTGTTAAACAGTTGTATTCTTCCCCAGAGAAAAATAATGATCCAGCTCCAATAGGAAGGCCCTGTAACACAAGGGGACCACCAACACACAGGTTGTACCAGGCTCAGGAGCTTTATGCCCTCTATTCACAAGACCATTCTCCCAGTAAGTCAGGTGATCACAAGAGGTGTTGCCAGCTGCCTGTGCCTTGACCTTGTGTCGTAGGCTCACAAGAGTAGGACATTCCCTCTTCACCATGCTGGTGGGACTCCCTTCCTAATGCCAAATTGTTAGTTCAGGTAGGTTCCTCAGGCTAGTTACAACCTCCCCTGTAGGCTCCTTGCATGCCATTGGTGTCACCCTCCTCCCGAACTGTGGGAGTTGCAGGAGTGGGATTTTCACACCCCTTGCCCTTCTTCTTCTTGCCAGGTACCTGGGCTATTCTTTCAGGCTCCAAATCCTGCTGACTACCCTCTGAGGCTGCCATGGACCGATCCTAACATCTCCTACCAGACCCGAGCTCCACCTTCTTCAAGATGGCATGCTCCAGGTCACTGCCAAGCAGACATTCCACAGGCATGGATGGTCTTGCAGCTACTGTTAAAGAACATTAGACCTGCCCCAACTCAAAGCGAATCAGAGCCACTGAATAGTGACTCTCAAGATTGTCGGCTGCAACAACTTGGTGGATTGCATTATGGACTACTTACTCTGAGGTCACTAGATGGCATCCGATGGTTGGCATGCTGGCTCCTGTGTTCTCACAGCCTCCACCCTCTGCCCAATGATGGTGACCCAATGCCTGTATTTCCTGGTATTACTAGGCACGTGCGTTCTCTGCACCTTCTCCTTGTCACTCAGAGACACTAGAGTAACCTCAACTCTGTCTCCTACACTATCTGGGACAATCCCCTCCCCAACTGCTACACTAGTCAACACCAGTGACTGCACATGGCATGCCCCTTGAAGTGTCCTTCTTGTAGACATGCATAATACTTGGGGGGTGCCTTCTCTGAATATTTACTGTCAGGAAACCATCTCTTCTTCTCAGAAGGGGGTGGGAGTCTTGACCTGAAGAACTAGTTTGGGGCCCTTTAGAGAACTCCTTGTTTTTCGTTTTTATCTTCCCTTCCTTCTTCTGATAGGGACCATGGCCACCGTTGTGATAATGCCCGTGATACCTTCTTAAGGACCATGATGCTGACCCAACAGTCTGCCTTCTTACCAAGCTCCCTGGGGTCAGAGAGCTTACTCTCAATCAAGTGTTGGCGAAGATTTGCAAAACAAAGACTGAACATGTGCTCTTTTGCAATCAAGTTGTATAGCCCCTGATAATCCTTTACTTCACTATCCTTTGCCCAACCATTCGGTTGTTTTCAAAAGGAATCAGAACAATTTACTTGTCTGTTAGGCCAGCTTTTGACTGTCCCTAAACCTCTGACTGTACTTTTCTCTGGTCAGAACCATACTTGCTGATAAAGGCTTCTTTAATGAGGAGGGTACCTCATTCTGTTCTCCTTTTCTAGGGCCATTCAGGTGTCCTTCCCTTCACTAGGGACATGCCTCCTCAGACTAGCCACGCAATCCCCCTCAGGGATCTTGTAAACCTGTAAGGCAATGTCAAAGTCTCAAACCATCTATCAATGTTGTCTCCTACATCAAACTAAGTTACCAGAGCATTAGGGACATGGACTCTCTTGTCTCCAGAGGGCACTGAGGAAATGCTGCCACCATCACTACTGGATCCTGTCTGCCTGGCCTTGATGTCCACTCCTCTCATGAGCCAAATTCTTCAAAGCAATTTTCTCCTTCATGGCCAGTTTCCTTTGCTCCACCTACACGGCCAGTCTTCTCCTTCCAGTTTGAGTTTGCCCATCCCCAGCCTGTACTACCTGACCATCTTATTCACCAATAGCATCTCTGGGGACAGGTTGTGGGAGGACAAACTGCTCCCTTGCATGGGACGTGACCTCCATTCCAGGGAGCACGTTGTTCACTTCCTCAGCAGGTCACAGTCCAAGATCTTCCTGTGGGTCCTGATCTGATCCTTCCTCACTCTCCTCATCCTCCTGGTCATCTGTTGTGCCTGGTACTTGATGAGCCTCTGTCCATGCTCTCAGGGCTTTCTGGAGCTCCATCTTCTTGGTGCTCCTCTTAGCTGTCAGCCCCTCTCTGGGTTGGACAGTGCAAACTATGGCCCTCATTACAACCCTGGCGGTAAATCCCGCTCACCGCCGTGCAGAAGACTGCCAACATACCGCTACGGCCGCGGAATTCCACTATAGGTATTATGACCCACAGACCGGTATCCGCCACAATACAGACACCTACGCAAGTCCGCCACACCAAAGGTCAGTGATGAACCAGCGATAACAAAACCGACACCGTCACGCCAACAAGAATACGCCCACACTATCACGACCCACGAATCAACACGGCAGTCTTTCAACCGCGGTAATCCATTGGCGGTACACACCGCCGCGCTCAAAATACACACACATGTACAAAACACAACCACATTGGCCAATTCGAAATACACAAACCTGATACACATACACACACTACACCCACACACCCACAACACTATAAAACACCCACCCACATTACCCACAAACCCTTACTACCAGAAATTTGAAAGCAGGCACTACCTAAAACAACACCAGCATCCACAGACACACAACCCCATCACTTACACAACATCCACGCACCTCAAACAACACACACCAACACACCCCCTCACACATTACAACACACACCTCCTCACAGATCACCCACACCACATCATGGCACCTCAACGGTCATGGTGGAAGAAATCGTCCAGGTAGAGCCACAGCTATTTGGATCACAGGTGCAGCAGACTTCCATTGCAAGGAAGATGGAGCTATGGCGCAGAATTGTCGACAGGGTCAACGCAGTGGGACAGCATCCAAGAACACGGGATGACATCAGAAAGAGGTGGAACACCCTATGGGGGAAGGTGCGTTCCATGGTCTCTAGACACCAAATTGCTGTACAGAGGACTGGTGGTGGACCCCCATCTCCTTCCGCACAACTAACAACATGGGAGGAGCAAGTTTTGGCAATACTGCATCCTGAGGTCCTCGCAGGAGTAGCAGGAGGAATGGACTCTGGTAAGTTAAATCTTTACTACCATATTCCCCCACCCCACCTGCATGCCATCACATACTCCCACCCTCACCCTCGCACCCATCACCCCAACAACCCACAGATACCCCACCAACACAACACACACATCCCAAAACCAAGCCCTGCATGTAACACCAATGCATGGACACCCATCACCCAAGCATGTCCACTACAGAGACTCACTCATGCCCCAAAATCACCAATCACACAAGGACCAAGCCAATAATGCAAGCACTGGAGTAGAGGGTCAACCACCCATTGCACACGATGGCACACACAGATACAATAATTATGCATTTACACCACAACAGGATCCTTACCCAACGTCACCGGACAGGAGGTGCCAGACATATCCAGCCCCCCCCCAGAAGAGGCCCACAGTGATGACAGCAGCTCTGCACGCCTGGATCAAGATGACCAACCCGGCCCATCAGGGACCTCGGAACAGTCGGTTCCCCTGACACTGTCACAAGCCACCACAGAGCCTCCCCCCTCAGGAAACACCAGCACAGCACCCACCCAGCGGGCCCATCCATCTGTCCCCAGGACACGTCTATCAGCAGTGTGTCCACCACTACAGGGAACCCAGGCAAACCCCCCAACCCAAGAAAATCAGGGACCTGGGGGCAGTGGGCACACGGTTCAGGGGACAGAGGTACAGGATAACAGGGAAACAGGGAGGACTGCTGTGCGACAGGGGGAGGACAGGTCCTGGGGACCAAGACTCCACGAGGCACTCTCCAACATCATTAGAGCTTACCATCATTCCCAGGAGATGATGGCAACAGTACTAGCCAAGTTTCAGTAGACCCAGCGGCTGCAGGAGGAACAGTACCTGGGGATCAGGGAGGACTTGAAGTCCATTAACACCACCCTGGACACCGTTGCAGGGGTTGACTTTCTCAACACCAGGAGGGACACAGTGGCACAACAAGGGGCTCCTGACACTAGCCTGGACGATGAACAGCCACCACCTCCGCCGGTGCTAGTGGACAGGAGGCACCACCACAGGAACAACAGAACACCAGAACCCCACCCCCTGCAGATGGAGAACCACCCCGCAAACGATCCCTGAGATCCAGGAACAAGACAGAGAACATTGCCAAGACCCCTGCCAGGAAATGAGACCCCCCTGAATGTCACCCTTCTGCCCCACTATGTCATCCTGTCCATCCTTAAACTGCCATTGCTCCACTTCCTATGCCCCTTTGGACAATGCACCTGTGAAACAAATAGACTGCACTCTGCCATGGACATTCCTCCACCATCCCCCCAGCCCATTTTACAACCCCCTCCACTTATTAGTACAGGAATAAACACACTTCAATCACAAAACAATCTGGAGTCAGTCTGTGCTTTCACAAATGTGTAATTGCAATAACTATGGAATATAGCAATGTCAATTTACTTGTTCATATACCAATGTAACACAGCTGTAGGCCAGCAGTAAACATAGTCGAGGGCACAAAGTGGGACCCAGATCTGTAAAATGGAAAGTCAAAGTGACAAGTCAGGGTCCATACACTAAATGAAAATGACAGACTAATACTAGTTCCAACAATAGTATGAGATGTGGGAAGCAGTGACATCTTCTTACCTGTGTCTCACTGGAAGTATTGCATGATGATGTTGTTTCGGTTGTCAATATCCTCTTCCTCTGCCTCCTCTTCTTCACTGTCCACAGGCTCCACAGCTGCCACAATACCATCATCTGGCCCATCCTCCTGCAGAAAAGGCACCTGGCGTCGGAAAGCCAGGTTGTTTAGCATACAGCAGGCCACGATTATCTGGAACATCTTCTTCAGTGAGTAGTATAGGGAGCCACCTGTCAGATGGAGGCACCAGAATTTGGCCTTCAGGAGGCCGAAGATGCGTTTGATCACCCTCCTAGTTTGCCCATGTGCCTCATTGTAGCGTTCCTCTGCCCTTGTCCTGGGATTCCTCACTGGGGTCAATAGCCATGACAGGTTGGGGTAACCAGAGTCACCTGCAAATGTCGAGGGACAACTGTTAGACACACACTAACCCTTAGGTACAGCCCCACACCCAGACAGCAAATTAAACTGTGTGGGGACCTTAGGCTCACCTATTATCCACACACAGTGCCTCTGGAGTTGCCCCATCAGATAAGGGATGCTGCTATTCCTCAAAATGTAAGCGTCATGGACTGAGCCAGGATACTTGGCATTCACATGGGAGATGTAATGGTCTGCCAAACACACCATCTGCACATTCATAGAATGGTAACTCTTCCGGTTTCTGTACACCTGTTCATTCCTGCGGGGGTACAAATGCCACATGTGAACCATCAATAGCACCAATGATGTTGGAGATATGTCCCAGGGCATAAAAGTCACCTTTCACTGTGGGCAAATCCTCCACCTGAGGGAAAACGATGTAGCTGCGCATGTGTTTCAGCAGGGCATACAACACTCTGGACAACACGTTAGAGAACATTGGCTGAGACATCCCTGATGCCATGGCCACTGTTGTTTGAAAAGACCCACTGGCCAGGAAATGGAGTACAGACAGGACCTGCACTAGAGGAGGTATCCCTGTGGGATGACGAATAGCTGACATCAGGTCTGGCTCCAACTGGGCACACAGTTCCAGGATTGTTGCACGATCAAGTCTGTATGTGATTATGATGTGTCTCTCTTCCATTGTCGACAGGTCCACCAGGGGTCTGTACACCGGAGGATGCCGTCATCTCATCACCTGCCCCAGCAGACGTGCCCTATGGAGGAGAACAGTGAGAGTCATACAACACTGAGGTATCACAATGTGTTATTAGCAGAAACGTTATTAATCCGCAATGTGCTGGTATCTCTATATATTCCCGGCCTAGATAGGTGTGATGCAGTTAACATCCACCCCATGTGGCCTCCTGAATTGGCGGCTGCCTGACCTATAAGGTGAGACAAGGGGATATGAGTTAACTGCACTGGCGTTCTACACCATCGCGGTGGACGGTCGAAGACCGCGGCGCAATTCTGCATTGGTTAACTTTGGGCCCTATGGGTCCCAGGAGCCAATGACGATGTACGCCAGCGGTGACAGTATGTGTTGGACCTGGCCCTTTTACAGGGTCATTCCCCAGAATTTTTTGCTTTTTGCCTCCTTATTTTTCTGACCTTTGTTGGCTGACGTTTTGACTCTGAGCACTTTTTCACTGCTAACCAGTGCTAAAGTGCATGTGCTCTCTCTTACAAATTTGGTATAATTGGATTATACCTGATTGGCATATTTAATTTACCTATAAGACCCTTGTAAAGTGGTATCCCTATACCCAGGGCCTGTAAATTAAATGCTACTAGTGGGCCTGCAGCGCTGCTTGCGCCACTCACTGAAGTAGCCTGTCCAACCTATCTAAGGTCTGCTAGCAAGCCGCTTGCGCTCCCCACGGCGCCTCTTCTTTGGTTTAGTCACCGTCGCAGCCCGGGCGCCGCATTTTGACTTCAGCGCGAGGATCGCGCTGACCCTCGTGTCCCGGGGGCACTTACTAAAGGTGAAGGAAGGAGCTTGCAAGCTCCTACCGTGTCCCCACATGACGCGCCCTTTTCAGAGCGCCCCCGGGGCACACCTCGGCTTCAATTCCTCACGCTGCTTCCCTCGCGGACGAGGGAAGGCAGAAACGCGGTTCGCGCACCGGACCGGGTGCGGCAGCCTGTGGAAGCAGGTGCAGAGCCTCATCGGAGGCCCCTGCTTCCCCGCTATCTCGTTAGGCAGCCACACCGCAGACAAGGGCGGCTGCCTCCTAGTCCTAAGCAGGACACGGGGAGAAAAGGGAATCCCTTTTCCCCCGGTCACGGCGCTAGGGGCGCAATCGCCCCATACTGCCCTAATCTTTGATGCTTTGTCCCCCCCCCTTTGGAGAGGGCCATTAGAGGCCCAGGGGGCCCCCAAGGATCACAGGTCACCAGAGGGGCCCAGCCTTTTCATTGTAGAGGGAGTGCAGACCACCCCCCTCTACCAAGAACCCCCGTTTTGCACATAGGAGCGCCGGGTGCCCCAGTGCTCATCTTTTAGGCACGAGGTGTGCCTCTCCATCAGAAAACAGGTACTTTTTAGGGAATCTGGGCTCTAGGAGCCTAGTACAGACTTTGTGATGTTTTAGATTTCCTACCTGTTTACTGTTCCTACATATATGTGCTAATGTTACTTTTTATGGGCATGTCTAGCTGATATGTATTTATCTGACTTGGGAGATATTCTCTAATGTTCCTTTTATGGGTATTTAGGAATTGTTCATGACAAGTGCATATATCTTTTACTGTAATTCCTGACTACTGCTAATGTTGCAGAATCCTGAGTACTTACGTGTTCTAATGTGACAACTGCATATTCTTGCAGAGTATTAGTAACTTGTGTAACATTCTGACAACTGCTAAGGTAGCAGGGTATTACTTACGTGTAATGTTGGTCTAATTATGTTTTGTGCAATACAGATTATTTTTACATAGCTCAGTGTTGTGTTTACTTTGTGGTGTACATTTTGCATCACGTGTGTTGTGTGTGTTGTGCAAACGCTTTACACATTGCCTCTGGGATAGGCCTGACTGCTCGTGCCACGCTAACAAGGGGGTGAGCAGGAGTTATCTTGGACGTGTAACTCCCTTGCCCTGACTAGAGTGGGTAGGTTCTGCCTGGCTGAGGTGCATTACCTAGCCAACTAGAAACCCCATTTCTAACAGTATGCACCACCGCGGACGTGACTGCCATTTTCTGTCTGTTCACTCACTTGATACCTGACCTTCAACAGGAGAGGACCTACACTGCAAATGCTGCTGTGACCTGTATCTGGAAGCGACGATGGCTCATGTGTCTTGGGAAAGGGCCCCTGCCTTCACTTCGGAGAAGTTGGAGAAACTAGTGGATGGGGTCCTCCCCCACTACATGCAACTGTACGGTCCTCCAGACAAACAGGTGAGTACACTGTGAGCATGCTGCATGGGCAATGCCTGTTTTGAGTGGTGTGGATGGAAGATACAGTGGGGGGGCTGAGGCCTACATGTGCGGATGGGGAGTGTATGTGCGTCAGGGCAAGGGTGGGAACTTGGGGGCAATGAGAATGATGGTCCGGACCGGTAATTAATTTCCTTTCCCCCATACCATTCCTCTAGGTCAGCGCCCACCAGAAGAAGGGTATTTGGCATGCCATCGCCAAGGACGTCCGGACCCTGGGGGTCTACCACAGACGGAGCACCCACTGCCGTAAAAGATGGGAGGACCTGCGCCGCTGGAGGAAGAAGACGGCGGAGGCCCAGCTGGCCTCCCAATGTGGGAGGGGTGCCCATCGCACCATGACCCCCCTGATGTTCCGGATCCTGGCGGTGGCCTATCTGGAGTTGGATGGGCGCTTGAGGGCATCACAGCAGCCACAAGGGGGTGACTACACTCTCATTCAGCTGACTCTGCGCGCATTACGAGGTGTCTGGGTGCGGGAGGTGGGCAGTGGGTTCCCCTAGGCCAGGGCGAACTTGGTATGCAAGGTCCCTTGTGAGGCAGGCCATGTGGCACCCGAAACCCACCAGTGGTAAGAGCCATCTACAACTAGTCAGGCTCCTGCGACTTCCAGGTGTGCAGCAATTGGTCTTAGGCCTTGTACCCCATGGTCAGCTGAAATTTCTAGGAACTGTCAGTGCATGGCGTAGTGCAGAGGGCTGCTCCCTTTGTGTTGTGTCCGCCAATGGTAGTGATGTTGCATGCACTGAACATGTCTTTCTTCTTCATCAGGCGGAGGAGCGTTGGCACCAGAGCAGGAGGGAGCTGCAACCCACTTGGCCCTGGAGGGCGAAACAACGGAGTCTGAAGCCACCAGTGGGACGGAGGGCGAGGGGAGCTCCACGGCGGGGACAGGAGCAGACAGCAGTGACAGCGACTCCTCCTCTGATGGGAGCTCCCTTTTGGTGGCGGGCACCTCTGTGCCCACCGCATCAACAGGTATAGCCACCACCCCCCCTACCCAGTGCGAAAAAAAGAGAAGACCCAATAACCCTAACCTGACCTGGGTACATAAACTATATATAAACAAATGAATGGTCCAAAGGTATGGATAGATTAAATATCTATTTTAGAAAAACAGTGCTCAATACTGTCTTTATGGATTCATTATTTTCCAATATGTATTTCCACTAATTATATGCAAGGCAAAAAATGACTCATTGGTGAATTATACAAGATACCATATATTTACAACAAAAAACATTACACACATGAAATCAAATACACATTTTTTACATGGTTCAACTCAGGCCAGCATCTAGCTACTCAAAGCCTCGAGGCTGGCCGTACCGTCAGTAGAGGGTTGTGCCCGACAACCTTTCTTTATAAGAAACTGGTGGTCACACTCTCAAAGTTATGATTGTAATCCACTCTGTTGCGATGATTGATAGTTCCCGTACAAGCAACTGTCAAATACCTATCTACATTTTTTGAGGTATTTTGTAGTGTATATAACGTGATTTTTTTAAACTGTTGATTTCAATTTAGAGAACACAATCTCGCCGGTATATTTGTCAACGCGTTTCGGCCTCTTCAATCGGGGCCTCATCAAGACTATCGAGGGGCAACGTCGCCTCTACAAAGATTAAAAACAAGGAGACTAACTAAAAAAGTATTTACACAATAACTTACACAAGAGAGCTAAACTTTATACATCTGTGTTGGATTATCACCACCGAATCCCTGTGCACAGAACTATTAATTACAGTGAGGCACCCACAAATGCTCCAATCTAATGTCTAAGGCACCAAAATTGTGTCCATCAATGTAGATGTAAACCACTTAAAATATCAACCTGTGTTACGTGCAAGCATGCACATGAAGTTCCCGTCAGAAGACAAACTCTGATAGGTACCTTTTAACGGTAATGGCTGTTTTCTCCGTCAAAAGGCACTACGTATTATCACATTCCGGTGCAAAATGAAAGCAAACACAAAGCCCTCATTACCATGTGTTGGAATACCAGTTAATGGAAAGTACTGAGAGTTAATCAGACTCGAGACTCACTGTGTCCCACCAGGTACGGGAAGCACTCCGTGCCTCTATACATAGACCATGCGCCCGTCCGTGACGCTTGCAATCGGGGCAGGCTATCAAAATAGAAGCATAATAGGACTCAAACAGGGAACAACTACTGGCTCGTCAAATAAACATAGTCCTAACACGTCTATGTCCAGAACTTACTTAATTACTTAGCGCAGCTTCAGCGTATAGTGGAGATTCTGGAGTGGGTGCTCCTCACCCAGCGGTACGGTAAAAATACTGCTTTCGTCTCTGCCTTGCCCGTGCTGCACTTCGCCTTAGCTGAGGCGATGTATCTTTCCATGTGAGTGCCGCGCACAGTCACTCGCGTTTATTTGAACCTAGCCGGCTACTTGACCTGACTAAGTTTGTGCAAGGGGCTGAGCGGCGGCAATATGGATTTCTAGGCTCACTCTATATAATCCTGCTCACCAGACGCTACAGTTTGCTCACTGCTCTAAGTGTGCAGGGCATACTTGATGTGTCACATTGTTGCGTATCATTAAGTAGTGCCTTAAAATCAGTATCCAAAGCTTGAAGCAGTACAGTATATCACAATATATCACAATTTGCCCACATTCAAAACCTTGTTCTCTTCAGTCGGATGCCTCCCAAACATATAAGATTTCCTTGACACAAAGATGGTTACATTAACTTTGTCCAAAGAGCACATACTGGGCACATATTTGACCATGTTACAAAGTCTCTTTTCTAGATAAGAATCTTTAGAATACTAGGTGCTCCCACCGGAGTGTTATTTCACCATCATCTAATCAATGTCCAAGTTTCGTCAATATCATTTAGCCCATCCCGGGCTGCTTGATATTTTTCTATTAACCTGGTTTCTAATTTCAGAAGTTTATTTGTTCTTGACAATCCATCTGATTTGGGTTGAACCACAGCCAGTACTGTCCATCGAATGTCTTCTACTTTGTGTTTGCACTCCATGAAATGTTCCACCAAGGGGGCTCCCTTTATATCACATTTAATTCTTGACCGGTGTTGCAGAATGGGGGTTTTAACCAGTTGGGAAGTTTGTCCTATATAGGCTTTGTCACAAGGGCACTTTATACAATAAATAACATTTTTTGTATTACAGTCAGAGAAATTGTGTTGCACATGTAACTTTCCATTAAGTATTACTTCTTTTGAATCTTGTGTATATTGGCATGCAATACATTTACAACACCTGTAGTGACCTTTCAAAGTTGGCAATTGTAGCATCGATCTCAAATTTTGCTTTGACCCATTGGTCTTTAAGACTGCATGCTTTTCTAAAAGCAAAGAGTGGTTTGTCTATATTTAGATCTTTAATGATTTTCCAGTTCCTTTCTATAATCACACGTATCTTGTTGGCTTTTGGACTGTAAGTAATGACACAAGTTAAAGGGGTTTGTTTTGATTTCACTTTGGGGATTAAGAGTGTATCCCTGGGTGTGAACCAGGCTCTTTTCGCTGCTATTTTCACCAATTGTTTGGGGCTTCCTCTGCTAATTAGTTTTTCTGTGAGTTCCCATGTATTCTGAAAATAATCTTCTTCCCCAGTACAGTTCCTCCTAATTCTCAGGAATTGGCCATATGGAAGATTTTCTTTAAGTGTTCTGGGATGACCACTAGAGAAGTGATGCAATGTATTGCGATCTGTAGGCTTTTTGAAAAGGCTGACCTCTAACTGTCCGTTCCTAGTTAGGATCCATAGGTCAAGAAAGTTAATTTTTCTTTTATCTTGATTCATAGTGAACTTAAAGTCATCTGTCCGTTCGTTCAGCCAGTTGTGGAACAGGGTGAGTTCTTCAACTGTCCCTTCCCAAATCATTAAAATGTCGTCTATATATCTATACCATTTTGTAATATGTGTTTTTAAAGGATTGGCATGTGGATAAATCCACTTTTGTTCGAAGCAGTCCATAACAAGGTTAGCAATTTCCGAAGCGAAGCTACACCCCATTGCTACTCCTTTGACCTGTAAATACAATTTTTCTTTATATTGAAAGAAATTGTGTTTCAGGCACAATGTAGCTAAGGAAGCTAAAAATTCTATGGGAGGATTGTTTGACTCAGTGTCAGTAGCTAATACTTTCCTGATGATCTCTATCGCTTCATCTTGAGGGATATTGGTATACAAAGATTCTATGTCAAAAGTAACCAATAGTTGTCTATCTTAATCAAAAGGCAGATTTTCTAGTTTGTTAATGATATCCATTGAGTCACGAACATAGGAGAGAGTCTTGGTCACAAAAGGTTTGAGGAAAACATCAACAAATTGTGCTAGGGGTTCAAGAATAGACCCACAGGCCGACACTATTGGTCTGCCTGGGGGTTTCTCTAAATTCTTGTGGATCTTGGGCAGGATGTAAAAACATGGAGTTCTACCTTCATTCTGATTAAGGAATTCGAACTCCTTTTTACTGATCCATCTCTGCTCCCAGGCTTCAGACGTAATAACCTCAATTTGGGATCTGACTTGTTTAGGAGTGCTAGCTTCAATTTCCTGAGAGTGTAATATATTACTAAGTTGTCTCATGACTTCTACATTATATTGTTCTAGGTCGCAAATGACTATCCCACCTCCTTTGTCAGCTGGTTTAATTATGATGTCTTTTTTCTTGGCCAAGTTGGATATGGCTTCTTTTTCTACTTTAGAACAATTATCCTTAAAGTAGATCTTTTTAGTATTAAGTAAGTCCAATTCTTTAAGTACTGTATCTTCGAAGACTTTTACCTCTAACGGCATGTCATTTCTTTCTGTCAAGAAAGTGGATATAGGTCTTAGTCCACTCTTGTTGGCTTCCAGCACCGCCCTCCCAGCAGCCCCTCAGCGTATGTCCCATGCCTGCTCACCCAGGAGGGTGGGCATCTTCTTCGCCCCAGGCACCTCAGGCCCTGCCCCAGTGAGCCCTGCTGCCCTCAGTGAGGAGGCTATTGACCTCCTGAGATCCCTCACTGTTGGGCAATCTACCATTGTAAATGCCATCCAGGGTGTACAGAGGCATATGCAACAAACAAATGCATACCTGGCGGGCATTCATTCTGGGCAGGCAGCCCAACAGAGAGCATTTCAGGCTCTGGCCCCAGCACTGATGGCAGCCATTGCTCCTGTGTCCAGCCTCCCCCCTCCAACTTCCTCCACCCAGACCCAATCCCCTGTACCTCAGCCTTTCCCAAGCACACCATCAGACCAGCATGCACACTCATCAACAAACAAGAGCGGCTCAGGCAAACATAAGCACCACACATCCCACAGGCACTCACACAAGCACCATCCCCATGCAGACACAGCAACATCCACTGCCTCCACTGTGTCCCCCTCCACCACGTCCGCCTCCTCCCTCCCTGTCTCGTCTCCACTCACACCTGCGTGCACTACATCCTCAGCCACTGCCTCCATCACCAGCACGCCCATCACCACACACCGCTCACGTGCACTCACCACCCCCACTACCATTCACACATCCCCAGTGTCCTCTCCCAGTGTGTCAGGGAGCGCTCCTCTCAAAGTACACAAACGCAGACACACACCCAGCCAACAGCCATCCACTTCACAACAGCCTCCGGCCCATGCACCTTCACCCAAATTCAGCAGACGTACACCTCCTACAACCACTACCTCTACCTCCACTCCCAAACCCCCTCCATCTTCCCGTCCCAGTGTGTCTAAAAAACTCTTCCTGGCTAACTTTGACCTTTTCCCTACACCTCCCCACCGTCCTTCCCTTAGGGCCAGGCTTTCCAGGTCCCAGCCCAGCACCTCAGCCACCATATCCCCAGACACAGTGGTGCCAGCAACTGCGGGGTCATGGAGTGCGCCACCCATCAGGCTGCCAGTGTGCCATGTACCAAGGGCAAGGACATTCCGCCACCTGCCAAGGTGAAAAAGGAGCCCACATCCCTGAGGGAGAAGCCGAAAGTACCAGCCACCAAGGGCTTGGCAAAAACCAAAGGGGATAGTGGCAAGACAACTGCGGCACCATCAAAGCTGGGAAGGGCCAAAAGCTGAAGAGCAGGTCAGGAGAGGGCATGATGGCACCGACTGAGGGACCAGTGTCACTCTTTCTGTCCACGACCACCCCAACCTGTACTGCGGCAAACACCGCTAGCTGCCCTGCCACCATAACCGCCACCTGCACCGCCACCTGCACTGCCCCTGGCCCATCTACAGCCTCAACGACAGTCCCCAGCCTCTTCCCCAGTGGGCAGCCATCCGAGGCTGCAGGAGACATCCTGCTGTGTCCCTCAGCAGGTGCTGACCCATGCACCACTGCCAGCACCGCCGCAAAAGACACCGCCGCAAGCACCTGCACCGCCCCGGCATATCTACAGCCTCAGCAACAGTCCCCAGCCCCTTCCCCAGTGGGCAGCCATCCGAGGCTGCAGGAGACGTCCTGTTGTGTCCCTCAGCAGGTGCTGACCCATGCACCGCCACAAGCACCGCCGCAACAGACACCGCCACAAGCACCGGCACGACAGACACCGCCGCAAGCACCACTACCGGCCCCACGGCATCCTCGGACACAGGCACCACTGCTGACATGGCTACCATCCCCAGTGTTCAGTCGTTTGAGGCTGGAGGAGAGGTCCTGGACCCTGGGCAGCTTCCATGAGGCATTTCTTCCATCACTGTTTGCACCTGCAGGTGGAAGGCGCAGCCGCAGCGGTGTGGGTTATGTCGCTGCCTCCATGGCGTATCATGCTACCTGAACCTTGTGGCACACACTCCCAGGTGATGGAATTGTACCGGCCACACTGCACATGGAGCACTCTGGGCACCATGCCCCCTCCAGAACCTGTGGAGAGATACATCCACTACCTCAGTCTTTGGCAGGATGAAGCACTCTGGGCACCGGGCCCCCTCCAGAACCAGTGGAGACTGTTATCCACTTGAGAGACTGTGACTTTGCACTCCCCAGGATAAAGCAGTGGGCAAACCACCCACTAAAGAGACTTGAGAGACTGTGGCTTTGAACTCCCTAGGATAAAGCAGTGGGCAAACCACCCACTGGAGAGACTTGAGAGACTGTGGGCAAACCACCCACTGGAGAGACTTGAGAGACTGTGGCTTTGCACTCCCCAGGATAAAGCAGTGGGAAAACCACCCACTGGAGAGACTTGAGAGACTGTGGGCAAACCACCCACTGGAGAGATTTGAGAGACTGTGACTTTGCACTCCCCAGGATAAAGCAGTGGGTAAAACACCCACTGGAGAGACTTGAGAGACTGTGGCTTTGCACTCCCCAGGATTCTGCAATGGGCATGGAGACCCCTCGTGCAGCAGTGGCGATGTGTGTTCATCAGGCTGAGGTGCCCCCCTCCCCCTGAGGTGCCTGTATATTTTCGATCTTATGCCCCAGCAGTGTTCTCTCCGTTTCCAGTCAGGTATCATGTTTGTGCCTCGCCCATGCATTTTGGGTCCAGTGGTCCACGGACAGTGATTAGTACACTATCCGGACTTGTGTAGTTGGTGTACATATTTGTATATACTGAATTTGGACTTTTGACTAATGGATTTTAATGATTACAATCATTATAATCATTTCCTTTTGTCCTTGCGTTCTTCTAGGGGGTGGGGGATGTATATGTAAAGTTGCTGCATGTATTTGTGTGTATGTTGTTGTGGGTGAGGGTGGGGGTGTTGCGTGTGTGTGTCACTCTCTTTCCCCCCCTCCTGTGTTGTAGGTGCAGTACTCACCGTGGTCGCCGCCGCCGCCGTTCGTACTCCTGGTAGAAGAGGAGGTAAACCAACATGGGGAACACCTGAAGTTCGGGCTCCATGGCGTCCTGGTTCCTCGTTGGATGTCGAGAGGTGAGTGTTTTCCCTTCTGTGTACTGTTTCCGCTGTGCTTTTGATAGCGTTGGTTCCGCCCCGGAAAAGGTGGCGGATAGGCCTCTTGTAATACAGTGGGCGGTACTTTGTCTTCCGCCTGTCTGTTGGTGGTGTCCGCCACGCTGTTTGTTTCTACCTCCGTGGCGGTCGGAGTGTTAAAGTGGCTGTCTATGTTGGCGGTTTCCGCCACGGTCGTAATCCCATTTTTTTTGCCGCCGGCCTGTTTGCGGTATTACCGCCGCTTTAACACTGACCGCCAGGGTTGTAATGAGGGCCTATGTCTTTGCAGGTGAGGTTACAGAAACAAACAGTCAGAAAGAGAAATAATTTATTTAGAAAAAGCAAAAAAGCCAATCTAGGAGACATTAAACTCAAACTGCTCCTAGATTTGGGATTGTAGTGTTCAACAAATCACTATGGGCCAGATGTATCATAACGGCCCTTTGCGATTCGGAAATATCGATTTTTAAGAAATCGCTATTTCCGACTCGCAAAGTGCCATGTATCACATTTGCGATTCGGTAATAGCGATTTCTTAAAAATCGCAAATGCTATTACCGAATCGCAATTTGTGATACCGGCCCCATTCGCAGCTATGGGCCTGTTGGCCCATAACTGTGAATTTTTTGCATTTCCAAAATTGAGATTTCTGAACCAGAAATCGCAATTTTGGAAATGGAAAACCCTAGGGTGCTGGGGGCCTAACGCCCCCTCTGCTGCACCCCAACATTTTTTGGGGGGACATGTAAGGTGCACACATGCCAAAAGGGCATGTGTGCTTTACATGTACAATTTAAAAATGCATTTTAAATGCATTTTTAAATTTTGCACCAGGTTACCACCTGGTTTCTTTTCATGGTATTTTGCATGTGCAAAATGCCATTCTGCGAAAAATCGCAATTTGCGTTTTTTTGCCGCATCTCCTTGCGATGTGGATTTTGCGAATCGCAATTTGCGACTCGCAAAACCAGGTCGCAACGCAAATAATCACAATTTTTGCGATTTCTTAAGTTTGGACTGCGAATGCCTTTCATGCATCGCAGACCACTTTTTTGCACTCGCAAACGGCCGAATTTTGCGATTCGCACCGTTTGCGAGTGCAAAAAAGTTTCATACATCTGACCCTATATTGCACTGCAAAAACACAAGTAAAGGTCTCTCATCTTGTAATGCGTGCATAAAAATATGAATCCTTTAAGTATATTTGTTTATTTCGGCTACTTTTGATTTGTAAAATTATAGCATGTTAAAAAGGATAATCAACACATCAAATTAGGTATTGGGAATTAAGTTGCAAAATGCAAATTTATATTGTCACATATTTTCACCACTTTTTAGCATATGTTCTTAATTATATTGCAATTTTTCTATTAGAAACCACCTGAATAAGTAGGAAAATGGGCAATCATGTACAAAGCCAATATTAATGTGCTTTGAGATTCTATGGATGTAACCTGCTTTTAATATACACCGTTCTTATCAAAAACTTATTTTTCTTTGTTTTCCACTCTGAGCCCATCTGGCTAAAATATGTGTCACTGATCTATTTGGAGTGTAAATACACTTAGGCGCAAACTGTAAACGAAACTTTTTTATTTTAAACTTGTCATGCAAGAAATGAATATGTTAGGGAAAATAATATAATTATGTATTTTGATTCCCTTCCTATATTTCCTAGAATGTTACAGAGTGGAAAATAGTTTGCATTCCTTCGCAATTACTTCACTTTAAAATTGAGAAGGTTGCTTACGACTCATTTTGTTTTCACAGACAATTAGGTACCAGCTACAATTGAAAAGGTGATCCCTTTTACAGTCGAAATGCACCTTATCCCTTAGTAATACCTCATTTCCGTTTTCAACTTTTATTCGGTGAAATTTCTGGATGAAAAATACTGTAAATCATAGTTTTCCTGTTACATTTGTAAACCCATTTCCTTCTGAAAATTCTGCTACTGGTGCAATCACGACTATTTATGTCTGAAAGTCCCACAGTGTACTAGGAAAGGACAGGAATGGAGAAACTTGACATAATAAATGTAGAGGCCAATAATGTGTTGATGACTTGTGGTTTTATCAACAGAGCAGTAACCTGGAACACCTCACCCCGCCTCCCTGAATATCGCTTACAAAATATTATTTGATCACAATATTGTGGTCGGTAAAAATATTGTCAGTCCCATAATATTGTGGGGGGAGAATAATAGGGTCAGTCTATTGTTTGTTTTCCTTGTCAATAAGATCCGTTTACAAAATACAGTTTATATTGTGGTTAAAAAAATCATTGATGTGTTTTTATGCCATTATTTTATTTAATCATTATGTATCAGCCTGTTAACATATCTATGCACTTTACATTTGTATTATGTGATTTATTGTTTGGGTTTTGAGCAGTGTCCTTATTTTAAATGTTAGTTAAGTACTATGAAATTAACATTATGAAATCATTTTCCTAGTTAATTTATCAATACATTTAATTATATTGTTATGTGTATTTGTACAGTGCACAGCTTACCCCAGAGAGTATCCTGGTGCTGAAGCAGAAGTTGTATAAGCTGTGCCATGGTTGGGGCTAGGGGAAAAGCCAGGTCTTCACTCTCTTTACAGAATTCAAGAACTGAAGAAGAGACAGTGATGTGCAAGGGCAGATCTTTCCTGTTAAGATCGCAGATAATGTGAAAAAGGAATACAGAAGTGGTCTCAAAGGCTGTAATAAAACAAAGTGGAATCTTACTGAAGAAATCCTTAACACTGCTATTGCAGGAATTTGTTTGCAGTGATTCCGCATCCAAGATGGTGGTCACTGTTGACAAGGATGTCATAAAGTGAACAAGATATTATAATTTTTTTTGCAAGAATTGGAAATTTCATATAAAACTCTTTTGTGGTAGCAACCATCTTGATTCTTCAATATGAAAGGAGAGAGTGAAGTGAATCTGCCAAGAGTGTTGTTAACCTTTTAGCTGCTGGGTCTCCGCCACCCTGTGCTGATCGTTTTTTGGCTGTTCGGGGTAGTTCATGCTTAGGTCTTCATAACTTTTTGTCCACATAAGCAATCCACGCCAAATGTGAGTCCTTTTTTTCTAAAATCTTAGGGATTCTAAAGGTACCCAGAGTATGTGGGTTCCCCTAGAGGAGACCAGGAAATTAGCCAAAATACAGCTAAAATTTAGTTTTTTCAGAAAAATGACAATAAAGAGCTGCAGAACAAAGCATCCGTTTCTTTCTGTGAAAATGACATCAACAAAGGCTTTGCAGTGCTAAAATCACCAACTTCCCAGCTTTCAGGAACAGGCAGACTTGAATCAGAACATTTATTTTTCAACACAATTTTGGAATTTTACTGGGACATACCCCAGGACAGAAATGGGTGTGAAACCAATGCTGTATCCCGGATAACTAAACATTTCTGAAAAGAAGACACAATTCTGAATTCAGCAAGGGTTCATATGTGTAGATCCTACAAGGTTTAGAAAATATTGAAATTGAGGGGAAGAAAATAGCCATTTCTTTCAATGTTTTCTTCTATAACCTTTTCCAGCTATGGCAGATTTTTTAAAGCAATATATTGTTATGTCTGCTGGACTCTTCTAGTTGGGGGGTATAAAGGGCTTGTAGGTTCATCAAAAATGCTAGGTAACCAGAGCCAATAAATGAGCTGCCCCTTGCAATGGGTTTTCATTGCATATCTGGTATACAGCAATTCATTTGCTGAAATATAAAGAGTAAAAAATAGGTATCAAGGAAACCTTTGTATTTCCAAAATGGGCACAAGATAAGGTGTTGAGAAGCAGTGGTTAATTGCACATCTCTGAATTCCGAGGTCTCCATACTAGCATGTGAGTTATAGGACTTTTCTCAAATAGACTTCTTTTTTACACACTGTTTTACAATTGGAAGGAACACATGTAGGGAAAGACAAGTGGCAATAACACTCGTTTTCTATTCTGTCTTCCCCCAAGTCTCCTGATAAAAATGGTACCTCACTTGTGTGGGTAGGCCTAATTCCCGCGACAAGAAACACAACATGGACACATCACATTTTTACATTGAAATCTGACGTGTTCTTTGGAAAGTGCCTAGCTGTGGAATTTGGCCTCTAGCTCAGACGGCACCTAGGAAAACCTAGCAAACCTGGACATTTATAAAACAAGACACCTAGGGGAACTCAGACTGGGGTGACTGGTGGAACTCTCACCAGGTTCTGTTACCCAGAATCCTTTGCAAACCACAAAATTCGACAAAAAACACTTTTTTCTCACATCTTGGTGACAGAAAGTTCTGGAATCTGAGAGGAGCCACAAATTTCTTTCCACTCAGCATTCCCCCAAGTCTTCTGATAAAAATGGTATCTCACTTATGAGGGTAGGCCTAGTGCCTGTGTCAGGAATGGATCACACAATGGTCAATGTTAGTCCTTACATGAGGGCAACTGTTGACCCTGGGGTGATCCTTTCCTGACGCAGGCACTAGATACAGGCACTCAAGTGGGTTAGCACTTTAATAAGGATGGGCGGGGAAACACTGGGTGGTGGGAATTTTGTGGATCCCAGCATATTCCTGTAGGTTGTGTGACAGAAATGCAAGAATCTTTATTCAATATGTCACCTTTGCAGGGTATTCTGGGTAAGGCAACTTTGGGGAATCCACACAAGTCACATCTCTGTGGAGTCCCCTGGGTTTTTAGTTTCCAGAAATGTCTGGGATTTGGTAGGTTTCCCTATACTGGAACCAAAAACGCAGGTGCCCGCCTTACAAAACCAGGTTGTTTTGTGATAAATATTTTTGATGTCCCCACAATGCAATTTGGGCAGTGGAATTTGGGGCTGAACTAAACTGGAAAGCTCCCAAGAGAGCACTCTCTCTGTGCTTACTGCCACATCCACATGCACCTGCTCTCTGAGTTGTGGTAACCCACTATTGTCCCGCTGCAGAGACTGCGCTTGCGAACGGACAACAGGACTGTCCTCATCACCTCTCTCAGAGTCACTGGAAGAGGAGTTGTCAGAAAAATCACTCCCAGAGTCTGTGCCACTGTCCTATCCCTCAGATGATGTCTCAGTATCCGCAGTGTCAGTCCCTGATCCTATGTCAGAGCTGTCCTCTATAACCCGAGTTAGGCTTGAGCAGCAGTTATCCAACGAGATGCCATTTCCGCTACTGGCTAAACTGTCGCTCTAAAACACGAGCCTACGTAGACAGTCACAAAATTGCTGGTGAGTGTGCGTGAGATGTGTGCAATAGTAAAGGACAGTCACCTTACCTTTGTTTTTTCCTCAATCAGCACGTTCTCTCAAGACACTCAAAAAACAAAAAAGTCTTCACCTTGCCACATACCAATCGTCACAGTCTTTAGCGCCTCTTGCGCCCAGTCCAGTAATCATTATTGGTGTTCCCACTCCCATGACTTCCTCCTCAGATTCTCTGACTACCACCCAGCAAAAGTGCCCTTCATTTCTCCATAGTCCCCTTTGCCAATACATTTCATTTGTATTATAGCGCAAGTAATGGCTGGCTTTACTAATCCACTCAGCTATTTACATAAAATACAAATTTGATCGGTACAGTAGGCATATAAACCTTCTGCGCTACTTTATGGCATAAAAACTGCAATGAGACAAAAGTCAGACCCTTTTTGTAGCAGAAACAAAATCACAAGACTTACTTGACTTTTTTATGTCTGCCTAAATGCTACAGTTGAAACGCCTCAGTTGAAGTAGTGCATTGCTTCGAAAATGTAAGCTGCAGCTGCAAGAGAACTGGTGGCGAATATATATATATGAATATGTATATGTAAAGAGATCACTTTTATATGTGGGTGTGGTTTGACTAGAGGCAGATCGCAGCCCCCAGGGAAACCACACATGCATTGACAAAACATATTAAAAAAAAAAAGATATGCCCCTCAGGTGGCCGGCCTGTTTCCAGAGGGGCCGACCTCCCAAATGAATTCCCTGGTGTCTAGTGGGGTTTCCTGGCCCTCAATCTCAGATGCGCTGTGATCGAGGGCCAGGAAACCATTTCAGGAATGCCTCATTTCAAAGGGGATAATCTCCCCTTTCAAACAAGGCCTTCCCGAGTGGTGGGGAGGCCTATTTGAGCCCATTTTCCCCACTGGAGCATGAAGCGGCCTTACCTGCTGCTTCCTGCTCTGGTGGGGAAAGCAACTGTGGTGTCAGCGCGCCTCACGACCTGCTGAACTCACAAAAGGGCATGTGGGGGCGAGACACGGAAGCTCTTCCATGTCTCCTGGTGGTTTTTTAAATAAAAAAAATCCTCTGGTGCATCCCCTCCCTGGTGTCAGCCACTGGTCATGACCAGCACAAGGTGGGTAGTCCGGGCGTCGGCACCAAAGGGGTTAATGCACCTCCTATGAAACTGTAACATTTAGGCCCATATTTATACTTTTTTTACGCCACATTTGCGTTCTTTTTTTATGCAAAAGCGGTGCAAACTTTCAAAATACAATTGCATTTTGTAAGTTTGCACTGTTTTTGCGTAAAAAAGTGGGGCAAATGCAGCACTAAAAAAGTACAAATATGGGCCTTAATTTTTTCTAGAGGGTATTAGAAGTAGAGTGATTTATTTAACGCACCTTTTATTATTCACTCTAGAGAGAATGTCAGCATAAAAAATAATCACTGACATATATTTTGTCTGGAGATACAGATAAATGTGATAAGAAAATGAAGGACAGTAGCTAAAAAGTGGAGTTTGAAACCAAGTATTAGTTTTCTTCAAAATATAATAATGTTAGAATCTGGCGTATCAAAGCAGTCAAAAGGAAACTGATGAGATACATTTTCTTTTGTAGACCACAATGCAGAAGCTGGGGTTACTAAAATGTAGCTCATATGAAGAAAGCCTCACACTCGCTATTTTTCTCTCATAATCCGTTTCCCTTTTCCCTTGGGTATTCATGATTGACATTTGATTCATGTGAACCTGTAGTTTGGGAGTTGAAGCAAACTTTGGTGTATTCATGGTAGTTTTGCAGAACAAAGAATTCTGCTAATTTGCCAGAGTTCATGACAGTTCCAGGTTTTAGGACGAGTGTTAGAATTGGCCCTTTCTACAGGGTTATCCCCAGACTATTTGCCTTCCTCCTCCTTCTATTCTGGCCTTCTTTTTATTGGCTTTAGGACTCTGTGCACTTTACCACTGCTAACCAGAGCTAAAGTGCTTCTTGTCTCTCCTCAAAATATAGCAATATTGGCTTCTCCATAATTGGCATTTATAATTTACTTGTAACACCCGAATAAAATCCACTATATGTGCCCAGGGCATGTAAATTAGATGCTACTAGTAGGCTCATAACCCTGATTGTGCCACCGAAACCCTGAAACATGTTTCAGACTCACCACTGCAGAGCCTGGGTGGGCAGTTTAAACTGCCATTTCGACCTTGCAAGTGCACCTACTTGCCAGGACCAAACTTTCCTTTTTATTACATATAAGTCACCCTTAAGGTAGGCCCTGGTAAGATCCTAGGGGAGGGTGCAGTGTATTTAAAAGGTTGGACATGTACTTTTAAGTGTAACATGTCTAAGGAGTGAAAAGCTCTTAAAATCATTTTTCACTACTGCAAGGCCTATCTCTCCCATTGGTTTTAAGTGTAATTTCCCATGGGGAGTGGATAGAAAGTTTAGGGTTTGGTGTCTCTGGACTTACAATTTACAAGCACATTTTTTTGAAAAAAATTGGTTTTCAATTTGAGGATCTGAAAATGTCACGTTTAGAAAGTTGCCGTTTTTTTACTTTAACCATCCTGTACCAATGCCTGTCTATAAATGCACGTCTGGGTTGAGGTGAAAGCTGGACTTTGTGCTTTTTGGAAGGAAGGAGATGACCCTGTAGTACCTCTGCATTCAGTAAAGGAAGGGCAGGGACCGTATGAGGATCGAAGACCTTTATGATGTATCCTCTAGTTCAAAGGCACATTTGGATATAAGTACTGGACCCTTGACACCTCCAATTCAGTTCACTTTGAGGTCTAGTGGAGACTTTGTGACAAAGAGGAGCTGTGTTGTCAGGAAGGACTACCGCACTGCTAATTGCTTTGCTCTGTTGGCCTGCTGCCTGCTGATTGTTGTGCTGGCAGGGAGGACTGCTACTTTGAAACCTGATCTGCTGCGTTGGCCTGCTGCCTACTGCCTCTAGCAGTGAAACAGGATTGAACCTGCTCTCTATAACCTTTAAACCCAAGTGATTCCAACAGCTTGTAGGCTTGCCCCCTGTTTTAGAAGTCTCAGGGTCATCAAAGAATTTACCTGCATCCACACAGCAGTGGATGCATCTTAAGGTCGGAGTTTATAACCTTACTTACTAATGCATGCCCGAGCTGCAGATGAGCTCTGCGCTCGTGCTTTATTGTTTCCAGGGCACACACCTCCATTCTGAACTGTATTACCATCTGCACACACAACTTCCCAGTGCCGTACCTGAGGCCACTGACTGCCACTGAAGAGGTGCCAAAGTTTCGAGGGATGCCCCTTACAGCACTGTTCCCCCGCTCTCGTGTTGCTTAAGTAAATATATTCCAAGGCTGACGAATCAGCTGGGGTAATTCTCCGCTCCAAAGTTGACTATTCACCTGCAGGAGAACTCTGCTGATGAGTGCTGTTTGATCATCAGAACACCAAGAGCAGTCCTGCATGGCTGAAACATTAGCTCCTTCTTGCTAGTGGAAATCTCTGGTAACATGGGCTCAAACCAAGAGGGTGTCACCCTTGTACGTTCCAAAAGGAAGGCACAGTTCACAACTGTAGCGCACTGCATTTTCACAGGCGTCTCAATTATCGAGTACCTGGAAGCAAGGGAGCGAGCGAGGTTTCTCGGTTGTACCGTGAGTTACAGAGGTGGAGCTTGCTGTCAGAGAGGTGAAGACTTTCCCTATGGCAAAGTGGCAACAATTTCCATGGCACTGTTGATGCTGCTTTTGATGTAGTCATTTAATGTGGAGAGTTTGGTAGCTCTGATTTGGTGAGACTGAATTTGTAGATGCTTTTGTTGGTGTTGTTCTGACTTTGTTGCAATATGCATTCAAATTGCTTTAATTGGCATTAGCTGAACCTGCATTCTTGTATGTACAAGGTTAATTGTGGTCTGGTCCTCGTGACTCTGTTGGCTTGGAGAGAAGCTGAGATATCTGTGCAGGCGTTGATCCACGCACTGAAGATAAAGATGGATCGGGGGAGATAGTTGTTGTGTCAAGGCCAGTGATGTAAGAGTTTGGAAGACCAGGGTGCTTTTGAAAAACTTGTTCTTTCAGTCCTGGTGTGGGTTTCTTTATTGTGATGTTGCTGAAGCTGGTGAAGATGATGTTCAGTGGCATATGTGGGCCCTTCCACTCGCTTGGTTAGTCTGAGCTTAAACAGGGCCTTTCAGAGTTTGGTCGTTTTAGGACAGTGAGGTCCTGGAGGTGGTAATTGAGATCACAGAGGAGGATGAAGTCACTGAAGTCAAGGATTAAGAGGATTAAGAAGTCAGTTATGATGCTGCTGAAGTTGGTGTATGGTCTGGCAGAACGGTAGACAAGGGTGCTGCTCAGAGTGTAGTTGACAGTGATGAGCAGTTTGAAGGCCGCATGTTTCATGTTGCTGTGGTTGCTTTCTGATGTGGTGGAGACTTATAAGGATTTTGATGATAATAGCAATCTGCCTCTTGGCCTGTTTGCCCTGTCCTGTTTTATGAGCCTTTATCTGTCATGTCGATTTTGGTCAGTCACGCGCTGGTGAGAAAGAGTAGGTCAGGTGAGCAGACATGTACAGGTTCCACTTTTCGGTGGTGTGTTTAGGGATGGAGCAAATGTTGAGAAGGCAGGACTGGGAGGGTTATGATGTACTGAGGGTCGGGTCTGTTGAGTACATTTGAAGTATAAGGTGCATGGGGGAGTTAGCTAAAAAATGAAAACAATTACAATAATTTAAAAATGTTTTTTTAAGAAATTGAAAAGGAAAAAATAGTTTTCATAATTTCACTTTTTTAAGTTTAAGTTTGGTGGACTATTGTACAGAACTTAGGAACATTTGTTTAAATAAATGTAGGGCTTCAAGTGTCAAGTTGTGTTTTGTACGATTGTGATTATGTATATGTCAGTGTTTTCCGATTCAGCCACCAGGTGGAGATGCTTGAAGACCTGCGGTGAGCCTGCTTCCATCATGAACATTAGTTTGGAACTTGTGCTGTGTTTCAGATGTTCCTTCAACAATGATTTCACAGATTCTTTTGGAAATTAGATCCACCACAGATTCCATTCGAGGCTTAGCTTATCAACCACTAATGTAAGGTCTAGAGCAAGATCAAAGTATTATGATACATGGGACTCTGTGTCTCCATTTTCATGATGCCTATGTGCTCCCTTATGTGAACTCCTGCCACGTCCTGAAATACAATCGGATTCTTGTTCCACTCAGGAGTTTCATTTTGTTGACTGGTTGCTTCCTGAAACTTCAGTTCACTCCTTCAGGTAATAGAGCTGGAAGAGGGATTTTTAAAGCTCTCACCTGCAATGTGCTACAGCTAGCTCACAAACTTTCTGAATTCTAATCACCATGTAAGCTGGGAGGAGGAATTTTAGTCTGGCTTCTGCATTCAGAATTTGTGCTTCAACTATGGTTATGTGGAGCACCTGCTTTCTGCTCTAGTTACAAACACTGCTACTTCCTTGAAATTATGAAGAGAGTCCTGATTCCTGCCACTGCTTTTGCAGTTTCATGTTGTACTGAGCTGTCATGTGCAGCATTGTGTTGTATGTGTTTTCCTTGTTCCACAGTCTCACTTTTCTTTCTGTCTATCCTCTCTAGCCTTCTATCCTGATTTCTGTGTTTTTCCTGTTGGAATTCAGACCACATATCCCTTGGGTAGGCAAAGGCTCCTTTTGTTTACTTGCTCTGATTTTCTATGTATCAGCAGTGCATTACTTATTTCATTGCCTCTTGGGTACCTTGAATTTCTTGTTCTGAATCCTATTTCCACTTTCCATGTACCAGTAGGAGATTACATGTTCCACTGCGTACTGAGTACATTCTTGAATTCCTTCTTCTGCCAGCAGGACCTTTCTTGATCCAGTGCCTGCTGCGGACATCTTCAAATTCCTTGTTCTGAATCAAAGTTCCAGTTTCTATGTACCTACAGCATATTACTTGCCCCAGTGCCTGTTGGGTACAGCCTGCTCTTGATTCCTGTCTTTCTGTCCTTGATTTCTGAAGCCCGGTTAATTAATTCTTGACTTGGGTTTCACCTTGTCTCCTTGCTCTCTTGTCTGTTCTGTATTCTGGTTAATCTTTCCATCTGGTATTCTGTTCTATTCCAAATTTGGTCCATATTATTATTGAACCAGAACACCCTAGCCCTAAATAGGCAATTTCTGGGATCTATCATTTTCTGAATACATGTGTGCTGGAGTTAAAATAGTAAACATGCACTATCCCTAATATATGCTCTTTTAGCTATATAAGTGAAACCCCCATATGCACAATCCACAATAAACCTTGCATTGTGGTTAGGATATTAAATCTTACCCTGTGAGACTTCATTTAGAATAGTAATTTTAACCCACTCAAAATGCATGTATTTTCTCCAATGTTTGTGGGACTAGAGTTTTAGATTATAAAATGTGACCTCCACCCGAAATTGATAACGTTTGAAGGACTGTGGTTAGCATAATAAATCTTACTTCCTTGATAGGCTTTTTAAGCTTTACTAGGGTGGCAATTAAAATAGTTGTTAGAAAATGGTTGTTAGTTGGGAAGGATGTGAGTCCTATACAACTAATAAGTCCCCAAATCCTTTAGGGTCAATCATACAATCCCAATAAGTTTAATTTAGGAAAATGTAACAGGTATGCAGCAACATTAAAACAGTTACAAAGTCAAAATGCAACATAATAAAGAAATCCCACAAACAATTTGTAAAACAATTGAAGAAACATCTAATAAGACAAATTACACTAACCTGCTAAAACCCAAAGGGGCTTCATAAAGATGAGTTTTTAAAGTTGTAGGGCCTACATTGGCATGAAAAGTAAACTTCCAATCAGAAATCATTGTTCATGTTTGAATGGATCTAGGTGCACCTTCAGGAATACAGTGATTGAGCAGAAGTGAGATACAATAAACATGTTATCTTGGTTATTTTTTTTTACTATCTCACTTAGGCTAGAAATGGAAGCCAATGTCATACAGAGGGGCAAGGCTACAGACTGTATCCAGAGAAGCCCTCTTTAAGTCAGATAGCCATAGGGTGATGTCCTGCTAAAACTTTGGGTTTTGGCAAGGAAAGCTCTGAGTGTGAAAATTAAACTTTTGTGATCAACAAAGCCCTTTCTTGATACCTTCACCTTGTCAAGATGTCTACCTTTGGACTCAGGGACAAATGTAATTGCTAGCAACGAAGGAGCTCTGTCACAACAGAACATAGGTCCCTCCTCCCTACCCTGATTCCAAAGTGGCCCACCTGTCTGATTTATATGTGGGCAGGGCATAAGTATTGCTACAGTGGTGATGAAAAATGGTCCTCTCTGAAGGGTCAACACAAGCTTTTTGCCTTCCTCCTACTCTTTTTCTGACCTCATTTGCGTTGGATTTAGGACCCTGGGCACTTTACCACTGCTAACCAGTGCTAAGGTACATGTGCTCTCTCCCTAAACATGGTAATATTGGTTCATATCCAACTGGCATAGTTATTTTACTTGTACATCCCTACTACATGTGCCCAGGGCCTGTAATTAAATGCTACTAGTGGGCCCACAGCACTGATTGTGCAACCCACATAAGTAGCCCCTTAACAATGTCTCAGACTTGCCATTGCAAGGCCTGAGAGTGCAGTTTCACTGTCACTACAACTTGGCATTTTAACTACTTGCCAAGCCTTAAACTCCCCTTTTATTAAATGTAAGTCACCCCTAAGGTAGGACCTAGGTAGTCCACAGGGCAAGGTGCTCTGTAAGTAAAAGGCAGGACAGATACTTCTAAGTTTTAAATGCCCTGGTAATGAAAAACTCATTTTTCACTTCTATGAAGCCTGCTCCTCTCATGGTCCAGCAATGGAAATTCCCTTATATACTTTTAAGTGGTAATTTCAGATCTGAAAGGAGTTGCATTGTCTTGTTTGGTCTGGTTGGAATGACAGTGCAAAATCCTACTTACTGGTGAAGTTGGAGGTTACATTACTATTCTAGAAATGTCACTTTAAGAAAGTAGGTATTTCTCAGAACTTACTGCTCCCTGTGACTTGCAGCCTGTTTCCAATCCACATCTGGTCTGTGCTGGTTGACAGCTCCCCTTGTGCATTCCACACAGAGAGTCATAAACACAGGACACTCAGCTGCATCTACATTCAGCTGCATACTGATGGTTCTTCCTGGGCAGGAAGGGTGGAGAGGCTCTCACTTACACTTCAACGGCCAGTGGCCTGCCCTCACACATAGGACTCATGATCCCCCACAGGGCTTCTTGCAGACAGGGCTGGGTGAGAGGGAAACCTGTGCACTTCAAAACCACTCTGAAGTTTCCCCCACTTTAAAGGCACTTTTGGGTATATATACTGGGTCTGTTACCCCAACAAATCAGACCCTTCTGGACATAGAACTGGACTCTGTCAAGGGGACTGATGTGCTGCCCAAACAACTCATCTTGACTGCTTGGTGAAAGGATTGCTGTCTTACTTGTTGCCCTGCTGCCTGCTGGCCCCTGACTCTGCTGGAAGGACTCTGCCTTCCCCCACAAGTGCTCTCCAAAGGCATAAACTGAGGTTGCCTCTTGTTCTGAAGTCCCAGGGCCAACAAAGACTTGATCTAAGAGAAGAACGTCCACCACCTTTGAAAATCAATGCAACGCCTGAAAAATTAAACTCTTGAAGCAATGCAGCACCTGTTTCGTCTTTGGAGAACCACTGCATTGCCTGCCAGATCGATGCAATGCCTATTGCCTCTTCACAACGCATTCTGAATTTACCACGCATCACTCTGGGCATCATAATATCCCCACATAGCAGTGAGAAAACAAGGCTGCGCACCCGAAAAAATTACATTTCATCTTGCTGCGTGAAAAGAAACAATGCATCACCTTTGCTGCACCGGAAAGACAGATGCATCACTTTACTTTCTGATGCATCTCCTCCTCTGCAGCCCTCTGCGTTGTTATTTTTGACTTGTGCACATTGTCTTCTAAGTTAAGCCTGCTTGCTCTGTGCCAAGCTACCAAAGGGTGAGCGCATAATAGTTTAGGTTGTGTTGTGACTTACCCTGACTAGGATTGTGGTCCCTACTTGGACAGGGTGCACACATCTGCCAACTAGAGATCCAATTTCTAACCAGTGCTGACTATTCTATCATTGCCATTATCAAAACTTCTCAGACAGCCTGACCGAGCAAAGGCAATCAGAGAATAGGATGTAAGTACATCAACCCAATTAGGAATAGTAGCTTTTTACAGTCTGTCACTGCAAAACAAACCCTGTAAGGGGCAGCAAAAAGCAATAAATGCCCCCCTCACCTTGGTAGATGGATCCACGGTAAAGAAGGCATTATTGTTTTTTTTTTTTTTTTTTAAAGAAAATCCTCCTTTAGGATTTTCTTTTTGAAAGTAAAAAATAAATTAGTTTGGTGCAAGGCTCCATCATGTTGATGGAGCCCTGCACAAAACAGTAAAAAGTATTGACAGGAACCGCTGGGACAGCATTTCCTGTCAATCATTTAGAAATAATCTCTGCGTGGTGGCTTTTTATACTGTAAATACTACAAGAGTAATCGCCGTCATGGTGACTGAGTAATTTGCTCCATTGTCCTTGCAGAGATACGAGCCTCTTGCTGAAATTTAAATATGCCCTTTAGTCTCTTTTTTAAAGCTCAAAATGTTCTTGCATAGCAAGTCTGAAGTTGTATTAGACGAGGTCTTTTTAAAACCGAACACTTTTGTCACAAGGTCTGAGTGAAGCACCAGAAACTTGGAAGTCCCAACTTTTCAAACACTCTAGGGTAGTTCCACTTTGCCTCTTCTGTGGGTCTGTAGACATAACGGACAGAACTTGGGGGCCTGAACACACTCCAGCAGAGGCCACTAGCAAGGATCGGCCCTGGTCTAGTTGTATCTGACCAAGTGGTCACTCTAAGAATAGGCCTCTTTCAGCTTTTGATGTCCTTGATACCACACAGAATGTCTGCTGAATGGACCTTGGAGTTCACTTCTCAGTGAGAAGGAGGTCCAACCGTTCAGGTCTCCACACAAACTCCGGACAACAGGCCCAGTCATCTTGACACTGCTTTCCTGTCACAGGTCCAAAGTTTGCTCTGAGGAGCTAGGGGTCGCTAGTCAGTGGGAGTTGGTGGGGTGACTTCTAAACCCTCACTGGCCAATGGGAAAAGCATTTCTAAGGACAAACCTTCCTCACATTTGCAGCACATACAGTTTGTCTCACTCCAAGCTATCTCACAGTATACCATTCTCAGTAAAATCAAACATGGCAAAATCTATCTTCACCTGGAGGGTGGTTGTGGCACACTGATGGGTAATGATCAGTTTTCTTTCCCTTACCGACTCTAAACTGGTTCTGGGACTGGCTGCCTCCTCTAAGGCTAAGGCTAAAGTGTATTTTGGGATCAACAGACCATTCATCTTCAGACCTCCTTCATCATTAAACTATAGAACTACAGGTTTCCCCTGGTCCCTTTAAGTTAGTGAAGTTCCTGTACAACTCAAAGCTGTCCTGCTTTGGTTAAGCTGGATAATATCCCTCCTCTATCCTGCCTGGCCACAGTCATCATGTCTTCTCTATCAGCAGTATTTCACACCTCATTAAAGCAGCACTGACAGGCATCAGGCAGGGAAAGAATAACTTTTTCATAGTTAAAGTTCCTTTGTCTTTTATCAACAAATCCAACTTCACAATCAAATTGGATTTTTAATGACTATAAAAATCAGTGGTTGAACAATCCCAGTAGCTTATTCCAGACCAAAGGTACATAATTAGCTCATTAATGGTGTGTCAGCTTTTTTTAACGGTGTGTCAGTGAAAATAGCATTTGGGGGTAGTCAGTGTAGGAACATGTAAATATTTATTTCTTACATATTCCAATTTTATTTACCAGGCACCCTATCTTGTGGGATATCAGACTTATATTTCAGTGACTTATTCAGTATTTAAAAGAAATGCTTCTCTTGCATAAAAATGATTTATGTTGAAAGGTCAAACTGCAGGTCTAAAAGGTGAATGAGACCAAGCTACACATATAGGCCTGAAGCGCAATTTTCCTTGTCAGTCTGGGAAATGGAATACATGCCACAGTCCATAGGTGACATTCAGATTTCTTTGATGTTGTGTATTTTCTTACACAATACGAAGTGACCTTACTGGATAGTTAAATATGCCAATTGGGAATTAGCCTATGGTTTACCATGATTTAGGTTCAGAGCACACACACTGGGGACTGGACAGCAATACACTAATGTTCAAGGTTCAATATTCAGCACTTTGAGTGGACAAGAAAATTTGTGTATTTCCATGCAAACAGGCACATTTTATCATTTTATTACACTATTCAATCTCACCCCTCTGATTATGCACTTTTTCATAGTGTTTGCAGCAGTGCAGTTGGAATAGTAATTCTCACTCCAAGGTGTCTGTACATTCCACAATATTTGTATAACTTGAGTTATACAAATAGTTATATCACCTTTTTTGTGGATGCACCAACTGAGGACCCCAGATCTAACAGCAGTGAGAATATTTTCCATATTTCACGAAACCCACAATATGATGATTAAGTGATACAGTAGGCCTGTGAAAAGAAGAATGGAGAAGAACAGTGACAATGGCTATCTTCACATGGACTGCAAGGCTTAATCTGTACTACTGAAGTGAAGATATCTAAAATCCCAAATATGTTTGATTCACAATTATTTATTTAAAATTATAATATTATTTATAATTATAATTTCAATATATATTTGAAGCATTTAACTTTAAGTGTTACCTATGATATCCTTGCTAACACTCTGAGAGCACTTGAAAGGTAAATTTACATGCTAAAAGTCACCTATGTGTATATTTACCTTTGCACCTAGGTGTAAATTTACAGTGTTTTGGTTGTCATTACTTCATGGTATTGATTAACATGTAAATGGAGGCTTACAGGTCTCTCCCATTGGAAATAGGGATTGGACACATCTAATACTTATCGCAAGTGTAAAGCTACTGCCAATAACTTTTTATATGTAGGTATAGATTACCACCAGCAGAGTGGACACCCCCACCATTGGTTCAGACAAGAATGGAAAAAATGATAACGATTATTAGTTAAATATATATATATAAAAAAAAGAGCGTGCAGAAAGCATTTTTATGGGTGATTTGGTGCAACTGCATTCAGCACTTTGTGACAAATGTAGTGCTATATTGACAATTGGTCCCACAGGACTCCCATGGGATGCCAGTTGTGACAAAAATAAAAAATAAAAAGCATTGTGATCGGTGGAGATGGCTATTTTCCCCCATTAACAAGCATGGTCACATGGAACTTTGGCTGGTTGCAACATGAAGTGCAATATTGCAGCTGCCATTACAGGAAACAGGGATCAAATTTTTGTGTTTTGAACTTAAAATAAAAATAACATGGAGGGACAAACTACCATGGACAAATTTATCAAAACAAAATGTGCTGCTGTTCTGTGGTACTCATGTGGGATTAATTGATACCTCCCATTTGGTCCTGAAGAACTCAGGGAGGATCCAGCTCGGACTCTTATGTGGTCCCATGAGAGTACCAAAGTACAGTGAAAAAATTAAAGAGAGAAAATGAAAAATGGGGTGTGAGAGTCTGTGGGGCACTGGCTGCCTGCAAGTGTTTTCCTGACTGGGAGGGGATGGTTTGGATCTGTGGCCATCCTTATGCTGTGCACAGCTCAAGTCTGTGTGCAGCTGAGAGTTGGCAATCCACAGGGTTTGGTGGAAGGCCTGGCAGAAAGCCAAAGGCCATTTCAAGTGAAGATTTGTCCACCCACAGTGGTTTGGGCACAGGGCCTTCCCGCAGTGCAACCCTTCGGCCAACCACATGCTGTGCATGGCCAAGGGCCAGATTGGGCTCAGGGTCATACTGCAGGCTAAGGTTTGTGTCCAACCCTCCATAGCACACAGTCAAAAGGTATGGCCAGTAGGGAGTTAGGGGAATACAAACCTAAGAAATTCACTGAAAAAGACAAAAGTTAAAGTGATGTTATAGATAGGTATGGTAATACAATCTTACTGTATGATAAAAGCACCCAGAAATATAATGAAAAAGCCAAAAATCTAAGTGATGTAATAGTTAGGTGTAATAATGATTTCTAACTATATGTTTGAAAAAATCTAGAAATTTTGTGAGAAAACCAAAGGTTAAAGTGACATTATAGTTAGGCCTAGTAATAATGTAAAAAACTATTTTTTCAGAAACACTGAAATTTACCAGTTATACTTTACTGAACGAACTATAATTTAAGCTAATGCCATGCACTGCCTTTTACTGCACGTATCTCATCACTTGTAACAAGTTCAATGTGATCATTGATGACATCACTGGTGACATATCAAATCACACCATTGATACCATTGATGGCAGGAGTACACTTCCAAGACCCCAGGACCTCAGGAAGAATACATAGGGACGTGTATGGTGTCAGGCCAAATGCAACAGAAAGTCCAGTCCAGGTCTAGTTGCCACTGGTCAGCTGGAGATAAGCTTAATCATCACTGGAGATGTTTCTTTCCTTGAATTTCAAGTGGAGGGGGGTCCAGCATCCTCATGTCCTTCTCATAGGTCAGAAAGATAAGTGCAGTAGGTTCAGCCAGTTCAGTTTGTCTGGTATCCTCTTGCAAATCCAGTACTGTTCTGAGAAAGTCTAAGTGCAGGTTTAGCTTTGTAGGGCTTACCAGCCTAGGGGTGTGGGACACTCTGTGACACTCCTAGTTTCTCTCTGACCAATGAAGTAAAGGTTCCTAAGCCCTGACTTTCACACTTTTGCAGACGTTCCTGTTTACTTCACTGCAAGCAACCCCAAAATGTAATGTATCAGGGTAAATCCAAGATGGCAAATGTGTTTGGCCACACTAAACATGGGCTCAGAGACTGGTGATGTGAGTGAGGAGTATACTATTGTAATCCTAGTGTCCTCTGACATCTAACATCAAAATCCTGTCAAGCAGGCATGGTGTTAAAAACAAACCCAGAGACAGAATTCTGTTAAGGCAATAGCAGGGTCCTTCAGCAACCCCACAAGATATGCCCTGGCATTCTTTCTCTAATTCATGTCTGCTAAAGTGTTACATGCAGCTCAGCAGACCTGTCACACAGAATTTGACACTGTGGTGTTAACAGAATATTCACAGTACCTACCCTCTATATTCTATTGAAATAAGAGGAGTCATGTTTGCCCATTAAGGTCTCCCTATTTTGTGTTTGTGTGTACAATTGCACACCACTTTCACACCTTTTCCTGGGCTGAGCACAAACTGGGAGATAGCAGAGGCTAAGGCTAATTAGCTTTCAGCTCGTCAGGCAAGTAAAAGGTAACTTTGTAATAGATGTTTTTTCTTGAGAACAATTAAAAGTCCAAATTAGCCATTGAATTGTATTTTCAATACCTATTCAAAATAATGGTTTAACTATTTTTCTGGCATACAGTATTAGTACTTTTATTTGTGGCCTGGTTTTCCACATAGGACATCTGGGCTTGCTACAGTGAAAATAGATTGCAGGGCCTTGTCACTGAAGGGATATGGTATAATAACTTTTCTACATATCCTACTCTTAAATGCTATGCACCCTAGCTTGTGAACTACAAGACATACATATATTTAAAAAAGAGACTTTATAACTATTAAAAAAGATCATTTTAACAAGTTGCCCACTCTAGTAATTGGGATACAACAGTAGCCCAGATGACATGCCTTCTTTTGTCACTATAGTGGATGGTGCAGTAGATGTTGCAGGCCACAGGTGGCATTTTAACTTTCTATGCTGTACTTGTATTACAGTGGCAAGGCCCCAAAAGCCATTTTCATTGTAACAAAGTCCGCTGTTCCATAGGAAAGCATTTGGATATATTATTAAAATTAAATAGTGTTTTCTCCACTTAGGAAACATCCTTACTGCCTAAAGCCCATACAAACCCATTTGCATGCGCTTCCAACTGCTACCCAGGAGCTGAGCAGCCCTTTGATAAGGTGTGAACTTGCTGAACTAAAGGCCTTGGTCCACTGACAGGATGACCATTTTTGGCAGTGCCCACATCCGTAAATAAATGTACAGGGCCTATGTGAACACCTTGACCTGTCCCATCCTTTGTTCCTATAGTCAGCCAAGCACTAATCCAAGTGGAAGAGGAGCTGCCTCTAGAACCAGTTGTCAGTGACAACACAAAAGGATTTATTCATTTCACTAGCACACATCTAGGGTGGGCAAAGGAGCTCTGCACAAAGGAAGAGTTGTTCTGCCAAGTTCAAATTTTGCAGAGATGGGTACTGGGATTATTTGCTTTAGCAAACACAGGAAAATCTGCAAAAATAGGCAGGGTTACCCTAAGAAAAAATTTGCCCTATTGGTTAGGGAGAAGCCAGGAGTCACTCCCACCCACAGGCTAGTTCCTGGCATAAATGTGACACCACAGGGCAACCTCTTCAGAACACTAATGGACCTGTGGAGGGCAGAAGAAGGTCTGGACCTGCGTTTGAGACCTGTGAGGAGACCTCTATGGCTATACCTGATCCCACTCGTACCCAGGACAAAGAAGTGGACTCCAAGGGAATTTGGCTGTCTTCCTGTGAAGCACAGGAACACATAAGCTGCAAGAAACCAATTTTTTGGAACAGCTAGCTGACCAGTGTTATCTGGATCAGCTTTGGACCCTGCTGCTGTCTTGTGTCAGAGTGAGTCCTGATCTTCAAGTACCGTTTGTGAGGTCCTGGATCCCTTGGCTGTTGTCCGAGTGTACTTCTCCTGCTTAGCCCTGAAACTTTTGACTTAAAAATGTGTTGCCAACTTTTGTTCTAAAGAACTGTTGAGGGACCAGCCTGCCAGTTGATCCACTGAGAGTGCATTGCCGGTGGGCCTGACTTCTCTGCAGATCCTGCTAGGTTCCAGTCTGCATCAGCAAATCATTTTCAGTTGGACAGTCTCCAAATGGCATCCAACAACGTCAATCCCCATTTAGCTGCAATCTGTAATCTTGCTCTGCTGAGGAAATTGATCTTCTAGAAAAGAGCCTACAACTAAAGATAGAAATCTTGAGCGGTTCCAATATCAAGTAGCATTTGTTGGACATTAATGACTTTCTGGGCTCCAACTCTGAACTTTTCCTGCTCAGAGATTTTCCTGCCTTCCTCAACAGTTTCACCAAGATCTGATCCTTCATCAACTTGTCATTGATGATCCCATCCTCAGTTACAGCCTGCACCCTTTCCCCAGTGAGGACTCTCCCTTCTCTAAAATTATCTAAGTGTGAAGATAACTTTCTGACTGGGACAAATCCAATGCGAGTATCCCACAATCATCTATCATGGTCAGACATAAACTTTCCCTATGTCCAAGTCTATTAAGCAGTTGCCTTCAAGTGACTCTTTGCACTTAATGGAAATATTTTATTTTAACATTTGAAAAATCATATCTCTGGTTCCCCTTATTAGATTTTTGTCGTTTTATATATCAAAATCTCTATCTATATACATTGGAGTGGAATTTATATTATGTTAAGTTTTTTACTTTTTTACCTGTTTTGGTACTTCTAAATGCTTTGCACGCTTTCCTAAATGAACAATGTCAGCTCTTTATCATAACTACTAGGCACTGACCTTCAATTACTGAAAACGTTACCTGACTAACAAGAACGGGGACACTATTGATGAATAGGAACATTATTACTGGTGGGGGACTAGAATCAATGCAACTAACAGTCTTCTTTCTCACAATATTTAACTGTGTCCATATATGTTCTTGCTTCATCCAATCTATCTTTTCATTCATACATGATCTAATCTTTACTATTCTATTGACATTTCACATTCCTTTCACTGTTGTCTTCCCACATTACTCTGTCTCTGTATTCCCCAAACATTGGAATTTGCCCATCAAACTGTTAATTGCCCTCCTACTATTGTGAACTTGAAAATGCTCCTTTCCCTCCAATGATTGGTACATTTTCTGAAGCTAAATTGTAGCTGACATATGGAGACGTTTTTCAGACATTTTATACCATTATTTTGTGAGTGCAAAACACAGTATTTAAACCTGTATAGACCTGATACAGAAAGTTATTTTAATGCATATTTTGAATTTATTTGTCTAATTCTGGTGGATTATGGATAAAGGTATCTGTTATTTGGTTAGCACAAATTGAGCCAAAACACAATTGAGCAATGCGAAGGGTCAAAGGCAAGGATACAGTTAACAACGGACTGGAAGGGTAACTGGTTTCTGAGAGCAGAAGTGTGAATATATATATACAAATATATATATATCAAAGAGAGAATCCTGTGTTTCTTCCAGCGCTCGCCTATCGAGGTTGGTGCTCAGTCAATGGGCACAGGACCCATTTTAAATTCACGCCAAAAACAATTAAAAATCTGGCACTCCTTGCAAAACAATGGCCTTCATTAATAATGAAGGCCATTGTTTTGCAAGGAGTGACAGATTTTGAATTGTTTTTGGCGTAAATATATATATATATATATACATATATATATATATATATATATATATATATATGTGTGTACAAGATTAAATTCATATTTTATATTCACAAAGATTTACTCACATGCGCTTATATATGATAAATGTCCTTAACAAAACCTCCTTTACAATCCAGACGTTTTCTACACAAGGGTAACCACGCTTGCCTAAAAAATGCATGGCTTTTTTTGTGCCTAAACCACTCGTGCTGAACTACGCACATGTGTGTTTAAGGCACAGAAAAAGCCATGTGATGTTCGGGAGAGGACGCGAAGGAGGCGGTGAGGACTGGGGTGGGACAGGGGTGGGGTGGATTAAGGGTTTGAGGTGGGGGTTTGAGTATTTTTTTTTAATTGAGGGCTTAGTGTGGGGTAGTTAATTTTTAAAGGGATGGGGACAAGTTTAAGGAAGGGAGGGAGGAGGGAAGAGAGAAGAGGAGGAAGGATTGTGAGAGGGAGGATGTATTGAGTTAAGTGGGGTGGGCAGGGTTGGTGGGTAGTTTTTAGTGGTGGGGTGGATTTAGGGCATAAAGTGGGTGAGAGCATCGGAGTACTTTAGTTTTTAGGGCCGGGTGGGGGGTCAGGATAGTTTTATTTTAGGGCTTACGGTGGGTAAGGGATCGGGTAATTTACTTATTTGTTTTAGAACTCAGGGTGGTTGGGAGTGTCGGGGTAGTTTAGTTTTTAGGTCTGGGGATGCTGGGGTGGGTTTCTTTAGGGCTCAGGCTGGGTGGGGGGTGGGTAGTTTACTTTTCCGGGGCAGGAGTGGGGGAGACAGGATAGGCTTCTTTTAGGGCTCAGGGTGGGTGGGGGTGTCAGGATAGTTTAGTTTTATGGGGCAGAGGTGGATAGTTTTTTTTAATGTTCAGGGCAGGGGGGGTTGGGGTACTTTAGTTTATAGGGGTGGGGTGGTAGGTTGTAATAGTATTCTTTTAAGGGCTAATTTGGGGTAGATTAGATATTAGGTGTGGGATTAGTTTTGGGCTTCAGGGCAGAACCACACATGCCATTTCTCATGCGTTTCCAACCATGCCTTTACTAGGCATGTTTTTACAACTAAAATCGATGTAAAAGCATGCATGGTGAAGGCATGCATGGAAACGACACGGTCGTGTTCTGACTGCGCTGTTAAGGCATGAGTTGTTCCGGCATGCATGGTTCCATCATACAACCGGTTATATACCACTATAGAGTGCAACATTGGGAGTGTGAGCGAAGCTGCTCAATGGAGCTGCATGAGATCATTCCTAGATGGTGATACATTGTAAAGAGGGTGAGCACTCAAGGGCTCACTACTTTATAGATGTTCAAAACCTTTGTAAAGGACATGTCCAACCTGAACATGGTCAGACATTTGTATTCTTGTAGAAATAAGAAGGTAAAAATTGCGGCCATGTGAGGGAAGGTGCTGCTACCCCAGAAAATTTAATGTATTGTCTAGGGAAGGAAAATAGAGTTGTTAAGTGCAATTTTATTACTTTGAAGTAATTATGAATGCATAAATACATTTTATTTCTTTAACATAGCTAAAATGCCTCCTCCATGGGGTTCTTCTAGTTAAAAAAAAAATCCTCTTTGGTCAGTGAAACTGTGAAATTCCTGAAATTTGTCATTAAATCCGAAAAGTTTGTAATTTACTCTGAACGTAGGAATATTTACAAACGTGGTTCACCTGAATTTTGACTTCTACCTTGTGTGCCACAATGTTGACCATTATGTGACTATGTTGACATTATATCGTGTGAAATGCTAACAAGCTAATTGTAAAATGGTCCACTGAAAACCCACATTGAAGTGTATTCATAGTACACTAGGGATCTAATAAGGTACAGTATAGATGTTTTAATCATAGCATAACCATTTATTTTGATTTCATATGTTTCATGTTAATAGAGAATAGTGTTCTTGAAATGATAATGAATTACTTAATTAATGTGATGAAAATGCAATAGGCTAATGTTGAAAAATGTACTTTCCTGTTATACCTAATGACGTGTATTAAAAAAGTTATTTAATTTCACATTAACTGTAACATGGTGTTAAACAAAGATTTATCAACAACAATCCCAGAAATAAGATGTTATATGTGCCCTACTTAGCCTGAATAATTGTGCCATTTTGACTTTGTCTTAGTTAGCCTAGGTGAGGCCTGAAAGGTCTTCTTCATGAATTGTGTGAGAAATTGTAATTTCTTTCAGACTTTGTTTACATAAATTGTTAGCTTAGAAATAAATGCCCTATTGTTTTACACACAGAGGCCCATATTTATACTTTTTGACGCAAAACTGCGCGAACGCAGTTTTGCGCCAAAAAAATTAGCGCCGGCTAACGCCATTCTGAAGCGCCATCCGGGCGCCGTATTTATTGAATGGCGTTAGCCGGCGTTAGACGACCGGCGCAGCCTGGTGTGCGTGAAAAAAAACCACGTACACCAGGCAGCGCCGGCGTAGGGAAAAATGGCGTTTGGGCGTCTAAAAACGGGGCAAGTCAGGCTGAGGCAAAAAAAACGTCTTAACCCGATTTGCGCCATTTTTTTACGACGCCCATCCCCCATTGAAATGACTCCTGTCTTAGCAAAGACAGGAGTCATGCCCCCTTGCCCAATGGCCATGCCCAGGGGACTTCTGTCCCCTGGGCATGGTCATTGGGCATAGTGGCATGTAGGGGGGCACAAATCAGGCCCCCCTATGCCACAAAAAAATAAAAATAAAAATACTTACCACAACTTACCTTCTCTTCCCTGGGGTGGGACCCTCCATCATTGGGTGTCCTCCTGGGGTGGGCAAGAGTGGCAGGGGGTGTCCCTGGGGGCTTGGGAGGGCACCTCTGGGCTCATTCTGAGCCCACAGGTCCCTTAACGCCTGCCCTGACCCAGGTGCTAAAATCCGGCGCAAATGCGGGTTTTTTAGACCCGTCCACTCCTGGGCGTCATTTTTGCCCGGGAGTAAAAATCCGACGCAATAGCATCGCAGTCATTTTTTTAGACGGGAACGCCTACCTTGCATATCATTAACGCAAGGAAGGTGTTCACGCAAAAAAATGACGCTAACTCCATGAACTTTGGCGCCAGACGCGTCTAACGCCAAAGTATAAATATGGAGTTAGTTTTGCGTCGAATTTGCGTCGAAAAAAACGACGCAAATTCGGCGCAAACGGAGTATAAATATGCCCCAGAGAGCTTGAAAAAGTGTCCTTGAAGCTGGTACACCAAGAAACTTAGCATATGGATACTGTAAATTGTGTACAGTTGTCCAAGAGCAAATATGGATTCTTTCCCATAATGGCATGAGGAATCTTTCCTGAAGTTGCAGATGCCTGTTGTATGGTGTGCTATAATTAGACAATTAAGTCTTCTGAATCATGCGATGCTATCTATGGATAAATCATCTTTGACTTTGGACTTTAATTTACAGTTTCCCAGTTGTATTTGGAGCAGATCCCATTCAAACTTGGCACTTGCTTCTTTGCTTGGACTTTGAGAGGTATAGACCTCTTTGCTCTTACCCCAACTGCTTAGCTGAGAGAACTTAGACTTTTTCTGACCCATGAGAAGACTCTGGACCAAGCTTCTGACATACTGACACCTTCCCTTTCTCTTTTTACCTACATTTTGCCAACATTAGATAGCTTAGTATTGAACCAGATGTCATTTTTCCAAATTCTTTTTGTCTTCCATTTTCTTTATATTTTTGTCCCTTTGTTTGTAGCCCAGCCTATATAAATTGGAAACTGTGTACCTTCAAGGGATCTCCAGTGCTTGGAGAACTAAACTGGTGATGGGGATTTGCAAATGTTCAGAAATAATTACACCTATTTTCCGAGCATTATGTTCTTGTGCTTTTGTTCTATATTGCACTGATGGTGTTTAGTCCTTGGATGTTAGGTACACTTCTTCCAGAGATTGGGACATTCCATTGTAATATTGTATCTTTATATTCTTGTCTTAAGGATTGTCTACATTAACTTGAGTTTGTAATAAAACCTTAAAGCTTTAATTTCCACCTGTGTTTTCTTTTCCTTGTGTGACGAAATTGGCCAAACAAGTATTTAATTGTTGAAATTGTTGGTGTGTTACAAGTCTTATAAACTCTTGCTTGAGTGAAATGATTCAATCGAGCTATTTAGAGCAGTACTGAACAGCGCTCCACCATATCTAAATTATAACATGTTTTAGGATTAGGCCAGTTATTTGAAATTTAGCAAAATCTAAAATATAGAATTGCTGTCAAAGTTTTCTTTAAAATTTATCCCCTGCCTGTTTGGAAAACATAGGCAATTCTTTTGAACTGCTGTCACGGCATGCATTGTTCAAATGTGAAATGGGATTTAAATGCATGCTTTGTAAAATCAGACCTGCACAAATGTTTACAAAGCGTATATCCAACACAAGTCTGTCTTTTTAGCAATCTCCTGTGTCCTGGATCAGACCCCTACAGTGAAGTGTTTGGTTGCTGTCTGTTTGATATTGAATTAACATGTGCATGGAAATTCTATTTTCATTAGCATTACACTCTTTTTATCCCGATACAGATTTACTGCGGGAGTCCCGATCAAATTGGATTTGAAAGACAATTTGACAGTAGGGTGCCTTGGAGACATATTGAAAGGAAACCCCAAGCCACTTTGTTAAGTTAAGTCAGTATAACCTTTTCAACCAATTAATATTTTCTGCTGAAGAGTTCTCAGATGCAGTGGATTGCTTCACATAAACTGGAGACAGGTAGGTAACATTTAATAGTTGTTTTTCAGGATGATGTGACACTTATCAATAACCCTTCGAATCTGTAATGTTGTATTATAGGCTCGCTGCAGACACATCCTCATAAATGAGTATTCAGCGGAAGCAGGTGAAGTGCGTCATTAACACAGTAAAATATGCAGACACAGAACACAAATGTACTATGCTGTTAATGAAGAAATTGCAGAACAAAGAAGCAGCAGCTTTGGAAAAAGATGACTTGAATCTTAGAAAAATAAAGTTTTGAGCATGTCTGAAAGCACAGAAAACTGATGTAACCATTGAATGATGCCCTTCTGATTTCAAACTCTCTCTATTGCAGGAAATGATTTAAATAGGCCGTTGTAATACATGGTGGTGGAAGCATTTCCTTTAAAAACACTCCAAAGTGGTCAGCATCAGTTCTTCGTCGATTCCCTTTCTCTTATTGTAGCAGTTACCTCCACTAGCACATTTGCTGTTGCTGTGAAAAAACTCTGTGTCCCTCGCTGAAGAATCGTGTGTTTTGTTCAAAATCCTATCACACGATTCACAATGAAACTTGTAAATGAATGAGGGGGGTTTGGTAGATGGAGTTTACTCCACTGGGGCGGCAGAGGACATTACCTTTGCCATCCCAAGGAACCGCTGCCTGCCTAGTTTAGAAATGTTGGCTGGTGTCACAGACGTCCTCTAGCAAGTGTTTCCTGGCGGTGTTCGACAGCAAAAAAAAGGTATTACACCATCCACAATAAACAGGGTTGTCAATGTAATGCCCTTCCTGTGGTAGCCCCTACTCCATCAGGCCATCGGAGCATGTATTCAGTGGAAGAAGTCAATAGGGCCTTAGAAAACCTAAGGACATTTGGAGTTATTTGTAGCAGAAAATGCTTATGCTAAAGCACAGGAGCAAGATGCCAGCTGCTTCTGTCTGTTGCTGTTCTTGTTCTGTTCCATTTAGCAATATTTTCTAAGTGCAAAATATGTTCTTGGATGTATTTTGCATCAAGAAAATAGTGCTACATGCAGAGTTTTGCTCCTTGCGCAATTCTGCATAATCTCATGTAATTTTGCTGTAATTTCATTTAATTATACTAAAGCAAATTATGAGAGTTATTCCCACACCTAATGATCTTGACCTCCATAAAAAAAGATTGAACTAGAAAATAGACACTTTGATTGGGACAGTCAAATTGGTGAACTCTACCTCCTCTACATGGTGGTCTGCTTGAATCGCACTTAGGTCAACAGCGCACAATAGCCCATATTTATACTTTTTTAGCAATTGTATTTTGTAAGTTTGTGCCGCCTTTGCATCAAAAAATTACGCAAATGCGCGCTAAAAAAGTATAAATATGGGCCAATGAATTTTGACTGCTGCTTTACTTCTGGTGGTTTGCTTTCCTTTTTTAAATGTATTCCTCTGGTCCCCAATGTTGGATTTTAGGTGTTTTGGTGTACATTTTCTTCTTGTTTTCTTTTTAATTTTTAGAAATTGGTTATGGGGTTTTTATTGTGTTCTTTTTTTACTTCTTGAAAGTTTTCAGTTTGCAATATTCTTTGTACATTTCCTAAATTAATCCTATCTCCTCTGTGCTATAGCTACCAGGGGTTGAGCCAAGGTTTAAATTGTTGAAAATGTGTTTGACCGTGCATACTTGTGGAACTTATTACTTGGGTATGTGTAGCAAATGACAATTTTTTATGTGATGTCCCTCAGAAGTTTCCCTATTTTTTTTGCTGGTCTTAGAACTTTGGGCACTATAATCCTGCTAACCAATAGCAAAATACATGTGCCCTCCCTTTGAAGAGGGTTGAATAGGCACATTCCTCATTGTCACACTTAACCTGCCTACATGTCCCTAATATATGGTGTAGAAAGTACACCAGTGCCTGGAAGTTAACATCCACTAGTGGACTGCAACACCTATTGTGCCATCCGGTACAGTGATAGGACAAACATAACTTCGTGTCTAGCCTGTGTAGCCTGACTGCTGTATTACAAACCCTGCAGTATGACCTGTTAAATAACACTTTTTGAAAGGAGAAATATTTTATTTTAAATATTATTACATCACCTATACGTAGGCTTTACAGCCTACAAAGTAGATTGCATGGTATCCAAGAGAAGGACAGGTAGAAATGCAATGTTACCATGCCGCTATAGGGACTAGGGTCAAATGCTATTTTTACAGTGGGAGGCCTATCTGTCCTATGTTGAAAACGAGAGTAAGGATTACAATACTAATACTGTATCTTGGAAAGAACACCAGCTAAACATAAGTAAACAACTACTAGTAATGGGTAATAAAAATCTGATCCAATGGTGAAGTAAGATTTTTAATAATTGTTAAGGAACCAAAACGTTTAGAAATGTAATCTTTACCTGACTGAACTGGCAGAAGGCTAATTAGCATATGTGCCTGCCAATTCTGTGCTCTGCCTTGAATGGCTGTGAAACAAAGTGTGAAAGGACTCCAGGAGCAAATAGGCTGACATGAATAGGCAAAGGTGACTCCCCTGAACTCCACGGAATAGGCAGTATGGGGACTGTTGGCATCCTTTTTGACACTACACAGCGACATTCTGCTTGACAGACCTGTTGAGCCACCTGTAACACCTGGTGCATGCTTGGAATGGGAAAACCAGGATACCAAGACAATTCTTGTGGCTCCTCTGTCTGGTTGCTGAAGGACCCTACTTCGAATACCAGACTTCTGACAGTTGAGGGTACAATGCTTGCCTCAAACTGGACTTATGTATAAGATGTTGGAGGATAATAGGTTCACCATAATACAGGCGCCACATACATTCTGAGCCCTCAGACCACAATTTGAGTGTGGCTGAAGGGTTTTGCCATCTATATTCCTTGGCACATTGAACTTTGGGCCTGTTTGTAGGGAGAAAAATATGCACTACTACAAAAGTAGGTAGGTCAGGGCCTGGAACGTTTACCCAATTGGTTAAGGAGGAGTCAGGAGTCAACCCCAGCCACCACCAGCCGCTACCTTGTGCCATGCTCAAATACACCATCACAAAAGCAAAAAGAGTTTGGGCTTTAGGCTACTTGTGGTCCAGCACACACCTGCCACTATCTAAATAATTCAATAACAAAGTTTTGTGCTATTCTGTGATTAATTGAGTACTGTGAAGCAGAAGTATAAGAGGGCCAGTGTGTTTTCGTGAGTGCTTGCTTTTTGTATGCATTGAAATGCATAATTCATGGATGGACAGCATCCTATGCCTAGTATCTGGCAACTTTTACATTTTGCATTTGTCAATGGTACAGCTGTTCCAGCTTCCCGGTAAAAATGATATTGCCTAGGGCTGTTTGATTAAGACTCTTTGCTGGACGGTGATTGGACACTGTAACTTTGACTCTATATGGAATTCATTTGACACATGTTATATAGATTTCCACTGCTCTTTTATTAGGGATATGGAAAATTGTTCTTTGTGTAATGCACTCCCACCTGGAGTCTGATTATCAAACAAAATCTTGCCTCCTTGGTGGAACAGGCATGACTAATAAGGCAGTTAGATAGTCCGGTGCTGAAGGAAGACAGGGGTGTGTCTCCACACCATTGCTTATGAGAGATGGGGCTAGGCCTTAAATGTTAGAGCCCACATGTATGACAAAATGTGAGTTAAGCCCCTAGGACGATGTAAGATTGGGGTACAGCACTGATTGGAGAGACCCAGTGGCTGCAGGAAGGGGGAATATATGCTCATCATAGCCAAAGTGAAACTCGGGAGCTAGGCAGAGTGTGAGCGCCACTTGCAAGGGGAACCCAATGATGATAGAGCAGCATCTGTGATTGGTTAATACTGGGCACCCTCCCAGTTAGGACTGGGAGCTGTGAAAGTACTCGGGACAAAATTACATGAATGAAGAGAGGACCTTATAAGCCTGACCTTACAAAGATCATAGGGAACTGCAAAGAAACATGATACACCTTTTAAAAAATATTAAGGCTGGCATCCCAAGACACCATCTGCTCCAAAGACAGTGGGCTAATGAGATGGGCAGACTGTAACTAGCCAAGAAACACACTACTAGCAAGGACACTTGCCAGAACCATGGCCATCCAAACATAAAAGAAACTGCATTAAACTCAATTCAATGAGATGAGTCAAAGTTCCTACTAGCTGGATACAATACTGTAGGCAATCCTGGTGAACAGAGAAGATTTTGAGGTGACTGTTGCTTCTTTTGCACTTCATCTGGGTCTGGCGCTCCCCCTTCTTCACCATGATTTCTTAGAGCAGTTCCGAATTAATGTCACCCATTCGCTCCATAGGAATGCAAGAGGTTTATTTTGCTTCGTCAAAAATGAACACATAGGCTTCAATAGAAAGCTTGAGGTATGCTTACAAGGCTACTTAAGTGGGTGGCACAATCAGTGCTTCAGGCCTGCTAGTAGCATTTCATTTACAGGCCCTGGGTACAGGCAGTACCATTTTACTAGAGACTTGCATGGTATAAGCCATAGTAGATTGAGGTTACTTCTGAGTGTTCGATTTGGCCCACTGTATCAGCCTGATTGTGCAAGTCGTCCTCAAAGTGTCCACAAGAAATTGATGAAATAGTGCAGGATTTCTACATATTTTAGACATTACGTGAACACCTGGATTAGCTTGAGGATTCTTCAGAGAGTTTATGCAGTCTTGATTAAAAACTTTATATAGGAGCTGACACTTTATTAGAACTCTGCTTTCTAAATTTTGCAATGACAATTTGAGCAGTGTAAATCTATAAATGATTACGTGCTATAGAAGACAGATGTTGCAGCTCACAGCATCGTGCTGACAATGAAGGTAAAAAATGGGGGCACATAGAGTGGTTTATTAAGCTACTTACTCCCTTTAGGATTTTGATGTGAGAAGTCAGTAAGGACGATTGTGCCATGAGTTAAACCTTGCCTTTATTGTACTTGCTGCGAACCCAAATTTGTAGGGTGGAAGAAGATGAAGATGCTGATTTAGTCTACGGCTTAATCATTTGTCTAGAAACAAATAACAGGTCGCAAAGGGAACTACTGGATCTGAGTTGCAAACATGGACTGTCTCTTTAAGTTACCTATTCAGCCCTGCTTGCCTCTATTTATAAGTTGGTTGCCAAAAAAGTAGCTAAGCACATCACAGAAGCAACACTTTTCACCCATGAAAAAATCTACTTTCCAAGGCACACAAGCTGCTAAAAACATCAATCAACACCAGAAGCATCACTTGAAAACCCCTCTGAACGGTATTGGTTTACAAGACCTTCAAGAATTACATCAAATTTACAGATGCACGAAACTGGAGCACAGGTCAACTATCACAGAAGAGAAAATATTACAGGAGTACTTATATGACCAAACAGGACTTTCTATGGATCAAGAGACATTAATCAATTGGCATGGGGAAATGGAGCAGTGGTTGTATTTATGTGGCGTGTGCATCACATGAGTCAGCTTTCAATGCAGATGATACATTTGTTATAGTTAGAAGGAGCAGTTTATCTCCTCAAAATATGAAGAAGCTCATGGTGACCAGTAGGAACCAGCCTTTTATCCCAAAAGACACAACATTGGAAGAGGATGTGTTATACTTTTCAAGCAAAGAAAATTAACATCTTCCAAGTCAAGATTAATTTAGTACCTTACCCAAAATGTAGGTCTTTTCTGAATGACCCTCTTTTTCAGTATTTTGGTACTGAGAGGGTTGTGCTGTGTGTTTCTGCATTGCATGTTTAAGGTTTGGACAGGCACCAGGAGTTCGGCTCTCCTAATCGAATCGATTATTCTCTGGCCCTGTAGGGTTGCCCTGCCTGCCTCCACGACATCCCTGCTCTGGAACTTACGGGAAGCATGTGTGCAGCATGTGTGCACATGAATTGAGTCAGCATCTCCCGAATATGCAATACCAGTGTTTTTTGGTGTTAAGTACAGCTCACCTAATGAGTCCTTATCCATTCTATTTCACTCTGGGTATTTTTCATTACAACTAGTCATTTCCCGTTTTGTTTTGTCTCCTCGCACTTCCAAGTCATCCTCTATCACTAACTACATAAAGAGCTGAGTTCGGGAGGTACTGTGTTCCATATCTCAATTGGTCGCATGTTCTAGATATCCCACTGCTTTCTTACTCCCAGGTCGTCTATTTTTTCCTTTTCAATCTCCTGCTGCTCCCTGAACATTTTTAAGAGTTGTAATAGAGTTGTGATTTATGCTCAGCTCCTTTTCTGGTTCAAAACAGTGTGTAATTTAATGGTGTCAGAAAACATGGAGATTCTAAAAAGAAAAAAATGGCAACTGAGCACACAACTGTTAGCATTACTATCTAATATGGATTTAAAGGAGGCTTTCAGATTGTAATTACATCTTGGCTCAGTATGCTTTCCACTTACTTATTGTATTTTAATCTAAGAAAGAAGGAGAGAACACACTATCTAATGCTATATTCCAGGAACTGACAATACAACAAGATTCAAGGACGAGTCATTTACTTTTCTTTTATAATAGGAAGCTTCTTCTGTTTGAAAGACATGACAATAGATTTAGGTAATTTTGAATTGTGTTAATATGCAAGTTATGCGAGGTACGAATTGAAGCTGAACTGTCTGAACCTGAAAAAATAGATTCTATGTCTATTATCGTGAGGCATGCGAAGAGTACGCCCCACCTCATTATCTGTTAATAAAACTCACCTCGGGCGTTAGACTAAAGTATGTGATACTGTAGCTAAACATTGCGAAAACATATGAAAGGAAAATCAGATGGTCCACTGTTGCTCTAACAGATTCTTATGTCAAACATTTTAGAAACTCAGACACATTTCATGCTTCACTGTGAATACTGTAGTAAATCATAACATTGAGTTGGAAATTCTACTTACATGGATCATACTAACGAACAGAAAACTTAATGGACTTAGATAATAGGTGTAAAATAGTATTAGTTTGTCAATTTTTGAAGAATTAGAATTACATTAAGCCATCATAATTGAACTGATTGTTGGGACAGTATTTTTTGCTGAATTTCATTATTGGTTTTAATACTTGGAACACTGGGGTGTTGCAGTCCAGTTTTCAGTGTATGCACTCTAACACTTCGCATATTTAATATCCTCTAATTCCATAGTTTATGGTTTAGAACAGTGGTTCCCAACCTTTTGACTTCTGCAAACCCCCACTTTATAATTACTAGAACCCAGGGACCCCCATTGAATCATTATTGGAATCTGGGGACCCCCCACTGAGTCATTACTGAAACCTGGGGACCTAATATGTTATTGTTATTTAATTTTCTAAGCAGTCGCGGACCCCCAAAGGAGGCTTCGCAGACCCCTAGGGGTCCCTGGACCACAGGTTGGGAACCACTGGTTTAGAAACTTCAGCAGTTATTGTGCCTTCCACTAGTGTAACAAGGAAACATGGCTGCAGTCCTATCAATGCAGCCATACTGCTGCTTTTTGAACCTACAGTCTGACCAGTCAAACAACCCTTTTGACATGTGATACACTTTCCTTTTTAATATTGTCAACCCAAACTAGGCCAAGCAGCCCACTAGATATTGTGTCTAGTATTAAAAGTGGGGCATTTAGAAATGCTGGAATGTTCCTACGGTGACAAACCTCAAAAACCTATTTTCACTGTGGAATTCTTCAGATGGATCTATTTATTAGATTAATTTAGCTATCACATGTTTGGGACAAGCTAGAGAAAGGTTCCACTGCTATTTTTAAGATTTATTAAAAGATCCAATTCAGTAGTGAATTGAGATTTCTATACATATTGAGAGAAAGTAACTTTTAGAAAGTTACTATTTCCCTGCCCAAAGCTCCTGAAGGCTAATTTGCATTGGACTCACAGCAGGTGCCTCTGCCAGGATTTGACCTTTAAGATAAGTGAAAACTGCGCCCAGAGAAGGATAATGGCTTAGGTCTGTTTGGCAGGATGGGTTGAGTATAGGGCATGTGATATATGCCAGCCCATGAAGAGCAGCTGGGAGGGTTCAGGGCTTTAATTTGCATTACAGGTGCAAGGATGAGGCATGTGTAAGGGGGATGGGTGTAAGGGGAGACATGATGAGAGAGAGAGAGTGTTTCTTCTTTAGTTCTCTATAGCCAGTTGGGATCCAGCCCAGTGAAAGAGGGAACAGGTCCTAGAACTAGTCTATTGCAGTAGAGGAGGAAGGGACTGCTCATTTCTTAAAACACACCTGTCTTTCCCACATGTAGTATAGTTTGCAGTAAGGCAAACAGGATGTGCTGGAAAGTGGGAAGGATTGCCTCTCAGTGGTTAAGGAGTATCCTAAAAGTCCCCTTAACCCACTGGCCAGAAACTCCTAAAAAAGTGGCACTGCACATGCAGATCAGCAGAATACTTTATGGACCTGCAGAAGAACAGTAGAGGACTGAACCTGCTGTCTGAGACCTGTGAGGATCTCTGAAGGGCTAAATCTGTTCCCACCTATACCTAAGACAAGGGAGTTGACTCCAAAGTTCAGTTTGCTCTGGTGGCTACAGGAACATCAGATTCTGTGTGAGCCCTGTTCTTGGAGTGAGCAGTTGCAAATGGAAAAGGAATGGACTCAGCCAGTTGCCTCTGCTGGAATGAGTCGCGACTCTTAAAAGCTATCTTGATGTCCTCTGAGTCTTAATGGTCTCCAGAAGTAGTTAATCTGAAATCTTTGAAAAATGTGGACATTTTGAAATTCAAGAAATTTGGAGTACCAGGACCAGCCACCCAAGTCAATCTGCTCAATGTGTGAACTTGATGGGCACGAAAATCAGTTTGGTCCTTTGACGCATGAAGATCCAGTTTAGCAGATTCCCATGGCAATTCTATCTGACTTTGGTGCAAACTTCCCAGATACAGCCTGCTGCCTTGTACCTCTGCTTGGAATTTGAGCTCTGAAAAAGAGACTAAGGCCTGATTACCAGTTTGGCAGTCTCTGCAGTGCCATGGTGGCTGTGGCAGTCCGACCACCATCGGCTTGATGTTGGGCCACTGTGTTATGATCCTGCCAGACATATGGAGCAAAGACTGCAGCGGTTCCACTGGCACCACCAGGCAGCAAAGACCGTTGAGGTGAGGAGGACGGACAAACAGGCTGGCGGAGCCACTGTTACCACCGGACTCATTATAATGTTGCTCACGGCCAATGTGACCGTGGCAGTACAACCACCAAGTCCCAGCAGGTAGAAATGGAGAGTATATAGGAAGCAACTCACCCACAGTCTGCGCTACACATCCTGTGCCACCATGGAGCCCATCACACACAACCTACCGCTGCTGCTATTTATCGATGGAGCCCAAAATCCACACCGCCATGGATGCAACAGACGGTAAGTACACACTTACCTAATCCATTAACCTTAACAACAGACCATTGTGCCATTGTCCACATAATATGGTCACCGAGTTCATTTGTCATTGTGTTCACAGTCTGATTCATTCACAAAGAAGGACACATTAACAGCCATTAAACACCCCATTTGAGCAGGTCACTCACACTGCCACACTATACAAAGCCACACATCTGCACATCTTAGGCACAGAGACAGTGAAGTGTATACATCACTCAACAGCAACAGCGCAGCAACATCATATCTACCAATACAATTGACACCCTTATATTGAACGTATGCAGTAGACTGTCGTCAGATTCAAAATACATATGTATGGATGTGCCATGGAACACAAACACCCTTCCCATGAAACAGCCCTCCAATGGACCCACACATCACCCATATTTCAACACAATGGAAGGACAATGGGGTACACAGTAGTCAGAGAGACAAAATATCCATATCTCACAATGCAAATAATGCCTGCACAATAGGGTGGGACCATCAGGAGCACTCACGGAAGAATGCTTCCCTGGGACACATTACACTTTGCACATGCCCCTAAAACAAAATTTGCACAGGAACTGGCCCTTCAGGTATATCAGGGAAAAACAATACTAGAGCCAAGTGACACACCCATCTGTATAATGTGGAAGTGCAAGTCAAGAAGGCACACACACCGGCAACAGCATGGGCCATACAACTAGATGAAGTAGCTGCAAGATACACACAGCAAAATGGACACATGATGGACACATGTACAGTTAAATGCAAAGGAAGCTAGCACAATTGATCACCCTCCATTTCTGCACAAAGAAAACTCAAGTTACTACACATGAGATGAATCTACAATCCATGACAGGGGACATGTCTAACACCATACATGTTGATATTGGATCACACAAGATGAAATACTTACTTACCATACTGTCATAGTTTGGACTCTTGCTCTAGGCAAGACTGCTGGTTAAAGGATGACAGTACTTTTGTTTGTAGGCGACTATGCCTATCCTACAACAAGTTGCAACTGTTGTCCCAACCTTATCGGCTCACTAGCAGCACCTCACCAGAAACACAAAAGTAAAAGGTGATTTGTGGCAGCCTTTATGCATGGATTTGAGAATAAGACATCTCAGGGAGTGTCGTGGTTAAACAGACATCACCCCTTTCTCACAGATATATCATGTCTCATACAAACACAGGCAATGACAAAGATGCAGTAATGGTTCAATAGTTTTTATTTAATACAACTGCAATTTGCGATATGTTGCATGGTCTGCAATGATTAGGATAATGAATAATGCAAGAAACTGAATTGTGAAGACGAGAGTCATTATTACAAAGACCCCCACTATCTTGCAATGCATGTAAAAGACATGAGAGGTGTAATATGCCCTAATATGATAGGCCTAACCTCCTACCTAAAGGAGAGCTGGGTTTGCTAAACCTAATCTGCCAATGCCATGTCCATGAGAGGAGCCCCCAACCCTTGTTACCTTGGAATGAGGTCTCTATCTCAGACTCCGCAAGGACACGAAGACTGGGTCAGTGTCAAGACGACGTGCAGCATCGATATCAGCGATGATGGCGATGCCCTCTGGTCGGAATCCCTCTGATTATCTGTCTAAAGTGCAATGTATTTATACAGATCTACCAGGACCCCTGACGTAGGTGTGTTCCCAACCAATAAATAATAGACATCCTTGGGATGGCAATTATTATAAACAATCCCTCGAAAGTATAGAGAGGGAAAATCCCTTAGTGTGAACACCTACTGTTTGTTTGTCTTTATTGCTTGATCATGACGCCTTAGCACGGTGGCACTGATAATGCAAAGCATAACAAGTGGCCTAACTATAAACAAGGCAGCCATCTTAGATGAATTAAATAATTAAATTGGCTAAAACAGAGCAAGCTAAGTAGGTTAAAAGTCATTAGGTGACGGGGGCACGAGCCTGCAAGCCAAAGGCTAAGCTAACTCCTGTAATCCCATTAAAACAAACTAGGATTCACTACAATACCAAACATAGCACAATGCAATGACACTCCATTTGGATTAACACCCACAACATCTACCGTTGTCTTTGGTATCACCAGCACTGCCCACAAAGTCAGATATTGCAAATAACAGCAAATGGATCAGCAAGCAGGGTGAAACACACCTAACTGTAGGCAGACAACACACGTTACTCGGGAACAACATAAAGGTATAAATTGAATTGCAGGACAAATATGTACCCAAAATACCAACAATTTGTGTTAATTACCTGAAAATGCATAATAGCAAAGGACACTGGCCAATCCATTTGAAAGTCTCTGCACAGTACTGTGCCAAACATCAAGTGGGTAGGCAAGCACCTCAGGGATCATCCTTGGGGGGGGGGCAGTCGATTTAGGATGGGTGGGTTTGGGAGGGGTGGACTACTTCTTTGGAGGGGTGGGCTTCTTCTTGAGGGGGTATGGGTGCTTGCAGGGGGCAGGTGTGACAGGAGAGGACTTGGATGTGGAAGGAATGGTTTGGGATGTGGGTGGCAGTTTGGGAGGGAGTTTGGAGGTAACTGTGGAAAGGGAAGCGTCAAATAGAAAACTCTCCTTCAGAACATGGGGACAATGATTAGAAGGGAGTGGGGATTTGGAGGTTGAGGGAGTGGTTGTGTGTGGTTGTTGATGTCTTGGGTTTGTGCATGTGTGAGGTATACTTCTGTTTGGGGTGTGTCTGTTGTATGTGTGAGCATTTGGCTGTTTTGGTGCGCTGGGAGGTGAAGGTGCTGGGTGATGGAGTGGTGGATGTGTGTGTGTCCGTTGGGCTGGTGTCTGGATGTGGTAGATGTCTGTGTGTAGGTTAGGTTGGTGTCTGCAGGTATGCTGGATGTGGTGGATGTGTCTGTATGTGCTGGGGTGGTGTCCGCAGTTTTGGCAGGGTGTGGTAGATGTTTCATTGGCTGTTGTGGTGGAGCCTTTCGGGTACCCTGGATGTTGTGTGTGAGTCGGTGGGGGTTGTGGGGTGTCTGGTGATGTGATAGCTGATGTCCTGTTTGTAGGTGTATGTTTAGCATTTGCATGCCTGTATATCTTGTTGTGTTTCTGCTTATGTGTGTTGAGGTGGGCGCATGAAAATGTGTCTGTGTGCTTAGGATAGGTAGGGGAATGGGGAATTTGGATTGAGAAGAGAGAGGTGGAGGGGGTAGGAATGTGGGGGTGACTGGCTACTGTCAGTGAGGAGGCCAAAGCCTGAAAAGATCTCTGTAGGCCAGACTTGGCACTATGAATGCCTTCCAGGAAATCATTGATCTGCTGAACTTGTCTGCCCAACCCCTGTATGGCATTCTCAATAGCAGTCTCACTCATGAAGGTGGTCCTCAGGAGGTCAATAGCCTCCTCACTCAGGCCAGCAGGGGTAAGAGGGGCAGGGGTGGAGGTGCCTGCGCAAAGGAGATGCCCACCCACTTGGGTGAGCAGGCACAGCAAACTGGGTTGGGAGCAACAGGGAGGGTGGCAGGCCACTAGGGAGTGATCACTTGAGGTAGAATCCAATGATGAGGATTTAGATCCGGTCTTCTCTGTGGCACTCCCCTCACCCTCAGGGCCACTGGATCCCTCCGTGTCAGTGGTGACTTTACCTGAGGTACCGTGGCCAGATGCTTACCCACTTTGCTCTGCCATGTCTCCTTCACTTGCTTGGGATGATGCTGCAAATACAAAGAGGGTCACCACATGTTTATGAACACACTTGAATAACAGCTATGATTAGCAAACATTACAATGATGTCAAGTAGGCCTCACCAACAAACTACATCAAAGTGGCTCCTACATGTACCACACCATATACATGCATGCTTGCCATCTGAATTGTCAATGGCTGCCAACGGGAAAATCTGGATCTCAGACAACTGCAATTGCATTGCTGAAGTTGTGCAATCACAGTAACCACTAAACAAGAAGCAGACCACATCACCTTCAATGCTTTGCCTCATGTAGCATACCTCAGTTACCTGTTGACATACAATAATAGCCCAATGCCAGGTTCATTCCTACAGATCCCATGCAAGGTCATGCAAACATATATTGGTTACATACATGATAACACAACAATGTGAAATGATGCTCCCAGAGCATATCATGTTTCTGGCAACAGTATAGTAGCCTGGTAAAAGGTACATGGAAATATTCATGTCACACTGGAAATATGTCGACAATGAACACTTCACCAAGTTAAATTTGTCCCAGTGGAGTCTTGGAGATAGTACTAATGTTGATCAGATATGCTGCACATTTGGTGTGGAAATGGGCACTGTATACAAAATGTGCAAATTGTCAGAGAGCTACGTCCCTAAAATCCACAACACAATGAATAGGCAACCCCCAGGGAAATCACCACTAATGTCTGGCATCCCTTAGAATGGCTTACACTGATTGCATCTGTAGACACCATTAGTCCTGTGTATGCTGAAGAGGCACAGAGATCTGCAAGTACTTGCAGGAGGTCCTCAACATGTTGCCCAATGGTAAGCTACATCGCTGTCTCCATTTTGGTCCTAGAAACCCAGATGTCTGTGGATGTATGGGTATACCCAAACACATATGCTTCCAACATAACTGCAAGTCACTCCATGATGCATGCAAACAGTCCTGTTACAAACCTTCCCCATTACACATGTGCAGTGCTACATCAATGGCATGGAAATGCACGTTGTGGGATAAAAAATCCAGCCATACGTGTCATGCCCCTCATTGCTACTGCAGTTGTATATGCCAAATGACAAGCAATGATGGGTGAGGGTATGTGCCAGCCAACAATCAATGGTAACACACTCCTGTCTTTGGCACCACATAAAATCTACTCCCATTGCAAATGTCCTATTCCAAACACAAGATGGCCACATATATGTGAGGGAAAACAGAAATCATTCCATGAACATAGGTAGGCCATGCATGAAACAGCAGTGTTCACATTTTGTCAAAAGAGAAAGGGACACATGCTAACGTGTAGGCACAAGGAATGTTGACAACAGTGATGGCGTCCAAATCATGTCAATGGACATTTCCCAATTATTGAGGGAAAGTATTGGCATGTAGCTGACCCAAATAACAATGTATGCTCTGCCACATGTATGATGACCATCTTCATGTTACAGACAGCAGTTGCGGCACCAGCATCATCACACGCTGAAAATAAGTAGTCCCTGGGTGGCAGAGGCCAATATTCTCATTTGACCAGACACATGGATGGCTTCGGCCTGTAACACTGAGAAGTAGTGGTCGGTAGCAGAGAATTTACACCCACAACAACAGACATTACTTGATTGATTAATGTACACAGCCATGTGTTGTGCATGGAGAGCAATTTGTTTGTGTATTCTACCCGGTTGTGTCCTAGGTCCCTGGGCCAATAGACAAGGCAAATCAGTATGTACCACATGTCATATCTACAGTCATTCTTCTTCTGTGTCACACATGGCTTATCCCTAATTGTCAGGGGGAGATGTCAGAACCTAGGGCCAGATGTAGCAAAGGGTTTTTCCCATTCTGTGTCAATGGGAAAATGTGTTCGTACATATGCCCCTAATGCATTAAGGCCCATATTTATACTCTGTTTGCACCAGATGTGTATAATCTTTTTACTCAAGTCTGGTGCAAGTCTGGGGCAGGCATTAGGGGACCTGTGGGCTGTGTTCCATGGTCAGAGTCAATGGAAACAGCCCACGGGTGCCCTTCCCTGCCCCCAGGGACAGCCCCACGCACCCACACCCACACCTGGAGGACGCCTAAGGATGGGGGGACCCATCCCAGGTAAGTCCAGGAAAGAATTTTTATTTATTTTGCAAAGTGCCATAGGGAGGCCTATCTTGGTCCCCCCTACAAGGCACTGTGCCCAATGGCCATGCCAAGGGGACATTAATCCCCTGGGCATGGCCATTGGGCTGGGGGTCATGACTCCTGTCTTTACTTAGACAGGAGTCATGCTCATGGGGGTTGTGAGTGGAAAAAATGACGCTAATCAGGTTAGAGTTATTTTTTTACTCTAAAGTGACTAGCGCCATTCTTTCACGCACAACCTCCAGTTTCCCTTACGCCTCCTCCACCCGGTTAGTGTCAATAATTTTTATGCTAACTGGGCCTTACCACCGGCTAGAATCCAGGAATGGCGCTAGCCAGCGGTATACTCTTTTACTCAAACCTGCGCTAACGCAGGTTTGCGTCAAAAAGTATAAACATGGGCCTAACTTGGCAATGTGACAGACAGGAATATGCCCTGTACTCACCCCCTTGTGGCTCCTGTGCTCCCCTCAAATGCCTATCATGGTCTCGGTATGCCACCAACAGGACGTGGGACATAAGGGTGTTGTGGTCCAAAGTGCGCCTAGCCCACGCTGGAAAAACAGCCCCAGCTGGACTACTGCAATCTTCCAGGCCCAGCATCTCAGGGCCTCCCACCTCATGCAACAGTGGGCGCTTTACCGGCTGGATCTGCACCTTTCAGGCACGGTCCTGACAGAGAGGTCGGTATAGGCGCACAGAGAGCGCCCACCTTTGATGCAAGTCTGACTATAAGGGGACGCTCCCTCTCCAGGATACCAGAGGCTAGTAGCCTCTATTGTTAGGGTCCTCCCCAGGTATTCCCTTGGTTAAGGTAGGCCCTTCCTTTCCTTCCCCTTTTCCTACTGCGATTAATTCTGCAGCGCGCAATAAGCATTTGCAACAGGGATCCAACGCCCTGATGAATGCCCAGAGACCCTCCATAGCTCAATCACAAGGGCCTAAACATGTCGGCTACTTTTTTTAGATAGGTGACCTTGTGAGTCATTTCTCTCACACTGGTTCCCCACTTCTTTTAATCACACCACACAGAACCTTCTATTAAACTCACCCTGGTATCTGAGTAGGTGTTTTTATTCCCATAGCACAGCTGGATCCCTTCTTTCCAGAAATCAAACTAATTTACGCACTCCCTCCTGTTCTTTTAACAGTGAGGTTGAGTCCGCCCAGGTGGTATTGTCCTACCTGGGTGGAGCTAGGTGGTCATATGATGAAGCATGACACTATATAGTGTGTGAGACCACCTAGTCCGTAAAGGAAATCTCCCTCTACAGACCTCATTCCACCCCACGTTCCATCCACATTTTACCTTTAGTCGAGGTACAAGATTGGTCTAGTGTCGCAACTGGCACACTATCAATCCATTTATAGTTCCAAAACCCCGTACTCTCTTTTGTGATTTAGTATTATGTTTGGGGAGTCGAGTACGGTGTGTGTCCTTTCCCGCTCCCTCATACTCTCCCGTTGTGTATTATCAAGATAGATGCATCGCCCGCACTGTAGTCTTTTGTAAACATAGGGGGTCATTTTGACCTCGGCGGTCTGTAGACCGCCAGTGGTGGCGGTTTTCCGCACAGCATATTATGACTGTTGGCAGCTCTCTGTCCTTTTTCGGACGGAGAGCCGCCAACAGCCATACTGGTGGTCGGCGGGGAAGTGGAGGTTGCTCCACCTCCCCCGGCACGTCAACTGAACACCGCCCCCGAATCAAGTCCTGTGTTTCGGCGTGGTGGTGTTCTGTTGACGGTGTGGTGTCGGCGGAGCAGCCCCCATGGATCCCGTCCCCTCACAGAGGATTGACGGACCAGGTAAGTCGATCGTCCGTTAGGGGAGGGGATGGTGGGGTGTTGTGTGCATGCATGGGGGTGTGCGTGTGTATATGTAGAGGGGGTGTGTGAGTGCGTGTATGCTTGCAGGGGTGTTGTGTGTTTGGGAATGAGTGCGTCTATGTCTGTAAGTATGTCTATATGGATGTGTGCGTGTATGTTTGAATGTGGGTGTGCGTGTCTGACTGTGTGTGTAGATGTTGGCATGTATGTCGGTGTGTGTGCGTGTATGTGTGTTGGTGGTGCCTGCGTGCGTGTCGTGTGTGAATGAGTGATGTGATGTTGGGGGTCGGGTGGGGAGGGGGGTCCTGCCACCTTTGGGGGGTGGCAGGGGTGGTGGGGGGTGTAGGGGAGGGAGTCGGGGTGGGGGTAGGGGTTGGGGGAGACCCCTATCAGTGCCAGGGAAGGAATTCCCTGGCAATGATAGTGCTTCCCGCCATGGATTTCATGGCGGTTCCAAACCGCATGAAATCCATGGCGGTCAGCCGGGTCCAAATACCACCGGCGGTATAGTGACGACCACCGGGCTGGACACCCAGGTCTCCAGCCCAGCGCGCGGAACGGAGAAGCGGAGGATGACCATGGCGGTAACCGCCATGGTCATAATTGCAAAAAATAGACCGCCAGCCGGTTGGCAGTCTTACCGCCGCTTCTCTGCAGTCCGCCAGGGTCGTAATGACCCCCATAATCTTTCTTTTCTCCACCCTTCCCTTTTTCCACGTCAGTTGGGACCTCTATTTCATTCCAATAGAAAATCCAGGTGAGAATTCTGACACATTTGACTGGTATATTAACATACTATTCACATACTGTGTAGTTGTATCCCCCACACATGTATTATGGCAGTACTGGAGATTGTTCTTATCAATTATGGATTCTTGATTAAGCCAAAGATGTTTGTTGCATCAAACAAACTGTTCTTGACCAAGCGTAGCAACGTTCAAAGTTAGCAAGGGTGGCAATATCAAAAGTTAGCAAAGTTCAAAGTTACTAATGATGGAAACTAGACACATACAATAAGATCTTAAATTGGTCACTCACACTATGAGAACCTATCATGCTTATAGTTTTGTCAATGTTTTCCTATTTTTGCTTATGTTTTGGGATGAGGTCTTGGTGGCTTACGTTTGCTTGCCTTGGGTACCTTGTAATGATGAATCTTTTTTTTGCAGGTGTGACAAATACCCAAGTCCGTCAGGAAGGCATAGCTGTGATGAATCCAGCTTTGATGAAACAAGTGTGATGAGAAACTATTGAGCGTGTCAAGCAGGTACATTTTCTCAGGAATTCTTCAGACCAGAGTACGGGATGTTGCCTTGGTATAATGAAAATAGATGTGTTTGACCACTGACTTTGTGTTGCACCATTTTGCATATTAGTTGTTCAGTGTTCACCAGTTGCAGATTACATTTTCTATTCAGTTAGGTGCCTATTGGCTTTATCGTGGCATTAGACATTGCACTGTATTTCTTCCTCATCGAACAGTTCATGATAAGAAAGTATATATTTTTTGTTTTCTTCAGTGCAGGGAACAGGTCATCCCTGGGAGGAGAGCCTTGAAAGGCTGGCCAGTTTTCAACGTTTTTCTTCCAACTCTGACCTATAGTAGCCAGCATGTTTGAATATTTCCATCTGAGAGGGGAGGGCTTTCTAGAAGGCTCTTACTATGGTTGTTTAAGCTATAAAACAGGTGGCCCTGCTCAGTAGTGAGGGAATTTCCAAGACCTCGGTCAGGATTGGGCATCAAATGCCTGACACTTGTCCCGTGAGGGTAGATATCTCTTTTTTGTAGTTGAATGGGGTTATCTTATTGCTGGCATGAGTACGATGAAGAGCTTGGCAGGCCCTACGGTGATTAATTTTTACTTTATCCTTTGCTTTGCAATTATACTATATTATAATCACATGTATTTGCTGTGTACATTGCAGTTGTGAATGATTTTAATATATTTTCCTTTCATTGTTGTGACTTTTTTTAAATGTGTGCCTTAGACCTACTAATCTCTTTTTAGGAGCCTCATGGTGAAGTAATAATAAATGTCTTCTTTAAACTAAGAAGTGCATTCCAGAGAATGTTGTCAGATCGGTTATTAGTGAAAGCAAAACACTTGGAGAGTTTCTTGAAGCTGAGTAGTTGTGGAACCTTGGACATGGTTTATGTAGGCAACCACGCCCAAGATGGCCACCAAGCTTTGTTGCGATCTAATGAGATTTCAGCAAATCCAGTAATAAGCCTTGTAACAGTGTCTCAATGCTGGATTTAAGAGTTAGAGGTTGACTTAGATGGCACACAGTGCCGGGGGCTGAAACATGGTACAGGCATGATCATAAAGGTTGACTTGAATACTGAACAAATGGCACACAGTGCCGGGGGTGCTGACAAATGTTAAAGGCATGATCATAAATCAGGAGGTGCACAATGCCAAAACCAGATTTTGGGAAGGCGATACAAAGAATAACATTAATTTGTATACATACAGAAACCTAAAGCATTAACACATTGTTGGAAAATGGGTTATTGGTAAGGGCAGGTAGGTACATACACTTAGCAATAGGCCACTAACCTCCAATTAGGTCCAGTTAGGTCTCAGTAAATTAAACCCTGCTCAACCCTTGATAGCTTGGCAACGAGGGACAAGGCTTAACTTAGGAGACAGAGGCCCTCATTCTGACCTTGGCGGGCGGCGGAGGCCGCCCGCCAAAGTCCCGCCGTCAGGTTACCGTTCCGCGGTCGAAAGACCGCAGCGGTAATTCTGACTTTCCCGCTGGGCTGGCGGGCGGTCTCCTTCAGACCGCCAGCCAGCCCAGCGGGAAAGAGGCTTCCACGATGAAGCCGGCTCGGAATCGAGCCGGCGGAGTGGAAGCTGTGCGACGGGTGCAGTTGCACCCGTCGCGTATTTCACTGTCTGCGCAGCAGACAGTGAAATACATTTAGGGGCCCTCTTACGGGGGCCCCTGCAATGCCCATGCCAGTGGCATGGGCACTGCAGGGGCCCCCAGGGGCCCCGCGACCCCCCCCTACCGCCATCCGGATCTCGGCGGTCCGACCGCCGGGATCTGGATGGCGGTAGGGGGGGTCAGAATCCCCGCGGCGGTGCAGCAAGCTGCGCCGCCGCGGAGGATTCAATGGGGCCGCGGTACACTGGCGGGACCCCGCCAGTGGTGCCGGTCCGACCGCGGCTTTACCGCCGCGGTCGGAATCCCCATTGAAGCACCGCCGGCTTGTCGGCGGTGCTCCCGCGGTCCTCCGCCCTGGCGGTCAAAGACCACCAGGGTCAGAATGAGGGCCAGAGTGTAAAGCAGTCAAATATCAAAAACAGTAATTAAATAAAACACAGGAAACTGTTTAAAAATCCAAAACCAATTAATTAAAATAGCTTATATTTTTATCTTTAAAATGACACAAAACGACTAAAATCGGGTAAGGGAAACCGGCGATATGAATTTTTAAAGAAATATTGTTTTCTAGTGCCTAGAAACGAAAAGCGCCAATCTGGTCATCTGGTCGCACCTCGACTGGGGCAAAGTCAAAGTTTAAGGCCGACCGCGATAGAGCCCGGCTCGGCTAAAGCCCCGGGGAGGCCTCGGTCAAAAGTTTACCTTCACACTTAGTCATTTTTCTGAAGATTTTCTTCAGCGGGACGAACCTGCCAGTCCAATCCGACCTCCTGGAGCTCTTCTCCGGATACGCATCACAGGAGTCCTTGGTGGAGATTTTTACCTTCGGACTTAGTTGTTTTTTCGAGGTCAAAATCCTTCGACTGGGGTAAACCTGGATCTTGATCCGACATCCTTGGAACCCTTCTCGGAAACGCTGGCTGGGAGGTCCCGGTCAAATTTCTACGTTCGGACTTAGGGCCTGATTCTAACTTTGGAGGACGGTGTTAAACCGTCCCAAAAGTGGCGGATATACCACCTACCGTATTACGAGTTCCATAGGATATAATGGACTCGTAATACGGTAGGTGGTATATCCGCCACTTTTGGGACGGTTTAACACCGTCCTCCAAAGTTAGAATCAGGCCCTTAGTCTCTTTTTTGGAGATTTTCTTCACCGGGACGAACCTGCAAATCAGGCCGGGTCACGGTTGAGGCAAGCCGGCTAGAGTTGCCGGGGCGGGTCGGTCCCTCTATGGAGCTTTTTTTCAAAACTTCTCCAAACTCCTCCAAACTTCTGGATCTTCTCCCAGATGTTCTTTTAAGGTCCTTTCGGGGTCCACAGCTCACCCCAAGGTTCCAGAAGCTCTGAGATGATCCTCGGGGGTGTGGACTACAACTCCCAGAATGCACCTGGCGCTAACTCCTTTTTGGCCTCTGGACAGTGGTCAGCTGGTTGATTTCTTCAGGAGTTGGTGCAGGGCACTCTGGTTATCAATTTTTCACCTGTAGCAAACAGGGAGCCTCTCCTTGAACCAGTTGAAGTCAGGCAAAGTCCTTCTTGTGGTGAAGCCCAAGAGTGCAGCTGGTGCAATCCTTCAGAGTGCAGGGTCCAGGTGCAGGCCAGGGGTCCAGCAGGGCAGTCCTTCTTCTCCTGTAGTTCTTCCTTGTTGGAATCTGAGGTGGATCTGAGGTGTGGGTGCAGGACTGCCAGTTTTATCCTTGCTCCTGGGTGAAAAACAGGGGAGTCCTGATTCTCCAATCAGATGCAGGGTCTTTCCCCCTGTGATGGCCACTTCCTGGGAAGTGTGGCAAAAATCAATCCAAGGAGGCAACATTCCTCAAAAATCCATCATGGCTGAAAGTGATTTTTGGAGGTTACATCTGGCTGAGCCCACCCACTGGTGTGGCTAAAAATCATAAACACACCCCTCTCCTGCCCTCTTCTAATCTAATCAAGAGGGCACCTAGTTGTCTGGGGTTGCAGGATGTGGGGGTGTTGCTAGGTGGCTCCAAATATCCTTCTCTGCCCTTGAAGACCAGTTTGGCAGCCCTCCCCCTTCCTGCCTCACCATCTGTTGAGGGAGATCACCTCCCACAGGCACATCTCTTTGTGTGAAGCCAGGCCACTTCACACCTCATCAATGCAGCCTGGCCAGGCTGCCAGAGGCTGGCCAATCAGAGCACAGAAGCAAAAACAATGCAGGGCTGAAGTTGGCAACTTTTCAGGTAAAGTTTAAAACTCTTTACCTGAACAAGTTATATTAAATCCAACAACTGGAAGTTTTGGGATTTATTATAACAATGAATTTGATACCAAACTCCTGGTATCTGTCACTTGAGGGGACTTTTAAAATTAAAATAAAGTCTCCCCATTCTAGCCTATGAAGGCCATTCACTACAATGAGTGAAAAGCGACTTTGGCTGTTTTTACCTCACCAGGGCTTATAAAACTATTTTTATAAGGTCCCTGCTTATAGTTACATGGCACCCAGCCCTAGGTGCACACCTTAGGGGTGACATATGTAAAAATAAGGTAGTTTAAGACTTTGGAACTACTTTTAATTCCAAAGTCGAATTTGCAGATGACGTTAATTTAAAAGCAGCCAGCAAGGCAGGCCTGCCTTTTAAAGGACACTGGGCACCTCAGCAGTGCACCACCTATGCTGGGGTCCCTAAACCTACATGCCCTACCATATACTAGGGACTTATAGGTAGGTTGACTTAGCCAATTATAATTAGCCTAATTTGCATATCCACTTTACACAGAGCACTTGCCCTGGGACTGGTAAGCAGTACCCAGGGCACAGCCAAGAGTCAGTAATCACCAGTACCTGTCCAACAAGTGTGGGGGTGACCAGGGCAAAAAGGAGGACTTTCCTACACACTTGAACACAGGTGTGCTGTGAAGGTGTTTCCTGGCATAATTATCCCTCTGCTGGACTGGTTGGGGAACCATGTCAGGAAGATTTACCAATGGCCAGAGCTCAGCAGGCTGGCAATAAAGTATTTGTCTTATCCAGTAGCCAGTATGCCTGCTGAGCGTGTGTTCAGTTCATCTGGCACAGTTAACACAGACAGAGAGACCAGTCTCTCTCTTCAGAACATGATTAAATCCGTCATATCATACAATTACACTGTTCCTGAATCATCAGAGGTATTGAAGGAGGGTGGTTGGTCAGACTGAAGTGCTTTAGCTGATCAACTTTTGGGTGGTCCCCCTGAGTTTGAGGATGAATTCTACTTGCCTGACTAAGTAGGTCACCAAAGATGTTTCAGGATGTCGTGTTGAACTGCTTTGTCAAAAAACAAATGAATATAGCTACAGGAACATTATTTAGTGTCTGGCTTATGCAGCCCCACAGTTTATTCACATGTATAGCTGGATTGGAGTTGGATCAGTGTGTAGTGAAGAAGCCTCTCTATTCCTTTCAAGGGCTTTAGAGACAATGCCTGCCTTCATCCCATGCCTTATTTTTTTCATTCCCTAGCAGGCCAGATCCAGTAAAGGTTGTTTAACTTACAAGACTGCCAATGTGTTGCTTCTATGGGAAAAGAAGAGATACACGACAATGGTGTACCACCATGCTTGGATTCGAAGAGGTAACTATTGCAGCAATGAGTGAATGAGTGATATATTAATGATACTGATAAATTGCTGAGTGGGTGTGAGTAGTGATGATTGATGGTTCATGTGGTGGCAGACATCAAGAAAGGGTGTTCAACTAATGTATAAACTTGATTTTGGTGGTTTTTAATGTTTGAGGGTGATGGATGATTTTGCCTGAAGGTGATTAGCCGTTTCACACTATATTTACATGGAGGGTCCACTCCTTGCTGTACTTTCTTTCTGGTTCTTTAGAGACCAGACTAGTCAGTTTAGTTAACAAATACAAATCTACACAAATTCCTCAAATTATTTTTCTCTTCTTGCTCATCAACAGAAGTACACTGCAGATCCATCTCTCTCAATCCTATTTGGGTTGGGAGTCAGACTGATTTGTTACTCAGAGTCAGGACTTAGGGCATCAACTAGAAGAAGGAAGTTATCTACTTCAAAGGGAAATCCACTTAATGATGAAATCTCTAAAAGGCCTACTCAGCACCATGGAATAGAGAGAGGTGTGTTGATTTGGAAAATGCTGATGAGCAGTGTGTGCTGGATTAAATGTCAAACTCTTCTATTATGTGGTTGTTGTCAGGATGGGCTGTAACTAGAGAAAGACGTGTGAGGTCACACATGATGGACACACTTGGCTAAATGCTATGACAGCTGTGAGATTGATCAGCCAGGTACACGCAGATAATTGTCTGGGAGTGGTTGCAAAATTGCTCTCACTTCTCAGTTAATCGCACGAGTCATGAAGAATGATTGCAGTAGCCTAAGTTCCTGCTCTGCTTCTTGGTCCACTCCTTCGGAAGCTTACCTTCTGCCCTTCCCATTGACTCTACAATATCATTCCTTTTCTTTCCCCTGCACAAAAGGAGAAAGCTTCATAGCATTCCTTACCAGACCGGTTCAGGTAAGCACCCAAGATGGACATTTGGAGATGAATGTAGATGCACCACCCAATTTGGCATTTATATACAGTATTCTTTTTTTTAACAATCATAAGTTTTTAGAACTGTGTTTGTTCACTCCTCCATAATTTGTATTTAGATGACAGAACATGTAGATATATCTTCGGTCTTCGGAGCAGAAGAACTGTGTGCAGTGCATTTTCCTGAACTGTTATCACTTATTTTCTTTCCACATCAGATTTGATGATATAATACTAATTACCATGATCAATATTTTTGTTGTGTAGTATTTGTAACCCCTCCTGAATCGATGATTTTGTATGTTTAGTTTTAATTGTTATTATAAAGCAATACATTAACAAAATAACTCCCTGTTGCTCTGAAGTTAATAATGCTAGTTTTACAACAGGTCTTCTTTGGGTCATGGTGGTAGTCTGGTAGGTGTCTTTTATAAGTTATTATATCAATAATCCACTAACTTTGCGTTTTCTTTCAATCTAGTTTCCTGTGATGGATAATCCTTCTGATTAATCCTACAGTTCACCCAGGTGGGACCTAACTTGTGATGTCCTGCCTTACCTGTTAGCATGCTAGCCAGCTACTACTTCCACCACAATTATAAAGGCACCTTGGGAAACCCCGAAAAGAGGGAGAGTTGGCAGCTATTGCTTAAGCTATTCAGGTAAGAGAATTAAGAAGTGAAGTGTTCTAGTTTAGTTAGTAAATTGTTATTTCTACTGAATATTTTTTTTTTTATGTATGTAACTTGTCACAAAGCAATATACACATAGGCATACCCAACTAGTAGTCAGTATAGTTACAGAGGGTAGTGGGACAAGGGTATAACCTACTGGTATGTACACTTGGATAGGCAGCTTGGTGCTTCAAAAGTGGCAAAAGGTAACATACTTAAGCAATAAGAGAGACCTAGTCTGTGTTGTTCCCAGTTTGTTAGGGGGGATATTGTTTGGCTATGAGTAAAGTCTGTAACATAACAAATAAGTAATTAATTATATGGCAAGGTGTTAGAAATGGGGTCTCTATATGGCAGTCAGTTTACACTGTCCGAGTAGGGACTCTAGCTCTAGCCAGGGTAAGGAAAATACACAACTCAGATAACCCCTGCTCACCGCCTTGGCACCTTGGCACAAGCAGTTAGGCTTATCTCAGAGGCAATTTGTAAAGTAGTTGTACCAAAACACACAGTAACACAGTGAAAACACCACAAAGTATGCAACACCAGTTTAGAAAAATAGCCAATATTTATCTGAGTAAAACAACCAAAATGACAAAACTTCAACATACATAAGCTAAGATACGCATTTTCAAAGAGTACACTTAAATATAGCACTTAGAAACACAATAGCTCCAACTTGGGCTATCACAACGTTCCCAACAATACAATGGCACTCGCGAAGTGGGCCAGTCCGGTCACGGATTTGCATGGACCCCCAGGTACAGTACATTTAGTAAACGAGGAAACAAGACGGTGCATGGAGTCAGGGAGATGAGGCGTTGCTGGATCTGGTGCAGCATCAGTTCCTTACTACAGAGCAGGGGAGGTGAAGCGACATCGGTGTGAGGAGTTGGTTCCTGACGATCCAGTGGGGTCAATAAATCCAGCAGGTCAGGACCCGTTGGGCAACCTCACAGGGTTGCAGTCATGTTACAGGGCTACAGGCACTGTGGCGGAGTCAGGTGTCACAGCATCACTGACATGTCACTTAGAACTCACAGAGTCACGGCGCATCAGTGGTACTTCGATGGTGTCAGGCCTGCGGTATCAGTCACGGTCCTCGCACTCCAGCTGGAACCACAAGTTTGGTTGCAGGCAGCACCAGGTTCTTCTTGTTTTTAGACCAGCTTTCACTCCCAAGGGCCCAAAAACTGGAATAGACACCACCTGACAAGTTAGGGTCCACAGCAAGCAAACCCAGAGGCTAGTAGGCTAAGTCTTTGATGTCCTAAGACTTCGTAATAGGAGGCAAGCTCAGTCCAAGTCTCTGGAGAAACTTCACAAGCAGGACACACAGCAAAGTTTAGTCTTTGTCCTCTTTAAGGCAGAAGCACCAACTGCAGGCCAACCCAGCAAAGCACGCACAGCAAAGGGGCAGTACTCCTCTTCCAGCTTTTCAGCTCTTCTCCTTGGCAGAGGTTCCTCTTGATCCATAAGTGTTATAAATGTCTAGAGCTTTGGGCCACTACTTATACTAATTTCTTCCTTTGAAGTAGGCAAACTTCATAGGAAAGCCTCTGTTCTTCACAAGATCCTGCCTTGCTTAGGCCTGGCCCCAGGCACATGCCAGGGGGTTGGAGAGTGTATAGTGTGAAGACAAGCACAGCCCTTTCAGGTGCAGGTGTCAGTTCCTCCCTCTCCACTCTAGCCCAGGAAGACTCATCAGGACATGCAGGACACACCTCAGCACCCTTTGTGTCACTGTCTAGAGGAAATTCACAATCAGCCTAACTGTCAGTCTGGCCCAGATGTGGATTCCACAGACTGGCAGAGCCACAGAAGGGTTAAGCAAGAAAAAAGCAAGAAAAATGCCCAATATTTAAAAGTGCAATTTTCAAACAGAAAACCTAAAAACCAACTCTACCAAAAAATGTATTTTTAAATTGTGATTTCAGAGACCCCAAGCTACAGATCTCTATCTGCTCCCAATGGGAAACCACACTTAGTTATGATGTTTAAAGGCAGTTCCCATAGTAACCTATGAGACACACAGGCTGTGCAATAATGAACAACTAATTTGGCAGTATTTCACTATTAGGGCATGTAAAACACACCTGTACATGTCCTACCTTTTAAATACAAAGCACCCTGCCCCTGGGACTACCTAGGACATACCTTAGGGGTGTCAGGATACTTCAATTCAATTTCCTCAGAAGCAGAAGATAACTCCTCAGTCCCGACCCGAGTTACTCACAACAAATATTAATCCTTCGTGCTGAGTACCCCGGAGGGGGAAAGGGGAATGGGATGATAGAGAGACTGCCACAGAGATGATGAACGCCAGTACTCAGTCTGCCTCTTCACATCTAAGATTGGATACAGCACCTGCAAGAGTCACAGTTGCAATTACTAGGGACATACAACATCAGTTTTTCACTTTCTACTCTCAACACTTAATCCTCTTTAATTCTATTATTTCTTCACTCACCCTGAGTTCTCTGTAGCCTTGCTTCTCTCTATAAATGATAGCTCTTCTTAAAAAAATGCTTATTACTGATTCTGGAAGAACTTCTCAACCTTTGTTAGAGATTGGTTTTATGTTGCTATATATATATATAGTTGGTGATAATGCGTTCTTCAAATCAGCTGATGTTATTTAATTTCTCCTGTCTTATTGTGACTTCTGTAAGTATTTGTAAATGCTTGTTTATTAAAGTTCGTTTCTCCTTTCTTACTTCGACATTTGTTGATAACTTGTATTTGTAAATGCTTGTTTATTACAGTTAGTCTCTCCTTCCTTACTTCGACATCTGTCGATAACTTGTAGTTGTAAATGCTTGTTTGTTTAAGTTCGTTTCTCTTTTAAACTCTATTTTGGTTTATTACCATTGAATTTGTAAATGCTTATTTGTTAACAGTTCGTTTCTCCTTTAAACTTGGCCTTTGTTTATAACCTTGACATTTGTAGATACTTGCTCTTTTAAAGTTCGTTTTTTCTTTGACTTTAATATCTTAAACAAGAACCTTGTAAACATAAGGTTAATTCATACATTAACTCTGTAGCCTTGCCGACTTCCACGGAAACGGTCTACTATCAAACTCTTCGAATAAACCTTGACAATATTTATCCGTTTTCTGTAATATAATCTTGAAATGTAATTTTACCTCACAGGAGTTTCTGTTCTGAAGCGCGCTCTCTCTCCACACAGCTGATTCATGTCAGACCTCAGTTGAAGTGCAAGGCTTCCAGCTGGAGAGCTCGTAACCTAGCAACCAACCGATTGCAAGACTAGAACTGTAACTAACCTTCAGGACTCACAGCGGCCATCTTGGATCTTCTCTTCTTGATTCTTCCAAGATTACTCTGCAAACCTTCTTCCAGTTTGGGCTTTGCTGTCTCCACTGAGGATATCTCTTTGCTTTTCTCATGCACTTCTTTGATTTGACTTGGCAAGTTTGTGTGGTCATGACAAGGGGTGATGTATATGTAGTAAAAGGGAATGTTTGGGCCTGGCAAGTCGGTAACTTGCTAGTTCGAATTGGCAGTGCAAACCTACACGCACAGACACTGCAGTGGCAAGTCTGAGACATGTTTACAGGTTTACTCATGTGGGTGGCACAATCAGTGCTGCAGCACCCACTAGTAGCATTGGGTTTACCGGCCCTGGGCACCTCTAGTACACTTTACTAGGGACTTATTAGTAAATCAAACGTGTCAGCCAGGGATAGCCAATCATAATTACAATTTGCCCTGGGAGCACTTGCACTTAAGCACTGGTCAGTAGTCAGTAGTGGTAAAGTGCCCAGAGTACCAAAACCAGCAAAAACAAAGTCCAGCACAAAGCCAAAAAAACATGAAGCACAGGCAAAAAGACAGGGAAAACCACACCATGGATGCCTGGTGTATCACATGAGACTTGACATTTAGCTAGGGAAAGTCTTGAGGGAAAAGTCAATGTACAGTCATGTGACTGTGCAGAGGGCAGCTTTTTGTTAATTAAGGCTGTGCTAAAAGCAGTGCAGAGATAAAATACATGAATAAACCATTCCCATTTATTTTTTAACAAATAAAACCCACCCTACCCACTCACAACAGGCCTAACACTCTCCTCAAACAAATAAGTTGTGCCTCAACCAATGTCCAACAATGTCCAGACAGTCCAGTGCAAAGACCAAAATTGCTCCAACTATCCTTCCCAATTCCCACCCTTTTCACTCACAACAAGAATCCCTTTCATCAAAGAAAATAATTAAAACAAGTGCTCAGAGGGCATCATAGAGCTGGGTGTGGACTTGTGTCACCTTTCGGTGGTGCTGCACCATCTCCTGTAGGATGCAGCGGAGGAGGTGGGTTGCGGAGGATGATGAGTAGGGAGAAGCAGTGGTGGATCTGGACTGCTGACGGTGCTGGCAATAGTATGTCTGGGATGGAGGAGCTGGTGACTGGCTGAAGGTACTAGGGTCACCAGCACACGCCTTGGTCTCTGCTGTCCTCCTCCAGAGCCACCAGCTGTTCATATTCAGCCTAGGGGCCCTCCATCCAGTCGTGTTGCACCTGGGCTGTTATCTCAAGCAGCTTGCCTGTTCGAGCTTGGCTCTGCCTACACCAGGTCCCATCAGAGTCCCATCACTGCCCATAGCACAGGTCAGTCACCCCTAAGGCAGGCCTCCTATAGCCCAGGAGGCAGGGTGCGTTGTGTTATGAGTGTGGACATATATGTGCAAGCATATATCACTCTGTGATAGCATTTAAAATGTAATGCTACTGTATGTGACTGATGGTCCAGAGGATAATTTGGGCTGTCACCTGGGCAAACCCCAGATGTCCAGCTCTATGATGACTTGACCGAATTCCTCTGTGTTTGGTGTCAAACCCTGTGCTTTTTAATCCTGAACATTATTCTCATGCCCAGGTTTACCTAGCATGTACCCAGGTGGTGTCCTCAGAGGATGCTCTTGAGTTTCCACCTTTCTCCTTCCCTGCGTATTTGCCACCAAGACAAGAGTCTGCCCTCCTGCTTGTTGTGCTAGCACATCCCCAGGATGGAGATTAAGGACCTGAGTAGTCAGGAGGTCACACCTTCTCTCTCCTAGGATGGCTATTGTTTATAGCAATAAAGGCGATGATCCTCAAAGGCTTTTCACCACCCTTGATATGTAATCTCTTGTCCCCACTTAAAGACAAAACCCTTCCCACCCTGTCCAAACCAGCAGGCAGGAAAATTAGCTATTCAGGAGACATACACCCCCAAAAGTCTAGCCACACCTCTAGACTGCCCTAGGAGGTCTGTACAGCTAAGGAAAGGTTCTGCTTTGTTGGAAGACACTGAAATAGAGCATTCTGCCTAGCACAGTGATGTACACCCACAGGATGTTGTCACTACAGGGACTGGCAAGCTGAAGGGATCAGAAGCCAATTGGCCACAGTCTCTTACACTTTTAACACTCCCTAACTTAGGATTTTAGGGGCTCCCCTGGCACCAGAAACTCAGTTCTGACTTTGACTCCGTGAACAGGCACAGAGAGGATGCCATCACCGACAACAGGACTTTGGACTCTGCTGTAGTGCAAAGATTCCCTGAGGAGATCATATACTGGAACTGTGGGTTTGACGTGTGTCCGTGGCAAAAGCTCATTGCTCCCAGCCCAGCAAGAGGGACTGCACTGGATGCTTAGAAACTGAAGCAACAGACTGCCATGGACTGGTGGGACCAGCCCCCTGCAAGCTGCAGGTTAATTGACATAAAGTGTGACAAGAATTGTGACCCGCTGGGCATATTGAGCATGACCTTGAAGAGAAGTAGTGTCCTGCAAACAAGGAGTGATAGCTAAGCTTTCACCAAGTTTCAAAGCACGAGTCCACTGCTGTCTCCCTCCAGCTGCCAAAGTAACCATGGCTACATCACCATTGGTGAACGGAGTTCGGGTGATTGACCACTTGGGTTACATCTCCAGCCAGAGAGCAACTCATAGTGACTGACATTGACAATGACTCCACTGCTGTGCTCCTGCATCCTGGAAAAACATTTCATAATTAAGGGGCAGAGCTATGATGACTCTAATCCATTGAAGTGCAATAAAGGGGAGGAATGGTCAAGGAAGGACCTGTGGTCTTGGTTGGCAAATGCAATGGGATCTCATACTTTACTTACCTGCCATGCTGCACTGTAATAAAACTGCTGATATACTGTATAAATGTATGATAAGACAACATTGGGGGGTCCATGACTATGGCCACTCTCTCTTCTTGACTGTTTGAGAAAGAGCAAAAAAGCTTTCTCTATAAAGATGCATGTGAAAAATAGCTTAATTAAGCCTGTAATATTCACAGTACCAAAACCTGTTCTTTTACAGTAACACAAGACACATAAGGGGAGAGGGAGAGCTTACTAAGAAGAAAGAGACAGGATTGGGTCAGCTACAGAAACATGAAATAAAGAAAAAGGGATAATGCAGGGATAACAAGAATTTAACAAACATTATGTCCTCATTAAGAATTTGGTGGGTGGAGGAGGCAGCCTGCCAAACTCTTCCCACCCTCAGACTGTCTGTGCGGCCTGAACCCCGCCGGCCCTCATAGGACTTCACCGCAGGGCCGGCATGAGGAAACAATGGAGCCACCTGTCACGCATTACACTGCCCGTAATTTGGGCAGTGGAATGCACGATGGGGCTGTGCATGGGGGCCAAGTGCATGGGCAGTGCAGGGGCACCCAGGGGCCCTTTGAGTCCCCCATTCCGTCAGTCTTTTGTGAACCATCATGGAAAGGCTGGCGGATGGGGACTCTTAATCCCCAGGGCAGCAGGATGTGAAACCACTGGGACTGCCAGGCTGCCAGCTTGAGGCAGCCTGGTGGTGTCGGTGGTGCCACGGTGATAATATGGTGGGACTGCCAACGCAAGTCTGGTGGTCATGCGACCGCCAGACTCGTAATGAGGACCCATGTGTTGGATTTGAGAAAAGGACAAAGTATAGGAAATGAGCAAAGCAAAATTATTCTAATAGTGGGGAGAGGTAAGTGTTAGGGATATCATAATCACAGGACTTACCGTGGCCAGCAGAACCATTGGCCACAATGCTGGTGGTTCCAACATCTGTTGCACTGTTGATGGGAGCATCTTGGGTGCTGATGTAAAAAATAAAGAAGATAAAAAAATACATTAGTGGTACAATTAATGTCTAAAATATTTTGACAGGCAGATGCAGTACCATTGTATGTTTTCAATCAGATCACCTATTAACCTATTCCTACATCCCTAAACCTAAGCCTAGGCCCTATTCCTAATTTCCTAATCCTAAAATATGTTTTGAACTACTAATGTATTTCAACAAATGATCTTTGCTTCTCCACCCCCTTTGATGGGCCAATTCAGGCTCCCTTTTCAATGCATTTTACACATCACAGGGAGATTGGGACTGTATGAGCTACAGAAAGAAAGGCACAGAGAACACTAACTCTCTGATATTCTACTGTCAGTATCTTAGGGCCAGATGTAGCAAAAAAATATTTTGCGAGTTGCAAATTGCGAGTCACAGCGACTCGCAATTTGCAACTCGCAAAATATTATGCAGAAAGGTGTCTCAGACACCTTCTGCGACTCGCTATGGGGTCGCAAAGACCCACCTCATGAATATTTATGAGGTGGGTTGCAGTTTGCGACCCCATAGCGAGTCAAAGCACTCACAGGGATGGTGGCCTGCTGGAGACAGCAGACCACCATGTCTGTGACTGCTTTTAAATAAAGCAGTTTTTTTTTTTCTTTTTGCAGCCTGTTTTCCTTAAAGGAAAACGAGCTGCAAAACGAAAAACTTCCGAAACCATTTAGTTTCGTTTTTTTCAGAGTAGGCAGTGGTCCATAGGACCACTGCCTCCTCTGAAAAAATATTTTTGGGGGCATTCACAAAGGGGAAGGGGTCCCATGGGGACCCCTTCCCTTTTGCGAATGTGTTACCATCCACTTCAAGTGGATGGTAACTGCGAGTTGGTTTGCGACCGCAAACCAACTCAGCATGGCGATGCGGTCGCAAATAGGAAGGGAACACCCCTTCCTATTTGCGAGTCGCAGCCTCAAATTGCGAGTCGGTACCGACTCGCAATTGGAGGTTGTGCATCGCGTTTAGCCTTTTGTACCTCGCAAACTGCATTTTTCGCAGTTTGCGAGGCGCAAAAGGCTTCCTACATCTGGCCTTTAGTGACAGGAGAGAGGAGTCTGCACCACTGCTTATATAATCAGCTGAAGAATGTGCCGACGAGTACAAGTAGGTACCGCCAAGCACCTTGCTAGCTCAAGCCAGATCAGATATTCTTCGTAATGTAAATTAGTGTGAGCAGCATGCTATTTGGGAAACATATTAGCATTTTTAGTAAACAAAAATTAAAAAATACTACCCTCAACCTCAACACCCAGCAGGTCGAGCAGATCCTGTTCTCGATCTATTACATCTGTCCAATAGCGCATGAGCCACTGTGTGGTGCACTGCAGCGCTGTGCTATGATACACCCACCGGCCCACTCTCTCCCACAACATTCAATGCTCCAGCAGGGCTCACCCTCTACCAGGCCTGCCACCTGCTGATGTTTATTGTAAGTTTAACGTTTATTTGAAATATTTATTTTATGTCAAAATTTTATTTTGGTGTATTTTTTATGGATTTAACAGTTATTTTGACCATAACAGTTGCTATTTTGATAATCAATATTTTTGATATCTTATATATTTATTTGTAGGTGATGATATTTGTGTTTCCGATGTTTTGTTATTGATACAATACATAAGAATCAGCGTTTTAGACAACGATATTTGTGTGTCGAATGTTAGTGATTTTTATAGTTATGTATGCATGGTCGATATTTGTGCTGGCAATATTTAATTTCCGATATTTGAGTATTGTGATATTTGTTGAATCTATATTACATCAGTGTCCCCGGCAAATCGCGTTTCCTGAAATTGTTAGACCACTTTTTTATTTCAGTGAGGTCACTGGCCTGGTAGAGCCTGTAGTTCCGCTTTATGGATAATGTTACTCTAGGAACTTTTTGCTGGTCCTTCCAAAGAAAGAGAAAGGGTGGCTCTAATATAAGAGGTGGTGTTACTGTTTTGACTGGCTGCTGCAAATTTTCAGGAAACGCTGAGAAGCATAATCCACGCATCTGTGTTCTTAAAAGAATAGAAATTTGACGTGAATGCTTGAAACGTTTTCATTGTACTGGTCTTAAAATCATTACCTTTTATTTGTGTGCAGCTCGGCCTGTGGCTTCGAAGTAATCACACCAGCTGATGGGGCAATATGTATTTCTGAAAAAATCCCCAGTGACAAGCAACACCACGTGCTATGGATATATTGCATTTGATGCTGAGCTAGAAAGAGTGTGCATGGCGACATTCTTGTGCACGAAAAATCTAAAACAAGATAAAGGGGTAAATACATAAAGGCGTAAATAAATAGGCCTTCCGCTTTATCTGTTACATGCATTCCAATATATATAGTTTAGCTGAAAATGTATTTTATTAGAAAAACAGCCCACATACCACACACGACCGTGTGTTAACGTGTCAGCGAAGCAAATTCAAATTATGAAAAGTTTGCAAAGTTATGTTTTTAACCTCTGTATAAAATATCCTGCAAAAACATTTGTATCGCCTAGAAAAGTTGTGTTTTTCTTCCTGTCGCCATTATGATTCGTTTTATATTTACGGTATACAGCAGAAGCTCAGCCTCGGTTTGCAGTTTAACCTTAATGACATTTGTGAAAACATGTTCCCTCAAGGGACACATTAGCTTAAACCTGCAGACTAGCTTCTAAGCTATTATATCGTTGAAGGAGGTAAGATATCACTGACTGAATTTAAAATAATCATTTATATAATCTATTTCGGCAATTTGAAATTTCCAGTAAATGCTTTTCCATTTAATAGTTTCAGAGGGCATTGGTTATGGGACATGAAATACTGTAGGAGCTTCCCACAGATGCATATAATTTCCTCAGAATGCATGTTGTTCATTCAATTTTAATGAATATTACAATTACACGAGTAATGTTTAAATGATGATGCTTTCCATTGCCACTCAGACATCATACAATGTGCAGATTGTTTTATGATAAAGGCAGCAAATAAAATATCAGTTTCAAGAATTGGATTTGATTTTCAAGAGTCTCTAAAGGGAGCTAAAAATGATTGCAATAGATCTTTACCGTTAACTAAAACGTGGATTATAGAAACAGAAATATGATAAGAACATTTAATTTTTGTCACTTGCTGTATTAGAATGGATTTACTTTAGCTGCCCTGATGGTCCTGTCAGCGTGTTAGTAATAAATTACTCATGTGCTGCAGGATACTTTGGGATTACATTTCACCTCCGTTCTAGTTCCAGGTCCCAACATGGGCTGTAATAGTTATCGTTTAGTATCCGCGGGTGCTTGGCAGTGTTACAGTTATGACGCCCAGGGCGAACAGCTTAAGCAGTGCGTCCTACTTGCATTAATGCAATAAGTTTAAAAATTGGATGTATAACTAAATTCACTTAAACAGTGAGCTTATATATAAACGGGGAATTTAATATTATTGTACTGCACCTGAAAGTATCTTGAAAGGTAATGAAATTTACGCATGAGTGTTGTGACATTCAGCAAGAATCTCATTACTTTGAATTTTGTATACTATTCCCATAGTTGGGCGCTTGTTTCTTCTTTATCGTGCTACTCAGTACACAATGCTGTGCGATTCAGAACCATGCCTCATAATGAGCAGTATTTATGGGTGACTGCAACGTCTCTATTTGTATTTCTATGAATTAAGATGGAATAACATTCATGCAATAAACTCTACATGCTGACAGATGAATGGTTACATGTAGACAAAAAACTGAAGTTACCCTGAATGATGAGGGAGGACAGTAAAAAGAACGATCCATACGTTTTTTCTGGTACATACTATCCTTTAGGTAGCAAGACTTGACTGGAGATCGGGAAAGTGTTTGGCTTTAACAGCGAAACATTGACATTTAAATAAAGACCTGCAAAATATTCTGGCCTTTATATCGATTAGCAGATTATCCTTACGGTAAGAATATATAGTGGTAAGTATAGGTTTACTATACTTAAATCTATATATATCTACTTTGATGATGTACATCTCTTCAAGGTGCATAGATGTGAAATTAAGGATAGTAATTCCATGCTTACCAACATATAGTTATCTTCACGATATTCAGATAGTCAATATTTATATCATGATATTATGGAATGTTTATATTTTTGTTTTAGGTATTCTAACATACACTCGAGCGGGGATGGTACAGCAGAGTCAGTGTCAGAAATGTTCTCTCTCATAATTGAAAACAAAGTTTAAGGCTGGAGAAGGGGCAGCCTTGAGATTCTACAAGAGAGCATTCCAGTGAAGCAGTCCAAGATGTGAAATGGCACTGAAAAAGAATGATGCAGTGGTGTTGGAAACAGCACGGAGAGCAGAGTATCCGGTAGTTGAGAGACAGGGTAGAGTTTTGGTCAAGTAAACTGGAGGTACTCTGGATTGATTTACTCAATCAATGTCAGATGTGTTTCTTGCAGAAATACAGCTGACCTGACATCGAAAGGGACAGGTAAGCTACTGCCAAAAGTGTTGGAGTTGTTTTTTTGTGCAGGGTCATCCCCAAGCTCCTTGCCTTCACTCCCTTGGTTTCTGAAACCGTTATTGTAGGATTTTAGGACTCTGCACATGCACACTTTACCACAGCTAATCAGTGCTAAAAGGCTTGTGCTCTCTCTTTAAAACATGGTAGAATTGGCTTACACCCAATTGTCATATTTAATTTACCTGTAAGTCCTTAGTAAAGTAGCAGTATCTGTGCCCAAGGCCTGCAAATTAAATCCTAGGACCTGCAGCACTAATTGTCCCTTAAACTGAAAGCCCCTTCCAGTAAACCTTTTGCAAAACCCAAACCATCCTTTTTGATACATGTAAGTTACTCCTAGGATAGGCCTCGGACAGCTCAGAGGGCAGGGGGCAATAGACTTAAAAAGTGGGACGTGTACTTTTTAGTTGTACGTGTTCACTCTTAGAATAGTTTTTCTTTACTGCAAGACGTACCTCTCCCATAGCATAACACTGAAGTTAAATTATCACATTTTATAAGCTGTAATTTCCAGATAGGAAGACATGACCAGATCATGTTTGGTGTCTTTGGAATTGAAATGAAAAATCCTGTCTCATGGTGGAGTCAGATTTAAATTACAACTTTGAAAATGCCATGTCCCTGGGTCACATGATTGGGAGTAGCTGACAGTTAAGTTTTGTGTATTCCTTCTAGACAGCCACACTCAATAGACAGCTTAGGTTTGCCTGGATGACCCATCACTGGCAGGATGGGAGGACAGAGCTGGGCACAGCCTTAAAAACACTTGAATAGGCTACTTGCCTCCACACAAAGGGCTGCATATCCCCTGTAATTAGTCTGGAGCCAGGACAGGGAAGGCATGATGCATGGGAAAGTCTAAGGGAGTTCTAGAAGCTTCTCTCCCCTTCCAAAGGAAGGGCAGCAAGTATAAATATTGGACCTCTGACACCCACTCTTCCAGGAAGGACTGCTGTGATGCTACAAGGACTGCAGCTCTGGTGGACTATTGTTCTGTAGAACTTCTGCCTTGCTGGGCTGACCTGCCGTCTGCTGCCCTCTTGCCTGGGTAAGAAGGATGGGACCTCAAAATGAGTCCAATGGCTAGTTGACCTACTAACTAGAGCTTCCGGGGCAGAAGGCTCCAAGATCCTTGAACTTAGCACCTGTACTTTGCCATCTGTGTGTCTACCCTGCCAAGTGGTGCCACCTCAGCCCTGGACCCTTGGAATTCAGCCTTATATGTTCTTCCAACATCTGCAGACCCGGTGGAGCAAATGCATCTCCTCTGCTGTGCTGGTCAACCCTGAGCAGAACCAGTGCATGGCTGCTGCTGCATGGATCTACACTATCACAAAAGACCCATACTGCATTGCAGCCCGCTGCCTCTTCAGACCCATCATTGTGCAAAGCATCCTCAGTGTGGGCCATCACATCCTTTGCCGATGGCAGCATCAATGATGCCTCAGGAAACCACATTGGAGCCACGCAGTTCCTCAGAGCTACCCCATTGGCCTGACTGTGCAACCCATCCTCGATGCTGGACTTTGCTTTGCAAGCCCTTATCATTGGGACCTTAGGTGATGGCACAGGCCTACTCACCGCATCCTCGCTGCACCATGGAACTAATGCATCGCTTCGGCTGCAAGACACATCTTCGACACAGACCCGTGCTTTGCACAGCAAACCAGGATTTAAGGTACTTTGTTCAGAGGGACTAACTCGGTCCCAGTAGCTGGCCTGCGCTTCATCAGAGTCTGTCTGAACATGTGAATTTTTCCCTTTCTGGCACAACCATATATCAAGAGTTGGCACTTTGTTGCTCATGGTGCTATTTTCACTAAAATCTTCAAAATTGCAAATTGTCGTTTTGGTCTTGTTTTATTTATTAAAAATAACTCTATATGTCTATCTTGTATGGGGCCCATTTTGTGTGGTGATGTCACTTTACTACTGTTAGAAGTGTTACACCAATACTTTACACATTCCCTATAGATTACGCCTGACTACCAGTGGGTTGAGCACAGGTTAATTTAGGGTTCGCTTGTGCCTCACCCTCACAAAGACTGTGGTTGCTGCTTGACCAGGGCTCACACCCCAGTCAACTACTACTCCAATATCTTACAAAGAGACATTGGAGATCACTAGGATAGGAAAGTATATTTCCTTGTGTCAGAAATGGGACCTTTGGTTGGCAGAGGTGTACACCCTTGTCCAAGTAGGGACCATTATCCTATTCAGGGTAAGTCACATCACAGTCCAAATTATCCTGTGCCCACTCTCTAGTTGCTTGGCACTGAGCAGTCAGGCTTAACTTAAAAGGCAATACGTAAGGTATTTGTGCCATAAATCATGCAGTAACAAAGTGAAAACATCACAAAAATACACCACACAGGTTTAGAAAAATATATAATATGTATCTGAATAAAATAAAGTACAAATTACAAAAATCCAATAAGCACAAGTTGAAATACCACTTTTAAAAGGTTTAAAAGAGTCTCAATAATATAGTGCCTGTTATGCGTCAAAAATAACGACATAAGGAGACCACAGAGGAAGAGATGAATGGTAAAATAAAGAGTTGCGTCAGATTTTCCGTTGAGCCCACAGATGATGCATCATTTCTTTCCACACTGCAAGAGGTTTGCGTCATTTTTCGGCATGCAATCTTAATTCCTCACTGCGATGTGGGGATAACTTGATGCCCAGGGATGATGCATGAAAATTCTTGACACCCTAGAAGAAAGAACAAGCACTGCATCAATCCGGTAGGTGATGCAGCAAATTTTTCCATCGCAAGGTAGGTGATGTGTCAAATTTGCAGTCGGGAAGTCGAGCTGCATAATTCCGGATGGCTGTGTGGGGATTTCTCGTCACAATGCAGGCTTCGTGTCGATTTCAGCAGGCGCTGAATCGATTTTCGATGCACAAAGAGTTTCTTGAAGAGGTGAAGTCTTTGTTGGCCCTGAGACTTCAGAGACAGGAGCCAAGCTCAACACAAGCCCTGGGAGAGCACTTTTGGGGAAGGCAGAGTCCTTTCAGCAAAGTCAGAGGTCAGCAGGGCAGCAGGGCAATAACAGGACAGCAGTCCTTCTCAGCAAAGCAGTCCATATGAATCCTTTGGGCAGCCAGGCAGCTCCTCTGACAGGGTGCAGGTGTAGGTCCAGAATTGTCTGAGTTGGTTGGGTCAGAGAACCAGATTATATACCCAAAATGCCTTTGAAGTGGGAAACTTCAAAGAGCGGTTTTGAAGTGCACAAGTTCCCATTTCAGCACAGTCCTGTCTGCCAGGGTCCCAGTGGAGGTGTTAGGAATGGGGTCTTTGGTTGACAGTCAGGTTACCCCCTGTTCGAGCAAGGACCCTCACTCTAGTCAGGGTAAAAGAGAATCATTCTCAGCTAACCCCTGCTTACCCCCTTGGTAGCTTGGCAGAGCAGTAGGCTGAACCTCAGAGTGCTAGGTGTAAAGTATTTGTACCAACACACACAGTAACCTGATGAAAACACTACAAAATGACACAACACCGGTTTAGAAACAAGACCAAAACGACAAAAACCCGACATACACAAGTAAAGTTATGAATTTTTAAAGATTAAACTAAAAAATAGTGCTTAGAAACACAAAATGCTTCGATGAGGTGTTGACACGGCGTCGTGACAGAGTCGTTCTCAACAAGCCGACACCAGTGGCACCAGACACGGAGTCGCGTAGACCCCCAAGTACAGTACCTTTGGTGAAGAGTGAAAACAAGTTGATGCGCGAAGTCGGGGATCTGGGGTCTTTGCAAAATGTTGAATCCGCGCACTTCGATCGGCGTCAGTCACGTCGTGGTGCTGCAACTTCCACGGAGTCGCGGACTTTAGCGGGGCTCCAGTGGTGTCGGTCCTGCGAAGGTCGTTGCATTCCAACGAAGATCACAGAGTCGGTTGCGGGCGGCGTCACCGGATTCAGCAGCGGCATCAGTCCGAAGTCGTCCGAAGTCAATTTCCTTGAATTTCCACCAGCTTTCCTTCCAAGGGCCCAGGGACTGGATAGGGCACCACTTGTCAGAGCAGGAGTCTCTCCAGAGACTCCAGGTGCTGGCAGAGAGAAGTCTTTGCTGTCCCTTAGACTTCAAACAACAGGAGGCAAGCTCTAAATCAAGCCCTTGGAGATTTCTTCACAAGATGGAAGGCACATAAAGTCCAGTCTTTGCCCTCTTACTCTGGCAGAAGCAGCAACTGCAGGATAGCTCCACAAAGCACAGTCACGGGCAGGGCAGCTATTCTTCCTCAGCTCTTCAGCTCTTCTCCAGGCAGAGGTTCCTCTTGATGTCCAGAAGTGATCTAAAGTCTGTGGTTTTGGGTGCCCTTCCTATACCCAATTTCTCCTTTGAAGTAGGCCTACTTCAAAGTAAAGTCTCTTTTGAATGTGAAATCCTGCCTTTCCCAGGCCAGGCCCCAGACACTCACCAGGGGGTCGGAGATGGTATTGTGTGAGGACAGGCACAGCCCTTTCAGGTGTAAGTGACCAATCCTCTCCTCCCTCTTAGCACAGATGGCTCATCAGGAAATGCAGACTACACCCCAGCCCCCTTTGTGTCACTGTCTAGTGTGAGGTGCAACCAGCCCAACTGTCAAACTGACCCAGACAGGGAATCCACAAACAGGCAGAGTCACAGAAATGGTATAAGCAAGAAAATGCTCACTTTCTAAAAGTGGCATTTTCAAACACACAATCTTAAAATCAACTTTACTAAAAGATGTATTTTTTAATTGTGAGCTCAGAGACCCCAAACTCAACATGGCCATCCGCTCCCAAAGGGAATCTACACTTTAATCAGATTTAAAGGTAGCCCCCATGTTAACCTATGAGAGGGACAGGCCTTGCAACAGTGAAAAACTAAGTTAGCAATGTTTCACTGTCAGGACATATAAAACACATTGCTATATGTCCTACCTTAACCATATACTGCACCCTGCCCTTGAGGCTACCTAGGGCCTACCTTAGGGGTGTCTGACTTGTAAGAAAAGGGAAGCTTTAGGCCTGGCAAGTGGGTACACTTGCCAAGACGAATTTACAGTTAAACCTGCACACACAGACACTGCAGTGGCAGGTCTGGGACATGATGACAGAGCTACTTATGTTGGTGGCACAATCAGTGCTGCAGGCCCACTAGCAGCATTTGATTTACAGGCCCTGGGCACCTCTAGTGCACTGTACTAGGGACTTACTAATAAATCAAATATGCCAATCATGTATAAGCCAATCATATACACATTTTGTAAAGGATCACTTGCACTTTAGCACTGGTTAGCAGTGGTAAAGTGCCCAGAGTAACAAAAACAGTAAAATGAGAGTCCAGCACACATCAACAACCTGGGGAACAGATGCAAAAAGTTAAGGGAGACCACGCCAAGGATGAAAAGACTAATACCATGAAATTGCATTGGGCAGTATGTGTGTCACAGTGGCAGCATCAACTGTGTTTGTTGAACTCAGAGTTCTGTATAGAGTGTTGTGCTCAAATATCTCTGGCTGTGAACTTGGGTCAGAAACAATACTACTTTTTTCAAGGGTAGGGTATTCAGAGTATGGAGAGGCGGGGAAGCACTACCCTGAATCTTTCTTGGTGTTTGTGGTGGTGTGCTGCATAGGACAGGCCACACAGTGTTTTTTTGATGTGGGCAATAGACAACGGTCTGTTTCTCCTTGAGCCAGGCAGAGGAGACAGAATGAAAGTTATGTTGCCTTTTACCCCTAGAATGGTGATGGGTGGTATGTAAGATGGTTCAAAAGCATGATTGTCGTGGACTTTCTCCCGAACAAGGCCCCCAAACTTTGGGAGCTCACCCATTGGAAACAGTAATAGTCTTCTCTTCACTTGTGGCAGGTCAGGGTGCTTTGTGTTAGACAACTTGTCCCTGACTTCTTGATTACTTCCAATGCTCACCTAGGCAAATCATTTAATGTTCCCTGAACTCCAAACATTTCATGGTACTAACTAAAATCTGAACGTAGCACCCTAGCAGTCAAAGCTTGGTGAATCATACCATTAGCAAACTCTTCAACACTGATCAATTCAGCTTTGAACAGGTTGCTGAGTTTTGGACAAACTCCCAGAGTAGACATTGACTCCCTGTAAGCCTTAGTTGTAAACACAGAACTGTTTTTTGAATGAAATGTATAAACCATCCCCATCAATACCAGACACTGCAAATATTTTACTACTTCTGAAGTGCTTACATTACTCTGTGGTAAAGCAAAGGAATCAAGAACACAAATCAATCACGATCAATATGTCTTTTTATCAATTGACTTAGTGGAAGGGACCAATGTGATCCAAATCAATCACCCAGAAGGGGATTCTTGAGCTAATGAGGGGAATTGACGAAGGTCTTTTGAGAGTGGAGTGTTTTATCTGTTGACAAATGTCACATTGTCTAATGTAAGCTCTAGTTTGTTTATATAAACTAGGTCACCACTAACAGTGCTGTAGCATTCCTACAGTTGTGTTCATTCCTGCATGCGCACATGCCAATCCCTCATTGGCTTCCTTGATTGGATCTAATCTGGACAGACTATTAGGTATTATTCTGTATCCTACTCCTTGTATTGTGACTTCAGGAACATTAAGTGAATTAAGGCTGTAGGGGTATTTCAGAAGAAAACACTGCAAGAGGTTTCTCACCTTGCTTGGTTTTATTTATGGCTGTTAAAATACCTGTGTCAATCTTCATTTGAGGTCTGGTTAGGACTGCTACTCTAGCACTCTGAATTGCAGCCCTTGCTGCTAGGCCAGCTGCAGAGTTTCCTTTGGTGTGAATGCCATCATGCTGAGGGCCCACCCTTTGCCTCACATGGACCAATAGAGTGGTTAGATACTCACCTCCAGGCACTATATTCTCACTAAAGAACCCATTAGAAATATCCAGGGTTATTTTGCACTTTTCTGCAATGGGTTAGTCATTTAACCTGTGCTATGGGTGTTTTGTACTCTGCCTGTTTGCTTGTGTGAATTCAAATGTCTATGAGCTAAAACTATTCTATATGAACCATCTGGCTTGGAGACAGAAAAAATGGGCGTGCACACTGGTGAGAGGCAAAGTTCTATTATGACCTGGTACTGCAACTGGTCTAATATTGCTCTCATACCATGCTACTGACTTTAGAGGGTATTGTGCTTGTGGCTGTGGTTCACTATGTAAGGGAATGACATGTTGACTAGAGTGTTCAACCCACCCCACTTGCTTCCTATATAGGGCTGGAGTTCGCCTCATTGCCCAATCACTGGCACAAATTTCCCTGATATCCTCAGATACTACAGGAGATATGGCTACCCTTATGACTCCACCCCTTGGGGGTGCTTCTCTAATAAAGACTGGGGGCCAGTGTTCTTCTGCTAGTATGATGTCATAATAATCAGAAAATTTGGATTAAAAGACTGCTTTAATAATACATAGTATATCTCCTTCAATTTGTATGTTTGGACTGTACACCTAACAGGAGAATATAGATGTTTATCGGGAGTCTTAACCTGTATAAAATCTTCAGTTGAATTTATATCCATAAATCTCTGAAGGGTCTGATGCACATTGTAACTCCTGCTGTGCTGCCTAAGAACACATTTACCCATGCCCTGTTTCACAGAAGGACTTATAGATATAGGCGTCATTCTGACCCTGGCAGTCAAAGACCGCCAGGGCGGAGGACCGCGGGAGCACCGCCGACAGGCCGGCGGTGCTCCAATGGGGATTCCGACCGCGGTGGTAAAGCCGCGGTCGGACCGGCACCACTGGCGGGCTCCCGCCAGTGTACCGCCGCCCCATTGAATCCTCCACGGCGGCGCAGCTTGCTGCACCGCCGCGGGGATTCCGACCCCCCCTACCGCCATCCAGATCCCGGCGGTCCGACCGCCGGGATCCGGATGGCGGTAGGGGGGGTCGCGGGGCCCCTGGGGGCCCCTGCAGTGCCCATGCCACTGGCATGGGCATTGCAGGGGCCCCCGTAAGAGGGCCCCTACATGTATTTCACTGTCTGCTGCGCAGACAGTGAAATACGCGACAGGTGCAACTGCACCCGTCGCACAGCTTCCACTCCGCCGGCTCGATTCCGAGCCGGCTTCATCGTGGAAGCCTCTTTCCCGCTGGGCTGGCGGGCGGTCTGAAGGCGACCGCCCGCCAGCCCAGCGGGAAAGTCAGAATTACCGCCGCGGTCTTTCGACCGCGGAACGGTAACCTGACGGCGGGACTTTGGCGGGCGGCCTCCGCCGCCCGCCAAGGTCAGAATGAGGGCCATACTGTCTTATTTTTTGGACAGTCCTGACACTTTTCTTTTATTCTATATTGGGGTTTTAGAGTTCAATACTATCTCCTCCTTCCTTGTGCCAGTTTTGTGTCTTGCATCACTTTTCTTACTGTACCCCTCTTTTCTTCGGTACTTGGATAGGCTTCTCCTTTCTGTTCTTTTAAGAATGGGAAGAGCGGCTACCAGAATACTGATACTGCTTAGGTTTTTAATTTTGTTTGGGAGCTCTGTAGTTATAACCAACCCTGCCTGATTCCCTAGAAGTGGGTGATTCACTCCGCCTTTTTTCTTTCTGTTTTTTTCTTCCCTTCTGTTGCAGACTTCCTTCTAACAGATCCCTCAGTGGCATTTTTATGGTTAGAATGTCGCTTTATGAGGCAAGTATCCAAGGTATCCCTAAACACAGACGTGCAAACTTCCACAGTTATTTTTGTTAATTCCTGTTCATGAACTTGAACTGGAACTACTCCCACTCTCTGATGTGTAGCCAGAAGTGAACTCTCTCCCTTGATATTGCTTACTACAAAGAAGTCCCCTATGAACTATATTCCTAAGTTCAGAGCTGATGTGGGTCTGTGCTCATTCTGTACCTGTCTAAGGACATAAGGAAGAATGGCCAATGAAGGCGTACCATTTGTGCTAATGTAACTGCATGAGAAAATGCTTCCCCAGGTGTAACACTTCTCTACAGGTGGCATCATTGCAAGACCACTCCTCCCCTCCCTCCTAGAAGAGATGGCTCAACAGGATATACAGGCTACACCCCAGCTCCCTTTGTGTCACTGTCTAATGAGACGCGCAACCAGCCCAATTGTCAAAGTGACCCAGACAGGGAATCCACAAACAGGCAGAGTCACATAAATAGTTTAAGCAAGAAAATGCTCACTTTCTAAAAGTGGCATTTTCAAACACACAATCTTAAAATCAATTTTACTAAAAGATGTATTTTTAAATTGTGAGCTCAGAGACCCCAAACTTCACATGTCTATCCACTCCCCAAGGGAATCTACACTTTAATCAGATTTAAAGGTAGCCCCCATGTTAACCTATGAGAGGGACAGGCCTTGAAACAGTGAAAATCGAATTTAGCAATATTTCACTGTCAGGACATATAAAACACATTACTATGGCCCTCATTCTGACCTTGTCGGTCTTTTCGCAAGACCGCCGAGTTACCGCCGCGGTGAAGACCGCCGACCGCGGCGGTATGCCGCTGTGCGCATTCTGACCGCTGGGAGCGTTCCGCCGGAAAACCGCCAGCAGCCACACTGGCGGTCGGCGGGAAAGTGGAGACTGGTCAACCTCCACCGCCACGCCAGCAGAACACCGCCCACAGAATTACGACCCACATTTCTGTGTGGCGGTCTTCTGTTGGCGGTCTTCTGTTGGCGGTCACCTCCCCATGGCTCCCGTCGCCTCCCGGAGGACCAACGCACAAGGTAAGTTGACCGTCCGTGAGGGGAGGGGGTGGGGGGGTGTTGTGTGATGTGGGCGTGCATGGGGGTGTGCGTGTGAGTGTGTAGAGGGGGTGTGTGAGTGCGTGTATGCGGGCGGGGGGTGCTGCTGTGTCTATGGGTAATGTGTGCTGTTCGGCAGGTGCGCATGTCTGCATGTATGTGTGCGGGTATGTGTCCCCGTTGTGTATGTGTGTGTAGGGGGTGTGTAAATGTGCATGTTGGGGGTGTGTGCATGTCGGGGTGCATGTATGTGCATGTCGGGGTGGGGGTGGGGAGGGGGTTCGTACCACCTCTGGGGGGTGGCAGGGGGGTGGAGGGTGTGGGGGGAGGACTCGGGTGGGTAGTGGGGGGTGGGGGAGACCCCTATCAGTGCCAGGGAAGGAATTCCCTGGCCCCGATAGTGCTTACCGCCATGGTTCGCACGGCGGTTCCCGCCAGCAAGAAACCGCGGCGGTAGGCAGGGTCATAATACCCTTGGCGGTCTTGGGACGACCGCCGGGCCGGAGTGCGCAAACTCCAGCCCCGCGGTCATGACCGCCGCGGCGGTCGGAGTGGAGAAGTGGCGGTCGGTCGCGGCGGGGACCGCCGCGGTCAGAATGCCATTTTTAATACCGCCGGTCTGTTCGCGGTCCGACCGCCGTCTCTCCGCCGACCGCCAGGGTCAGAATGAGGGCCTATATGTCCTACCTTAACCATACACTGCACCCTACCCTTGGGGATACCTAGGGCCTACCTTAGGGGTGCCTTACATGTAAGAAAAGGGAAGGTTTAGGCCTGGCAAGTGGGTACACTTGCCAAGTCGAATTTACAGTTAAAACCGCACACACAGACACTGCAGTGGCAGGTCTGAGACATGATTACAGAGCTACTTATGTGGGTGGCACAACCAGTGCTGCAGGCCCACTAGTAGCATTTGACTTACAGGTCCTGTGCACCTCTAGTGCACTGTTGTAGGAACTTACTATTAAATGAAATATGCCAGTCATGGATGAACCAATTACATACACATTTTGTATAGGAGCACTTGCACTTTAGCACTGGTTAGCAGTGGCAAAGTGCCCAGAGTAACAAAAACATCAAAAACAGAGTCCAGCACACATCAACAACCTGGGAAACAGAGGCATAAAGTTAAGGGAGACCACGCCAAGAATGAAACATCTAACACAAATGTCAAAAAGAATTTTGTAAGACAGTCTTGTTTGTCTCCAACAGTAGCTTGTTATTTGGGGACCATGGTATCAGCCTCATAGCTTTCAATAAGCAAGTTTTTTTAATGCAAATATGATTGCTTCTAACATGAAGACTGGGACACAATAGACAATGGGAGCACTGGAGAAACATACTAATTATTGTGGAAGAAGATTTAACAACTAATAATTCTGTGATTTAATTAAGAATTGAGAGTTAAGATTGTAATGTCTGTACTGTGTTTAGTATAAGGGAGTATTTACAGTTAGGCCTAGTCCAATTTGAGGTGTACTTTCAAATGCATGTGATGTGCTGTTTAAATATTTTGCCATGCTTTTTCTCTCCCTGCCAGAACACGGAATGCCTTGAGTGTGACTTTCAGTATTGTATTAATTGTATGAACTTCAGAGTCCTGCTTGCAGTGTATCAACTTAATGGTTGTCATGTGTGTTCATAATGCCCCAAAGAGAAGGCTAGTTTCAGTTTAATGTCATTACTTTTGGCTGAATGTTGATGTGGTTTAAATTTGAGAGTGCTTTTGTTTTCTATTGTATGGCCAAAAGAAACAAATATTTGTTATATGTAATGTAAAAGTCATTATACCTTATGATGTGTTATTGGACAACTCAATGCATCTTTTGCCTCATGTCCCACTACTGCAATTTTTCTGCCTAAAACTGTATTAAACTCTTTATTTGGGATGTCACTTTAGAGAGCAGACTCCATGTGAGTCTATTTAACTAGTTGTACTTACAGTAATTTTCATGTTCTTCTATTCTGCCTAATTGTGAGCATCCTTATGAGAAAATCCTCTTTGACTCCTTATTTGCCTTAGGCTAGACCATATTTTGGTACCAGCTATTGATTAGTTTAATGTTCAGCTTTCATTCCTAATACTATTTTGCATTTTTCTGTGTTATGAATATTTTGAATTGCACCACATACTTTTTTGCCTTCTGTAATGATGCTTACCTTTATGGTTTATATTTCCAACTTTGTCATGTGTGAATTTTTTTGAGGGGATTATTCTATGTGCAGTTTGTGGGGAAAAAAGTATAATTGTGTTTAGGTATCTTGCCTTATAAATATTCACACCTAGCCCTGAGCCACCAAACGACCCTTGTAATGGTAAAAAGCACCAACATTATGCTTGAAACATGATACACTTACCAGTAAGTGTACAAATGCTGTGATGCCGACTTAGATTCCTCTACTCAGTAATGGGAGGGAGACACAGGGACTGCTCCCTGGAGTGGGGCATTTAATTGACAGACTACTTGGTAGGAGAGTGGGGCTATGCCTTGGTGATTTCCACCCAGGATAAAAACCAGAGCAACCTTTTAATGTCATCTCCTCAGGGTATGCCCTACCGGTACTCGCAGCATTCCCACAGCCAACAATTATTTATGAAGAATAGAAACAATATATCAATGTAACAATGTATCAATTACCATCGCCCAAAAAATGGACGCGTGACCAGGCAGCGGCAAGGCCAGATGAATGGGGATGGAAAGAAGGAGGAGTATTCACTATAAAAACAAGAGAGGCTAGAGCAATGGTTTTTGAATTTGGCAATGTCACATCCCCTGTAAAAGAAATAATCAAGGCTCCCCAGAGTGGCAAATTATTTTGTACAGTGATTCTGTAAAATTGGCATCTCTCAACAGATTTAACAATTCAGATATTGCGGTTATAGTGAGTTTAAAAAATCAATCAAATACTTTCACAAGCTAAAGTTTAATACTAATAGCAAGTTTGGGGGGTATCCACAGTCATTAAATTACTATTAGTAAAAGAAAACTTGCAGTTTACGAATACCCCAAAAATGTTAAAGTACACAAAACTGTAAGTTTACCTTTATGAATCAGGCCCTTTATGTTTAGGCTCTGTTTTTCACTAACATTCCTCAAAAAGATAGCCCATGTCCCTGATCCTCTATCATAACAGCAATGCTCTCTTTCCCACACCTTGTTGTTTTACCAGAAGGACCACACATTTCTAAAACATTGCTGCAATATCTGTGGACAGATAGGGACTGCTCAAAATGTCAGTAAGGGCAGATGGAGGATTTTTTAAACAATCATACAACGTAGAGCAGATGCAACAAAAGAAAGCATTTTATTGGAACGTGAAGTTTGACAATCTGGTGGATTTGATGATGAGTGTGCTCCTGGCATTATTCTTAGCAGCCATCACTCTCAACACTTTGGGCCTCATTCCAACCCTGGCGGTCATAGACCGCCAGGGTGGCTGTCCACTGAAGCACCGCCAACAGGCTGGCGGTGCTTCATGTGGACAGCCGCGGTCGCCCAGCCGGGTCCGGCGGTTTCCCACCGGATTAGCCCCGGCTGGGAGAATCCTCGATGGCGGTGCTGCTCACCGCCAGAAACAGGATGGCGGGAACGGGTGTCATGGGGCCCCTGGGGGGCCCAGCACTGCCCATGCCACTGGCATGGGCAGTGCAGGGGCCCCCTAACAGGGCCCCAGCATGATTTTCACTGTCTGCATAGCAGACAGTGAAAATCGCGACGGGTGCAACTGCACCCGTCGCACCCCTGCAACACCGCCGGCTCCATTCGGAGCCGGCTTCTGTGTTGCAGGGCCTTTCCCGCTGGGCCGGCGGGCGCTCCCTTGGCGGCCCAGCGGGAAAGTCTGAATGGCCTCCGCGGTCTTTTGACCGCGGAGCGGCCAATTGGCGGTTTCCGCTTGGCGGGCGGCGGGGAACGACCCCCTTTATCATATTAAACCGTGAAGGAAGTACTATTTGAGTGACCAGATAATGATCAATACCACTACCCGTTACAGACTTGCTATAAAAAGCTGAACCTCAATGGACTATTGTTTACCACACTCTAGATACCTTATCACATGGTACCACTAAGAGAGAACTCCAAATACGGTACATTAAATCCTATCTAGTTGAAGCAGTTTCTTCTCTTAATGACTTATTAGGGAAAGCTCAAACCAGAATTTGTCAACATCCCTAGTGAGGAGGCTGTCAACATGTCAAGAGTTCTCTATTGTGCATTTAGAAAATGTTCTCAAATTTGATCACCTCAGAGCAACACATACAGAAGGGTATACAGAAGTCTGATGAGTCATTTCTGTATCCTCAAGATGTATTGGGAGCTGAGACTCCCCATGCATACTTCACCAACCATTTCAATGGAATTAGCATTAGACACACAGTTTTAAACGGTATCTTCACAGTTTCACCATGATCAACTCACAGAGATGTACCACAGAGAAAAACAAGCCTGTCCAAATGAACAACATATTTAGAACTGAATATTGTGAGAATGTTCTACCTAAAGGATGTGCCTCTCTCCAAACTTCAATTTGAAGCGTGGTGTTCAATCTCTCAACGCATCTTGGTGATGACATGATTAATAGAGGGGGGGTGACATGTCTATGTTACTTTTCATGACTGAATTAAAGTCTCCAGAAACCAGCAGTAGGTCGTGCCACTATGTAGAAATGTCCTCTGCCCTATGTTAGGTGAATGCAAGCTCAGTATCTGTAAGTTAATGCCTTCTAATTGACTTCTGGCCTCTGGAAAATGCCAAGCATGAAGTGCATAGGTTTGCCCCTTTCATCTTTCCGTAGAGATACCCCAGGACCTGATACGTTGAGTCTCTTGATGGAATGCAAAGTGAGCCCCAATTATTTTTAAGAAAGCATAAACCTGGTGTCTCGTTTTAGGAAACCCAAAACTTTGAACCTTTCAGTTAATGAAGGTATATCCGATGAGTCTCAACTCGAAGCTGCATAAGACTTACAACGAATATGAACTCTAATTGGGAGCTCCTCTCTACTATATAATGCATGTGTTGGCTGGTTTAAATACAGCATAGACATTCTAAAAAATTGGTCAAGATCCTGTCCTTGGAAGAGCACATTACTGAAATCCTGTGGAAAAACTACAAATAACCCAATCTGTTTGTCTCTTCTCTGGTCTGAGAACCAAACTATCGCGGGGGCAGAAAATACAATATGAATGCTATTTGAGTGGGTGAAATCCAGCCTGCCTCTAGCTACCTTTAGAACCCTAGAGCCCCAATGCCGAGATTACTTTCTGTTGGAGTACTTTGCGTATAATTCCCACTTTGGGGCAGATTTCAGAGCCACTAGCACCTCCTTGCGCCACGTTAGCATATTTTTTTATGCTAATGTGGCCTAACTAGGCCAAATTTGCAGAGCCAAATTTGGAAAGTGGCGCAATGCATGCATTGCGCCACTTTGTAACCCTTTGCACCAGGCATAATGTATGGAAAGGGGATGTTCCCCCATTAGGGGGGCCGAAAAAATGGTGCAAAGAAATCTACGAGTTTTGTTTACATCATTTTTTTCGGCACTTTTAAAGGAGACACACCATTATTTACAATGGGCCTTTGTTGGCTTTGCAGGATTAGTGTAAAAACATTTGACATTAATCCTACAAAGCCCCGAATTAGCATCAACAATTTTTACCTAGTTCCCCTAATTACCGCCATGGTGCGCCGTATCCATGATACTGCGCACACATGGTGGCATTGGGGGGCACCAAGGGGAGCAAGAAGAGTGGCGCTGCACTGTGTGCAGCACCACTTTTCTTAAATCAGGCCCTTAAAGACACAGGGGAGCTATTATTTTTTCACAGCTTCTCTATTAAAAGACATAAGCAATACTGAATGTGTTTGGCCATTCCATGATAGCTGCACTACCAAAAGAGAGATACATTATGTTTATTATCTTTCTCTACTTGCTGCGGTATTCAAAGGTGCAAGCGAGCGAATGAATGTTTATTGCTATGTATTTACCCATTAAATAATTCTCTAAATTATAGTCTAACAAAGAATAAAAGATAATCCTTCAAATGAGAAAGTTTTACTGACAGCACATGTTGGGCTTGCTGTTAAAAACTGGTATTGATTTTGTGTACATGCCAGTTTGCTTTACTGTTTTCAAACTATCTATTATCACTTCAGTCACCAAGGTCCCTTGATAGGCAATAAATCACAATTGTGGAAGTAAGGGGCGAGACAAAGGCAGACGCTGTCAGATATCTTGCAAACAAGTCTGCCTTTGATAGGACAAGTTCAGCAGAACGAGGCACCCTCCCCCTTCTTCTTAACAAGTCTCTAGACACATCATAAAATGCGGAAAGCCTTGGCTGAGAACAAAAGACGAGAACTTCACAAAAATAGGATCAAGTCTTTGAAAGCTGCAGTTGACATACCATAAGAATAGTTTTAAGCTCTTATTGTATTTGCTGAGACAAAATATAGATGAATTGGCGTTAAGGAAAAATACCTGCATATTTTTTATTTCCCCTGTTTCTAAAAATAAAGCAAAAGGACAGGTATGAAGACAGATAAGTATGTTTCTGTTACAAAAGAACAAAAATTTAATTGTGTGGAATTCGAAAGGCAATATTTGACATAAAACACAGTACGATTTGTATGTGAAATATTGTAAGCGATAACAGGGTTCTTAAAACCTTCAAGAAAGACAGCATTTTATTCAAAATTAACAAGATCTGAGTACCAAATAGCTTCAACGTGTATGAGATTTGTGGTGGTGGTGATATTACACAAAGGGCATAAACAGTTATTAATGTGGTGCGCTGAACTCTATACCGTGGTCGAAATGAACACATATGGAAACTCTGAAGGGAGACTTATTATCTGTCTGTCTCTATTTTCTGTGTTGAATGACTATCTGGAGTTAACCACTCTATGGATTTGACCTTTTAATGTCTCAACAATTCCATCCATTTATTCTAAGGAGTCACTGTCAGCGAAGAAAAATATAGGAAGTCATTGACAGTGACAATGGATTCCTCTCTTTACTCTTTTAATGGCACCTTGTGCCATAACTACTACATGCCACCTTCAAAAGTAGACCCAGACTTATATTTTCCCTCCATGCCTTCAAAGTGGTCTCAAATGTGGCAGTCATGAATCAAACTCGGTCTAATGGTATCCCTACCTGAGGCTCACAAGGTCACATTTAATGAAGACCTTCACCATCAATTCATCTGGTGACTATGGCATTTATGGGAACTAATCACCTGCTCGGCTACTGATAAAAAGATGTGGATGCCCATTGTAACTGTATACAATGGATCTCAGGAGTACATTTTAAGATAGTCAATGGACAGCGCATTAGACAGTGTAATATGCAGTAGTTGACAGTTTGGACAATGTCATGAATTAGGATTTTATAATCATCTCCTTGCGGCTTTAGAAATTTTAATGAGCATTGAGGTTATTGAAACACCGTCAGACCTTGTGTGACACATAACTACAGTTAATCATTTTTAAATGGTGTAGTATTGCAAACTGACCAGCAAGCCTAGCCCAGTCTTCGCCAGTGCACTGTGGTGTGGTTAGTGAAAAGCAGCCCATGTACCCATAGTAGATCATGCCTCCCCTCAGAGGCTGCTCTCTTTTGATGAGTATCATAGGTACAAACATATGCGCATCAAGTATGTGCGATTTCTGCCAGTTAATGCAGAGACCTGACATCTCTCCGAAGCACTCAAAGATGGTGATGTTCTTTTTTTGATCATTTTCCATATCCCTGAGAAAAAGGATCATATTGTCTATGCATAATGCTATTCTATGCTGCTTTCCCCGAACCTCCTGCCCTCTGTAAAAGGTACCCGCTCTTCCCCCATGTGACAAGGATTTCACAGCCACTGCAAACAGCAGATGGGAAAGGAGGTAGCCCTGCCTAGTTTCTCTACCTATTGCATAGAGAACCAAAATTGTCCTACCTATCTTGACTCGAGCCATGGGTGCAGCATAAAGTAGCTTGGTCCATCTTATGAATCCTTGACCAAGTCTCATTTTAGACATTGCTTGGCAGAGATAATCCCACCTCATGCTATCAAGGCCTTTTAAATGCCATCGGCTATGACTGCCTTTTAAATGTCATTAGCAATCTAATATCAATTGCTGTGTTCAAGCTGGAAATAAAGGCCATTTGATCAGGATGAATCAGCTTAGTCATGGACGGTAATAATTGTGTAGCTTTTATCCCACCCAAAATTTTGTAGTCCTTGTTTAACATTGACATTAGACATTGACATTAGACGATATGCTCGCCCATCCTCTGATGGGTGCCCTGATATTTGAATAATTGTGGGGGGAGATGCCCTGCCTCCAGCGCTGCTGCATATAGTTCTACAAGTTTCAGAGCAAGGTCCTCAAGATATGTTGCATAACATTCTACTAGAAAACCATCTGTGCATGTTACTTTACCTCAGGCCATTGCTTAATTGCCACCCAGACCTCTTGTAATGTAAGGGGGCCACATATTTATGAGTCCTCCTCCTCTCTTTAGTGTGGAAATTCAGTTTCTTCAATGCAGTGCAACTGAGCAGGGGAGGGAACATCTCTATGGGGTACATACAGGAATATGTAGTACTCTTTAAATCTAGCATTAATGGCCTCCTAGTGGTACAGACAGTCACATCAGCGGCTTCTATTTCCAGAATTAATTATGGGGCATGGGATTTACCAGCCATGCCAGAGGAGTCCCTGTGTTATCAAGTTCAGCATGCACTTTTGCCATATAGGCTTTGAAGTCAAAGCATCATAGTTTTTCTATGCAGACTGCCACCCCTTCCTTGGCCTCTGTTGGACTTTTGCTTATGCAGGATCATCCCGAAACTTTTTGCCTCCTTCCTCCTATTTTTTCTGACCTGCCGCTGTTGGCTTTTGAACTCTGAGCACTTTACCACTGCTAACCAGTGCTAAAGTGCATATGCTCTCCGTGTAAATTGTATGTAATTGGTTTATCCATGATTGGCCTATTTGATTTACTAGTGAGTCCCTAGTAAGGTGCACTAGAGGTGCCAGGGCCTGTAAATCAAATGCTACTAGTGGGCCTGCAGCACTGGTTGTGCCACCCACATAAGTAGCTCTGTAATCATGTCCCAGACCTGCCACTGCAGTGTCTGTGTGTGTATTTTTACACTGTAAATTCGACTTGGCAAGTGTTCTCACTTGCCAGGCCTAAACCTTCCCTTTTCTTACATGTAAGGCACCCCTAAGGTAGGCCCTAGGTAGCCCCAAGGGCAGGGTGCAGTGTATGGATAAGGTAGGACATATAGTAATATGGTTTATATGTCCTGACAGTGAAATACGGCCAACTTCGTTTTTCACTGTTGCAAGGCCTGTCTCTCTCATAGGATAATATGGGGGCTCCCTTTAAATATGATTAAAGTGTAGATTCCCCTAGAGAGTAGATGGACATGTGGAGTTTGGGGTCCCTGAACTCACAATTTAAAAATACATATTTTAGTAAAGTTGATTTTAAGATTGTGCGTTTGAAAATGCCACTTTTAGAAAGTGAGCATTTCCTTGCTTAAACCATTCTGTGACTCTGACTTGTTTGTGGATTCCCTGTCCGGGTCAGTTTGACAGTTGGGTTGTTTTTCACCTCGCACTAGACAGTGACACAAAGGGAGCTGGGGTGTAACCTGCATTTCCTGATTAGCCATCTCTGCTAGGAGGGAGGGGTGGAGTGGCCACTCTCATCTGAAAGGACTGTGCCTGCCTCTGACAATGCAGACTCCAACCCCCTGGTGTGTGTCTGAGGCCTTGCCTGGGCAAGGCAGGATTTCACAAGTAGGTGTGAGTCCCCTTTGAAGAAAGGTGACTTCAAAGACTAAAATGGGTATAAGAAGGGCACCCAAATCTACAGACTTCAGAAACACTTCTGGAACCAAGAGGAACCTCTTCCTGGAGAAAAGCTGATAGCTGAGGAAGAAGTGCTGCCCTGCCTGTGACTGTGCTTTGTGGAGCTTTCCTGCAGTGCTGCTTCTGCCAGAGTAAGAGGGCAAAGACTGGACTTTGTGTGCCTTCCATCTTGTGAAGAAATCTCCAAGGGCTTGAGCTAGAGCTTGCCTCCTGTTGTTTGAAGTCTCAGGGACAGCAAAGACTTCTCTCTGCCAGCACCTGGAGTCTCTGGAGAGACTCCTGCTCTGACAAGTGGTGCCCTATCCAGTCCCTGGTCCCTTGAAAGGAAAGCTGGTGGAAATCCAAGGAAATCGACTTCGGACGACTCCGGACCGACGCCGCTGCTGAATCCTGTGCCGCCGCCTGCACCCGACGCCGTAACCTTCGCTGGAACGCGACGCTCTTCGCAGGCCCGACGCCGCTGCAGCCCCGCTGAAGTCCGCGACTCCGTGGAAGTCGCCGCACCACGTCGTGACCGATGCCGCTCGAAGTGCGTGGATTCAATGTTTCGCACAGACGCCGCGATCCCCGACTTCGCGCATCGGCTTGTTTTCACTCTTCACCAAAGGTACTGTACTTGGGGGTCTACACGACTCCGTGTCTGGCGCTGCTGGTGCCGGCTTGTTGGGAACGACTCCGTCACGACGCCGTGTTAACATCTCATCAAAGCATTTTTTGTTTCTAAGTGCTATTTTTTATTTTAATCTTAAAAAATTCATAACTTGACTTGTGTATGTCGGATTTTTGTCGTTTTGGTCTTATTTTGTTTAGATAAATATTTCCTATTTCTCTAAACTGGTGTTGTGTCATTTTGTAGTGTTTTCATTGAGTTACTGTGTGTGTTGGTACAAATACTGTACACCTAGCACTCTGACGTTAAGCCTACTGCTCTGCCAAGCTACCAAGGGGGTAAGCAGGGGTTAGCTGAGGGTGATTCTCTTTTACCCTGACTAGAGTGAGGGTCTTTGCTTGAACAGGGGGTAACCTGACTGTCAACCAAAGACCCCATTTCTAACAGCCTCCAAGAGTGATTGTGTTAAATCTAGGTTGCCTGTTTTTTCTAGTTTCATGGTTTGCAGTGCTTCTTCCTTTCCCTCGATTTCTTTCACAAGGGTGTGCCTGACTCCTACTATTTCTGCTATCCATATGCCCACAATCACCGATTTGTAGGCTCTCCCCATTCCGTGAGCAGGAAGTTGGTGGAGGTGCCGTTCCCCAGTAAATTTTTGCAGATGGCCTTACCGATGGAGTGGCGAAAAGCCAGATCCTCCAGGGACTCCACTCGCAAACACAAGTCTGGGATAATGGCCACATCCTATGCCAGTCCAGCTATATGAAGAGAGGGTTATGATCCGACACCATGGGACATAAATATTCTGCATTGTGGAGGGTCCTGTGCACGTTGGGAGATGCCAAAAATGTGTCCAGTCGGACATGCAGGTCATACAATTCAGAATAAAAATAGTAATTTCTCAAATCTGAAGGTAATCTCCTCCATGAATCAGTCGGACCCTGTTGATGTTGCCAGTCCTGGTAGACCTTTTCTGTATGCACCATGGGGAAACCACTGAGTGGGGGCTGTGATCTATCTAGGTAACTGTGAAAGTGCGTTGATTTCGGCAATGGAGGGGAAGTACCCCGGGGGCACTTTTTGGCACAATGGCACTGGGAAGGAGGAGGCGTGACCACTGTGGAGCTGAAGCCGTCAGGAGAATGTAGAAGTGATGGGGGTCAGAAGCCCCATACGGAATGGCAATGGTGCGCCGGCATGGGAGGAAGAAGATGGAGAGACGGAGCGGACAAAGAACCAAGAGAACAGACCAAGTGGAGACGGAGAGACAGCGTTGTGTGGAGCAGAATCGCGGGCGACGACGAAACCTCAGAGACTCGAGGAAGCGGAAACCCGAAAGTCACAGAGGATCCAGACGATTGAGGAGGGAGAAGACGCCCAGAAGCCAGCCACCTTCTGCGAAGAACATGGCCATTTCAGGTACGGAGTTGGTACTGGGGCAGGGGAAGAGGGGTAGAGATAGGAGACATGTGGTTTGGATGGTTTTGCATAAGGAAATGACACTATGCTGGTTAAAGGCATTTTTTTTTGCCTCTAACCAGCATAGTGTCATTTCCTGGTGCAAAAACCCCTCCCCCCATACCACCACCCCCACCTGGCTAACGTCATTTTCCCAGACGCTAGCCCAACCTTTGCCCCAGCTTGCAGGATTCCATAAATCTGACACCCGGCTGGCGTTCTAGAATGACGCAAGTCGGCACTATACTTTTTGATGCAAAACTACATTTACGAAGTTTTGTGTCAAAAACTATAAATATGGGCCTTAAGCTCCCAAGAACTACTAGAACTGTCTAATGCCCAACCCCAGGACCAGGAAATGAAACCTCCCCATCCAAAAGATCAAGCAAACTTCAGTGACGGCGGGAAATGCCTGCCGGGTTTCTCCCTGCATCAAATCCCCCATCCGTACTGTCAACGAAATATCATGTTCCCAATTCCGTTCTGCTCCTAGGCCCCTTATTATCTCTAGGTATTCAAAATATAAATAATTTCAGCAAGCTTAATACAACATTTCAGTCCACAGATTTATGTGAGAACAAATCCGGGTCTTCCCAGCTTCCCATTGTCTTAGGGGTTCACATGCACTCTGTAGTTACTTGCCAGTTGCATGACATCCCAGTCATCTGCAGTCTGAATGATTTTGTTTAATGTGCCAGGGGTTATGACTCGGGCAGAATCACCAGATTCAAAGGAGGAGATCAATGCTCACTCCGACTCTGTGTTTCTGTGTTTCCCTGTAGTCTGCTTGAGCCAGGATGTGATAACGGTCCTTAAAAAGCAACAGCTTAGCGATTACTGGTTGAGTGGGGCCATCTAGGTAGGGGAGGTCTATGAGGCAATCTGTGTGCACATTCAAATGCATAGCATGGTGGAAGTCCTTCGGGTGCCACATTGTCACGGTGCCACTGTTCCACTAAGTCGGTCATATATGCACTTGATCCTTCAATCCACTGGGGCAGTCCAATAATCCATGTGTTGCTCCTCCTGGACCTATTCTCCACATATTCAGCATGAGCCTCTGGGGTCTTCACCTTGGCCTCCATGGTAGCCACGTGTTCCCACAATTGCAATAGGTTAGGGAACATGTTCTCAAGAGTCCGTTCTGTAGATGTGACTTTGTCTGTTAGCCATCAGTGTTCGACCCTCAATAAACCTAGGTCAGTCACCATTGTGTCTATTTTAACTTCCAGTGCTTCCAGCGAGGTGGTGATAGCTTGTAAAATGGTATCTAGGGTCACCCCATGTTGGTGCCCAGAATTACCATCTGGGACTTGAACCCTCTCTTGTGTGCCGTGGTGAGGAAATCATATAGAGTCCTGGCTCCACAGTTTTTTTCTTCAAAGCCAATTTGCCCATGGTGAAGAGGCGTTGTGAGGCTGTGATGCCTTATTTCAGGGCCAGATAGCTCTGGGGAGGGTCTCGCAGGTACTGTGTTCAACTCTTCACAGACCCTGTCCCCCAGGGGTGGCCAAAAAGCACTGTGCCTGGAGCCAGGTGCTGCTTCATTGCACAGTTTTGCTAATGGGTGGGGACTAGAGCAGTTTTGCCAGGCTCCGGTTGTTAAGCGGCTCTCCCTCTGCCACAAAACAGGCTGGGGGGCCAAATAGTTCTATCTCCAAGAACAAGGTGGTTTTACATGTGTCCATAAGCCCCTCCACCCCCTTTGGTCCGACTGAGGCCCTCCCCACTCACCCGTCATGGGCCCTGCTGGGCACAACCGCAGAAGCAACATTATAAGGGCCAAAAGGGGGAACAGGCATCCAGCAAGAAAGAGCCCCCTCACCAACTGGTGCAACATCCTTTATGAGGGTCAGGCAACTCTCAGAACTGTAGGAGGACTAATTGTCCCAATTCCCCCAAGGGGAAAGAAGATACACAAAGGGGGGGCGCCACCGCTACTGCCACCCCATTGTGCAGGGCCCTAGGTCTCTAATGTTGCTGATGGACCTTAGCCACTCCTCAGGGGCAGGGTGCATTGTTGCGCAGCTTACTGGAAACATCTACCACTGCCACACATGCCATCCATCTGTGGTCTGCTCCCCCACCTCATCTTCTTCCAGCCAGGGAGTTCTTCCTGGGTCAAGCACTGTCTAACGATTGGGCTCAAGCACAGGTCCGGTGGTCCCCAGGGCAGACATGGCTTTCAGCCCATCAAGCTAATGTCAGCGATGCATTGGGTCTTCGACTGCCCTCTCACTATGTGCTGCTGTCTCCCTCCATTCTGAGGCACAGGATCAGGAGCTGCAGGATTCCCTTGCATCAGGTGCTGCCATCTAAGGTGCTGTGTCTCAGGGCACAGTCGCAGACCCCAAATGGTGATCTGTGATCTGGGGGTTTAATGGATGCTGATTTGCCCCCGCAGCAACCCATTCAACTAGGGGGTCTCATAGCAGGAGTTCAAGAGGCCCACAGTGTAGAACGAGTCACACAAGCTCCACCTCCCATAACCAACGACCCCAAAACCGCTGCCCTCAACCTCACACGATGGCTAGAAACTTGCACAGACTCCCTCGCCCCTTTGAAAACAAACAACACCCGCACCATCAAGGCCGCCCCCTGGTTCAACACAGAATTTCAGTCTTCCAAACAAGAATGCCAAAAAATTGAGAAAGCCTGGCTCCAAGAACCCTCAATGAGCAACTTCTCTGCTCACAAAACAGCCATGCACAAACACCACCAACTCATCCGGACCACCAAACGGTCCTTGTACAAAGAACGCATAGACAACAACACACACAACAGAAAGGAACTCTTTGCCATCTTCAAAGAACTCACCAAACACAAATCCTGCACTATCGACCCTCCATACTCCCAAGACCTCTGCAACTCCCTCTCCAACTACTTCCACTGCAAAATCGCAGACATACACGACAGCTTCACATCGTCAGCACCCACCATCACCACCACCGATACAACCAACACCACAACACCCTGCCGCACCAACCTACTGAACACCTGGACCCCCACCAACGACAAAGAAATCGGCAAAACCATGAACTCCATCCACTCAGGCTCCCCAACAGACCCTTGCCCCCACACATTTTCAACAAGGCCAGCCAAATCATCGCTCCCCAGCTCCGTGCCGTCATCAACAGTTCCTTCGACACCGCAACCTTCCCAGATATTTGGAAGCACGCTGAAGTCAATGCTCTTCTCAAAAAACCCAAAGCAGACCCTGAAGACCTCATAAACTGCCAACCCATTTCTCTTCTCCCCTTCCCCGCAAAGGTCGCTGAGAAGATAGTAAACGTACAACTGTCTCGCTTCCTAGAAGGGAACAACATACTCAACACCTCCCAGTCTGGATTCCGCAAGAAGTACAGCACTGAGACCACCCTCATCGCCTGCACAGACGATGCCCCCTCCATGCACGCCTTTTCAATGCTCGGATTCGCCACAAGGCCCTGGACTGGCTCACCTCCTTCCTCTCCGAAAGAACCCAAAGAGTTTGCCTCCCTCCTTTCCGGTCTACAGCCACCAAGATCATCTGTGGGGTCCCCCAAGGATCCTCCCTCAGCCCCACCCTCTTCAACATCTACATGGCTCCTCTCGCCAACATCCTCCGCCCCACGGCATCACCATCATTTCATAGGCTGACGACACCCAGCTCATCATCTCCCTCACTAGGAACCCAGCCACTGCCAAGAAGAACCTGCACGCTGGACTCCTCAACATTTCCAAATGGATGACAGCAAGCCACCTCAAATTGAACTCAGACAAAACAGAGATCATCATCTTCGTCCCCAACAAAACAGGATGGAACGACTCTTGGTGGCCCACCACCCTCGGACCACCCCTGCACCCACCACCCATGCACTCAACCGTGGCATCATACTGGACTTGTCTCTCTCCATGACCCAGCAAATCAAGCCATGTCATCCTCCTGCTTCAACAACCTTCGCATGCTACATAAGAGTTTCAATTGGATCCCTCTAGAAACAAGAAAAACAGTCACCAATGCCCTCATAAGCAGCAGACTGGACTACTGTAACGCCCTCTACGCAGGGACCACAGCCAAGCTTCAAAGAAAACTCCATTGAATCCAGAACGCAGCCGCACGTCTCATCGTCAACCTCCCTCGCCACAAACACATATCCACCCACCTCAGATCCCTACACTGGCTGCCCATCAACAAAAGGCTAATTTGCAAAATCCTCTTCCACGCTCACAAAGGCCTCCACGACACTGGACCGGCATACCTCAACGAACAAGTCAACCTCCACATACCAACTCTGCAGCTCCGCTCCGCTGACCTCGCCTTCGCTACATTCCCCGCATCCAACGCACCACCTCTGGCGGCAGATCCTTCTCCCACCTCGCCGCCAAGACCTGGACCTCCCTCCCCACCAACCTACGCAAGACACAGGACCTCTTAACCTTCAGAAAGCACCTAAAAACATGGCTTGTCGAGCAGTAACCGCCCCCCAGACCACACCGGGTGAGTAGTGTGCTTAAGAAATTATTTGATTGATTGATTGAATTCTGGCTGATGGTGGAGTTTGGTTGGGAGCTCCTTTGCTCGTGTGCTACTCCATCGGCGTCAGGACACGCCCCGGGTTCACAAGTCAATATGCAACCTCTCCACTGAAATGTAGTATTCGGTCATGCAAGTTATGAGAGCTGGCGATTATTCTCCAAGTCAAAGATCTATACCTTGATATTTCACAGCAGAAACTACAGAAGTGAATAGTGTTCAGCCCTCTGAATCTGCCTCCTTCTGCTGAGCACTAGAAATGTGAAGGTATATACAAAACAATGTATTTTTGAATTTTGAATACTATGAGTAATTTATGCTAGTAACTCTATTTACCAGATCTCATTGGCGAGAGCTGACTCATGCCTATTAGTCAGTGTGGCAGTTGGTTGCTATCACTGATCCTCTATAGTGATGTGTGTGTTAGAATTCAAACAAAGTATGGTTGCCAAGAGAGAGTATTGAGCCATAAGTGCCAGTGATGTTCATCTAAGCTACTTCACGTAAAATCAAAGACTTGCATCAGGAGATAATAAGAGACAAATGAACAAACAAAACTAGTAATTTAAAAATAGAAGAAAAATAATTGCATTTGAAAGAACGAGTGGTTGAGGAGGCAAACCAAAAATTGTTAAAACCCCAAGCAAGGGAAAGGAAATATAGGGATGATTAATGCTGTGAATGTGGTGGAAAAATGAGTGGTAAAAGAAAGGTGAGCCTGAGGGGCATAGAGAGAAAGATAAAATACTAGAGGAATTATTTAGCCTTTGGTAGACGTCCGGCAGTTCCTCCAGGGGCTATAGGTCATGACCTCTGCCACCCTAGTGGAGGGCCACCTTCCATATTCAGAAAATCCGGACAATATGACAGGAATTGTTCTGCTATGAAGTGAGGCACTGACATGGTTACTCTTTTTTTGACAGTGAAGTTTTCCAAGAGGGTACCAGGTGCTAACTGGGAAAACTGTTTTTGGTCACAGAAAGCAAACTTCAAAGGCAGGTGTCTTTTTTATGTCTAAAAAAGGTTAAGAGATGTCCAGCAGTATTTGATGTGAGACTGTATCAAAGACTGGAAGACCAAGAGAACCAGTGCCACTGCCATGGTCCAGGGTGAAGCACATGTGTTCCTAAACAGCTCCAGGCACGTATTCAGTACTCTTTATAAAACAAAACCCCAACTTGGAGTCACCTAAAAGAGAATTATTTTCCAAATAAATAGATATTTACTGATTAATTGATGTTTCTAGTAGTGGGGAAACAAGAGATAGAAGGTACATAGGTCTGCAATTGGACTATAATAAAGAGTCTGCACTTGTCTTTTTGGGAAAGGGTTTCACGTCAGCAGGATTCCAAAGATGTTGGAAAGAAGCAGAATTGAGGGAAGAATTTAAGAGTTGACAGAGGTAAAGGGTGATGAGCTCTTTGACTAATTTCAAAATAGAAGGGGAGCTGGGATGCAAAGGGGGCCTGAATATACTGTTAATTAAAGTTGACTGTATTCCATTGGGCTGAAGTTGTTCAACTAAGTGGTTTTAGAAATGTGGGCACACAAGTGTGAAACAGAGGAAACATCTAATGAAGTCTGTGTAGAAAAGTTGTCTTAGAGCATATATGGAGATATTATTACAGAAGTACAATGACCAGTTATGAGACAACTCTTGTGATGGGGGTCGCTTGATTACAGGCTGATGGATGAAGGATGGAATTTATGATAGTGAAACGTTTCTTAGGTGCATGATTAGAAGCAGCCAGTTCCTCTGTGTATTAAGATTCTCTGGCTGCTTTGATGAATTAATGATATTTTTTAATTACAGCCTTGAATAGTGTTTCAGAGTTGGGGCTGAGGTTTGTCTTTAATTTTCACTCCAGGCGCTGCAGTGATGGTTTGCTTCTCTAAGTGTATGTGTGTACCAGGGGGCTGTAGGCTTGGTAAAGAGGGATTTACTAGATTTAAGTGGAACAATGGAATTGACCACTGATGAAATCCAAGTATTAAAAGCTAGTAATAAAAGCCCAGGTTGCATTACTCATACATGAAGGGGGGCATAAAGCAAGAGCTAGGATAGAATTTGTGCTAGTAATTTTAAACCAGGCAGTAGTTGCATTTACTGACATCTGGAGATTTAGCTAAGTATGTGAAACAAATTGTATAATGGTCTGAATAGACGGCGGGTGTGAGTGAAATTCTGGTAAGCTTGAAAAAACTCATATCTATCCGATGGCCTGCTTTTTGGGTATTGCAAGGCACTGATGGTTTCAAGTCAGTTGCTAACATGTTCTCAAAGAAAGGTATTGCTTATGCCAACTTCTTGAGTTATTGTGGATCTGACTAGAGGAACAAAAGAGAAGTCACAGATAAAATAGGAGTTAGATTCTGAAGACAGCATCATATGCAGAGGAGATGAACATTTACCCGGCTTATCGGAAAGATGAATTTGTTAGGAAATTTACCAAAATGGACTGTTGTGTGGAATTTTGACTAGGGTTCTAGGTTCCTGGTACAAGCTGAGCACAGACAGGCATGCCTCTGTCATATCTTCAGTACACCAAAGGCAATTTCCTTGAATAGGGTGTGTGGTTGTTGGCAATAACTGAAGCATGAGTCCCTCTAGATTGAAATGCTGGTGAAATAAGAAAAACATTGAGTTTAGAGCCTCTTTTGCCATGACGCAGGCTACTCTACATTCTTCAATATGATATATATATATATATATATATATATATATATATATATATATATATATATATATATATATATATATATATATATATATACTGGTGGTCGCCAGTGGGGTAGTTATTAATTAGGACCTAGTTTGCATAGAACAAGCATTTTTTGTTTTGCTGATGACTTTGGCACAGTTTCACAAATCTTCACAACATTTTTAAAACTAGTGTCCTGATCAGTTCAGCTGCTGTCTTGCTGTCAAGTGAGGGCCAAGAAAAAGAGGGGGACCCTCATCACGTTTTTCCCAAGTATTTCCGCATAGGGATTTTAGACACGGCCATAGCCTGAACCGCTGAACGGCATCACCCAATGTGGCAGAAAGCTGGGTCTTGGACTAGAAATATCATTTTTGTGATTTGGTGTTTGTTTGTAGTTGTTTTGGATACATTGAAGGAAAAAAAAAGATATAGGGCCTGATTATGATGTTGGTGGTAATGGTCCTGCCTTCGGTTTTCTGACTGAACACCCGCCTGCCACCATGATGGTCCCCCCCTGTATTTAGATGTTTGCCTTCCCAGAGACGTTAACTCGCCCGAGTCCTGCTGACTTCGCCAGGGAATCCCACACTCCGCCATGGCACCATAGGAAAGCGTGGATGATGGTAGGACTTCAGCCACACTTACTGCCGAGCAAATTTGGATGTTCTATGCCATCACGCAAAAAAGTCGTGGTCCACTTCTTATTTGCCAGATTAGAGGGGAAAGGGGGTGAAAACTCATTTTTTCTCCCAATTCAACTTAAGTTTCCTGCTGAACATAACTGGACAGGACCCTCCATCACAGCTGCTATGGGAACCCAGAGAACACACAACCGCGCCTTTGCAGGGCATGAAGGAAGGAATTGGCTGTGTAAGTTGGGGGTCACTGCACATGGGCACAGGACCACTTGCAGACATGTACCTGTCACAGTATTTTGTTTTTATTACTATGACATGCATCAGAGACATGGGTGGCGACACATTGGTACACAACACATATCAAACACATTTACAACTGTCATTATGGCATTAGTTTTCATTGCCAAATGGGTGCTGGCACTACAACAGTTTATTTACAGTTGTCAACTGTGCTGATGTGTGCACATTGCAAGGGGACATGTACGTGTCGTTTTGTGCTTGAGTTGTGTGTGTGAGTCAGTACATGTATATGTGTGTGTGATGCGATTGGCAGGGTTGAGGTGGTGGGAGGTGCATATGTTGTGGATGTTGCTGTGTATGTTGTGTTGTGTGTTGTGTTGCTGTGTGCAGAACTCAAGTGCGTGTTGTTATGTGGCAGTTGCTGTTGTGACATGTGTAGTTGTGCTTGTCTGTGCATGCATTTGTGTAAATGAGTGTGTTACTTGTGGTTGTGTTGTGTGTGGGTGCAGTGTCACTAGTGGTTGTACGCTGTGTGATGGATGTACATGCATGTGTGTTTGCAGCATGTAGGTGTTATGTTGTGGTGTAATGGCAGTGGATAATGGTGTGTATGTGGTGTGTTGTGTCTTGTGTGATGCAGGGAGCTGCATATGTGAATGATAAAGTGTGTCCTACCTCTTTTCCACGGCCACTGGCATTGTCCGATGTCCATTGGTTCAAGCAATGTCCTCCCTCCGTCAGACAACTGCCACCAGTACACTACCTATCCAACGGTAATATCTAAATAAGGCTGGCGGAAACCCACTTGCCCTATGGTTAGGGAGAGCTCTTCATCATGGCGGTCTTTGGCTCAGCCGAAATACGTCTTAATATGGCTGGTGGAAGACCATCGATTTGATGGTATTCTCAGGTCCGTGTCTGACGTTGCTTGGCGGAGCAACCACCAAGATGTAAATCAGGTCCATTGATACCTAGGGCCATGAATCGTTGGCAGATATGACAGATGTAATGCTGAGATATGATTGTTTGGGACTCTGACTCAGTCGAGTCTCTAGAAAAAAGTTAAAAAAAGAGAAGAGGACAGGGTAGAAATACACTGACATTCTAGGCCTGGTGGTGGAGTTCCACGGGGACTTCCGGGGGCCCAAAAACACATTTTCTTTAATTTCAGAGGATCTGCAAAACCATATAAATATATAAAAATATATAAAAATGTGTTAAAAAAAACAAGCGTGGTCCTCAGCGCTTGTATTTTTATTTGCCCCCACTCGGGTGGGCATGTCCGAAGGGGTGTATACCTAAATATGCTAAGGGGAGGGAGCACATGTTCCCCCCCTTTCTAGGTGATTTTGGCCCCAGGTACCCCATCCACTGGGGCCTGCCCAATAACTCCATTGAAAGCGCCCCCTCCCATTATAACAAGGCCAGGCCTCGGGAGACGGGGTCCCTGGGGCTGAATTTGGCCTGGGGAGGGGGTGCTTGCTGTTTTTCTGCATAATTTAAGGGATGTGCACCAGTCCCAATTTCGGCCCCAGTGACTACCACTTCCCCAGTGCCCGACCTTTCATTTAAAAGGAGATGGGGACCACCATTTCCTGGGGTCATGGAAATGCACGTTAAAAGGGGGGAAGCCACACAGCCCCTGTTCTGGAGCCATTAATGGCCATTGAGACCGCCACCTCCCAGGGCCGGCTCCTGCTATGTCCTGAGGTGCCCACCCTCTCGACATAGCTGTTTTCCTTGCTTGGCGGGAGCTATATGACAGCTCCTGCTAAGCAAGAGCAAATAGAAAGTCCACTACCAACTGAAGGAAGCATTAAAATTGCCAGGAGCAGACTTTTTATTTGTTCTCAACCCGCTGTGAGGTGGGCGGGGAAACAGTTGAAAATACTGCTCCAGGATGTGGGAGCAGGATTTTTTGCTTCACCATGTGTGCAGGAGCAATGCTAACTTCCACAGGAGGCAGGGACCTGGCTGAGGCTGCAGGGGTATTGGGGCTCCCCTGCAGCATCAAAACACAGGATATGGGTACCCTGGCTGGGCACATACCATCTATTGACCAGGCCTGGGGAGATGGGGTCCCCAGGCCAGTATTGGCCTGGAGGGCGGGGCTGCGTGCCCTCTTCCCTTAATGAATAAGGCTGGACAAGTTGCCTAGGGAGGGGGGGTTGCATGCCACTTCCTTTTAATGTCTGAGCAGGCCCTGGAACCCATCACCTCCCCAGTGCCTTCCCCCCTACAACAACCCAACCCTGTTCTGCGCATGGCCTTTGGTGCAATGGGGGTTGGCCACAGGCCTTACGGCCAATGCCTATAACCACTCATCCCTGCACGCCCCTCCCCAGGCTATGCAGCACCCCGCATTCAATTTAAAAAATGCCCGGGAAGGTATTGGTCCCTGGGGCTGTGGGGGGACCGGAGGCCCCCTCCACATACAATTTAAGGAATGCCCTAGGGAGGTGGTGGTCCCTTGGGCCCGGGGGGGGGGACAAAGGGGGTCCCAGCATTAAAATGTAAATGCCTATGGGACCTGGTCCACGCAGGGGCCTCACAGAAACAAGCACTGAAGACCATGCTTCTATTTTTTACATTTGTTTGCAGCAAATTCACTAACCCACCCACCAGAGCTAAGGGGTTAGGGTGTCTGTGCTCTAGCCCCTTTTCCCTTTTTTCACATTTAGTGGGACTTGGCTGAAGCTGAGTCCCAAGATGGCTGCTAACACTTCCTGGTTTGCAGTGTTGGCAGGCAATCAGAGCTCTGCATTTGCCATGCATGAGGTCTTAATCTTTGTAAAGTCATTGTGGCCAGAGATATACAAATTTGTTTTCCCTTTAATATCTCAAAAACTACTGAATGGATTATCTGGATACTGAAAGCTAGCTTTCTGCCAAATTTGGTGTAATTCCATCAAGTGGTTTGGCCAGTAGTCGTTTCTCAATATCCAATGGGAGTTGACATACGAAGCACAACTTTTTTGACCTCCCCCCTTTTTCTCGGCCCGCTTGAAAGTTCAGCCAGAAACTTTCTGTGAGCTACAAGAATTACCGGCACACTTTTTTGGGGGGAAAATAGACGGTGCCAAAAATTTATGGCCAGATGTGTCAAGCTTGCGGTTTGCAATTCTTAAATAGTGAATTTTAAGAGATCGCTATTTAAGAAATGCAAAATGGGATGTATGAAATTTGCGATCGCTATTACCGAATCACAATGAGGGAATGGGACTCCATTCATCCCTATGAGCGTAGGTGCAAATGGTTTTGCATTTCCCAATTTGCAAATTCCAGTTAGGAATTTGCAAATTAGGTAATGCAAACCTCAGGGTATATATACCTTATAAATTCACTGAAAAAAACAAAGGTTACAGGAGCATTAGAGTTTGTTTCTCAATTTACTCGCACAAAACTAGAGAAATGCAGCAGTTATAGTTAGAATGATTTCAAGTAACTATAACTTGTGGCCTAGGGTAACCATAACTAATGCCCTTGTCATGCACTGATAATTACCCCAGATACAGCACTCATGGCACTCTTATAACATCAATAAAAATCTCAGTGAAACAGAAGTTAAATTATTGAAGAAAAAAATCTGTGCATGGCCACCTCAGCTCCTTCCTAGAAAGTTTCAGGGTGATCCATCAAGTGAGGGCCGAAAATTGGCCTTCCCCATGCAAATTCAATTGGAAAATTCAACAGCAATAAAACAAAAATGGATGAATAGAATTACACCAAATTTGGTCCAGAAAGCATGTTTTTTTGGGATATAGGCCCTCATTATGACATTGGTGGTAAACCCCACTTATCGCCATGCAGACTGCCGCCAACACATCGCCGCCGCCGCAGATATCCGTTCACCATATTATGACACACACCAATCGGTCACTATTCAGCCACACATACAAGTCCGCCACACCAAAGGTCAGTGATAAACCCACACGTTACGCCAACAGAACAACACCCACCACATTATGACCTGTGAATCACCATGGCGGACATTCAATGGCGGTAAACCATTGGCGGTACATACTGTTGAGCTCAAAATACACACACTCAAATAAAACACCACCACATTGGACAATTCTAACTACATACACCTGACACTCATACACACACCACACCCATACCACTATAAAACACACACCCATATTACCCACAACCCCTTGACACTACAAACCATTACCAACATAGAAAGAGCACTCACACAACCAGAGCCACATACCACTATCACCTATACACCACCCACGCACCTTACATAACACACCCTAACATCTCACCCTACACACACTTACCCACACCACTCGCACTACACCCATGGCACCACAACAACACCCCAGATTCTCTGAGAAGGAGCTAAGGGTCATGGTGGAGGAAATCATCCGCGTAGAGCCACAGCTATTTGAATCTCAGGTGTAGCAGATATCCATTGCTCAGAAGATGGAGCTAATTACGGAGGATCATGGACAGGGTCAACGCCGTGGGACAGCACCCCAGAACAAGAAATTACATCAGGAAGAGGTGGAACGACCTACGGGGGAAGGTGCGTGCCATTGCAGAAAGACACCAGCTCACAGTACAGAGGACTGGTGGTGGACCTCCACCTCCTCCCCCACAACTAACAGCATGGGAGGAGCAAGACTTGGCAATCATGCATCCTGAGGGCCTGGCAGGAGTAGCAGGATGACTGGACTCTGGCAAGTCAACTCTCTATTACTGTCACCCCCCCTACCTGCATGCCATCACATACCCGACCCCACCCTCACTCCCATCATTCCACCACCTCCCACACACCCCTCTATCACAACCTACTCATCCCAAAGCCAAGCCCAGCATGCACCACCAATGCATGGACACCACTCACTGACCTGCATGGACACCTGTCACTAAAGCATGCACGCTAGCGAATCACCTAGCCCACCACATAACAACTCACACAAGGAAAAGCTGCCAGGGCACTAACAACCATAGAGGGCAACCCACCCATGCACAATATGTCACACACAGAAAAAATAACACTGCATATACATCCCCACAGGTATCTCAGCCAAAGTAACAGGAGAAGAGGTGCCAGCAACATCCAACCGCCCCACAGAAGACGTCCACAGTGATGACAGCGACTCTAGTCGCCTGGATCTGGAGAACCAACCTGGTCCATCTCAGTCCTCCGGAGAGTCGGTTACCCAGGCACAGTCCCACACCACCACAGACCCTCCCCCTCAGGAAACACCACCACAGCACCCACCCAGCATGCCCATAACTCTGTCCCCAGGACACGTCAATCAGCAGTGTGCCCACCACTACAGGGACCCCAGGGCACACCACAAACCCAAGACAATCAGGGACCTGGGGTTAGGGGCAGTGGGCACACGGTTCAGGGGACAGAGGCACAGGACAGCAGGGAAACTGGGAGGACTGCTGTGCGCCAGGGGGAGGACAGGCCCAAGGAAACGATGATCCAGGAGGCACTCACCGCGATTCTGGGAGCATACCAACATTCCCAGGATCCGCTGGGCCAGATCCTGGACAACGTGCAGGAGAACAGGCAGCTGCAGGAGGGAGAGTACCAGGGGATCAGGGAGGACTTGAAGGCCATTAACACTACCCTGGTCTCCATTGCCACACATGGCCAACATTATGAGGGAGGCAGTGTCACACCAGCGGGCCCCTGCCACTAGCCAGACTACTGAACATCCCTCCACCTCCGCTGCCACTAGTAGACAGGAGGCCCCACCACAGGACCAACAGGCCACCAGCACCCCTTCCCCTGCAGAAGGAGAACCACCCCGCAAACATTCCCTGCGATCCAGGCAGAAGCCAGAGACTATTGCCAAGACCCCCGCCAGGAAATAAGACTCTCCTGATTGTCACCCTTGTGTCCCACTCTTTCACCCTGTCCAGCCATTGCTCCCCTTCCTATGCCCCCTTGGACAATGCACCTGTGCTACCAATAGACTGGACTCTGCCCTGGACTTTCCTCCATCATCAACGCAGCCCATTGCACTTACCACTTTATTCAGAGGACTGCAATAAACACACTTTGAAAAAATACAAGTATGGAGTATGTCAAATGATTTAAGTATGTATTAGTTTAACAAGGTTTAAACATTGTAATTCAACTGTACAGTAATGTATACATAGGAAAGACCTGTAGTTGGCTGCAGTGAACACACCAGGAGTGATAGTGGGGCACCAACATCTGAAAAAGGTGTTGCAAAAGGGGACAGTGAGTGGGCATAGAAGTGGGAATTCACAGCCTGCCAGTGACAATGTCAAACACCAAACTGTCAATGAAATGTGAAGTTACGCTTTCTTACCTGTGTGTCATTGGAAGTATTGTATAATCACTGCAGTTCTGATGCCCTCATCCTCATCCTCTGCCTCCTCTCCTCATCTTCACTGTCCACAGGGTCCACAGCTGCCACACGGCCATCTCCAGCCTCCTCCCACTGCAGAAAAGACACATGGCGTCTGAAGGCAGGTTGTGCAACATGCAGCATGCCACGATTATCTGGCAGACCTTCTTGGGTGAGTAGCTTAGGGATCCACCTGTTAGATGGAGGCACCAAAACCCAGCCTTCAAGAGGCCGAAGGTATGTTCTATTATCTCTCTTGTTTGCCCATGTGCCTCATTGTAACGTTCCTCTGCCCTTGTCCTGGCATTCCTCACAGGGGTCAGTAGTCACGAGAGGTTGGGGTAGCCAGAGTCACCTGCAAATATCAAGGGCCACACACTATACCATATGGCCCATATCATACCCATACACCAACATCCACTGGGTGGGAACCAGGGCTCACCTATTAGCCACACCTAATGCCTCTGTACTTCGGCCATCACATTTGGGATGCTGCTATTCCTCAGGATAAAAGCATCATGCACCGAGCCTGGATACTTAGCATTGACATGGGAGAGCTGTTCATTTTGCCAGGGGGGGGGACAAATGCAATATGTGTTCCATCAATCGCCCCAACTATGTTGGGGATATGTCCCGTTCCATAGAAGTCAGCCTTCCCTGTGGCCAAATCCTCCACTGGGGGAAAAACAATGTAGCGACACGTGTTTAATCAGGGCAGACAACACTTTGGTCAGCACTATTAAGAACATTGGCTGTGACATTCCTGCTGCCAAAGTCACTCTCACTTGGAAAGAACCAGTTGCCATGAAATGGACCACTGAAAGCACTTGCACAAGAGAGGGGATCCCAGTGGGGTGACAAATGGCAGATATCAGGTCAGGCTCCAATTGGGCACACAGCTCTGTGATTGTTGCCCTGTCAAGTCTGTAGGTGAGAATAATGTGCCTGTCCTCCATTGTTGCCAAGTCCACCAGGGGTCTGTACACAGGGGGATGCCTCCATTTCCTATTCATCCGCAGCGGTTGCAATCTATGGAGCAAAAGAGTGAGGAGCCGGTCATAATCTGTACATTGTAGCCACTACAGTTCAATGCATTAATGTATTAGTGGCATAATTCTTGAATATACAATTGTGATCTGTGACGCAGTCATGATCCATGGTCTACCCCCCCTCGAAATGGCTACCTGTATGGAGGGACAGGTGGAAGTGAAGTAATTCCGCTGACGTTGTGCGCCGTTGCGGGAGGCGGTCGGGATCCGCCGTGTAACTCCTCATTGGTAATTATTGGGCACTTTGGGTTACAGTGGCCAATGGTGATGTATGCTGGTGGTGACGGCATGCACCGCCGTGGATGTCACTGCCATTTTCTATCTGTTCACTCAGTTGCTACTTGACCTTCAACAGGAGAGGACCTGTACTGCATGTGCTGCTGTGATATGTGTCCGGAACCTACCATGGCCCATGTGACTGGGGAAAGGGCCCCTGCATTCACCTCGGAGGAGTTGGAGAGAATAGTGGATGGGGTCCTACCCCAGTACGGATTGCTGTATGGGCCTCCAGACCAACAGGTGAGTACACTGTGAGCATGATGCATGGGGCATGAATGCATGGAGTGGTGGGTGTGAAGGCCTCGTGTAGGGGGGGTTGGAGGATGGGCCCTGGGCAGCATGCAGCATGTATGCTGGGCCATGTCTGTGCGTAAGGGGATGGGAGCGCTATGTTGGGCCATGAGTGTAACAGACAGGATGGTCTAAATAATACCTTTCCCTGTGTATATTTCCTCTGCAGGTCAGCGCCCATTAAAAGAAGGATATATGGCGTACCATCGCCAATGACGTGCGGATCCTGGGGATCTACGGCAGGCGGAGCACCCTCTGTCGGAAACGGTGGGAGGACCTGAGATGCTGGGCACGGAAGACAGCAGAGGCCCAGCTGGGGATGGCTTCCCAGCAAGGAAGGGGTGCCCGTCTAACCCTGACCCTCCTGATGGCCTGCATTCTGGCAGTGGCCTATCCACAGCTGGTTAGGCCTTTGGGGGCATCACAGCAGCAACAGTGAGTACAGTGCCCATCATTACTACTTATGCCTGGTGGGGTGTTATACAGGTGGGGGAAGTGTGCCTGTGGGTGCCCTTAGGCCAGGGCTGACATTGCAGTGTAGGTCCCATGTTGGGCAGGGTTCTGATGTGATATTCCGCCAACCTAGATAGTAGGCATCCTCTACTGGGCAGGGGTGTGTGGGTCCCAGGTATGCTGCAGTTGGCGGTATGTGTCCCTCCTAATGCCCTGGTGACTTGCATTGTTACTGGTAGTGCATTGCATAGTGCTTAGGGCTGTTCCTTGTGTGTGAGGGTGCTGTGTACACCAACAGTGGTGTTGGTGCAGCCATTGGTCAAGTGTATCCTTTGTCTCCCCCCCCATTTTGTTTTGTCATCCTGTCCTTATGTGCATTAGCATCTTCTGTCAGAGAAGCAGAGGCACCGCCAACGGAGGGAGCTGCATCCCACAGGACCCAGAAGGCAGAGTCCACTGACGCTGAGGACACCAGTGGGAGGGAGGGTGAGGGGAGCACCACGGCCGAGACTGGAGAGGACAGTTTGGACACGGATACCTCTTCCGATGGAAGCTCCCTGGTGGTGGTGGACACCTCTGTGTCCACCCCAGCTACAGGTACAGCTGCCACCCCCATACCAGCACCGCCCTCCCAGCAGCCCCTCATCGAGTTGCCCGCGCCCACTCACCCAGGAGGGTGGGCATCTCCTTTGCCCCAGGCACCTCAGGCCCTGCCCCAGTTAGCCCTGCTGCCCTGAATGAGGAGGCTATTGACCTCCTGTGATCCATCTCTGTTAGGCAGTCCAGCTTTGTGAATGCCATCCAGGGGCTAGCAGCCCATTTGCAACAAACAAATGCATTCCTGGAGGGCGTTCACTCTAGCATGGCGGCCCAAAAGAGATCAATCCAGGCTCTGGCCTCCTCTCTGATGGCAGCCATTGTCCCTGTTTCCACCCTCTCCCCCTCCAACCTCCTCCACCCAATCCCATTCTCCTCAACACCAACCTATCCCAAACACACAGGCAGACGAGCATGCACACAAGACAACACGCAAGAGTTGCACATGCAAACACAGGCACCACACATCATCCCCAGGCACTCACACAAACACCATTGAGATGCAGACATGCCAACATCCACTGCCTCCACTGTGGCCCCCTCCTCCTCATCCTTCACCTCCCTCCCAGTTGCGTCTACACTCAAACCTGCATGTACTACATCCTCATCCACTACCTCCATCACAGCACACCCATCAGAACACACACCTCACTGGCAGTCACCACCCCAATAGCCATGCACACTTGCCCTATGTCATCTCCCACTATGTCTGTGCCCCCTCCTCCCAAAGTACAGAAACACAAGCACTCAGACACCCAACAGCCATCCACCTCACAACAGCATCCAGCCCATGCACTGGCACCCAAACACAGCAGAAAGACACCTCCTACAACCACTCCATCTTCCTTCTCCCTCTTCCCGCCTAATGTCCCTAAGCAGCTTTTACTCTCCACCACTGACCTCTTCTCTACTCCTCCTGTAAGCACAGGCAAGCACCTCAGCCACCTAGTCAACGAACCCAGTAGAGTCCCCAGCAACTCGTGGTGGGAAGGGATCCCGGGCACCAGACAGCCACACGGAAAGAGTGCCTGCCCCAAGTGCTGCCAGGAAGGTCACGGTACCACCCCCAGCTGCTACCATGAAGGTAAAGGTGCCACCCCCAGCTGCTGCGAAGAGGAGCAAGAAGCCATCCCCAGCTGCTGCCAAGAGGAGCACAGAGCCATCCCCAGCTGCTGCCAAGAGGAGCAAGGAGTTATCACCAGCTGCTGCCAGGAAGTGCGAGGGGCCTGCACCCGCAGGCAGAAAGGACAAGGGTCCTGTTGCTGGGACTCAGTCGGAGCCCCCACCACCAACCTTGGTGGTGCTGCCATCCGAGGCTGCAGGGGATGGGCAAGAACTTCCCCCCACAACCACGACCAGCAGTAGCATCACCACCACCACCAGTGGGGAGCTGTCTGAGGCTGCAGGGGATGGGCAGGAGCCCCCCCACCAGTGGCAACATCACCATCACCACCACTGAGCAGCCGTCACTGGCGGCGGATAGTGTGTAGGGCTGTTGTGCAGGCTGCTCCTACAAATCCTGTGGGATTGACATCCAGCTGAGAGACTGTGACCTTGCACTCCCCAACAACTGTATCACACGGCACAATGCCCCCTCCAGAACCAGTGGAGAAGCCATCTACCGGAGTGACTGTGGCCTTGCACTCCCCAGGACCAAGCACATGGCATGTTGCCCCCTCCAGAGCATGTGGGCAAGTCACCCACTCTAGAGACTGTGGCCTTGCATTCCCGAGGACCAAGCACAGGGCATCTTGCCCCCTTCAGGACCAGTGGTCTTGTTCCATCTGCCGGCTAAGGTGGCCCCCTGTTCCCCATCCCCCTGAGGTGCCTGCCTATTTTCCAACTGATGCCCCTGCAGTGTTCTCTCCATGTTGTTGCAGGAGTCAAGTGGGGCCTTGCACTTTGTGATGTGGCCCTGTGACCCACGAACATTGGGGACTGGGCAGTGTCCCTTGATTTGTAAATATGTATATACTTTTAGATTGGATGTACGTATTACTATTTTATTACACTCACTTTTATCTGTTCGTGTTGTCCTTGCATTTTTCCAGAGGGGTACGAGGTGTATATGTTTTATTACTGCATCTGCTTGTGTGTATGGTGTGTGTGTGGTGTGTGTTGTGTGTGTGTGTGTCACTCTCTTTTTCCTCCCTCCCTCCCCTGTATGCTAGGTGTCTGTACTCACCGTGGTCGTCTTCGCCGTCGTTGGTGTTCGAGGTGGAGCAGGACGTAGAACAGCATTGGGAATATATGCAGTTCAGGCTCCTTGGTGGCGTGGTTTTTCCCTGAGTCTCCACAGGTGAGTCATTTCCCTTCTGCGCAGTGTTTCTGCCTAGCTTTTGACATTGTTGGTACCGCTCTAGAAATGGTGGCGGTTCCCAGGGTCTTAATATGGTGGGCGGAACATTGACTTCAGCCTGTCTGTAGGCGGCTACCGCCATAGTGCCTGTTGTTTCTGCCCCGGCGGCCAGTGTGGTAAAGTGGCTGTCTGTCTGAACTCTTTCTGCGTTGGTCATAATTTGGCTGTATTTACCGCCAGCCTGTTGGCGGTATTACCGTCACTTTATCACCGACCGCCAGGGTCGTAATGAGGGCCATAGTGTTAAACTGTTCAGTAGTTTTAAGCTTTAAAATATTTGTATGCCTTGATGGTTGAGCTCACAAGAGTACCAGGATCTTGCTACTTCAAATAATAGATTGACCGAGGGGGCTTTTATCCTTGTCTGCCAAATCACTTCTGCAAGAGTGAGAGAGATTGGATGGCAACACCACGAGGAGAAATATATAAACATACCCTGTTACTGTCACCGCTGGTAGTTATGAGCGTGTTTCCATAGGGTAGCATTTTTTAGTTTGCTATAGGGCCTTTCACGAATTTTGATCAATATTTTCAAAATTAAAATTCACCAAAGCTCCTTCCTGGAAATTTTGAGGTGATCCGTCCAGTGGAGGTAGAGAAAAAGGGGGTTCCCAAAATACATTTTCCTCATTCATTTTTCCATAAGAACTTTAAAGAGCCAAAGTCCAAACCAATGAATGGATTTACCCCAAATTTGGCAGAAAGCGGCATGGGGATGACATTATATTTACATTTGATAATGAAATATTACTTTACACTAAAAAAATATATAGAAATTCACTGATAAAAACTAAAGGTTAAAGTAATGTTACAGTTAGGAATTGTAATCATATTGTACTTTACATTAAAAAAAAAAAACTTAGAAATTCACTGGGTAGCTAGAACTCACTCCCTCGCCATGCATTGCTAATTACCCCACCTATTACATCACTCATGACATGAACTACGACATCATTGATAACATCATGGCAACATCTGAAATGTCATCATTGATGAAAACACTGTACATTGCAGGGCACGAGTTATGGTTACTTTAGGGCAAAAGTTAAAGTTCTTGAGATAACTATAACAGGCATATTTCAGTGGTTTTGTTCGCTTGAAATGGCAAAAAAGCCTCTCATTTATAACTTTACTATAGTTAGGGACACTGGAGTTATGTGGCAGAGGAGGGCCAAATTATGTGGCAGGTTAAGTAAATTATGCTGCAAGAAGAGGCAAATGATGCCACGTAAAGCAAAACATTTTGTTATAGTGTTACATCTTTATTGTTCATTTTTACATTTGTTAACACAACCTAGGCATTGGTTGCACCTCATTAGTACCAGTTTAACCTAAAATATTGCAATTAGTAACAATCAACAGAAAGGTGACCAGTCAAGCTTTGCAAAAGGCCTTCCATTGTGCAGCACCATGCTTTGCTGCATTTCAGTAACCGCTGAACTTGAACCATTGAACTAGAAACAATTTTGTTGTCACATCTGCAGGTTATGCAGCAGATAAATTATGTGCCAAATGGGGAAAAGCTATACTTATGGGACAAATGTCAAAGCTGCACAATCACATGATTCCAGTGGCTTTGACTCTAGTCTCCTCTGTAGGAAATTAATTTATTGTGCAGTTTTGTTTCCATAAAAGCGGCGTTCAGGTGTGCTACACATATATACAGAATGTTAGTATTCTAGTTGCTCATTAGAACTCGTTGGTGAGGCTGCAGTTGATCACTAGGACGTTAACTTACTAATTTCCACTTGTGTTGAAATTGAGTATTTCAGTCTGTACGTTAGAATGGGTTACTGAATAAGGATAACATTGATAGCTCAAAGAAAATGCTTTATCATGTTTTCTAGAGCACTAACCACAATTTCTATCACAAAATGAATCCACTCATTTTGTTCATTTCTGTATGAAATGACTTAAGGTTTACAGTTTTGATTCCATCAAGATCGCTTCACTTGTGCCATAGAATATTACCTCTCGAGATGTTCATTATTACACTGTGGGAAACAGCAATAGAACACTGGGAATCAACTGCCAGGTTGCTGCTGCTGTTGGAGGTACATTGTATTCTGAACTTATGGAAAATGGGCTCTCATTTTAGCTTCTGGAGCACATTTCCTAACCTCTATGAAAGAATCAGGAGAAAAAAAAAGGAGTGTCCTCCTGAACATAGTTCCTGAACATAGTTCATCAAATCACAGCAGAGTCTTAGCATTTTTCACATAGTAAAATCACTTGAGAACTTGCCAGAATTCCTAAAATGAGCATAGCACCACCAAAAAATGACTTCTATTCAGACTAGAATCTGTTGCCACCCTTTTAGAGTGCTCATTTTTGTAATCCTCAAAACCTGGCATTTACTACCATGCATTTTCAATAAAGACAATGTCCTCGAGTCCTGTACTGCCTGTCACAACATGTTGTCCATGTTGTGACCAGTCAATCATGGGAGAGTCCCCATAAGGACCCACCAACATGTTCCTGAAAGTTGGGTTGTGCTCACCCTTCCTCCTTATACATACATATATCTGTATTCAATCTCAGGATGCAGGGACAATGTCAGTGAGTCCTGTAAAGGCTGCCACAACATATTGTTCATGCTTTGTCCAGTCAATCAGGATTGACCAGTCCCCTTAAACTCAACTAATCAGAACCTAACCACGAATGGTCCTGTTTTACCTAGCTTTTTAACCTCTTCATGTCCAAACCAAGATAAATGCTAACTTATCAAAAAGGGCTGAACACATGTACATCAAATCAGAAAAAGCATACTTTTGAGTAAAGTTGTAACTTTTTGCCAATTTTGGTGTAATTCTGTTCAGTCAGTGGTGTTCATTATGAACATGGTGGTAAACACTGCCCCGCTGCCCGTGACGGTGTTACTACTGCCAACAGGCTTGTGGTCCGGACTGTCAAATAATGAAGCCAATGAGAAACAAGTAGCGGTCCATCCACACACCGCCATCTTTGTAGTCCCGACGAGGACGGAGGAGGCCGCCCACAGTCTGGCAGAAAGGCCCTACCCGCCCACCAAATAATGAAACACCAGACCACCAGCAGTTCTCGGATGGGAACCACCGCCAGGCAAAGCATGGCGGAAACGAACAGTATATAAGGAAACACTCACTGGATGCACAAAGAAAACGCAGACGCAGACATGGAGTGTGAGTTGGAGATAATGCCAGTGCTGCTCCTTGCCATATTCCTCCAGGCCCGTGACTGACGACGAAGACAACAACGGTAAGAACCGCAGCCTAATATATATGGGCAGAAAGGGTCCAGTTACACACACCCCACCCACCCTGCAACGCACTCCCAACCCCTCCCACATCCCAAGCCATACATACCAAAACAAGATGTACTTACCAGACACAAGGCAACAAAGACCTGCACCAAAGTACACACATGTGCACACCACACCCCCACAGTGAAACGCTGAACAACGTCACTATATTGTGCCAACAGCACTATTGGCACTGAAATTTATTAACATGGAAAAAATGTAATGTCCAAATAAGGCCATTTGCCAGTCCATTGGAAATAACATGAAGGGCCAAAATAGGCCGAACTTGACTCCCACATTCACAAAGGGTACTCCACTCGAAAGGGGCATCAATGGGGCAGCCAGGCACTTCAGGGAACAGGGTCAGGGGGTTGCGGGTGGGGACTTACGTCTGGAAGGGGGGGCTTGGGCTTAGGTTTGGGAGCTGGAGGGGGTTTGGGCTTGCCCTTGGAAGGAGGGGGAGTGGGCTTGGACCGGGGGTGGCAGAGGGACCTAGGGCAACACAGGGCCTCTTCCTCTCTGGGGAAGGGTCATGGGAATGGGAATGGCAGACAGGGGCGGACTTGGACGAAGAAGGAGTGGACTGGGCAAGGACATGGGTACGTTTAGGGACAAGACGGGGTGGGCCAGTGGGTTTAAAAAGGTCAATACGGGATAGGAAAAGCTTAGGTGCAGTTGGCGGGGATTCAGAGGCAGATCTGGGAGTGGAGGTTGAGGGAGTGCTCGTACCAGATGTAGGTGTGCCGGATGTGGATGCAAGTGCCTGTTAAGTATGTTGATGTCTGGTGGATGTGTGTTTTGTGAATGTGTGCAAATATTTGAGTGTTTTGGGAGGAGGGGGGTGGACACCGTGGGACAAGACAGGCTGCCAGTGTACATGGATGTTGCCTGGGTGTCTGCAGGTCTGGGGAGTGTGCTGCAAGTGTCTGTCACTGTAGTCATGGTGAGTGCAGGTGTGGTGTCTGGGGTGCATGTCTGGATGTCAGATGTTGTGGTGACTGCATGAATGCGGGCACCAGCTGTGACTAAGGGTGCAGTGCATGTGGGTGTGCATGGTGAGGTGACAGACAAGGTGGTGGTAGAGGTCGGCACACTGGGTGAAGTGGATGTGTTGTGTGCTTTTGTATGCTGGGTGTGTGCATGTCTGTGGTGGGAAGTGTGGTGCTTGTGTTTGTTACTGTACTTCTTGTGTGTTGATCTGTGTGCATGGCTCTCTGTATGTGTGCTTGGGATGGGTGAAGGGAGTAGGGTGCTGGATGGGGTAGAGGTGGTGGCAGGGGGATGGAAAGACCAGGGACACTGGCTGCCATCAAAGAGGAGGGCAGAGCCTGAAAAGATCTCTGTAGGGCAGACATGGCACCGTGAATGCCTTCCAGGTATTCATTGCATTGCTGCATCTGGAATGCTAGCCCCTGGATGGCATTCACAATGGTTGTCTGCCCTACTGAGATGGTCCTCAGGCAGGGAATGAGGTGCCTGGGACAAAGGAGACGCCACTCTCCTGGTTGGGCACAGGCAAGTGGGTGGGGAGCAATTGGGAGGGCGGTGATGGTATGGGGGTGGTGGAAGATGATAAAGAATGGGTGGGCCCTGTAGGGTTCGCCACCACCAGGGAGCTGCCATCGGAGGAGGTATCAGAGTCACTACCTCCAGTGGTAGTTGCCTCCCCCATGGTACTCCCCTCGCCCTCCAACCCACTGGTCCCCTTGGCGTCATTCGAATCTGCCTCCTTGGAACCGTGGGCTGCTGCATCCCCACTCGCTGGTACCTCAGCTCCCTCTCCAGATGATGCTAATCTATAAAAAGGACACAAGAGCACAAGGATGGGGAAACAAAACAAGGGAGAACCATGTCAAATCCTGAATATATGTACAGTCTGGCTCACACACTCCCACTCAGGTCATGCATATACCATCAGCATAAACAACATACGTAATGAATGTGCCCCTGAGTAGTGGCCATGACCCCAGAATACACCAAATAACCTTCATGAAACACGAACCTGATACACTGTGTGAAGTACACCAATGAGAGACCATGCCTAGCTAATGCACTTACAAGTACATAAGGCCACAATGAATACCAGATGACAGAAAGGGGCCCACTCATTGGCCATTAGAGGCTGTCAAAACTAGAACTTACACCATCCCAAGGACTTGGAGGGGGGCAGGACTGCAGAGACATACCTGTCTAACTGACTGGCACTACAATGCATACTTCCCACAGCACCCAAATACATCCATCAAAGTGGTATCACAGCAGTGTTGGTACTCACCCCCTTGTGGCTGCTCTGCTGCCTTCAAGCACCCATTGAGATCCGGACAGGCCACCGCCAGAATGCGGGCCATTAGGGGGTCAGGGTCCGACGGTCACCCCTTCCTCGTTGGGAGGCCTTCCCCAGCTGGGCCTCTCCAGTCTTACTGGCCCTGCGCCTCAGGACCTCACAGCACTTCCTGCAGTGGGTGCTCCGCCGGTTGTAGACCCCCGGGGTCCGCACCTCCTTGGCGATGGCTTGCCACAGGCCTTTCCTTTGATGGGCACTGACCTGCATGGGACAAACAGAGCAGAGAAACAGATGTCAGTATGTGTGCACCGAATACAAATGCCATGTTGTTCCATATGGAACGGCCATTGTTGGCATGCATGTTTTCAAATCACAGGCAGAACATGCACAGGCAGAACTATGGCTGGGCAGTCACACATCTAACCCACATGCATACAGGCACCCGCCACACTCACACACATCTAAGGATGACAGATGCCAACTCATCTGCTCCTCTGGCCGCCTACACAACTTCGCATACAGGGGTAGGACCCCGTCCACCAGCTTCTCAAGCTCCTCCGCGGTGAAGGGTAGTAATCCACTGCGTGTGCTTCTGTGTCCTGACTCTGGTCCCCGAGATGGCGTGGGCTACAGTTCCCCTGTGAATCAGGAGTCAAGTGTCAAGGGTGTGACAAAATGTTGTAGGTAGCGTGGCGTGTGCTCCGTCACCACAAGCGGCGATCATGATTGGCCCAGGTTCCCCTTTGACAGCCATGTAATCCAATGATCAGGTGCACAGCTGTGAACACCGCCTTCCGCCATGACGAATAACACCAGCGAAATATAGTGACTTCTACTCTATCATACCTGGATGGCAGGAGGGTACCATTTTACTACCATCACATCTTTATAGCCTGGCCAGGGGCCTCATCCAGGGCACCAATCTCTCTCCCTTCGTCGCCTGCTGATATCATTCTATAATCCTCACATGTACCCATCTTTGGAAGGTTTCCCACACTGTGATGCCATTATGACAGAGTTAGATCAGCACACATTTGCCTGACAGTGTAGCTTATTCTTCCTGTTTGTGTGTGTTTCCTACATGTTGAAGTTTGGATAAAAAGTGACATCATGGGATGCAAGTGTAAGTTGACACTCAGAATTAGTTCTTTCCTCCCCCATAGGTACGGACCCATGTGGCGCAGGAGGGCCCCATCTGTATACAGACCCCTGGTAGATCGGGAAACTATGGAGGACTGTCACATTATTATCACCTACAGACTCAATAGAGCTACAATCCATGACCTCTGTGCATGAATGGATCGTGTTCTGAAACCGGCAAATCAAAATCAGCATGCCATCCCTACAACTATGCAAGTGCCATCTGTGCTCCATTTTTTGGCTACAGGCTCATTTGAGGTGACAGTGGGCATGGCTGCAGGGGTCTCATAGCCAATGTTCAGCCAAATCCTGTCTAGATTCCTGGATACCTACGTTCAACACTTGCAAACATATGTCCAGTTTCCCCAAAGGGCTGAACTCCCCGGGATAAAATCTGGATTTTATGCCTTCGCCAATATCCCCATGTGATAGGTGCCATTGATGGAACCCTCATAACTCTCATACCCCCAAGAGTGAATGAACAGGTTTATAGGAATCGTAAGAACTATCACTCCATGAATGTACAACTAGTGTGTACTGCTGATCAGTACATATCACATGGCAATGTCAGGTTCCCAGGCTCAGTCCATGATTCATTTGTCATGAGAAACAGCAGTGTGCAACACATGATGGAACAACCACAAGGGGATAGAGGATGGCTCATATGTAAGTGTGTATGACACTGGATCAGTACATAGCTGACAGGCAGCTGTATGCAAGTAAAGGCAGTTTGTTCAAGTTCCTCTTTTGACCACTTTTTCAGGTGATTCTCGCTACCCCAACTTGCAATGGCTCCTGACACCAGTGAGGAATCCCAGGACAGATGCAGAGAGGAATTATAATGTGGCCCATGGACATACTGGGAGAGTGATTGAGCCCACAATACGTCTTCTGAAGGCTAGATCTTGTTGCCTCCATCTCTGGGTAATCCCTGTGCTATGTCCCTGACAAGGTGTGTAAGATAGTGGTGGCCTGCTGCATGCTGCAAAACTTGGCTGTGAGGAAAGCTACCCTCGTTCTGGAAGAGAAGGGTGCTGTACAACCAGCCCTGCAACCTGAGAGAGGGGATGAGAGTGATGGTGATGAAGAAGAGGGGGAAGATCTCAACTCAAGGACCCAGCTAATCTGCCTATACTTCTAGTGACTCTGAGGTACTTTTCAATGATGCTGATGTCTTCACTGCATACTCACAGTCTGACTCGTGTAATAAGTAATGTGGTGTCTTTTGTCTGTGACAGTGCTAAATGATGACTGAAGTGGCATGTACCAGAGAACCCAATATTAGGTACAGTGTGACATAATTCAGACACTACAGTCCGTTGAATCCCCTCCTGAAATAAAGGTGTAATTATGATATTCACTGTCTAATGCATACACACTCACAATTCATATCTCATATTGACGAGGGACATACGATTTGGGTGCGTAGGTATATTTATTGAATGACAAAATATACATAGGTTTTGGGACTGTGAAAGAGAGTGGGCTCATGGTGCAAATACATGCTCAGGTACATATGCTCAGCTGTTGGTAGCACTGTGTTTTGGTCCATATGTCCATTGGAAGATGATGTGATGGCAGTGGCATGTCAACAAGGTAGCTCAGTGGCACTCAAGGGAAACAGTTCAGGGCAGAGTCACTTCCTTGCGCTGGGCTTGGTCTTGGCTGGTGTTTCAGTGGTATATCTGGGTCTGACGGCATGTCTGCAAAGGTGCAGCTGAGCTGCAGGGGTAGGGGGTGCTGGTTTCCTGTGTGTCCTCTGTCAGTGCCACCAGTCCAGCAGCTGCTGCAGATGAAGATGGAAGGGCAGTATCCTGGCTAGTGGTTGGGGCTTGCAGGTAAGTGGAGGTCTGGCTGTGGTAGTGGTGCTGCAGCACCCCTGCAATGGAGGCCATGGTGGCATTGAGCTGTTTTCATTGCTCCATGGTCTCCTGGTGGTGTGCTTTCTGCAGCATCTGACTCTGCTCCAGGGTGGCCAGGATCTGGCCCATCCTGTTCTGGGTATGGTGGTGTGCTCTCAGGACCTCAGATATCACCTCCTGGCCTGCAGCATACCTCCTTTGGCCACCCCCCTGGGCCACTGATGCCCTCCCACTGGCCCTAGCCCCCTGTGCCACCTACACAGGTCTAGCATCCTGCCTGTTAGTGGGTGGAGAGTCTGCCCTCTGCATATGTATATGTGGTCTGCCAGTCCATGGCCGGGAGACATTTGTGTTGGGTCTTTTGTCCAGAGCTGATGATGGTGGCTGGGTGGTGTCCTGGGTGGGGCTTCTGGAGGGTGACAGTCCAGGACTGTGGGATGAGCCAGGGAGTTCCTCTATTTCCAGACCTCCCTCTGAACTCTCCTGAGTGGGGCCTCTGTCTTCAGGTGGAGGGCCGGCGCTCGTTGATGTCTCTGTCCGGGCGGCATGGGTGTATGTGGGGGAGTAGACAGGTGGGTGTCAGGTATTTTATTGGCATTTGCTGCACCATTTGATGGTTATATTCCCCTGTTGTGGTATGCAAGGTCCCTTCATTTACATTTAGTTGCATTTTATGTGGGTGGGTGGAGGTGCATTGTGGGTGCTATAGTGCCACTGGGATTCTATGCAGGGGTAGGTGACTGTGCACAGGGGCCTAGATGGAGGTCTGTTTGTGGGATTGTGGTCATTCATGGAACTAGGATGTGGGTGTTGTGGACTGAGTAGGGGATGGGGTCCTGGTGGTAGTGAGGGCGTGGGGTGATACATGTATTGCAGGTGTGGTGACTGTTAAGGTATTGTAGTTGACTTACCCAAGTCCAGTCCTCCAGTGAGTCTGGCGAGGCCCTCCGGGTGCAGGATTGCCAAGACTTTCTCCTCCTAGTCAGTGTATTCGGGGGGAATAGATGGGGGACCACCACCACCACGGTGATGTTGTGCCTGGATGCAATTGACCGAACCTTTCCGCGTGGGTAGTTCCATCTCTTCTGGATGTTGTCCCTAGTGCGTGGATGGTTTCCCACTGCGTTGACCCTGTTAACTATCTGCTGCCATAACTCCATCTTCCTGGCCACGGGTGTCTGCACATGTGCCCCGAATAGTTGTGGCTCGACCCTGAGGTTTTCATACACCATGGTCCTTAGCTCCCTGTCTGTGAAGTGGGGGTGCTTAGGGGGTGACATGTTATGTGTTGTGTGTGTAATGGTGAGGGTGCTGTTGTGTGGTTGTATGTTTGGTTGTTGATGGTGTTTGGGGTATGTATGAGTTTTGGTGATGTATTTGTGTGTGTGACTTGTGAGATGTTGGGTTCAGTGTATGCATGCTGTGTAGTCAATCTCAGTCATGCTATTGGTGATACAAAGGATTGTGGGGTGTGTATGTGAGTGTTTTATAGTGTTGTGGATGTGTGTCATGTGTGTGGGTTTCAGACTTGCCAATGTGTGCATTTGTTGTTGGTGCGTCCCATTGCTGGCGGTGGCGGTCTGTACCACCAAAGGCCGTTTGGCCTTCACTATCCGCCACGCTGAATTGTGCATCATTATTTGGTAGGCGGAGGGTTTGTCTACATGGCGGTGGCGGGTGGGGTGTCCTGCCTTTCCTCCATCATATGCCCTGGCCGCAGGTTGCAGGATTTTTGGAGGTTTAACTTTTTGGCATCATTATTCAGTCGAGTTCATAATGAGGGCCAGTATGTCTTCATGAGAGAATACAAATTCACATGTGAATTAACATTGGAAATTGCACTTTTGAAATCCCTCTTTCTCTTGTTCCACGCTTGATGATCAGCACAAAAGTTAGCAAGAAGGTGCTGCAATGGCTTTGTGCAGATTTGTAAAATTGTGTTAAAGTAGCACCAATGTGTGGGAGTGTGTATATATATATATATATATCTATATATATATATATATATAAATAGGTTTTCTTTTCACTAAAAAAACAATGGTTAAAAAGTGATGTTATAGTTAAAAGAAATGTTTATTAACAACATGATGTAATTGATGTCATAGAAGATGTCATGAGTTTTGTACTATGTGGTGTGACTAGCAGTGAATGATGAGGGCGCAAGTTATAGTTATCTTAGGGCATGAGTTATAGTTGCTTAATATAACTGTAACTGCTGAATTTCTGTTGTTTTTAGAGTTTAAAACGCTACATTGTTAGTGAACAGTTCACTTAACTATTATGGGGGTGATTCTGATATTGGCGGGCGGCGGGAGCCGCCTGCCAAGCGGGAACCGCCAGAAGACCGTACCGCGGTCGAAAGACCGCGGCGGTCATTCTGGGTTTCCCACTGGGCTGGCGGGCGACCGCCAAAAGGCCGCCCGCCAGCCCAGTGGGAAACAGCCTTCCCACGAGGACGCCGGCTCAGAATTGAGCCGGCGGAGTGGGAAGGTGCGACGGGTGCAGTGGCACCCATCGCGTATTTCGGTGTCTGCATAGCAGACACTGAAATACTTTGTGGGGCCCTCTTACGGGGGCCCCGCGGCACCCCCTACCGCCATCCTGTTCCTGGCGGGAGACCCGCCAGGAACAGGATGGCGGTAGGGGGTGTCAGAATCCCCATGGCGGCAGAGCGCGCTCCGCCGCCACGGAGGATTCTCAAGGGCAGCGGAAAGTCGGCGGTACACCGCCGACTTTCCGTTTCTGGCCGCGGCTGAACCGCCGCGGTCAGAATGCCCAGCAGTGCACCGCCAGCCTGTTGGCGGTGCTACCGCTGTCATTCGCCCTGGTGGTTTTTACCGCCAGGGTTAGAATGACCCCCTATGTCATTTAACCTCTTTTTTCCAGTGGATTTTTAGTTTTTAGTTTTTTTAACCATAAAGTAATATTTTAGTACCAAAAGTACATCCAACCCCCACTTGTGCAGCCAATCCGATGCTGCGCATGACCTTTGGTTGTGCATGGCGAGAGGTTGGTCGCAGGACTGTGGTACCTAGGGCCGAAACTGTTTAGGGAGGGGGGGAGCCCACCACTCTTTACTTTTTACTTTGCCTTGGGATGGGGGCCCTGGGGCCTAATAAGTCTAGGGGGAGGGGTCACATGCCCCCTTCCCTTTTCTACAAAATGTGGCCCAGAAAGACGAGATCCTTGGGGACTAATAAGGCTTGGGGAGGGAGGCTACACTGCCCCCACCCTTTTATAATGTAACAAGGCTGGGGAATAGGGTCTCCAAGGCCAAGGCCTAATAAAGCTTGGAGAGGGGGCCCTCCTCTCCCTTTTAAAAATGGAATGCCCTGGGGTATGGGCTTCCACGGACTTGAAAAGACTCAGGAAGGAGGTGACTGCATGGTTTTCCTCCCCTTTAAAAAATGGATGGCCCAGGTGGATGGGGTCCCCAGGCCCTGAGAAGGACTAAGCAACCCCTTCCACTTACAAAATAATGAACAGATCCCAGGGGTGGGGTTGCTTTGGCCTAATTATGCTCGGGAGGAGGGCTACATGACTTCCTCCCCTTCTTAATTATATTTGGCCTCAAGAATTAGGGTCCCTGTGGCCTTTTTCGACTTGGGGAGAAAGTTCAAGCTCCCCTGTTTATTGGAACTGGAACTGGCCCTGGGAGTGTGGTCCTTTGGGCCAATTAGGGATGGAAGAAAGGGATCCACAACCTCAGATATTAATATATATGTTTTGCCCCAGGGGACGGATCACTGGGGCCTGAGGCTAACCCTACACTGCACATGAGAAAGGCTCTGTGTGGTGTGGTGTTAGCAGACTGCTGGGGGTTTGGCCACAGGGTCTGGTGGGAGGCCAAACCATGTGACCAACACCCCACCGCACACAGCCAAAGGCTGTGCGGCACATGGGGTTGGCTGCCTGTGGGGAGTTCAATGCAGGGCTGGGCTTTAACCTAGGCCAACCCAATGTTGCATGCAGAAAACTCCATGTGCAGGTTGGAATTAGCTGCCTGTGTGAGTTGGCTGCCTTCAGGTGGGTTGGCCACAGGGTCTGGCCATAGGCTTAAAGTAGCATTATAGTTAGATGAATATGTCAGTGATAACTAATGTTTAGAAGTAAACGAAAACTCAGAAAATCATCAGTTATTTTCAGCAGAGCTAACTATAACTTGTGCCCCCGCCATGCTCTGCTTATGACCTCACATATTTCATAACTCAGGACATGTTCTGTGACATCATTTATGACATCAGTGATGGCATCTTAAATTACATAATTAATTACATGACTGATGAGGTCATCCAATTAGTGTGTTTGTTTTAGAGTTGACATAGTGGTGGGTAACTACCATACTACCTCTCTACCTAACTTTTTACAGCCTGTGTCCAGCTAATGGGAGTAATTGTTTATAAAATGCATGTGCTCCTAATACATCATAGTTGTGTAGAGGTAATGAACATGTGATAAATCTTTTCATTGAAGAGTAACCCTGTGTGAGGAGGCAGTTGACAACTTGTGCTCAGCACGTTCCACACACGTTTTGTGGCTCTGCAGAAAAAAGTTTGCAACAGAGCAAGATTCTATGTACTACATACTAAGGCCCTCATTATGACATTGGCGGTAAATCCCGCTTATTGCCATGGTGACGGCCGCCAACATGCAGCTGCATTGGCAGACATCCGTTCGCCACATTCTGACACACACAGCAAACCGATAGAAAACAACCACATACACAAATTTGCCAGCCCAAAGATCAGTGGTAAACTGTCGGTACCAGCACCCATGCTGTTACACCAACAAAACAATGCCCACCACATCATGACACACGAATCACCACGACAAACATTCAACGGCGGTAAACCATTGGCAGTACACACCGCCACGCTCAGAATGGACTCCAAAATACTAAACTACACAACATTGGCCAATTCAAACAACCCACACTGATAGCCATAAACACCCAACACCCACCCACTCACACCTCTATAAAACACACACCCACATTACCCACAACCCCTTACGAATACAAATCATTGCCACCAGACAGACATCAAGACCACTGCGTCAACTACACACAAACCCATACATCCCTCACGCACTCCACTATGCACACCCAATCACACTACCCAACTCCCACACACTTACACACAACACCCATGGCCCCACAAAGGCACACCCATTTCACAGGATGAGGAGTTGCGGGTCATGGTGGAGGAAATAGTCAGGGGAGAGCCACAGCTGTTTGAAGCACAGGTACAGCAGATATCCTTCACAAAGAAGATGGAGCTATGGCGGAGGATTGCGGACAGGGTGAACGCCGAGGGACAGCCATACAGAGGACTGATGGTGGACCCCCACCTCCTGCCCCAAGCTCACAGCATGGGAGGAGCAAGTCTTGGCATTTCTGCATCCTGAGGGATTCACTGGAGTAGTCGGACGACTGGACACTGGTAAGTCAACATTTGCCACTTATCACCCCCATACCTGTATCCCATCTCACACCCTTACCCTTGCTCCCATCACTCCACTCCATCCCACACACTGCACCAACACAGATGACAAACCCCAATGCCAAGCCCTGCATGCAAAACCAATGCATGGACAGCCCTCCTAGCACTGCATGGACACCCATCACCAAAGCATGCACAGCATAGGGGTACTAACAATCCCACATTACATCAACATACACATTCAAAGGTGGCAGGGCAACAGCAACGATAGAGGGGAAGATAGGGATGTACAATATGTCACAGGCATCATCCCCACCGGTGCCCTAGCCAATGACAACGGAAAGGAGGTGCCACGACTATCCAGTCCCCAACAGAAGATGCCCCCAGTGATGACAGTAACTCTGGACTTCAGGATGTGGATCAACAATCTGGCCCATCAGGGACCACCAGTCAGTCGGTCACCCAGCCCACTCACAGTCCACCACAGAGCCTCCCCCATAAGTATCCAACACCACAGCACCCACCCAGCGTACCCACACCTCTGTCCCCAAGACACGTCAATCAGCAGTGTGCCCACCTGTACTGGGACCCCAGTCCACACCTCACCCCCAAGACCTGGGGTCAGTGGCAGTGGGCACACTGTTCAGGGGACAGAGGCACAGGGCAACAGGGACACTGGGAGGACTGCTGTGCGCCAGGGGGAGGACAGGCCCAGGGAACCAACTCTCCACGAGGCACTCACTAATGTCCTGGGGGCCTACCAACAATCCCAGAGCAAGATGGGCCAGATCCTGAACAACATGCAGGAGAACATGTGGCTGCAGGAGGAACACAATCAGGAGATCAGGGAGGACTTGCAGGCTCTCAACTCCACCATGATCTCCATAACAGGGGTGCTGGCAGACATGGCCAACATCACGAGGGAATGGACTGCACAGCAACAGGCCCCTACCACTAGCCAGACTACCACATCTGCTGCAGCTAGTGGACAGGAGGCCCCGCCACAAGACCCACTAGCCACCAGCACCCCTCCTCCAGCAGAAGGTGAACCACCCCACAAATGTTCCTTGTGACCCAGCTAGAAGCCAGAGACACTTTCCAAGACCAAGACAACCGCCAGAAAATGAGACTCTTCTGATTGTCCCCTTTTTATCCTACTCTGTCACCTTGTCCACTTTGAACTGCCTTTGCTCCCCTTCCTATGGCCCATTGGACACTGGACCTGTGCTACAAACAGACTGGCACAATACCCTGGACTTTCCTCCACCATCATCCAATTCCATTGCACTTTTCAGTCACTTATTTGCACTAGAATAAACACCCTTGAACACAATTTGAGTGACACTGTTTAATGTGTTTATAATGTGCATTTGTGGGAATAGTCACATCTAATGCAAATGATCTGAACACTGATAGCATACAAATAATGACCTGTAACTGTCTGTAGTGATCATATCAAATGAGAAGCCATAGGTGACAGTAAGTTGAAATGCAAAGGAAGTGAATGCCATCATGCTACAGCCACACAGAAAACATCAATAGTCAGAGTAATGGTCAGTTCCACTGTCTCACCTGTGTGTCATTGGAAGTATTGACGTATAACTGATGTTCTGTTGTCCTCATCCTCATTCTCTCCTTCCTCATCCTCACTGTCCTCAGGGTCCACTGCTGCCACAGAGTCATATCCAGTCAACTCCTCCTGCAGAAAAGGCATATGTCGTCTGAGGGCCAGGTTCTGCAACATGCAGCATGCCACTACTATCTGGCAGACCTTTCCGGATGTGTGATGCCACCAGCGACGTCCCACTTGCAGACCGCAGTCACATCAGCAGTCCGCGTTTCGGGCCGCCGTTCCTGCCACTGGCCGCCTTTTGGTTCACAACCTGTTTTTTGGGCTGCAGTGCGACCTGAAACTTTCTCTTTGGCCTCTGTTTCACGCTGCATCCAACTTTTACCCCCTGAGTTTTACTTACCTTTTTTTTTAACAGTTTTTCTTCTTTTTTCTCTTTTTCTTTTTTGTTCCTTCTTGGCTATATTTTCTCTTTCCCAGGAGTCTGTGTTTCCTTCCCTGCATGCCTTGCTTCCTACCTTTTATACTACGGATATTCTTCCATTTACTTCCCAGTCCAAGATGGTGTCTTTTTTACTTCCTGCATGTCACTTCCTGTTTGTCAGTATATAAGCACAGTTGGTCTTCTGTTCCTTGTGTTGCAAACCATTCCGGTTGTGCTCCTTGCTCCTGTATCCTGTGATTTTGGACTTCACCTGTTTTTCCCTGTCTACAGTTTTTGCCTTATTATTTTTTCTTTTCTTTATATATTTTTCAGGAGTTCCTTGATCCGAGGTTTTTTACAAGTTGGGTTTTTTCCTCTGGGATTCCTTCTGGAGGTTACGGCCTGCTTGGTGTTCTATTATCAGCAGCACCGTGGCTACTGGAAAGGGTCGCGCCCCCTACCTTGGTCAATCCAGAACAAGCAAGAAACCTGGTGGTGCCCAGAGACTGGCAGATTACAGCGATAAGAAGCGTTCAGGTTGTGACACAGTGCAATGCCAAACATTTCTGCATTGCCCTGGAACCATGGAAGGACCACCTTAAGATGTTGTGGAAACTGTACTATGCTTCATACCGTACAGCAACAGGCACAGGAATTACAACAACTGCTTGCCGAAAATACTGCTCTGAGACAAGCTCTGGTGTCTCGATCCATTGATGTACCTACCATCTCCGTCTCAACACCACGTTATTCTGGAGATCCTAACAAGTTAAAGGGATTTCAGGACACTTTAATAGTGTATTTTGCATTTAGAACCTCTCAGTTTACCCAGGATAAGACCAAGGTTGGTTATTTGATAAGTTTTCTGTCTGGCCCAGCCTTAGCCTAGGCAACCCCTTTGGTAGCTGCCAATGACTCTTTATTATCCAACTATTCAGATTTTCTTCAAGCCTTTAAACAGATGTTTGAACGACCTGCACTGGAAGCCATTGTGGAAGAGGCGTTATGTGAGATACAACAAGGAAATCAGGATGTCCTGACTTACATAACCGTTTCAAACAACTAGCGGCTAAAACCACATGGGTTGCATGCACTTTTGTGACACTCTTCCATCTAGGGTTATGAGACGAAATAAAGGATGAACTGGTGCATTCCACCCAGGTAGAATCATTGAAAGAACTGATGGACCGGGCATTTAATACTGAGTACCGTTTACAAGAACATAGATTGGCGAAACGAAGGTACAGGTTTCAGTCCCAATCAGTAGCAATGTGCTCTTCTGCACGCCGTCCTGAAGAAAACCATCCAGAGAAACCAGCCTCCACAGAAGAAGAACCCATCCAATATGATGTTGCTCGTGTACCGTTGTCTGAAGCAGAACTAGAAAACAGAAGATGCAAAGGCTTGTGTCTTTATTGTGGCAGTGAGGGTCATCTCATTCGAATGTGTCCAATCCATCCCACCAGACTGTCGGGAAACACCAGCTCCCGTCTCCTGTGAGAAGGAAGGGGAAGGGAGGCATTGAGATACCTTCCATCTGCTCCTCCAGAGAAGATACCACAGCTCTTTTTATACTTTCAGTGATTCTACAGTGCCCTAACCAGGAAGAACTAGTATTCATTTTATTGGATTGTGTAGCCAGTGAGATGTTCTTAGATGAGAAATGGACTAAGGAAAAAGGAAAACCTTGAGTTCCTAAAGAAATCCCCAAACATGTTCAAACAGCAGATGGCTCTCCTTTAACTTCCGTGCCAGTGGTGGATACTACTCCTACCCTTTGCCTGCAGGTTGGAAGACATAAGGAACACGTTGCCTTCTCCTAACCACACTATGGTTCTGGGAATTTCTTGGTTAACACAACATAATCCATATATAAATTAGGAAACACAGACTATATCACTCCCATCCCACTTTTGTCAATTACATTGCTATTTGACAGATTCCTATTCGTCTCCGAAAGGTTCAATTTTCTCCTCCAATGAAGCAAGCAATACTATTAATATGATTCAAGGAATACCCAGATGCTATCAAGGATATTCCAATGTGAACATGACATCATCCAGAGGTACAGGTTGAATTGGCAGGCCATTCAGCAGCTGCTGCACAACACAGAGCCACAGTTGGTACCCACCTTGCTGACACCCCGCACCATCCCAACAGAAACCAAGCTGCTAGCTGTACTTTACATGTTGGCAAGTGGCTCCTTTCAAAGCACTGGCACCCTGGTTGCTGGGATATCACAGCCATCATTCTCTGCCTTCTTGCCCAAAGTACTGCATGCCATCATTGGACTCACACCCCGCCACATCTGCTTCCCAAACACACAGCAGAAGCAGCAGGAGACAAAACAGGGGTTTTACCTCATTAATGGATTCCCACACGTCCTTGGTGCCATTGACTGCACACATGTACGCCTTGTGCTGCAACTGAAAACCTCTACCGCGACAGGAAGCACACACACTCTATCAATGTGCAGGCCATTGTCGATCACCAAGGATTGATCACCAACATCGTGGCAAAGTATCCTGGGAGTGTCCATGACTCATTCATCTTCCGTCTCTCTACCATCATTCAACACTTCCAGGATGGACGATATGGCAATGGACTACTTGTTGGTAAGTACAGAAACCTACTTATATACACACAGCACAGCAACCCTCTAGGACACACAACACATACACCACGACAGCAACATGTGGACAGGAACACACTGAGGTTGTCATACCGCTAGCCATGTTTGATAGGTCTGCAGTGAACCTGTCACACATCTGAAATTAGTGTACAGTCTAATGTTAAGACGTCAATGATCACAATGTGTGGAGAGGTTTGGCTAACTATCACCGTGCAAAATGTAAGCTTCTCACTGATGTTTAAATTAATCCATTGCACATGTCCAAAGGTATGGGATGTCCAGGGTACAGATAAGCTAACCTGTTACCACCACTGTCAATTTGAATCTGTCTATGGAACTATCATCTCACCCCCAGTGAAGACACAGGGACACCTGTATCACAAGTGACAATGCTAGGGAGTGCACACTGTACTGCAAATCCCAAAACATACTGCTGACAACCAGTCAGCAGCCAAACACTTGTTCAGCCAAGGAAACAACCCAATGCAGATGGTACATCCTAGAAGCCTATGAAGCAACACAATAACACAAAAGAGTCACAGGCAACACAAGACAACTACTGCCATGCAAGGTGACATTAATGGGGCAAGCTACATCAACATGATCCCAATCATTTTCTTTTTCAGCTGATCAGGGGTATGGGATCCAGCCATGGATTATGACACCATTTGGCAACCCAAGCACTGCAGCAGAGCGTGCCTACAATGAGGCACATAGGAGGACACGCACCATAGTGGAGAGGACCTTCGGCATCCTCAAGTCGAGATTCAGGTGCCTCAACATCACTGGTGGCAGCCTCCTATATTCACCAGAAATGGTCTGTAAGATCATTTTAACATGTGCCATCCTGCACAACATTTGTATAAGAAGGAACATTCCCCTATTAGAACCAGAGCCACAAATGCCTGAAGAGGAGGAAGAGGAGGATGCTGGCCTGCAACATGAGGGGGAACAACAAAACACAGCTGCTGCATTGCGTAGGCGCCAACATATTGTGAACAATTTCTTTTAAAACAACTCACCATCACCACCGTAGCAACATATGTAAATAAACACCGATAATAATCACAATATGATGGTCTGGGTAATAATTTTTGCTCACCTTTATCTCTAAGTATCAGAATAACAGTATAGCCTTGTGGAGCATTGCTGATATACCGATCAGGACACAGAACATTCCAAAGCTATTGTGATGCATATTACACAACAGTCACATACACACACACTGTAAATGACATATATCCTGTACATTTCACCTTTGAAGGGCAATAGAAGAGGACCACACCTATTTCACACATACATGTTGGCAACATGGTTCATGGCAGCATATGGCACACAACTAAGACACCATCAGTCTATAAGGGAAAAAAATGCCTCATACATGAGGCAATGGATGTGCTATAGCATTGGTAACAGGAATGTATGACCAGACCCTTGACAGCAGTAAGTCGTACAGTACCTATCTTTGCAAGGACTATCTGTGACTAGAGTTCCATATAAGCAGAACATAGACAGCACAAGTGCCACACCTATGACAAGCATTGCGCACATGACATTCCATGTACATGTCAGCCCATTTCCTAACTCCTGCCACACCCATGCTCCTGGTCTCACCCCACATGTCTGAAGAGGTCCCTGGAATGGTAATATGTGCACCCAGAGATTCCCTCCTCTCCACACACAGACTATCAATAGTAATCCAGTGTGCTTCACCCTTTCCTATGATATGCCATTGTCATAGTACATCAGACTGCATGGACGTCAGGTCAATTAATACACTGGCTTGTAGTTTCTAAGCCCTGTTATCACCTGTAGATTGCTTTCCATGTGAAAGGTACTGTTGGCCATTTGAACTCAAATCTCACCTGCAGGACTTGTCATAAACTGATGCAGCACACACCTGTGAGCACCTCTGTGCAGGCCACCCATTTGAACATGCACTGCCCTTGCAGATGCTTGGAACAGCATAGAAGTTGCCATTTTGTCGAATACACTGTTATGCATTGGTCGAAAATAAGCCGTGTAACACAGCCCTTGGGTTTATGTGTCACCTTCCAAAACACAGGACAAACACAGTTTCCCATGTCAACTGTCTTGTACTTCCTCCGACCAGTGTAAGTCCGACCACTGAGTATGTGCCTTGTGAAATTGCTTGATCCTGATTGACCCTGCATCCTGTCAGCCTGACTGGCACCTGTCTGTGTGTTACCCTAAAGGTTCCTTGTGGCTACATATGTACCACACTTGCTTTCCCAAACCTCACATTCCTTAGGGAGTATTTTGTCAGGTGCTTCCTCAATGCATACCCAAATACATTGTATAGCATCATCTGCTTTTTAATTGTACCGTCATTGTAAAATTGTCTTCGAATACCAAAATCATGGCCTATCCCGTGTCTGGGTCTCATGTATGCATGAACGACAAAGTGTGACAGTGTACCAGGGCCGTATGCAGGGATTGGTTATGGTTCCTCCAGCAGAACCAGCAACCTCTGATTATGTGCATGAAAATTCCACACATGTTAGGACCCTGACAGTTCACACGCTGAATCAGATTGCTCACAACATATTGGTGGCCTGTGCGTGCTGAATAGTTGCAAGATTAATCAACACAGAGGCTACGTTGTTCCCAGATGCAGTGGGAACTTTACAGGCCTGTTTACAAATGTTGTAATGACACCTGCCGGAACATGTCTCCTGAGATATGATCTCACTCAGCACACCAAGGTTGCCCTGTTGACAGTCTCATAAAACGTCTGCATTGACAGTGTGGGACCATCCCATGTAGGTTCTCATGTCCTCATTGGCTTTACTTCCATTGATCTCCGAAGGATACTCAGTAGATACAGGAATAGCCGGCACTGACTCATGATGAGACCTGGACGTAACTGTGACAACATAGACCCCTAAAAATATAAAGGATCAACATTGGACCACACACATGAACCAGACACCACTGTGCAATTGATCACTGGAAATATGTAGCCACGTGCTGCCTCGTCTGCTGGTCCACCACTGCCACAAGAGAGTTGTGGCTCATTCCTATGACCACAACTGTGGGGTGAAATTACAGTTGTGGGTCACCTTTGGCTTTCCGTGTCAATAACATGGTACCCACTTGGTCTGTACATGTGCCTGACTCACGGTGGGTTCACCAACAAGTGCCTAGGAAGCAATTTCCAAATTTCCAGGACATGTGATGGGCAACTTTTGGACCATTGACATGAACAAGCGTCTGCCATCTATCCGGTGCATGCTTTATAATTTGTGGTGTCTGCGTTACCCAAAATCTTGGAAGTGCACACAACAGATGTTGCTACATGTATGACTAACACATGTCCTCTCTCATTTCCACACTGACTTGCATCTAAGGTTTGGACACATTGACTTCACATTCATACAAGCATATTTGCACACACACTGGGTCAACAACTACATTAGCAGCCAATGCACACACATTGAGCCATAGGCATTGAGGTATTGTACTTATGTGTGTCCCCTTGCTATCCTCTCCTGACGCCAAACATGCCCAATTTGTGCAATACATATATGTAGGCCACACATATGGGCATCTAGTGCGTCAGCCAAGAGTGAAAATCATGTTAAGGAAGTAGCGGATCATGGTCCGCAGCAGTATGATGTTTCACATGTGCCCATACACCGTCAAGACCAAAGTGGGTGCAATCAGCCTATCTCAGTTGTGTCACAAATGTAACATTACATTAAAATGGTAAATGACCCAAACCCAGTTAATGCCCTCAAATTTTGACGCATACGCGTAAAAAAATGACGCTTATGCCCAAAAAACGATGCATTATGCCCTGAAAATTGGTTAAGTGTTAGACTATTTCCAAATATATGGATGCAGCCTCATTTTTACTCCTGTGCGTTGAAAAAAATGACGGCCAGACTGTTTTGACGCATAACGATAAAAACGGCCACCATTTTATGCAGGAAGTGATGTAATAAGATATCCTGTTTACAGATTATGTACAGTGGGTGTACTTTCACTTAGCAGTCTGTAATTCTTCTAGACTGTGTGACTGTGTTCAGAGTTTTGTCTAGTCAAATTGTGCTTTTGTCTCCTGTGTGGTCCATTACTTGTCATTTTGTGAATAAAATATTGTTGTTGTATCCTGTCTGTGTGTTTATTGTGTACTATTCTCTATTATTGTATTTGTTGTTTTTGGGAGTCTGTTTTGGGTAGTGATAGTTTGGGGATAGTGGGGCTCTTTTAGTTGTTTAGTTTACGTTTTTCTTATTCTACTTTCCCCCTATTCTCCTTTGTTCTCCTTTATCCCCTATTACCCTTTTTTGTGCTAAGATGTTGGGTAGGCCACGTCTTGGCAAGATGGGTGAGGAGGAGCTTGGGAGTTTTACATGGCTGGTGTGCCATTTCCTCCCCCTTATGATTGAGGCAGGTGGGCGGGTGATACAGGGGTATCACACCGAGGCACGGAGGCTCCGGTGGGGAAAGGTTTTGCATCACTTGCAACGCGACTATCGGAGCCCGAGGAATGACCACCAGCTGAAGCACCCCTGGGCTGACCTCATCTCCAGGGAGCAAGATCTGCTGGACCACCTGGGAATTGTGATTGGTGGCCCTGTTGGTGAGTAAAAATCATGTAAATGTGCATGATTAAATGCTCTATTGTGACATCAGATGATTTGTACAATATCTGCTGACAATGTTGTTGAGTGTGTGGAATGCTTTGGAAACTTGCAGGGTCATTGATGGACTATGTTAAGGATCACAATTGCTAGCTGTCAGGAAGCAGGTACTCTGCAAACTTACTGAATACTTTTGCTTAATGTAAGTTGGTGCCGCCTTTGTGTCAAACAGCAACACAAATCAGGAGCAAATTATGTATATATAGGTCACATTTGCCTGTGAGGCATAGATTTTCAAAGACATTTGTTGACGCAACAGCTAGACTGACTTTCAAAGCACTACATGATGCTGAAAATGAGTGCAGGCTTCACGTCAATTGATGATAGCAATGTGGCCCAAACATTTGTCTCATGTGAGTCTGGTGAGTGTGTAAGGCAAGCGATCACAGAAGTTCTATAAATCTTAGGGATTATTGTGTTCCTTCGTCATTTTGGATACATGTCAGATCTGGATTTGGAGACATAGGGAAAAAGTGCAAGGTGCCCTCAGCTAACATCTTAGACTGGTATTTTGTGTTTGTTGTTCCATCTTTCGTTTAGGGATGGATGGCCAAAGGTATGCACACGGGTTCATAACTCTATGGTTGGTGCAACTCATCATAGCTGGGCCACATCAAATGAAGAAACTGTAACAAGATGAGGGCTTACAACTGTCCCTGCCCCTCTGTACATTGTACCTGTGTGACATAAATTTGTCATGGGCACAATGGCTGGTTGAATGGTAATGCACTCCTCAAGGAAAGTAGCTTTGGATGTCTCTCTTGGATACACATGATGAGACGAATACACTCCATTATTATGTTTGCTCACTAATGAAGGAGCATGTTTGCCACCACTTGATAGTTAGGGCCACTGCATGTGTGCAGATATGTGTTTAAATTTCACAGGAGACCCTTGGTATGTACATGTTAGCCGTGCTATATCGGATGCAGGATCATCATGTCTGAGTGGCTTTACTTACTTATGTAATCTTACACATAGTATTTGTCTTTGGAACTGTTGGACAGTGCACAGAATTTGAGCACATTTCTCCCTTCCATGCCTTACAGGTGGATCCGCAACCTACACTGTGGGCGAGGTGGCTTCATTCAAGGACCCCGACAACTCCAGTAAGTGTTGATATGTCTGTTATGTGTTGTGTTTGCTGGTGATGTGTGTTGGACTCCTGTGTGTTGAACACATAGCAAGGTGTGATGCGCTGGCCCATCATTTGTCTTGTTCCATGAGTGGGATTTCATTTTCTCACCATTTTAGAGTTGGCCAATGCTTATCCTATTGTCTTATTTAGGGATTCTAGGTCAGTCCTGTAGGCCCCGCAATGTGAATGGGGATGAGTCATGTGGATAACACTTGAATCAGCAAGAGTCGCACTGGACCTAATCTGTGATTTAATCAGCCTGTCAGACCCACATTCTCCCAGAATGGGGCTGCAAAATGCTTACCCACAGACTTCTGCTTCCCTATTCACTAATGTACTTATTAAACTGTAGGTTGAACTTCCTAGCAGCATGTAGCTCCACATGTAGTGCTACGAGTATGTGGCACTTGAGTGCAATGGCCTAGGTGTGCATGCAAATCATGGCCAGGGGTATTCTTGCATCTCTGTGTTAGTTGTAAGTCATGGCTTACTGGAAGTATGTGATGTGGACAAAGGTCTGCATTACCAGACATGTGTGGCGCTGGGATTGGTCTAGGATTTGGTCTAGGATTTGAAGGTCCTATTTGTAGATACACCTTACCTGTGGTGTGTGTGTAGAGCCAAACACATGTCCAGCTTTCATAAGCTTCCTGGGTGTCCATGTTGTTTGAAATTGTTAGTTGTTTCTACACCCCCCCACCCTCAAACACAGGCATGGGTTTGAGAATAGTGTACCTAGGACTGATGATACAAGTTTGGTACACAGACATGTAAATCAGTGAATCTTTTGTCTGAACCTAGTATACACAATGTTTAGCACATGAGTACTATACTAGCAAGTCCATTTACAACTTGCAGATCATGTGGCCCCAGATTTCCATCCCGTACAATGACATTTGTAGTCCTGGCATTGGTGGAGTATGTGCTGCATGATTGTTAGCTGACAACTGGCAGAACTATGATGCCAAAACATGCCAGTTGTGACCCATCTTGTAGGGTTTGGATGTGCTATGTGTGATACGACCTTTGTAGGCTGTCCTGCCATGTACTTCCTCAGGGACATTCAATGATCTGTATGATGATATGAGCTGTTACAAGTACACTAGATGTATTGTCTGATTTACTTTTTGTGCCATTTCACACAATGCAGTTCCTAATGTAATTTTTTTAATTTGTCTTAACAGCAGCAAATATGACACCCATCCAGGTGGGGGAATTCCAAAGGCGGGCAATGCGGTACCAGCATATTCTGCCGGTAGAGTCGGGGTACCGAAGAATGTCCCGCAGATACAGAAACGAACGGGCCTCTGGAGCCTGGAGGGCATTCCCACAGGGTGGCCCTTCTTTGCCCACAACAGCCACCACCAGCACCACCGCCACTACCACCCAGGTGGCACCACCAACAGCTGTGACCGTTGTGGCAACAACATCAGCAAGTGCTCCAGGCCCTAGCACAGGACCACCTGCAGGGCAGCCCACAGGCATTGACCCTACACGGCCCCACACTTCCTCAGCTGGCACACAGACCACCCCAGCTGCAGCTATTGACCCTGCTGCTTTTGTGGACATGCAGCATAAAATGGACCGTGTCCTGAGAAAAATAAGTCTGCTGGGGCAGGATGTTCGCCATATGAACCGGCAGGTGCGGTCCATTAAGCGGACCCTCCGGAGGGCCAACCTATAGACATTTTTATGGACATGATTACCTCCCCTCCATCCTCTTTCCTTATTCTTATACTTTGTGGGTTTAGGGGGCTTAGTGTTAGGTTAGTATAGGCTGTTAGTTTAGTTAGTTTTAGTGGGTGGGGGGTCCTGATTATTTCTACTGTTTCTTTTTGAGTGTGTGGGTGGGGGGTGGGGGTCAATGTTGTGGTTCTTGTGTGTTTAAAAAAAAAGAATATAAAATAAAACAATTACAAACAAATATATATTTGTTTAGTATAGGATAGTGTTTAGGTTAGTATCTGTTGTCCTCCATGTGTCCCATCTCATAAGGGGGGTGGGGGGTTGATGTTTAGAACATTTTGTTACATGTGATAAGTAAGTTTAGCTTAGGTTAGTTAGGGACAGTTGTGTGTAATGAGTAGTTAGGGTAGGTTAGGGTAGGTAAGGCTTTTTACAGAGTTTTCTCTTCTGTTTTTACAGTTTAATAAATATGTAGTAAACCCTTTACAGTATGTGTGAAATGCTTGTAGATCAGGGCCTTGGCATGAGTGAACATGATTTCTTTTGTATTACAATTTGTGTCCTATGCTACAAACAAATCCCAAATTAGCTGTAACAATGGCAGCTACCCCAAAGCTACCTTGCAAAGATTAGACCATTCATTGCAACCATCAATCACAGTTACTATGGATTCCAACGTGTTTTTTTTTATAAGTATGTTTTCAATGTCACATACATGGCTTCCAGATTTGGTATTGGGGACACTGTGTTATGTCTGACTGCAGTGTGATGTTCAAGGCAACCCTTATAAGCTGAGTGGTAGTAAGCACTCTTGTAGTATTGTGTTCATGACTCACATTGATCATTTGTGACACTGTTCAGCATGATTACTTATTTGGATGTAAACTAAGACACCTCCATTCATGCAGTTTGTTGACTGTTTGCTTAGATTTGTGGGCAATGTTATATGTGTTAGTTTTGCACGGAGGCAACATTTTGCAGGCACTATTTAATGGCTTAGATATCCATTGAGGAAGCATTATTCTGTCCAACACAGCATTATGGTGTATGGTTTCTCTTTTCATCAGATATTACCCTCAGGAAGGGCAGAGTATGGTAGAATCCAGGCCACTATGCATAGTTAGCAGCCTACATTATTTCAGGAGAGTTGTATTGACAAGCTATGATATTTGACAGGAGGCAAAATTCAGTGATCTACTGCACGGTTGATGAGTCACATTACACAGAGACAAAGTGGTTGTGGAAGTGATATATATTGAAAAGTGCTGTAGTGCTATATGTACATTGTTCATGATTGTGAGTCCATTTTAGTGACATCTTCCATTGTGATCCTACACAACTGCTAAAGGAAAATGCATTTGACATGCTGGGGTGATGTGTCAGAAAGTGCAGAGGGACAGGATTTGCCAATGAGTAAGTGAAAGACAATCACAAGGCAGGCTGACAAGATATACAGTGGTTTGCAGAACAGTCATTGAGTACAGTTGTTGCAAGACTGGCATGTTACAAAGCGCTGGACCTTGGTAATAGGTGGCCATGTGGCAGGGACTAGTGCTTCCGGGTACTTTTACGTGCGAAGGTGATCTGTTCCATGTCTTCTTCTTCTGATGTGTGTTTTGCCTCCTCTGTCCTTGGTGGTGGTGGTTGTGAAGGGGCAACACACACCTCAGTGTTTGAAGACGTGGAGTCAGACATCCCGGTCGCTGCTACCTGTGAAGGTCTTAAGGGCAGATCTGCTGGTTCTTAAGAATAGCAGCCACATCACGATGGTAGGCAGCCAGGCCGGCCCTGAGGGGGTCATGATTGCATTTGTGCATGCAGTGGAAGGTTTGGGGTGCGAGGTGTTGTGGCAACTCCCTTACTGCAGTGGTGAATTCCTTTACAGTTTGTTCTAGTCCTTGCAGGATGGATGTTAGCGCTTGCATGGCTGCTGCCTGATCTGCAGATGACATCATGCACGAACACACCCCCTCTAGGCTGGCTGCCATAGTTTGCATCCCCACCCGCACCTCCTTGGCCAACTCCCACTGTACTCCGACAACAGTTCTCTCAAAGCTGGTGCCTGTGTCATCTGAGTCCTCAGCTGTATTGGAGCTGGCAGGTCTTACAATTGGGGTTGTGGGTGGGTCCTCTGTGATGGCTGCTTGTTCTGTGCTCCTCCTTGTGACTGAAGGTTGGGTCTGGAGGGTTCCAAGGACATCTTGGAGGGTCTGGTGACTGATGTTTGTCAGCTTGTCATCCATGTCATCAGGGTAGTCCTGGATAGGCATATCCGCAGGAGATCTATCGTCCTCTGCAATGAAATAGGGTACAATTAGTGCATCTGTGTTGTGGGATTGGTGATGTGACATGCCTACCTTGTGATGTTTTCACATTGTGATCTTGTTTCCTGTTCATTGCTCTAGTCTTTCAGATGGGCATTCTCCCAGGCCTATGCTCCACTAGCACGTCACATGTATTGTGGTAAGTTTTTTGACTTGTCTGCATCATCTCCTCTAGGTTTTGGTTTAGGCCAAATAGTGATTTGCCACATTCTTGTCCTACTCAACACTCCATCTATATCCATTCTCATGGTGAGACCTTTCACTGGCTGTGGGTGCTCTGATGGCACGACCAGCACACTAAACAATCTGGACCTGCCCCAGTCTCTGATCTTTCACATCCACTTATATGTAGTTGAAATGTAGCGTATCCTATGCATAGCATTGTTATGGCACGATATGGATGTTAGCATTGGTAATGTGTACAGCTGATGTTGGGGAATGTGTGGACATTGGATTGCCCTGATAGTCGAAGCAGTGTCGTATTTCTTCCTCTGACTGTGCAGGTGTATTTCAGTTACATGTGTCCTCCCCCTCAATGCTGTTGTCTGAGCAGTATGACATTTGGGATGTTGCATTGTGACCCAGGCACAGGATGGACCCTTGCATATGCTGCATGGGTGTGACCTTAGTGCTGTGTAGCTCCTAATGTTGATGACATTGGCTGATGTTTGAGGCAACTATGGGCATTCACAATTGACAGGACTGGAACATTTGTCTTGTTTCAGGTGATTGTTAAAGTTGTCATCCTCAACCCACTAATTTAGGTGTGTATGATCCATGGGGACGTCCTGCCATTGGCTACTTGAGCTGCACACACAACGGAGGTGGTAGTGGCAACTGTTGTCACTGTTACATTCCAGTTGTCGGTATGGCTAGAGGTTGTTAATTGGGTCCTAGTTAATGTAGGGGGTATAGTGGCTGACGTGTGACAGGATGTCAGTTTGACGTTGTGCCCTTCCCTCCTGGCGTGGCTTTACCTTTGCTACATCGTTGGCATGGCACCATACCCCCATGGAACTGTTGTTGGTGTTGTGTTATGGTGTGCACCATCTTCTCTCTGTACAGGCCATGCCCCCATGCCGTACCCCTTTACCCATGCCACTCCATGTATATGATGACTTCCATGCATTTTGTAGTCAGTATCCCCCCCGCTTGTAGTTGGCATTAGTGCATTTTAATTCCACATGCGACTTACCCGGCATGTGTGTTGTCCCCTGGTAGTCTGCGTTGTCCTGTCCTTGACGATCTCCTCAGGGATGACGGCTGCGACCATCTCCTCCATGTGGTCCAGGGGCTCCTGGTGTGCTGGACTCCCACCTCCAGTCTGCAGTGCTGCCTTCCTGTTCTTGGCCATCTTTTCCTTGGTCCTGCACTTGCAGTCATGCCAGCGTTTCTTGCACTCGATGACTGTTCTGCGTACTTCTGCCACACTGTTAATCTTGTCAACAATTTGTTGCCATATTGCCTCTCTCCTACTGATTGGCAACTTTGAGGTGACAAACAGTTGGTGCTGGTGTTCCATCACCTCTTTCACCAGGATTTCCTGCTCCTCTGCACTGAAGCGACACTTTCTTTTCTTCTTCTTCCTGTCCTGGTTCTTGTGTGGGTTCTCCTGGCTGGTTCCTGGTCTGTTGTCCTCTTCCTGGGGTCTGTACAGGCATCTGTACTCCATTTTGGCTCTCCTCCACTGAAATGGCTTTGTTTGCGGGGAATTTTGACGCTATTGTGTTAAACAAAACGCAGCATATCTGGTCTGCGGTGTCGTAAATCGACCCACAGTCAATTCCGCTGCGTTAACATCATTTTCCTTTACGCCGTGACGCTGCGGTGTGCATAAAAAAAAATTACTTACACCTGTGGTTTGTGCCCTATGTGTAAAAGTATAAATTTGAACCCCACACGGCGCACCAAAATGACATTAGCCGGCGGTAATATTTTTGACGCAAAACTACGCCAGCACAGTTTTGCGTCAAAAAGTATAAATATGGGCCTAAGGGGCATATTTATACTCTGTTTGCACCGAATTAGTGTCATTTTATTTTTCTCTAATTTGGTGCAAAACTAACTCCATATTTATACTTTGGTGCTAGACCCGTCTAGCGCCAAATTTATGGAGTTAAAGTCATTTTTTGGAAGTGGAGACCTACCTTGCCTTAATGAGATGCAAGGTAGGCGTTCCCGCACAAAAAATGACTCTATGGCCTTAACGCCATATTTAGGGGCATATTTATACTTTGCGGCATATTTATACTCTGTTTCCACCGAATTAGCGTCATTTTTTTATGCAAAAGTGGCGCAAACTTAAAAAATATTGGCCTTTATTTATACTTTTTGCTGCCAACTACACTAACTCAGTTTTGCACCGAAAAGTTTAGCACCGGCTTGCACCATTTCTGTGCACCAGCCGAGCACCATATTTATGGAATGGTGCAAGTCGGTGCAAAGGGTAGTCTAGAGTAAAAAAAAAAAAAAGACTTTAGTCGATTGGGGCTGGCAGTATAGAAGTAGAGGGTTTAGCACCCAAAAATGACTTTAGGCAGGTTGGAGAAAAAAAAAATGACTCTAACCAGATTAGCGTCATTTTATGGTGCTAAACCTACCATGCCACCTGACTCCTGTCTTAGAAAAGGCAGGAGTCATGCCCACTGTGAGAAAGTAGCCTCTTTCTAGCCTTGTTACCCCCACTTTTGGCCTGTTTGTGAGTGTATGTCAGGGTGTTTTCACTGTCTCACTGGGATCCTGCTAGCCAGGGCCCAGTGCTCATAGTGAAAACCCTATGTTTTCAGGATGTTAGTTATGTGTCACTGGGACCCTGCTAGTCAGGACCCCAGTGCTCATAAGTGTGACCTATAGGTATGTGTTCCCTGTGTGATGCCTAACTGTCTCACTGAGGCTCTGCTAACCAGAACCTCAGTGGTTATGCTCTCTCATTTCTTTCAAATTGTCACTAACAGGCTAGTGACCAATTTTACCAATTTACATTGGCTTACTGGAACACCCTTATAATTCCCTAGTATATGGTACTGAGGTACCCAGGGTATTGGGGTTCCAGGAGATCCCTATGGGCTGCAGCATTTCTTTTGCCACCCATAGGGAGCTCTGACAATTCTTACACAGGCCTGCCACTGCAGCCTGAGTGAAATAACGTCCACGTTATTTCACAGCCATTTTACACTGCACTTAAGTAACTTATAAGTCACCTATATGTCTAACCTTTACCTGGTAAAGGTTGAGTGCTAAGTTACTTAGTGTGTGGGCACCCTGGCACTAGCCAAGGTGCCCCAACATTGTTCAGGGCCAATTCCCCGGACTTTGTGAGTGCGGGGACACCATTACACGCGTGCACTACATATAGGTCACTACCTATGTGTAGCTTCACAATGGTAACTCCGAATATGGCCATGTAACATGTCTAAGATCAAGGCATTGCCCCCTCTATGCCATCCTGGCATTGTTGGTGCAATCCCATGATCCCACGGGTCTGTAGCACAGACCCTGGCACTGCCAAACTGCCTTTCCCGGGGTTTCACTGCAGCTGCTGCTGCTGCCAACCCCTCAGACACGTTTCTGCCCTCCTGGGGTCCAGCCAGGCTTGGCCCAGGATGGCAGAACAAAGGACTTCCTCTGAGAGAGGGTGTTACACCCTCTCCCTTTGGAAAATGGTGTGAAGGCAGGGGAAGAGTAGCCTCCCCCAGCCTCTGGAAATGCTTTCATGGGCACACATGGTGCCCATTTCTGCATAAGCCAGTCTACACCGGTTCAGGGACCCCTCAGCCCTGCTCTGGCGTGAAACTGGACAAAGGGAAGGGGAGTGACCACTCCCCTGACCTGCACCTCCCCTGGGAGGTGCCCAGAGCTCCTCCAGTGTGCTCCAGACCTCTGCCATCTTGGAAACAGAGGTGCTGCTGGCACATTGGACTGCTCTGAGTGGCCAGGGCCAGCAGGTGACGTCAGAGACTCCTTCTGATAGGCTCCTTCAGGTGTTGCTAGCCTATCTTCTCTCCGAGGAAGCCAAACCCTCTTTTCTGGCTATTTAGGGTCTCTGCTTTGGGGATTTCCTTAGATAACGAATGCAAGAGCTCATCCGAGTTCCTCTGCATCTCTCTCTTCACCTTCTGCCAAGGAATCGACTGCTGACCGCGCTGGAAGCCTGCAAAACTGCAACAAAGTAGCGAAGACGACTACTGCAACTCTGTAACGCTGATCCTGCCGCCTTCTCGACTGTTTTCCTGGTGGTGCATGCTGTGGGGGTAGTCTGCTTCCTCTCTGCACTAGAAGCTCCGAAGAAATCTCCCGTGGGTCGACGGAATCGTCCCCCTGCAACCGCAGGCACCAAAGAACTGCATCACCGGTACCCTGGGTCTCCTCTAAGCACAACGAGCGAGGTCCCTTGAATCCAGCAACTCTGTCCAAGTGATTCCCACAGTCCAGTGACTCTTCAGTCCAAGTTTGGTGGAGGTAAGTCCTTGCCTCCCCACGCCAGACTGCATTGCTGGGAACCGCGACTTTTGCAGCTACTCCGGCCTCCGTGCACTTCTGGTGGAAATCCTTTGTGCACAGTCCAGCCTGGGTCCACGGCACTCTAACCTGCATTGCACGACCTCCTAAGTTGTTCCCCGGCGACGTGGGACACCTTTGAGCGAATGTGGGTGAGCACCATTTCATGCATCCTTTTAGTGCCTGTTTCTGGCACTTCTGCGGGTGCTGCCTGCTGCTGAGAGGGCTCCCTGTCTTGCTCGACGCCCCCTCTGTCCCCAGACGCAATTGGCGACATCCTGGTCCCTCCTGGGCCACAGCAGCACCCAAAAACCCTAACTGCACGATTTGCAGCTAGCAAGGCTTGTTGGTGGGCTTTCTTCAGGAAAATACTTCTGCACGACTCTCCACGGCGTGGGGGATCGGTCCTCCAAAGGGGAAATTCCTAGCCCTGGTCGTTCCTGCAGAATCTCCAGCTTCTACTGTCCAGTAGCAGCCTCTTTGCACCCACAGCTGGCATTTCCTGGGCATCTGCCCATCTCCGACTTGCTTGTGACTTTTGGACTTGGTCCCCTTGTTCCACAGGTACCCTCGACTGGAAATCCATTGTTGTTGCATTGCTGATTGGTGTCTTTCCTGCAGAATTCCCCTATCATGACTTCTATGTCCTTTGGGGAACTTTAGTGCACTTTGCACTCACTTTTCAGGGTCTTGGGGTGGGCTATTTTTCTAACCCTTACTATTTTCTAATAGTCCCAGCGACCCTCTACAAGGTCACATAGGTTTGGGGTCCATTTGTGGTTCGCATTCCACTTTTGGAGTATATGGTTTGTGTTGCCCCTATCCCTATGTGTCTCCATTGCATCCTATTGTAACTATACATTGTTTGCACTGTTTTCTAATACTATTACTGCATATTTTGGTATTGTGTACATATATCTTGTGTATATTTGCTATCCTCATACTGAGGGTACTCACTGAGATACTTTTGGCATATTGTCAGAAAAATAAAGTACCTTTATTTTTAGTATATCTGTGTATTGTGTTTTCTTATGATATTGTGCATATGACACTAGTGGTACTGTAGGAGCTTCACTCGTCTCCTAGTTCAGCCTAAGCTGCTCTGCTAAGCTACCATTATCTATCAGCCTATGCTGCTAGACACCCTATACACTAATAAGGGATAACTGGGCCTGGTGCAAGGTGTAAGTACCCCTTGGTACTCACTACAAGCCAGTCCAGCCTCCTACATTGGTTGTGCAGCGGTGGGATAAGTGCTTTGAGACTACTTACCACTTTTGTCATTGTACTTTTCATAAGAGAAAAATATACAAAACAAGTTCAGTGTATGTACACCTAACCAAAAAGTTTAGCATTTCTTTTCTCACCTCTTTTCTAAAGTGCTGAAAAGTACCTCTAAACTTTCTAAAAAGTTCTTAAAAGTTTAAAAAGTTTTTTTCTGTATTTCTAAAAGTTCTGAAAACATTTTTCTCTTTTTCTGTCACTTAAACTCTTTCTAAAAAAATGTCTGGCACAGGCCAAATGTTGATCTGTCCAAACTTGCATATGATCACCTTAGCTGGAAAGGAGCAAGGAGTCTCTGCATAGAAAGAGGTTTGAGTGTAGGGAAGAATCCTTCCTTGGAATTATTGCTTAACATGCTTAAAGAACAAGATAAGGCCAAAAGGGCCCCATCTGTTGAAAAAGTAGCTAATGGTTCCCAATCTGATCCAGGGACTCCCCTAGGAAAAGATTCAGGAAAGAAACTTCTTAGCTTGCCCATTAGTAGACAGTCTAGCATAGCTGGTACTGATGTAGAGGTACACCATACAAATAGTGTTATCTCACATCATAGCAAGAGTATTGCTTCTCACCACAGTAGAACTGATGTTTCTGTTAACCAAGCTGTTAGGGTGCCTTCTGTAAGGGATAGGTCTCCTTCTGTCAATTCTCATCATACCTCTGTTTCAAGACAGGTCCCTCCCACCCACCCTGATGACAGATTGTTAGAAAGGAAGCTCAATAAGTTGAGAGTGGAACAAACCAGACTGAAGCTTAAGAAGCAACAGCTGGATTTGGATAGACAGTCCTTAGAACTAGAGAAGGAAAGACAGAAGTTGGGTTTTGAAACCCATGGTGGCAGCAGCAGTATTCCCCATAGTCATCCTGCAAAAGAGCATGATTCCAGGAATCTGCACAAGATAGTTCCCCCTTATAAGGAGGGGGATGACATTAACAAGTGGTTTGCTGCACTTGAGAGGGCCTGTGTTGTACAGGATGTCCCTCAAAGGCAGTGGGCTGCTATCCTATGGCTATCATTTAGTGGAAAGGGTAGGGATAGGCTCCTTACTGTGAAAGAAAGTGATGCCAATAATTTTACAGTTCTTAAGAATGCACTCCTGGATGGTTATAGCTTAACCACTGAACAATACAGGATAAAGTTCAGAGAGACCAAAAAGGAGTCTTCACAAGACTGGGTTGATTTCATTGACCATTCAGTGAAGGCCTTGGAGGGGTGGTTACAAGGCAGTAAAGTGACTGATTATGACAGCCTGTATAACTTGATCCTGAGAGAGCATATTCTTAATAATTGTGTGTCTGATTTGTTGCACCAGTACCTGGTGGACTCTGATCTGACCTCTCCCCAAGAATTGGGAAAGAAGGCAGACAAATGGGTCAGAACAAGGGTGAACAGAAAAGTTCATACAGGGGGTGACAAAGATGGCAATAAGAAGAAAGATGGTGAAAAATCTCAAGATAAGCATGGGGATAAGGGTAAAGCCAAAGATCCAACTTCAAATCTTAAACACTCTTCAGAGGGTGGGGATAAAACAAATTCTTCCTCTTCTTCTCAACCTGCACACATTAAAAAGCCTTGGTGCTTTGTGTGTAAAAACAGAGGCCATAGGCCAGGGGATAAGTCCTGTCCAGGTAAACCCCCTGAGCCTACCACCACTAATACATCAAGCTCTAGTGCCCCTAGCAGTAGTGGTACTAGTGGTGGGACTGCTGGCAACAGTCAAGTTAAGGGTGTAGTTGGGTTCACTTATGGGTCCATAATAGAAACTGGGGTAGTCAGTCCCAAGACAGTTTCTGTCACACCTAGTGGCATTGGCCTTGCCACACTGGCTGCTTGTCCCCTTACAATGGATAAGTACAGGCAGACAGTTTCAATAAATAGTGTTGAGGCCTTGGCCTACAGGGACACAGGTGCCAGTATCACTTCGGTGACTGAAAACCTAGTGGCTCCTGAACAACACATCATTGGACAACAGTATAAAATTATTGATGTCCATAACTCCACTAAGTTTCTTCCCTTAGCTATAATTCAGTTTAGTTGGGGTGGAGTTACTGGCCCTAAGCAGGTGGTGGTATCACCTAGCTTACCTGTAGACTGTCTCTTAGGTAATGACCTAGAGGCCTCAGGTTGGGCTGATGTAGAGTTTTATGCCCATGCAGCCATGCTGGGCATCCCAGAGGAGTTGTTCCCTCTCATTTCTACTGAAATGAAAAAGCAAAGGAGAGAAGGCCTGAAAACTCAGGATCCCTCTCCATCAACAGGTAAAAAGGGTATCACAGTATCCCCTAACCACCCTGCCATTCAGGATACCATTCCTGTGGTGGGAGAAACCTCTCCTGGGGTGGCACCTGTTCCAAGGGAAGCATCAGCTGGCAAAGCTGTACTCCCTGAGGTAGAAGTACCTCTCTGTGGGATAACTAACATTGGTGAGAAAAAGAGCACCATTTTAGTTAACATGGAGCATCCCTCCAACCCTCCCAGAGAAACTTTAATGCAGAAACTCTGCACTGCCTCACAACACTTAGGACAGCATCCCTGCCCTAGTGTGGAGCTCATAGGACAGCATCCCTGCCCGGCTCCAACTTTAAGAGAAACAGCATCCCTGTTCTCTCTTCCAGCCATATGGACAAAGTTTTTGCCCAGCCATGGCTTTTCTGAGACAGCATCCCTGTCTGGCATTTCCATCACTACAAATAGGTTCAGTGGACAATTCCCACTGCTCTAAACTAAAACTTACTGATAGAAACTCTGAAAATACATCTTCACATTGTTGCTTAGCTAAAAAACTTCAAACAGGATGATTTACATCTCCACAGGGAAGTAACCATATAGTGGATGATAAAGGGAGTAACCAGTCTATTGCAGAGCTACTCTCTACTTATCACCACTTAGACTATAAAGTCTCAACTGGCCAAGGTTAGCCTTATTGTCCTTCGTTTGGGGGGGGTTGTGTGAGAAAGTAGCCTCTTTCTAGCCTTGTTACCCCCACTTTTGGCCTGTTTGTGAGTGTATGTCAGGGTGTTTTCACTGTCTCACTGGGATCCTGCTAGCCAGGGGCCAGTGCTCATAGTGAAAACCCCATGTTTTCAGTATGTTTGTTATGTGTCACTGGGACCCTGCTAGTCAGGACCCCAGTGCTCATAAGTGTGACCTATAGGCATGTGTTCCCTGTGTGATGCCTAACTGTCTCACTGAGGCTCTGCTAACCAGAACCTCAGTGATTATGCTCTCTCATTTCTTTGAAATTGTCACTAACAGGCTAGTGACCAATTTTACCAATTTACATTGGCTTACTGGAACACCCTTATAATTCCCTAGTATATGGTACTGAGGTACCCAGGGTATTGGGGTTCCAGGAGATCCCTATGGGCTGCAGCATTTCTTTTGCCACCCATAGGGAGCTCTGACAATTCTTACACAGGCCTGCCACTGCAGCCTGAGTGAAATAACGTCCATGTTATTTCACAGCCATTTTACACTGCACTTAAGTAACTTATAAGTCACCTATATGTCTAACCTTTACCTGGTAAAGGTTGGGTGCTAAGTTACTTAGTGTGTGGGCACCCTGGCACTAGCCAAGGTGCCCCCACATTGTTCAGGGCCAATTCCCCGGACTTTGTGAGTGCGGGGACACCATTACAAGCGTGCACTACATATAGGTCACTACCTATGTGTAGCTTCACAACGGTAACTCCGAATATGGCCATGTAACATGTCTAAGATCATGGAATTGCCCCCTCTATGCCATCCTGGCATTGTTGGTGCAATCCCATGATCCCACGGGTCTCTAGCACAGACCCTGGCACTGCCAAACTGCCTTTCCCGGGGTTTCACTGCAGCTGCTGCTGCTGCCAACCCCTCAGACAGGTTTCTGCCCTCCTGGGGTCCAGCCAGGCTTGGCCCAGGATGGCAGAACAAAGGACTTCCTCTGAGAGAGGGTGTTACACCCTCTCCCTTTGGAAAATGGTGTGAAGGCAGGGGAGGAGTAGCCTCCTCCAGCCTCTGGAAATGCTTTCATGGGCACACATGGTGCCCATTTCTGCATAAGCCAGTCTACACCGGTTCAGGGACCCCTCAGCCCTGCTCTGGCGCGAAACTGGACAAAGGGAAGGGGAGTGACCACTCCCCTGGGAGGTGCCCAGAGCTCCTCCAGTGTGCTCCAGACCTCTGCCATCTTGGAAACAGAGGTGCTGCTGGCACACTGGACTGCTCTGAGTGGCCAGGGCCAACAGGTGACGTCAGAGACTCCTTCTGATAGGCTCCTTCAGGTGTTGCTAGCCTATCTTCTCTCCTAAGTAGCCAAACCCTCTTTTCTGGCTATTTAGGGTCTCTGCTTTGGGGATTTCCTTAGATAACGAATGCAAGAGCTCATCCGAGTTCCTCTGCATCTCTCTCTTCACCTTCTGCCAAGGAATCGACTGCTGACCGTGCTGGAAGCCTGCAAAACTGCAACAAAGTAGCGAAGACGACTACTGCAACTCTGTAACGCTGATCCTGCCACCTTCTCAACTGTTTTCCTGGTGGTGCATGCTGTGGGGGTAGTCTGCCTCCTCTCTGCACTAGAAGCTCCGAAGAAATCTCCCGTGGGTCGACGGAATCGTCCCCCTGCAACCGCATGCACCAAAGAACTGCATCACTGGTACCCTGGGTCTCCTCTCAGCACGACGAGCGAGGTCCCTTGAATCCAGCAACTCTGTCCAAGTGACTCCCACAGTCCAGTGACTCTTCAGTCCAAGTTTGGTGGAGGTAAGTCCTTGCCTCCCCACGCCAGACTGCATTGCTGGGAACCGCGACTTTTGCAGCTACTCCGGCCTCCGTGCACTTCCGGCGGAAATCCTTTGTGCACAGTCCAGCCTGGGTCCACTGCACTCTAACCTGCATTGCATGACCTCCTAAGTTGTTCTCCGGCGACGTGGGACTCCTTTGTGCGACTGCGGGTGAGCACCATTTCATGCATCCTTGTAGTGCCTGTTTCTGGCACTTCTGCGGGTGCTGCCTGCTGCTGAGAGGGCTCCTTGTCTTGCTCGACGCCTCCTCTGTCACCAGATGCAATTGGCAACATCCTGGTCCCTCCTGGGCCACAGCAGCACCCAAAAACCCTAACTGCATGATTTGCAGCTAGCAAGGCTTGTTGGCGGTCTTTCTTCAGCAAAACACTTCTGCACGACTCTCCACGGCGTGGGGGATCCGTCCTCCAATGGGGAAGTTCCTAGCCCTTGTCGTTCCTGAAGAATCTCCAGCTTCTACTGTCCAGTAGCAGCTTCTTTGCACCCACAGCTGGCATTTCCTGGGCATCTGCCCATCTCCGACTTGCTTGTGACTTTTGGACTTGGTCCCCTTGTTCCACAGGTACCCTCGACTGGAAATCCATCGTTGTTGCATTGCTGATTTCTGTCTTTCCTGCAGAATTCCCCTATCACGACTTCTATGTCCTTTGGGGAACTTTAGTGCACTTTGCACTTACTTTTCAGGGTCTTGGGGTGGGCTATTTTTCTAACCCTTACTATTTTCTAATAGTCCCAGCGACCCGCTACAAGGTCACATAGGTTTGGGTCCATTCGTGGTTCGCATTCCACTTTTGGAGTATATGGTTTGTGTTGCCCCTAACCCTATGTGTCTCCATTGCATCCTATTGTAACTATACATTGTTTGCACTGTTTTCTAATACTATTACTGCATATTTTGGTATTGTGTACATATATCTTGTGTATATTTGCTATCCTCATACTGAGGGTACTCACTGAGATACTTTTGGCATATTGTCATAAAAATAAAGTACCTTTATTTTTAGTATATCTGTGTATTGTGTTTTCTTATGATATTGTGCATATGACACTAGTGGTACTGTAGGAGCTTCACTCGTCTCCTAGTTCAGCCTAAGCTGCTCTGCTAAGCTACCATTATCTATCAGCCTATGCTGCTAGACACCCTATACACTAATAAGGGATAACTGGGCCTGGTGCAAGGTGTAAGTACCCCTTGGTACTCACTACAAGCCAGTCCAGCCTCCTACACCCACCACTCCAATGGCCAGCACAGAGAACAGGGGTCCCCTGGGCATGGCCATTGCACCCTCTGCCATGTATGGAGGCCCATTTCAGGGCCCCCATGGCAATTTAAAAAATAAAATGCAATCTTACCTGTACTTACCTGGGATTGGGTCCCCCATCCTCCGCAGTCCCTCTGGTGTGGGTGAGGGTGCGCCTGGGGAGGGTGCCTGTGGGCTTATTCCATGGTGTTCCACCATGGAAATAGGTCCACAGGTCCCCTAACGCCTGCCCTGATCGAGGCTATAACAAATGGGGCAAAGCAAGCTTTGCCCCATTTTTTGACCACTCCTCCCTCCCATGCACCATTTTTGCATGGGACTATAAATATGGTGATAAGGCCATAGAGTCATTTTTTGCACGGGAACGCCTACCTTGCATCTCATTAAGGCAAGGTATGTTTCCACTTCCCAAAAATGACTTTAACTCAATAAATTTGGCGCTAGACGGGTCTAGCACCAAAGTATAAATATGGAGTTAGTTTTGCACTGAATTAGAGTAAAAAAATTACGCTAATTCAGTGCAGAGTATAAATATGCCCCTTAGCATCAAAAAATGATCTAATCTGGTCAGAGTAATTTATTTTGACTCTAACCTGCCTAACGTCATTTTTTTTTAAGCTAGCCTACCCTTTGCACCTGCTTGCACCATTCCATAAATATGGTGCCCATCTGGTGCTAAAAAATGGTGCAAGCCAGTGCAAAAGTTTTGGGTGCAAAACTGCGTTAGTGCAGTTTTGCACCAAAAATTATAAATGAGGCCCTAAAGACCTTCGCCCCTGTAGTGACTTTTGAGAGTTGAATAAAATTACCATCAAGTATAGGTATCGCCTACCTCTTATTAAGGATATTTTGGAAGCAGTGGAAGGAGCTAAGATATTCACCAAGTTAGATCTGTGGGGTGCCTATCATCTTTTACTGATTAAGGAAGGTAATGAATGGAAGACCGCTTTTTGTGCTCCATTAGGTCATTTTGAATACCGCGTCATGCCTTTTGGTGTGACTAATGCTCCTTCCATATTCCAAAAATTTATGGATTCGATTTTCTCAGATCTTTTGACTCAATGTGTTGTCATCTATTTAGATGACATTGTGGTATATTCTCTTTGTCCTGAACACCATAATAAGCATGTTCTTCAGGTCCTGGAAAACAATCTGTACTGTAAGCCTGAAAAGTGTGAGTTCAACAAGACTGAGGTTCAATATCTTGGGTTCCGTATCAACCAATTTGGCATCGCCATGGACCCAGAAAAGGTACAAGCTATATTAGATTGGCCTTCTCCTGCTACTGTTAAGGAGACACAGTGCTTTCTAGGGTTATCCAATTTCTAAAGACAATTTATAAAGGATGCTGCCCAACAACAAGGTCAGATAACCCAGACCATCAAGAAAGAAAATCTAAAGAAGGGTTTCATTTGGACAGAAGACGCAGAAAGGGTCTTTCAGAGTCTAAAACGTGCCTTTACACAAGCTCCGATATTACATCATCCTGACACTACAAAGACATTTATAGTGGTCAATTGTTTGAAATGGGGTTTCTGGATGGCTAGGGTATGCACCTCAGCCAGGCAGAACCTACCCACTCTAGTCAGGGCAAGGGAGTTACACGTCCAAGATAACCCCTGCTCACCCCCTTGGTAGCTTGGCACGAGCAGTCAGGCCTAACCCGGAGGCAATGTGTAAAGCGTTTCCACAACACACACAACACACGTGATACAAAATGTACACCACAAAGTAAACACAACACTGAGCAATGTAAAAATAAACTGTATTGCACAAAACATAATTAGACCAACATTCCACATTAGTAATACCCTGCTACTTTAGCAGTTGTCATAACGTTACACAAGTTACTAGTACTCTGCAAGAATACGCAGTTGTCACATTAGAACACGTAAGTACTCAGGATTCTGTAACATAAGCAGTAATCAGGAATAACAGTAAGAATTCTCTGCACTTGTAATGGATAACTCATTAATACCCATAGAAGGAACATTAGAAAACACCTCACAAGTCATATACATACATATCAGCAAATCATGCCCATAAAAGGAACATTAGCACATATATGTAAATGCAGGAAAAGCAGGTAAAAACATATAAATTCCCCTAGGTCCATACTTGGCTCACTGAGCCACTATATTCCTAAAAGTACCTGGTTTCCTATAGCAGAGGCACTCCCTGTGCCTAGAAGAGGAACATGAGGGCCCCCGGCGCTCCGATGCGCAAAACGGGGGCCATGTGGTGCTTCTGGGGAGAGGGGCGGACAGGGCCTTCTCTGCGGTGTTGAAACGGGCCCTTCCTGGGACCTTCGATCCTTGTGGGCCCCCCAGGGCCTCTAATGGCCCTCTCCCAAAGGGGAGGCCCAAAAGCCATGAAGAATCAAGTAGTTGGGGCGCACCCCTACGCCAGTGACTGGGTGACCGGGGGGAAGGGAACTCCCTTTCCACCCCGTGTCCTGCTTAGTGATAGGCAGCCGCCCTCGTCCACAGTGCGGCTGCCAAAAAGGGAGAAAGGAAGCAGGGGCCTCTGATGAGGTTTCCCTCCTGCTTTGCAATTCGGCAGCACCCGGTCTGATGCGGGAGACACTTTCCAGCCCGACTTGGACTGTCGCGTGGGGCAGGCACCAAGGATGGTGCCTGCTGGTGCGCCAGGGGTGCATCAAAAAGCACGCTCCGCCCCGGGGGCACTGTAGGAGCGCGCTCGCTCTGGTCTTTTCCTGGGTGCCCTGGGGACACTAGATGGAGTAGGACACTCTCCGAAAATGAAATTGCACCCGGGGCTGCAGCGATGCACTCGGGCAGATAAGAAACGCTTTAAACAGAGCGCCAAAACCACACTGAAGTCCCAGGCTGTGGCGGTGATTTCTCCCGGTGATGCGCTTCCCAGCGCGAATTTGGAGGAAGCCACAAGGCAGGGATCACAAGGTGCTAGGGGGCCACGGACAAAGCACTCCAATCGGCGCTAGGCCCCCAAAGCAGTTAAATGAAGTCTGTCTTGTGTCGGGGGTCGTTGCAGTGGTCAGGTGCCTTGGCACCCTGCCCCTGGGAACAGGTAAAGACAAAAAGAAGCACAGGGCTGGTGTGTCCAGCTACAGGCCAGCAGAAGGGGTGCAGATGGTGGCAGATCCTCCTAGTGACCAGGCAGGTCACAGGTGAGCACAGCAGCAGCAGTCCAAGGTGGTTTCCTGGTGAGTCCATTCAGCAGCATCCTGTGTCCAGTTTCAACTCCCAAGAATGTTCAAATTGTGGGGGAAATTCCCCTGTACTTATACTAGGTTTACAGTGTGTTTTACAATGGGGAGGAGAAGGGGTTCCAACCAGTTACAACTGGTTCTGGGAGTGCCCTTTCTCTACTCCAGCACAGGCTCCAAACATCAGTGGGGGGTAAACGACCCTATTGTGTGAGGCCAGGGCACAGCCTTTACAAATACAGGTGTGCCCCGCCTCTCCCTTCTCTCAGCCCAGGAAGGCTTTACAATATGTAGATGCACCTCTGTGACACCTCCACCCTACCTGTGTTCTGGCTGTCTGAGAAGTATGCACAAAGCCCCAACTGTCAGTCTGCCCAGACGTGGATTGGAGGTAAGCTGCAAAACACCAAAGGCATGAGCACAGGTAAATGTGCACTTTCTAGAAGTGGCATTTCTGTGATAGTAATAAAACATACACCTACACCAGAAAGCAGCATTTCTCACCGCTATCACAACCATATCAAACATGCCTACCCTACCCCTCATAAATCAGACAGTACCCCTTACACATACGGCTGGGCATTTCCAATGCAATCTTATGAGGAGGCAGCACTCACAGCAGTGAGACACCAAGTTAGGCTGTTTGTCACTACCAGGACAGGCCACGCAATCATGGCACATGTTCAGCCTTCTACATACATGGCACCCTGCCCAAAGGGGTAGCTAGGGCGTACCTTAGGGGTGACTTACATGTAGTAAAAGTTGAGTTCTGGGCCTGGCAAGTAAATTTAGATGCCAGGTCCCTGTGGCAGAAAACTGCGCGCACAGGCCCTGCGCTAGCAGGCCTTAGATAGGTTTAACAGGCTACTTCAGTGGGTGGTGCAAGCGGCGATGCAGGCCCACTAGTAGCATTTAATTTACAGGCCCTGGGTATAGGGATACCACTTTACAAAGGACTTATAGGTAAATTACATAGGTCAATTAGGTATAAGCCAATCATACCAATTTTGTAAGGGAGAGCACATGCACTTTATCACTGGTTAGCAGTGAAAAAGTGCTCAGAGTCAAAACGTCAGCCAACAAAGGTCAGGGAAATAAGGAGGCAAAAAGCAAAAAGTCTGGGAAATGACCCTGTAAAAGGGCCAGGTCCAACATCAATCATGCATCAGAAAGAGCTATTGGAGCCTTGTCACTACAAAGACAAAACAATGATGGCCTTGAACATCCTGTCTTTTGCCTATCCTGTGTCAGATGCAGAACGAACCTATTCTGTGTTGGAAAGGAAATTACTAGCATTAAAAGCTGCCTGCAAGGAATGGAGACATTTTCTAATGGGTTCGCAGGAGACGTTTGAAGTTAGAACAGATCATCGCAATCTACTATGCCTCTGCAGTTTTCAGTGCCGGAATAGTCGGCAAGCCAGGTGGGCTTTCATTTTTAGCCAATACGATTTTGTAGTAACATACATACCTGGATCCCAAAATGTTGTAGCAGATGCTCTATCCCGCCGATATCTGGAGAGCACAAATACTACTTATCCCCACATCTCAGAGCCATGTCGAATAGTGGGAGTCGTTCAACCCTTTCTCAACTGTGTGAAAGCAGAGTATCAAAATTTACCCATGTAAGAATGAGATGCTCTAAGTTCCCACTTACAGAAGCATCAGGAGTACTACTATCATAAAAACACCTTATTTTTGCCTACTAAGAAGGTGCAAACTGAAGCCATGCAAATGTGTCACGACTCCCCTATTGCTGGACATCGTGGATTTAGGAACACACAGGAACTGCTCCTCCGCTGTTTTTTGTGGCCCACTTTGAAATTTGATGCTGAAACATGTGTAAGATCTTGCCCAATATGTGCTCAAACTAAGACACCTTGGTTTAATGATGCCCTTGCCTGTGCCATCCGTTCCATGTATACGTTGACCACAGATTTTATATGTTCATTGCCATCCTCTGTGGGCTATCAGGCCATAATGGTAACGGTTGACTCTTTTACTAAGATGGCTCATTTTTCTGCCCTAAAGAAATTAACCACCGCTAAGGAAATAAGTCAAGTCTTTCTACAAGATATATTTCGATTGCATGGCCTCCCTCAAGTAATCATTTCTGATCAAGAGCCTCAATAGGTGTCCCGTTTCTGGAGAACAATATGTAAGTTTTTTCATATTGAGGTTGCTCTATCGTGCGGGTTCCACCCTCAGACCACCCTCAGACCAATGGTCAAAGGGAACACCTAAATCGAAGATTACAACAATATCTATGCTGCTTTTGAAATGCAACTCAAAGTAATTCAGTCCATAGTGCAAGAAAGTCCACACCTTTCTTTTGTAATTATGGTTTCCACCCTACTGCTTTTTCCTACCGTCACTAATAAGGTTGTTGGAAATCTCCATCAGGTTCAGGACCTGCTACGTACCAATCTCTTAGCTACAAAATGTTACATGAAGAAGGTAGCTCATAGTCGGCATAGTCCTGTACCATCTTACCAGCCTGGGAAAAAGGTCTGGCTTTCTTCTAAGTTTTTGCCTTTTCGCCTGTCCCAGAATAAGTTTAAACCCCATTACTATGGCCCTTTGAGAATCCTGCAGGTATTAAACCCAGTCTCAGTTCGACTTCGTCTACCATTGTCTTGGAAGGTTCATCCTGTTTTTCATGTATCTCAACTCAAACCTTTTATTCCTGATCCCTACAAAAGAAATGCCCATTGCCCTCCTCCTCTTTTGGTTGATGGCCATCCTGAGTACAAAGTACAAGAGATATGCGATTCTCACCTTTTTCGGAACTGCCTCCAATTCTTGATTCGCTGGAAAGGATACCCCATTAGTGATTGTTGTTTGGAGAATGCTTCCTTAGTCCATGCTCCTTGCTTGGTCTGCACATTTTTCAGCATAGTCTGGACAAGCCAGGGTCTTTCGGAGAGGGGACCTACTGTGAGACCACGAAGACCGGTGGCGTCCCACTTGTGGACCGCAGTCAGATTGGCGGTCCACATTTCGGGCGGCTGTTCCTGCTCCAGCCGCTTTTCAGTTCACAACCTGTTTTTTGGGACTCAGCGCAACTTGAAACTTTCTCTTTGGGGTCTGTTTCACGCTGCACTCACCTTTTACCCTCCTAGTTTCACATACCTGTTTCTTACTGTTTTTCTTCTTTTCTTTTTTTTTCTCTTTTTCTTTTTTGTTCCTTCATGGCCATATTTTCTCTTTCCCAGGAGTCTGTGTTTCCTTCCCTGCATACCTTGCTCCCTACCTTTTATACTACGGCTATTTTTCCATTTACTTTAATGTGGCTTTTCCCACTCCAAGATGGTGTCTTCATTATTTCCTGTATGTCACTTCCTGCATGTCACTTTCTGTTTCTCAGTTCCTGCAAACACTTCTGATCCGGTTGTGCTCCTGGCAGCCCCCTCTCCCCCACATTGGCCATTCACCCAATGAGGTAGCACTAACAAATTAACCAGTAGAAGTGCTCCCTCTTACACCCACTCCCACAACCACAGAAAGCCTCTCATACACATTCTCACACCCAGACAGATACTCTCACAGCCACTCACACCCAAAGACACCCTTGCACACCAATTCTCATGCCAAGACAGACAGGCACTGCAGCCAAGGTGACATGGCCAGGCCCTGGGGTGTGGGGTCCCTGAAGCCGAGATCGGCCAAGGGAGGGGTGCCGCACACAGCAGCGTGAGGTTGAGTGGTTAGGGGGTTGGACACAGGGATTATCCACCGGCCAGGCTCTGAAGCCAACCACCACCACCCATGGCAGAAGGCTGTACTCAGCATCGGGCTGGGTGTTTATAGGGTATTTGCTGAAGGCCGTGGGCCTCAGTGGGTGAACTAATGTACAGTAATGAAAATTACATTATGTTACAAAAAGCACAGAAATTGACTGAAAAAAACGAAGGTTACAAGGACGTTATAGTTAGGTTCTGAATGTACCGAAAACCAGTCAAATTCTGCAGTTAGAGTTAGAGTTATTTCAAGTAACTATAACTCGGAACAGCATAAGGTAACTATAACTTGCACCCTTGCTCTGCAATGCTAATTACCCCTTACATTCCAACACTCATGGCATCTTAGAGAACATCATTGATAAGATTACTGTAATATTTGCAGTAAAATATTTGAGGAAAAACTGTGCATGGCAGGGGCATGAGTTAGAAGAGAAAAAGGGAGGGTGCATTTTCCATAGACTTTTTAAAAACTCAACAGTGACAAAACTGCTGAACTGACATAAACCATATTTTGCAGGAAGCTAGATCTTGGTCCAGAAAGCAAGCTTTTTGGGATGTGTGGAAATCCATTGAATATTTTTTCTGGGACATAACCATTATGTCCTGGCACCCACCCATGGAGTAGGCGCTAGTGCTCTTCCCATGGGCCCCCCACATCTCCCCAGCAGGGACGGCAGCAGGAGTGCATTCCCTGCCACCCCAAACCCCTCAAATCATCTAATGACGTCAGCATGCACCACACACCAACATCATTGGAAGTTACCCCAACCACGTGGGAAGCCATTTGCTTCCAGCACAGGAGAGAGGACAAGGTAAATTTCTCCCTGGGGCTGGGGGCGTTGGGAAAAAGAGGCATCAGAGGAAAGGAAAGGGTTTTTCTTTTCTCTGATGACTCTTTGAGCATTCCTGCTGTCCCGGACAAAAATGTACCTTGTTCTTTCTCCAGATGAGATTGTTGAGTAAACTAATTTGTAAGCTGAACAGTGTTTTAGGGACAATAGTGCCAGACTTGGGTCCCACTCTAGAGCTACTCGGTTGACTCCCACAAATCTGGAAGAGCTGAAGATGTTTTTGGATGGGCTGGATTATGAAGTCGTTGCTGTCTTCATATTGGTCAACCAGTCCCTTGATGACAACGGACATATTTTCTACAATCATGAGTCAAAATAGGTATTTACTTCTGCTTCGGATGCTGTATTTTGTTGATAATGCTTTAGTGTTGCCACACAAGATCACCTTGATTGTGACCGCCTTTTTAAAATTTGGCCTGTCTGTGATCACTTTGTAGATTGGTTTCAGAGATCTATGTTCCAGGGAAATAAATAGCTGTTGACGAGCCTTTTGTCCTGTTCAAGGGCTGTTTGATTTTTAGGCAGCACATTCCTAGCAAGAGGGAAGGATATGTGTTAGACTTTTAATCCTTGGCGTGGTCTCCCTTAACTTTTTGCCTCTGTTGCCCAGGTTGTTGATGTGTGCTGGACTCTGATTTGGCTGTTTTTGTTACTCTGGGCACTTCACCACTGCTAATCAGTGCTAAAGAGCAAGTGCTCCTATACAAAAAGTGTATGTAATTGGTTTATCCATGATTGACATATTTGATTTACTAGTAAGTCCATGGTAAAGTGCACTAGAGGTGCCCAGGGCAAGTAAATCAAATGCTACTAGTGGGCCAGCAGCACTGCTTGTGCCACCCACATAAGTAGCTCTGTAATCATGTCTCTGTAATCATGTGTCTGTGTGTGCAGTTTTAACTGTAAATTCGACTTGGCAAGTATACCAACTTGCCAGGCCTAAACCTTCTCTTTTCTTACATGTAAGACACCCCTCAGGTAGGCCCTAGGTAGCCCCACGGGCAGGGTGCAGTGTATGGTTAAGCTAGGACATCTAGGCCCTCATTACAACCATGGCAGTAAATCCTGTTTCCGCCGTGCAGAAGACTGCCAACATACTGCTGCGGCCGCGGAATTCCGCGACAGGTATTACGACCCACAGCTCGGAATCCCCCACAATACAGACACCCACACAAGTCCGCCACACCAAAGGTCAGTGATAAACTGGCGATACCAAAACCGACACCGTCTCGTCAACAGGAATACGCCCACACTATCACGACCCATGAATCAACGCAGCGGCCTTTCAACCGCGGTGTTCCATTGGCGTCACACACCACCGCGCTCAAAATACACACACATTTACAAAACACAACCACATTGGACAGTTCAAAATACACATACACACACCACTCCCACCCACCCAATCCAATATAAAGCACACACTCACATCACCCACAAACCCTTACTTTCAAATTTTTGAAAGAAGGCCAGAGAGACTACCTACAACAACACCAGCATCCACAGACATACAACACCATCACTTACACAACATCCACGCACCTCAAACAACACACCCCAACACATCCCCTCACACATTACAACAGACACCACCTCACACATCACCCACACCACATCATGGCACTTCAAAGACACCCCAGGTTTTCTGAGGAGGAGCTCAGGGTCAGGTAAAGCCACAGCTATTCGGATCACAGGTGTAGCAGACATCCAGTGCACGGAAGATGGAGCTATGGCGCAGAATTGTCGACAGGGTCAACGCAGTGGGACAGCTACAAGAACACAGGATGACATCAGGAAGAGGTGGAACGACCTACGGGGGAAGGTACGTTCCTTGGTATCCAGACACCAGATTGCTGTACAGAGGACTGGTGGTGGACCCTCACTTCCTCCCCCACAACTAACAACATGGGAGGAGAAAGTCTTGGCAATTATGCATCCTGAGGGCCTTGCAGGAGTATCAGGAGGACTGGACTCTGGTAAGACATATCTTTACCACTTTATCCCCCACACCCCACCTGTGGCCCCAAAACACAATGTGGATACATCAAAATTGTTTATCACAAAAGAACTTGTTTTTGCATAGAGGGATCTGTGGTTTTGGTTCTGGGATCGGCGGTCATCTAGGGAAACCCACCAAACCCAGAAAATCTACCAACTCTAGATATGTTTGAAAACTAAACACCCAGAGGAGGCCATGGGTGTGTGGTTTGCATAGATCCCTCAGCATTTGCTAACCCATAATTTCCTGTAAACCTCAAGTTTAGCAAACAAATCACATGTCCCTTTCTATGAGGGATAAGTGTACCAGCACAAATTTCCGCTGTGTTTTGGGCTCTTCCCTGTCATGGGCACTTGACCGACCCACACAAGTGAGGTAGTATTTTATCGGGAAACTTGGGGGAATGCTGGGTGGAAGGACGTTTGTGGTTCACCTCAGATTGCAGAACTTTGTAGCACCAAAATGTGAGGAAAACATGTTTTTTTAGACAAATGTAAGGTTTGCAAAGGATTACTATTAACTAAACCTGGTGAGAGCCCCACATGTCACCCCATCCTGGATTTCCCTAGGAGAATAGTTTTAAAAAATATACAGGTTTCCTAGGTTTACCTAGTTGCCGGCTGAGCTAAAGCCCAAAATCCACAGCTAGTCACTTTGCAAAAAACACATCATTTTTCAGAGGGAATATATGATGGGTCCACATTGCATTTTTATGTGTTTCCTGTAGAGGGCACCAGCCCTACCCACGGAAATGAGGTACCATTTTTATTAGGAGACTTGTGGGAATACTGGTTGGAAGGACTTTTGTTGCTCCCCTTGGTTGCAGAACTTTGCAGCACCGAACTGTGAGGAAAATGTGTTTTTAGACAAAATTTGAGGTTTGCAAGGGATGCTGTGTGACAGAACCTGGTAAAATCCCCCCACAAGTCACCCCATCCTGGTGACTAGTTTAAAAAAAATTACAGGTTTGCTAGGTGTTGGCTGAGCAAAAGCCCAAAATCCACAGCTAGGCTCTATGCGAAAAAACACATCAATTTTCAGTGGAAAATTATGATGGGTCACATTCTGTTTTGGGGCTTTTCCTGTTGTCCACATTAGGCCTACCCACACAAGTGAGGTACCATTTCTATCAAGAGAGTTGTGGGAATGCTGGGTGGAAAGTAGCGTGTGACTCCCCTCAGATTAGAGAACTTTGCTGCACCAAAATGTGACGAAAATGTTTTTTTAACACAATTTGAGGTTTGCAAAGGATTCTGGGTGATAGATGCTGGTACGAGTCCCACAAGTCACCCCATCCTGGATCCTCCTAGGTGTCTAGTCTCAAAAATAAACAGGTTTGTTAGGCTTTCCTAGATGCCAGCTGAGCTACAGCCCCAAATCCTCAGCTAGGCAATTTACTAAAAACGCATCCGTTTTCAGTGGGAAAATGTGAAATGTCCATGTTGCATTTTGGGTTGTTCCTTGTCGTGAGCACAAGACCTACTCACACAAGTGAGGTAGCATTTTTATTGGGGGACTTGGGGAAATGCTGGGTGGAAGGAAGTTTGTGCCTCCCTTAGATTGCAGAACTTTGTAACACCGAAATGTGAGGCATATGTACTTTTGTAAACAAAATTTGAGGTTTGCAAAGGATTCAGTTACAGAACATGGTGAAAGCCCCTCAGATTGCTCCATTCTGGATTCTACTAGGAGTCTAGTTTTCAAAAAATCTACAGGTTTGCTAAGTTCCCCTAGGTGCCTACTCAGCTAGAGCCCAAAATCCACAGCTATGCACTTTGCAAAAAATGCATCAGTTTTCAGTGAAAAAATATGATGTGTCCACATTTCTTTTTGGGGAATTTACTGTCAGGAGCATTAGGCCTACCCACATAAATGAGGTACCATTTTTATCGGAAGGCTGGGGAAATTCTGACTGGAAGGAAGTTTGTGGCTTACCACAGATTGCAGAACTTTGCAGCACCAAACTGTGAGGAAAATGTGTGTTTTTAGACAAAATCTGAGGTTACAAAGGTTTCTGTGTAACAGAACTTGGTGAGTTCCCCAGAAGTCCCCCCATCCTGGATTTCCCCAGATGTCTAGTTTTCAGAAATCTACAGGTTCATTAGGTTTCCTTAGGTGCTGGCTGAGTTAGAGCCCAAAACTCACAGATAGGCACTTTGCAAAAAACTCATCTGTTTTTAGTGGGAAAATCTGATGTGTCCACGTTGCATTTTGGGGCTTTTTCTGTCATGGGCAGGAGGCCTACCCATGCAAGCAAGGCAGCATTATTACTGAGAGACTTGTGGGAATGCTGGGTAGGAAGTTTGTGGCACCCCTCAGATTGCAGCACTTTGCAACACCAAAATATGAGGAGGAAATTGTGACTTGTTAGACAAAATGTGGGGTCTGCAAAGGATTCTGGGTGACAGAACATGGTGAGAGGGCCACAAGTCACCCGATCCTGGATTTCCATAGGTGTATAGTTGCTAAAAATGTACAGGTTTGCTAGGTATCCCAAGGTGCCGACTGAGCTGGAGCCCAAAATTCACAGCTAGGAACTTCATAAAAAATGCATCAGTTTTCAGGAAAAATGTGATGTGTCCACATTGCGTTTTGGGGCTTTCCTGCTGCGGGCACAAGACCTGCCCACACAAGTGAGGTACCATTTTTACTGGGAGACTTGGATAAATGCTGGGTGGAAGAAAGTTTGTGGTTCCCTCAGATTGCAGAAGTTTGTAGCACCGAAATGTGAGGAAAATGTATTTTTTTGACAAAATTTGAGGTATGCAAAGGATTGTGAGTTACAGAACTTGGTGAAAGCCCTCAAGTTGCCCCATTCTGGATTCTACTAGGAGTCTAGTTTTCAAAAGTTTACAGGTTTGCTAGGTGTCCCCAGGTGCCGACTGAGCTAGTGCCCACAATCCACAGCTAGGCACTTTGCGAACAATGCATCCTTTTTCAGTGAAAAAGGTGATGTCTCCACATTGCTTTTTGGTACATTTCCTGTCGCAGATATTAGGCCTACCCACATAAATGAGGTACCATTTTAATCAGGCGTTTTGGGAAATGCTGGATGGAAGGAACTTTGTGACTTCCCACAGACTGCAGAACTTTGCAGCACCAAACTGTGAGGAAAATTTGTTTTTTAGACGCAATTTGAGGTTTGCAAATGATTCGGAGTGACAGAACCTGGTGAGATCCTGGAAGTCACCCCCTCCTGGATTACCCCCGATGTCTAGTTTTCAAAAATCTACAGGTATGCTAAGTTTCCCTAGGTGCCGTCTAGGCTCCACAGATAGTCACTTTGCAAAAAATGCATCTGTTTTCAGTGGGAAAATGTAATGTGTCCATGTTGGGTTTTGGGACTTTTTCTGTTGTGAGCAATGGGCCCACTCCCACAAGTGAGTACCATTTCTATCAAGAGACTTACAGGAATGCTGGGAAGAAGGACGTTTGTGGCTTCCCTCAGATTGCAGAACTTTGCAGCACTAAAATGTAATGAAAATGATTTTTAGACACAATCTAGGTTTACAAAGGATTCTGGGTGACAGAACTTGGTGCTAGTCACAAGTCACCCTATCCTGGATCCCCCTAGGTGTCTAGTACTCAAAAATGTACAGGTTTGCTAGGTTTACCTAAGTGCCAGCAGAGCTAGAGCCCCAAATCGACAGCTAGGCACTTTTCTAAAAACACATCCGTGTTCAGTGGGAAAATGTGATGTGTCCATGTTGTGTTTTGGGACGTTCCCTGTCACAGGCACTAGGCCTATCAACACAAGTGAGGTACCATTTTTATGGGGAGACTTGCTGGAATGCTGAGTGGAAGGAAGTGTGTGGCTCCCCTCAGATTGCAGAACTTTACAGCATGGAAATGTGAGGAAAATATGTTTTTTTAGACACAATTTTAGGTTTTCAATGCACTCTGGGTGACAGCACCTGGTGAGAGCCCCTCAAGTTGCCCCATCCTGGATTCTACTAGCAGTCTAGTTTTTAAAAATCTACGGGTTTCCTAAGTTTCCCTGGATGCCTACTGAGTTAGAACCAACAATCCACAGGTAGGCACTTTGTGAAAAATGTATCCTTTTTTTCCTGTCACTGGCAGACTTGGGGAAATGCTGGGTGGAAGGAAGTTTGTGGCTCCCCTCAGATTACAGAACTTTGCAGCACCGAAATATGAGGAAAATGCATTTTAGACAGTTTTGAGGTTTGCAAAGGTTTCTTGGTGACAGAACCTGTTAAGAGCCCCTGAAGTCACCCCAACTTGGATTTCCCTCATTGTCTAGTTCCCAAAAATGTACAGGTTTGCTAGGTTTCCCTATGTGACGGCTGAACTAGAGCTCCAAATCCACAGATAGGATCTTTGTAAAAAACGCAGCTGTTTTCAGTGGGAAAATGTGATGAGTCCACATTGCATTTTGTGGCTTTTCCTGTCACGGGCTCTAGGCCTACCCACAGAAGTGAGGTACCATTTTTATTGGGAGACTTTGTGGAATACTGGGTGGAAGGAAGTTTGTGGCTCCCCTCAGATTGCGGAACTTTGCAGCACCAAACTGTGTGGAGAATGTGTATTTTAGACACAATTTGAAATTTGCAAAAGAATCTGGGTGACAGAAACTGGATAGAGCTCCACAAGTCACCCCATCTTAGATTCCCTTAGGTGTCTAGTTTTAAAAAAGGTACAGGTTTGCTAGGTTTCTCAAGGTGCTGGTGGCGTTAGAGCCCAATATCCACAGCTAGGCACTTTGTGAAAAATACATCTGTTTTTAGTGGGAAAATGTAATGTGTCCACTTTGCGTTTTGGGGCTTTTCCTGTCGTGCACCCTAGACCTACCCACACAAGTGAAGATCCATTTTATCAGGAGACTTTGGGAAATGCTGGTTGGAAGGAAGTTTGTGACTCCCCTCAGAGTCCAGTACTTTATGTCACAGAAATGTGAGGAAATGTGTTTTTTAGATGGATTTTGAGGTTTGCAAAGGATTCAGAGAAGAAAAATGTGGCAAGAGCCCCACAAGTCACCCCATCCTGGAATTCCCTAGGTGTCTAGCTTTAACAAATGTACAAGTTTGCTACGTTTCCCTGGGTACTAGCAGAGCCAGAGCCCAAAAACTACAGCTAGGCACTTTGCAAAAAACGCAACAGTTTTCAAGGGAAATATGTCATATGTCTACGTTGAATTTTGGGTCATTTTCAGTCACGGGCACTATACCTACCCACACAAGGGAGGTATGATTTTTAGCAGGAGACTTAGGGAAACCAGGAATAGCAGAACAAGCATTATTGCCAATTTGCACCTTCCAAATGTAAGAGAGTGTGTAAGAAAGAAGTCATTTTGAGAAATGCCCTGTAATTCACATGCTAACATGGGTACCCCCATGTTCAGAAACGCAAATAACCACTGCTTTTAAACTCTACATCCTGTGCTCATTTTTTAAACTGATAGGTTTCCTTTTATACCTATTTTTCACTTTTTATATCTTACCAAATGAATTGCTGTATACCTGGCACACACTGAAAACCCATTGCAAGGTGCAGGCAATTTATTGGTTCTGGGTACCTTGGGTTCTTGGTGAACCTACAAGCCCCATATATCCCCACAACCAGAAGGGTTCAGCGGACGTAATAGTGTATTGCTTTTGAAAATCTGCTGCAGATGGAAAAAATTACAGATGCAAATGTACACAGAAATGGCTTTATTTTTCAACTGAATTACAAAATGTTTTTATTAATTTATTTCAACTTTTACTTTCTATGTGAAAACCTTGAAGGATCTACACAAATGACCCCTTCACTGACTTCACAATTTTTGTCTATTTTCATAAATGTATAACTGCCCGGAATCCACCTTTGGTTTTCCACCCATTGTTGTCATGAACTTGAAGGAGGTTAAAAGCACAATAAAATAGGAAAAATGGGGTACGTCCCAGCAAAATGCCAAAACTGTGTTGAAAAATGTTGTTTTCTGATTCTACTCTGCTTGTTCCTGAAATCTGGGAAGATGATGAGATTGGCACAGCAAACCCTTTATTGATGCCATTTGCCGGGTGCAAACAAGTTGCTTTCTCCTGCAGCACTTTTATGAAAAATGGCTCACAACTGAACTAATGCAGATGTGTCTCATTTTTATTAACACCCTTCCTTAAAGCCATCCGTGCGCCATATTTATGGAATGATGCACAATGGTGCTAAGGAATGGCTAGCATTAAAAAAAAAAGGCGCTGGCCAGGGTGTACGGTGTTAGGGGGAATAGCGCTGGTGGGTCAGAAATGATTTTAGGATGGTTAGCGTCATTTACTGACTCACAAGCAGCCAAAAAATTACTCCTGTCTAAGTTTAGACAGGAGCCATGCCCACCATCCCAATGCCCACAACAGGGGACCAGTGTCCCCTGGAAAAGCCCAAAATACCCAGTGCCAGGCACTTTAAGAAAATATAAAATATACTCAGGTAAACTTACCTATGATGTGGGTGGTGGTGTCCCTGTGGTGTGGGTGGTGGTGTTCTGAGGTGTGGGGTGGGCATCTTTGTACCCATTCCATGGTGTTGCACCATGGAAATGGGCCTAGATAACATCTGGTCTGACCCAGGCGTTAAATAATGGCACTAAGCGGGCTTAGCACCATTATTTAGGCCTGCCTCCGACTTGTGTGTCGTTTCTGGGTCGGTAAGTAAATATCACACAAGGGGGTAGCGTTTTGTTTAGGACTGGACCACCTACCTTGAATCTCATTGACGCAAGGTGGTTTTGCGAATCCTAAACATGGCGCTAACTCCAATATTTTGACCCTAGATGTGTTTGGCATCAAAATATAAATATGGATTTAGGTTAGCACCATTTTAGCGCCAAAATAAATGGCGCTAAGGCGATGCTAACAATCCAAAAATATGGGCCTAAATTTTAGCAGTATTTTGGCTAATTTCATGGTTCCTACCAGGGGAATCCACAAATGCTGGGTACCTCTAGAATATCCAGGATGTTGGAAAGAAGGACGCAAATTTGGTGTGAACACATTATGTGGAGAAAAAGTTATGGGGGCCTAAGTGTGAACCACCCCAAATAGCCAAAAAAAAGACTTGACACACCAGAAGGAAAGGTCTGGCAGTGAGGGAGTTAAAATTTAAATATATTTGTATATCTGGACATTTGGGTTCAAGGGACTCTCACAAGAGTCCTGCGAGCTCAACTTAAAACAATTGAGCAGTCTGATTGGCCTAAGTGTTTTTTTTTCCTTGGGCCAGTGAGTGAGGGTCTCACAAGGGCAAGCACTCTGATTGGCTAGCTGAAACATGTAAACAAGTGCTGTGGGTGTGTTGGATCTGACCCTTATGGCAGGGTCAACCCTACACCTTTTGTTTTTGCCCTCCACTTTTTTGCTGAATAGGTTTTTATTGACACTGGTACTCTGTGCACTTTACCACTGCTGACCAATGACTAAATGCTTGGACTTACTCCCCTAAACAGAGTAAAATTAGTTTATACCTGATTGGCATATTTATTTACTTATAAGTCCCTTGTGCAGTGACACACAGTATAGTCAGGGCCTGCAAAATAGATGCTACTAGTGACCCTTCAGCACTTATTGTGCCGCCCACTTAAGTAGGAGCTTAAAATGGGTCCCAGGCCTGCCATTACAGCTGGACTGCAGTTTTAAACTGCCAATTCAGCTTAGCAATACAAGCCCCTTGTCAAGCCTTAAACACCCATTTTATTGCATATAAGTCACTGTTGGCCCTAGCAGCCTTAGGGTGGTCTTCCCCCAATCTTTGTGCCTCACATTTTTGCTATATCTTTTTGTTGGCCTTAGGACTCAGAGCACTTTACCACTGCTGATCAGTGCTAAAGTGCATGTGTTCTCCCCTAAAACATGGTGACATTGGTGTATACACAATTGGCATTTTTAATTTATCTGTAAGTCCCTTGTAAAGTGGTATACCTTATACTCAGGGCCCTAAAGGTAAATGGTGCTAGTAGGCCTGCAGCTCTGATTGTGCTACCTACACCAGTAGCTTTTCAAACCTATCAAAGGCCTGACATTGCAATATCTGTGACTGCAGTTCTTTGCCACTTTGGCTTAGCATTTAAAGCCTCCTGCCAACCCTTTTTGCTACATGTAAGTCACCCCTAGGGTAGACCCTAAGTAGCTCAAAGGGCAGAGTGCTATGTAAATAAAAAGCAGGGCATGTACTGTTACGTTTTACATGTCAAGGTAGTGAAAAACTTCCAAAGTCATTTTTCACTACTGACAGGCCTTCTCCTCTCATAGGCCACCATTGGGAATTCCTTCATAAACTTTTAAGCTGTAATTTAGGATCAGAAAGGAGTAGCCTGGTCATGTTTCATATCTTTGCTACGGTATTGATTAATTGGACTTAACATTACTATTTTAGAAATTGCACTTTTTGAAAGTGGGCATTTCTCTGATCTTAGTGCTCTGTGTACCTCGCACCCTGTCTTTAATACACGTCTGGCCCAGGTGACAGCTGCACTTTGTGCACTCCTTTTAGACAGCTGCAAACAAAGGAAGGATGGGTGTGACAAAGGACTCAGCTGCATTCGTCTCCATTCTTATGGGCCTTCCAGGGCAGGAAGAGTGAAGGGGAGCTGACACACTTGAATACGGAAGAGCCTGCCCCCAAACAAAAGACTGAATGTCCCTTCCTAATAGTCTGGAGCCAGGGCTGGGATGAAAGGGGGACCTGTGTACTTCAAGGAGCTGCTCTGAAGTCACCCCCACTTCAATGCCACATTTGGGTATAAGTGCAGGGGCTCTGGACCTACCAAATCAGTGCACAACTGGACCTGGAAAGAGCTCTGCAGTGCTGTAAGGATAGCCACTCTGCCTGGACTCACTGTTTCAAGGAACTGCTTTTCTGATTTGCTGAGCTGCCCTGCTCCCGGATGATCTCTGCCCTGGTGAGGACAAGGACTGGAACAATCTCACCTGAACCCAGAGTGCCTCCAAGTGCTTGCCAACTTGCTCCCTGTTTGTCTGCTATTATAGAAACTGCACTTTATGAAAGGGGGCGTTTCTCTGATCTTACTGCTCTGTGTACCTCGCACCCTGTCCTGGAAAGTGCTCTGCTGGAGCAAAACTGCTGTGCTGGAAGGATAGCCACTCTGCTTGGACTCACTGTTTCAAGGAATTGCTTTTCTGATTTGCTGAACTGCCCTGCTCCCTGATGATCTCTGCCCTGCTGAGGACAAGGACTGAAACAATCTCACCTGAACCCAGAGTGACTTCAAGGGCTTGCCAGCTTGCTCTCTGTTCGTCTGCAGTCTCAGAGACATCAAAGACTGCCTGCAACTTTCCTAATGCTGCTGAACTCTACCATGTCAAGACCTACCCTTGCCTGATGTGCCCCCTCCCTTCCTGGGCCTCAAAAGTGGGTTTTGTAGCTGCTTTCTGTTAAAAGACAATGCCTCATCACCACTGTGCTGGTCTGAACCATGGCATCGCTCCTTTAAAGCAGGGGTGTTCAACGACAGCGCATCCACAGCCTACATGTGCAGTGATGACACTCTGCGCTGCTCGATTGTGATGCATCACAGTCATCCTAATGGACTTTGATGCTGGTGTGGGACCCGACTGTGAGGCTCTATGATGACACAGTGACCCGACTGCTTGAAAAATATTGACGAATCACCACGCATATTCTCCTCAGCGTCAAAACTTTGCTCCATATAAAGAATTTTTCAGTAGGTCATGCGTGGGTTATGTAGCCGGCCTGCCCACCATCGCAGTCGCCCTGAACATTTGGCTTTGCACTCGTCCCTCATGACCCCAATTAACCTTTAGGCCAATAATGACTTCTGAGCATTTTTTTGAGTTTATTCTTTAAAAATGCATATCCCGGCTCCTACTGATTGTATTTTTGTCTATTTTGACTGTTAATTTGTATATGCCCTGGGAGTGAAAAACTCCTAAATGTATGTTTAACTTCTGTGAGGCCTACCTCTCCAGTAGAATAATATTGGGTTGTCTTATTGCAGTTAATAAGTGCTAACTTTATATTTGGATCAGGTAAGTATTTCATGTTTGGTGTCTAGGAAATTGAAATCCCCTTTTTTGCTAAAGAAGGATTTAAATTACAATTCTGAAAATTCTATTTTTGGAAAGTTGGCACTTTAAAGCCCTTAGCCATTTGGTGCCTGTAGTCTGTCCTAGGTCACATGATTGGGTGTAGTTGGAGGTTAGACTTTGTGAGTTCCTCCCAGACAGTCACCCAATAGAGGGATTAGGTGTGCCTGAATGGACCATCTTTGGCAAGATGGGAGGATGGAGCTGGGCATAGCCTCTCTTGCAACTCAATAGGCTGTACTATGCCTCTACAAAAGGGACTTGTCACCACTGTATTGTTCCTGCAGCCAACTTGGAACCAGGGCAGGGGAGTCAGGAAATTCCAAGCATATCAAAGACACAACTTTAGAAACTTCTCCTACTTCAAAGAAGTCATCAGATTTAAAAATAGGGCCTTCAGACTCCCACTTCAGTGAACCCCCAGACCTGTGGATGTTACAGAAGAAGGGCTGCTGTGCTGTTTTTCTGCCAGAAGGACTGCCACTCTGCTGCACTGCTACTTTGCTATTCTGATGCCTGCTGCCCTGCTTGCTGATTGGACTTGCTCCCTTCACCCCAGGTTAAAGCAACAGTTTTGAGCTACAGGGACATAACAAGCTCCACAGGCTCAACAGCACCTTTCCAGCTGACCTGCTGACTTGAACTGCAATACACCTGCATGAGCTCTGCTGGCCCTGCTGCAGTTATTTCCTGACACCAATATGGTTCCCCTTAGCTCCTGGACCCTTGGTGTGGCCTCAGTTGAGTTCCCAGGAAGTTTTGGACTGCTCGCAAATGAGTAAGAGCCCATTCGTACCAAGGTCCTGCTGCCCCAAATACAAAGTTGTGGCAAGCCAGACTCTTCGTACTACAGTGGCCACCAACAACACCCAGCAGCACAAGAGCAACAATTTGCACAGCAGCCATCTGAGATATCCTCACTACTCCTTGCAGCCCTTTTCACTGCAAATGGAATTCCTTGCTCTGGACTGTGAAGTTAACTCTTTCAGTGGAATTAACCTGGTCCTGGTCCATGTATCCCACTCGGGCTTCATCAAGATCAGCGTGAATATGTGACTTTCACCCAGTTTCACAGAAACAGATAGCCGCAAGTGGTGCATTGTGCTTTTTGGTGCTATTTTCCCTTAAATCTTTAAAATTGGGACCCCCAGTGTGAAAGCGTGGGCAGGGAAATTGTTTTTACTCACACCAGGGGGGAGCTGCAACAATGCTCCTGCCAGGTGGGATCAGACATTTATTTTGCTCTCTATCTTGCTGAAATAGAAAGTTAGGGCCAATTTTACTAACATTTTGCAGAAAGTTTATGTCATAAAAGTGACACAAACCAGGTCAAAATGTTTTTTTGCTATTTACTTTGCAGTACAAACTTTGTTTTGCACTGGAAACTTTCTAAAGGAAATGCAGAGCAGTGAAGGGGGCATTACATGGTTAGTACACAGGAATTCCCATGCAACTATCCCAGTGCTTAATTTGTGCTTCTTGTATCCGGTGCTGAGCACCAGCACTTATTTTTGCGGGCCAGGGCTTGTTCTTCTGTCTCAAGCATTTGCTGTAAGCAAAAGACACATATAGGAAAGACGGAGGAAGAGAAAAATAGAAAAAGCTTCACAATGGGAGAAAACAGAAAGCTGCTAGAATGAGCTGAAGGGGCAGGGAGTGGCTTTATATGGATTGAAGAGGTCCGAGATGGCTTCAGGATTACGCCGCCTCGTAGTCCGTGTTCCCACATTTAATTTCAGAAGTTGTGTGTTTAAAAGGAGGGATTTGAGCACATGCACGTTATTTTTTTCAAATTAAGCACTAATTACTATCCATTTTGTGAGGCAAAACCCTATCTTACTAACATTTGAGACTGGGCTTTGCATCAGAAATTAACACAACATGCATGCAGGCATTCAAAGGAGAGATGTTTTCATTTATTGCTTCTTTTCCAACTTTGCATGTGTGCTGCACTGTACAGCACACATAAAAAGTCGGAAAAGTTTTAAAAATTGTCTAGACGGGGGGCCTAAATAAGATTTTGTCTCATATGCTTCATTTGTTGTCCTATGGAGGTGGCCCCCCTAGTGTGGTGCTTTTGACTTCTAGGAATACGGGTTCACATGCACAGCAACGGCAGGCAGACACATTTATTTAGACTACGCCTGTTCTTCCTCTGTTGCTTGGCCTTGCTGGATTCCACTCACCTGCTTTCCAGCTCCCTATTTTGCTTCCCGCTCCACCCAGCCCACCAGAGATGCCTCCCACTCCAGGTCTTCTGCTTCCATCTGGCTCCTGCTGAGCAATGAGCCCTGAACCCCTAATTATTTGAACTGCCTTGCCAGGCCTTGAAATGCCCTGCAGCGTCATGCTGCCATGTCTGACATATCAGAGAAAACAAGAAAATTGGCTTTTTTTGAAATTTGGAAAGTTTTTTTCTAAATAGCGATGGAAAGAATCTGTTCCTTGATATGAAAGTCTGCAAAATAAACAAGAATAGCAGATGAATATTTGGAACTTGGCAGTGGTTGCGCTGGGATCCCATAGGCCTACATAAAGGTGCAGCTGGCAAAATGGAGCCTTGATCAATGATTCCAAAATTTGTACTGTTAAAATTCCCTTGAATACCCACAAATCAAACACTAGACTGCTTTGTGTGACTCTCCATCTCCTCGATATTATTCTCAAAATGATGAACCTTCTTCTGTGCACTTACCATGTCTTACTGAGAGAAAACGTTTTATTCTTAAAGTCCGATATTCTTTTCTCCACATCCTGTAATCTGACTGGCACCACACGTTCCTCATTTTCTGTAAATCTTTAATGGAGAGCCACAATGTCCTGGGCTTCGAGCTGTTTCAAATCACAAATTTCCATCAATATTGTCTCCAATAGCAATTGAAATGATTCCAGTTGTCATCCATAAAATAGGCTGCTATCTCCCTGGACTAGGATAATTGATGTAGGATTATTTTGTCAATCCCGTTCTGGCATAATATCTAACAGGCTCCTGGTTTCAACCTGTAGAACCTCCTGCCACAAACTGAAATTAGTGGAGGAAGGCAGGGGAAAAAGGGACATTTCTTGGGACACTACACACGTTGCATCTCCTGTGATTACTTGCATGGTGCCTCATCCAACTGTAGGGGCTCGTTGTGAGATTGCCTTTTCACCCCAACTATTCAATTGTTTTGAAAACAGCGGATATTCTTTTCTCTTAGCCTCCGAATTCAGGTCTTCATCTACTTGGCAGAAATATGGGATGGGTGTTCAAATGAGCCCCCAGGCCCAGCCTGATTCATCTTTAGTTGCTCATGCAATGCCTGTGTCAAACTTTGTGGGTCTATATATAACAGCAGAGGATTAGTTTCAGGACCTACCAGGTCTCTACCTGCAGGAATAGGCAGGTAGAATTTATGTTTGACAAACAGGTTCAGGGAAGGTCTCCTCTTGATACCATGTTTCTGTGATTTTGAGCCACCAATGCCAAAAGACCCAGAGTGGCACAATTTTTAATTTTCTGGGAAGGATAATTTGCACTTCAGGCCCCACCTTCCACTTTTAAGTGATGTTGTTGCATGATATCACTAGCAAAGCCAGGTATAGAGCCAGTGGCATGCAACAGACAAGGAAACCAGAACAATAGAATAAACTATAAAGCAAAACTTCAAATGTCCCTATTCGTAAGTCAGCAGGCAAAAAGCCCCCGGAAGGAAACCGAGCGTTTACTGCAACCTGGTTAGGTGAAAATGTAAGTGACAACATAGGCCCTCATTACAACCCTGGCGGTCAGTGATAAAGCAGCGGTAATACCGCCAACAGGCCGGCGGTAACAAAAATGGAATTATGACCACGGCGGAAACCCCTCAGACAGACAGCCACTTTAACGCCTAGCACAGAAGGGAGGTGGGAGGAAAGCGAGAGTGACACACACACACACAACACACAACACCCCCACCCCCAACACCATACACACAAGCAGATACACAAACATTACATACCTCAGGAATAATGCAAGGACAAAATGATTGGAAGAAAGTGAGTGTAATACGATGAAATAACATGAATAAGTGCATCAAAATACAAACTTATATACATATTTACCAATGGAGGAACGCTACCCAGTCCTCAATGTCCGTGGGCCCCAGGGCCACATCACATAGGCCAAGGCCCCACCTCACTCCTGCAACAACAAGGAGAGAACACTGCAGGGGCATCAGGTCAAAAATACACAGGCACCTCAGGGGGACAGGGAAAGGGGGGGCACCTCAGCCGGAAGATGGTACAACACCACTGGTCCTGGAGGGGGAAACATGCCCTGTGCACTGTCCTTGGGAGTGCAAGGCCACAGTCTCTCAAGTGGGTGGTTTGCCCACTGCTTGGTCCTGGGGAGTGCAATGCCACAGTCTCTCTAGTGGATGGCTTCTCCACTGGTTCTGGAGGTGACATTGTGCCCTGTGTGCTTCATCCTGGGAAGGATGGGTGAGTGTATGGCTTCTTCCACTGGTTCTGGAGGGGGCCTTGTGCCCAGTGTGCTTCTTCCTGGGAAGGTTGGGTGAGTGGAAGGCTTCTTCCACTGGTTCTGGAGGGGGCCTTCTGCCCAGTGAGCTTCATCCTGGGCAGGATGGGGTGAGTGGATGGCTTCTCAAGTGGTTCTGGAGGGGCTATTGTGCCCTGTGATGCAGATTTGGGGGGTGCAAGGTCACAGTCCATCACCTGGGTGTAAGACCCACATGCTTTGCAGGGGCCAGAATGCACAACAGCCCATGGAGGCAGAACTACACAGTTGGCTGGCGGTGACAGCTGTTTGCTGCTGGCAGTGGTGCTGGTGGCAGTGCTGGGAGTGGTGGGGGAGGCTCCAGGCCATCCCCTGCAGCCTTAGACAGCTTCCCAAAGGGGCTGCTGCTGCTGGCAGTGGTGCTGGTGGTGGTGCAGTTGGTGTTGCTCGCTGGCAGTGGTGGGGGGAGGCTCCAGCCCTTTCCCTGCAGCCTCGGATGGCTGAACCACCATGGTTGGTGGTGGGGGCTCCGAATGAGTCCCAGCACCAGGCCTCCTGTCCTTCCTGCCTGCTGGTGCAGGCCCCTTGCCCTTCCTGTCAGCTGCTGGGGATTGTCCCTTGCCCTTCCCTCCTGCATCTGGTGGGGCATCCTTGCCCTTCCTAGATGCTGCTGGTGGTGCCTCCTGGCCCTTCCCTGTTGCAGCTGGTGGTGCTTCCTTGCCCTTCCTTGATGCACCTGGTGCAGGCACCCTGTCAGTGTTGCTGCCTGGTGCCCGGGATCCTCTCCCACCTGCATTAACTGTCGACACTACTGTGGCCGAGGAATGGGTGGCTGAGGTGCTTGCCGGGGTTCTGACCACCCTGGCCCGACGAGAAGGACGGGGGAGGGGAGTGGTAGGGAAGAGTTGACCGGTGGAGAGGAAAAGCTTCTTAGGGACATTGGAGCAGGAAGAGGGTGAAGGTTTGGGAGTGGAGGAAGAGGAAGTGGTTGTAGTAGGTGTCTGTCTGCTGTGTTTGAGTGCAGGTGCATGGGCTGGATGCTGTTGTGAGGTGGATGGCTGTAGGGTGTCTGAGTGCGTGCGTTTGTGTACTTTGGGAGGAGGGGGCACAGACACAGTGGGAGAGGGCACAGAGGATGTGTCCATGGATGTGTGGGTGGGGACTGCATGTAGTGATAGGTGTGATGGTGGTAGTGGATGAGGAAGTAGTGCATGCAGGTTTGATTGTAGACGCAACTGGGAGGGAGGTGAACAACGAGGAGGAGGGGGAAAAAGTGGAGGCAGTGGATGTTGGTATGTCTGATTCTGTATGGTGTTTGTGTGAGTGCCTGTGGAATGATGTGTGGTGCTTGTGTTTGCCTGAACCACTCCTGTGTGTTGTCCTGGGTACATGCTGGTCTGCCTGTGTGCTTGGGATAGGTTGGGTTTGAGGGTAATGGGATTGGGCAGAGGAAGTTGGAGGGGGGAGGCTAGAAAGAGGGACAATGGCTGACATCAGGGAGGAGGTCAGAGCCTGGATTGATCTCTGTTGTGCCGCCATGCCAGAGTGAATGCCCTCCAGGAATGCATTTGTTTGTTGCAAATCGGCTGCCAGCCCCTGCATGGAATTCACAATGGTCGACTGCCCAACAGAGATGGATCGCAGGAGGTCAATAGCCTCCTCACTAAGGGCAGTAGGGCTATCTGGGGCAGGACCTGAGGTGCCTGGGGCGAAGGAGATGCCCACCCTCCTGGGAGAGCAGGCATGGGAAACACACTGAGGGGCTGCTCAGAGGGTGGTGCTGGTACGGGGCGGTGGTGGCTGTACCTGTAGTTGGGGTGGGCACAGAGGCGTCCGCCACCACCAAGGAGCTTCCATCAGAGGAGGTATCACTGTCAGATCTGTCCCCTCCAGTCTCCGCTGTGGTGCTCCCCTCGCCCTCCGTCCCACTGGAACCCTCACCGTCGGTGGATTCAGCCTCCTGGGCCGTGTGGGATGCAGCTCTCCCTGTCACCGGTGCCTCTGCTCCTCCACCAGATGATGCTAATGCACATAAGGACATGGTGACAAAACAAAAATGGTGGGGGGGCAAAGGACACCCTTGATCAATGGCGGTAAAAACAACACCATTGGCATACATGACACACACACACACACAGAGGGAACAGCCCTACGCACTAGACAATGCACTGACAGTCACATTGCTACTCACCAGCCCATGGACAGGGATACCTAACAACAATTGGAGCATACCTGAGACCCACAGACCCCTACGCGATAGTGGATGCCTACTAGCTTGGTTGGAGGAGGTGTACATCAGACCCTGCCCAACTCAGGACCTACCCTGCAATGTCCAGCCTGGCCTAGGGACACCCACAGGCCCACATCCCCCACCCGGATGCCACCCCACCACTCGCAAGTAGTATATTGGGGCACTGTACTCACCCCCTTGTGGCTGCTGTGATGCCCCCAAGCACTCATCCACCTCCAGATAGGCCACCACCAGTATGTCGGCCATCAGTGGGGTCAGAGTTCAACGGGCACCCCTTCCTCGTTGGGAGGTCATCTTCAGCTGGGCCTCCGCGGTCTTCCGTGCCCAGCATCTCAGGTCCTCCCACTGTTTCTGACAGTGGGTGCTCCGCCTGCTGTAGACCCCCAGGGTCCGCACGTCCTTGGTGATGACACGCCATATGCCCTTTTTTTGATGGGTGCTGACCTGCAGAGAAATACACATAGAAAAAGGTATCAGTCAGACCATCCTGCCTGTTACACTCATGGCCCACCATAGCCCTCACATCCCCTTACGCACATACATTGCCCACCATACATGCAGCACACTGCCCATGGCCCTTCCACCAACCCCCCCACACGAGGCCCTCACCCACAGTACTCCATGCATTCATGCCCCATGCATCGTGCTCACTGTGTACTCACCTGTTGGTCTGGAGGCCCATACAGCATTCGGTGCTGGGGTAAGACCCCATCTACCAGTCTCTGCGGTGAAGGCAGGGGCCCTTTCCCCAGTGAAACGAGCCATGGTCAGTTCCAGACACAGGTCACCTTTAGCAACACAAAAGGATGATGGACGGAGTGCTGAACAATGCAAAAACTCAACCCCAGTCACAGATCTGGGTTTAATCCATCGTTCTTTTGCTCACCATGCCACCCCAGTTTGGACCCAGCTGTATGCAAATCAGTCTTGACCCTTTTCCTCATGGGAACAGTCCAGCCTGAACTGCTAAGCCAGGTCCCCCCTGGACCGGAAACAAGCATCCTGGGCCTTGTTTCAGGGTTTCACCCTTCTTCATCAGCAAGGCTAGCTTTAAATCCAGTGGCACAGTGAGCAAGGGACCCACATCTGGGCATACCCTTCCACTTAGGGCAACTTTAGCCACACAAAAGGATGATGGACAGAGTGCTGAACAATGCAAACACTCACTCCCAGTCACAGATCTGGGTTAAATCCATCGTTCTTTTGCTCACCATGCCACCCCAGTTTGGACGCAGCCATATGCAAATCAGTCTTGACCCTGTTCCTCTTGGGAACAGCCCAGCCCGAACTGCTAAGCCAGGTCCTCCCTGGACCGGAAACAAGCATCCTGGGACAGGTTTCAGGGTTTCACCCTTCATCAGCAAGGCTAGCTTAAATCCGGTGTCACAGTGAGGTCACAGCAGCACTTGCATTGTAGGTCCTCTCCTATTGAAGGTCAGGTAGTGAGTGAACAGATAGAAAATGGCGGTCACGTCCGCAGCGGTGCGTACCGTCACCGCCTGCCTACATCACTATTGGCCACTGTAACCCATAGGGCCCAATGGTATCCAATGAGGAGTTGCACAGCGGTTCTCGATTGCCTCCCGCAACGGCTCACAACGTCAGTGGAACTACCTCATTTCCACCTGTCCCTCCATAGAGGACAGGCAGATGCCATTTCACGGGGGGCAAGCCATAGGCACCATTTGGGCCTATCCAACAAAATACTGTTACAATCACAACATGCAATTCAGTGTAGTGTATGGAAATATGGAATGCTGACCAGCTGCTCACCTTTTGCCCCCTAGATTGCAACCACTGAGGATACATAGCAGATGGAGACATCCCCCCATGTACAGACCCCTGGTGGACTTGGCAACAATGGAGGACAGGCACATTATCCTCACCTATAGACTGGACAGGGCCACAATCACAGAGCTGTGTGTCCAATTGGAAGCAGACCTGATATCTGTTGTATGTCAGACCACGGGATCCTCCTCTTGTGCAAGTGCTATCAGTGCTCCATTTCCTGGCAACTGGCTCCTTTCAAGTGACAGTGGGCTTGGCAGTAGGAATGTCTCAGCCAATGTTCTCAATAGTGCTGACCAGAGTGTTGTCTGCCCTGATGAAACACATGCACAGCTACATCGTTTTCCCCCAGGTGGAGGATTAGGCCACAGTAAAAGAACATTTCTATGCAATGGGACATATCCCCTCTGGGTCTGGTGGCTTAGTGGACTAATGTGTCCACTGCAGGGGCCTGTGTTTGACCTCATGGTCACAGGTTCAAATCCCTGTGGGTCCACTCAGCCTTTCATCCAAGTTCTGAGGTCGATAAAATGAGTACCATTGAGCTGGGTAACAATAAACATCTGTTATTCAGCGCCAAGAGGCCTACGGATGAACTTGCGCTTCACAAATACACATGTTATGTTATGTTATTGGGCCAATAGATGGCACACATATTGCATTCGAACAGGTGTTCAGAAATCAAAAGAGCTTTCACTCCATGAATGTGCAGATAGTGTGCCTTGCGGACCAATACATCTCCCATGTCAATACAAAGTATCCAGGGACAGTGCATGATGCCTTTATCCTGAGGAATAGCACCATCCCATATGTGATGGCTCAACTCCAGAGGCACAGGGTGTGGCTAATAGGTGAGCCCGGGTTCCCACCCAGTAGGTGTTGGTGTGTGGGTATGGTGTGGGCCCTAAGGGTTAGTGTGTGGCTAACAGTTGTCCCTCAATATTTGCAGGTGACTCTGGTTACCCAAACCTCTCATGGCTACTGACCCCTTCGAGGAATCCCGGGACAAGGGCAGAGGAACGTTACAATGAGGCACATGGGCAAACAAGAAGAATAATAGAAAGGGCATTCGGCCTCCTGAAGTCCAGGTTCCGTTGCCTCCATCTAATAGGTGGATCCCTGTACTACTCACCCAAGAGGGTGTGCCAGATCATCGTGGCATGCTGTATGTTGCACAACGTTATCTTACGTCTCCAAGTGCCTTTTCTGCAGGAGGATGAGGCTGGAGATGGGCGTGTGGCAGCAGTGGACCCTGTGGACAGTGAAGATGAGGAGGCGGAGGAGGAGGATGAGGACAACAGAAGTGTTATAATATGACAATACTTCCAATGACACACAGGTAAGACACTGTAATTTCACTTTACATTGACAGTTTTGTGTTTGATATTGTCACTGGCAGGCTGATTTCCCCACTTCTATGGCCACTTACTGTACCCTTTGGCATCTCTATTTTTAGATATTTGTGCCCCACTATCACTCCTGGTGTGTTGACTGCAGCCAACTACAGGTCATTCCTATCTATACATTACTGTACAGTTGTATTGCAGTGTTTAACGCTTGTTAAACAAATACATAGTTCAATCATTTGGCAGGCTCCATACTTGTATTTATTCAGATGGTGTTTATTTCAGTGTAATAAGTAGCAGGGGATGTGCAATGGGCTGGGGTGATGGTGGAGGAATATCCAGGTAAAAGTACAGTCTATTTGTGTCACAGGTTCATTGTCCAGGAGGGCATAGGAAGTGGAGCAATGGTAGTTCAAGGTGGACAGGGTGACAGCGTGGGACACAAGGGTGACAATCAGGAGAGTCTTATTTCCTGGCAGGAGTCTTGGCAATAGTCTTTGGCTTCTGCCTGGATCACAGGGACCATTTGTGGGGTGGTTCTCCTTCTGCAGGGGTTGGGGTGCTGGTGGCCTGTTGTTCCTGTGGAGGGCCTACTGTCCACTAGCGGCAGCGGATGTGGAAGGCTGTTCATCGGTTTGGCTAGTGTCAGGGGCCCACTGGTGTGCCTCTGCCTCCCTCATGGTGTTGGCCATGTCTGCCAGCACCCTTGCAATGGTGACCAGGGTGGTGTGGATGTCCTTCAAGTCCTTCATGATCCCCAGGTATTGTCCCTCCTGCAGCCGCTGGCTCTCCTTCAACTTGGCCCGTATCTGGCCCATCGTCTCCTGGGAATGGTGGTATGCTCCCAGGATGTAGGTGAGTGCCTCCTGGAGAGTCGGTTCCCTTGGCCTGTCCTCCCCCTGTCGCACAGCAGTCCTCCCAGCTTCCCTGTTGTCCTGTGCCTCTGTCCCCTGAACCATGTGCCCACTGGCACTGACCACGCGTCCCTGATCGTCCTGTGTTTGTGGGGTGGCCTGGGGTCCCTGTAGTGGTGGACACACTGCTAATTGACGTGTGCTGGGGACAGAGGTATGGGCCCGCTGGGTGGGTACTGTGGTGGTGTTTCCTGATGGGGGAGTCTCTGTGGTGGTATGGGACTGTGCCTGGGTAACCGACTGTCCGGAGATCCCTGATGAGCTAGGTTAGTCATCCTGATTCAAGCGTACAGAGCTGCTGTCATAACTGTGGGCCTCTTCTGGGGAGGGGGAGAATGGAAGTTGCTGGCATCTGCTCTCCGGTGACGTTGGGTGGGGGACCTGGGACCTGTGGGGATGTAAATGCAGTGCTATTGTTTCTGTGTGTGTTATCTTGTGCATGGTGTGTTGCCGTCTATGGTTGTTATTGTCCTGTCAGCTTTGCCTTGTGTGAGTAGCTATTTGGTGGGCTATGTGATTCTCTCTATTGTGCATGCTTTAGTGATTGGTGTCCATGCAGGTCTGTGATTGGGGTCCGTGCATTGGTGTTACATGCAGGGCTTGGTTTTGGGAGGAATGGGTTGTGATGCTGCGGTGTGTGTGAGGTGGTGGAGTGATGGGAGTGAGGGTAACGGTGGGGGTTTGTGATGGCATGCAGGTAAGGGGGTGATAGTAATAGAGAGTTGACTTACCAGAATCCAGACCTCCTGCTACTCCTGCCAGGCCCTCAGCATGCATGATTGCCAAAACTTGCTCCTCCCATGTTGTTAGTTGTGGTGGAGAAGGTGGGGGTCCACCGCCAGTCCTCTGTACAGCTGTTTGGTGTCTTGCTGCTGTGGAATGCACCTTCCCCCGTAGGTCGTTCCACCTCTTCCTGATGTCATCCCTTGTTCTGGGGTGCTGTCCCACGGCGTTGACCCTGTCCACAATTCTCCGCCATAGCTCCATCTTCCTTGCAATGGATGTCTGCTGCACCTGTGATCTGAATAGCTATGGCTCTACCCAGATGATTTCCTCCACCATGACCCTTAGCTTCCCTCTGAGAGTCTGGGGTGTCGTTGTGGTGCCATGGGTGTAGTGTGAGTGGTGTGGGTGAGGGTATGTGGGGTGATGTGTGTGATGTAAGGTGCGTGGATGGTGTATAGGTGATGGTGGTGTGTGGCTGTGGTCTTGTCTGTGATCTTGCTATCTCTCTTGTGGCAATTGTTTTTAATCATAAAGGGTTGTGGGTAATGTGGGTGGGTGTTTAATAGTGATGTGGGTGTGTGGATGTGGTGTGTGTATGTGTGTGAGGTGTGTGCTATTCAAATTGTCCAATGTGGTGTTGTTTTGTTAGGTTGTGTATATTTTGAGCGCGGCGGTATGGACTGCCAATGGTTTAGCGCCAATGACTGTCCGCTGCGGTGATTTGTGGGTCATACTGCTGTGGGGCGTTGTTCCGCTAGCGTAACGGTGTGGGATGTACTACAGCCAGATTATCACTGACCTTTGGGCTGGCAGACTTGTATTTGTGGCTGTATGGTGACGGATTGCTATGTGTGGGTCATGATATGGGTTGCGGTAATCCGCTACGGCGGCGGTATGTCAGCGTCAGAAAGAGGTACTTGCCGCCAATGTCATAAAGAGGGCCATAACGTTTTAAGCTAAAAAAAAATTCTTTTTGTTTAAAACAGTATGTTGTCACTAAAATATTCACCTCCCAGTGAGGTTTCCAGTCTGCCAACTCCAAATCATGCCAGGCATGCAACTTACAGTCACCATGAGGTGAAGGTAGCACAGTACTAATAAAAGAGTTCTGCCACTTCCTCTTCTGAAGTAATGTTGCACAGTGTAATACCTGAGCAGTTCCTAGGACAAGTATGAACCCTCTTCTTTGCCTACAATGGCTTTCAGGCACCAGGTGATAAGAACAGAAAATAAAACAAACATAAAAATGAAAAATAAAGACAAAGCAGCAGAAGAACAGGACAAAAGAAAGAATTAGAGTAGGATGGGGTGAATGGTGGCCAGTAGCAGGTATCAGCATATAGGAATTTGTGTTGCCACACCATATCCCAAAATTACAGTACACACCTGCTGCATCAGGTGCCAATCCTGTGAGCTTCTTTGTTCATTTTTAACACGAGGCTCTGCCAAAGCCTTATGTGGACCTATGTTTTATTTTCAAGGGTTTTTGCAAAGCTCTGTGAAAAATAATTTTGCATATTAAGCATGGGTCTAGTAGAACAGGGAATAGCTGATCTATCATTCATAAGGGGGCATTTGCAGGCTGGTTGGGCGTGCAGCTTTACACAAATATCTGTCAGTTATTAGTTTTAGGTGTGATATGAACACATCTATGACTAGATTGTATTAATACAAACTCACCAACTTGATCCACATCACAGATATCTGCATGATTGTCTCATATTGTTTCAATTGCAGCAATAAATATTGATATAGAAATATGTTCCAGTGCCGTAAAATGTCAAAGCTAATTATTTGAGGTGATTACCATTGGACAGTAAGGCCCTCATTCTGACCCTGGCGGTCGGCGGAGAGACGGCGGTCGGACCGCGAACAGACCGGCGGTATTAAAAATGGCATTCTGACCGCGGCGGTCCCCGCCGCGACCGACCGCTACTTCTCCACTCCGACCGCCGCGGCGGTCATGACCGCGGGGCTGGAGTTTGCGCACTCCGGCCCGGCGGTCGACCCAAGACCGCCAAGGGTATTATGACCCTGCCTACCGCCGCGGTTTCTTGCGGGCGGGAACCGCAGTGCGAACCATGGCGGTAAGCACTATCGGGGCCAGGGAATTCCTTCCCTGGCACTGATAGGGGTCTCCCCCACCCCCCACTACCCACCCGAGTCCTCCCCCCACACCCTCCACCCCCCTGCCACCCCCCAGAGGTGGTACGAACCCCCTCCCCACCCCCACCCCGACATGCACATACATGTACCCCGACATGCACACACCCCCAACATGCACATATACACACCCCCTACACACACATACACAACGGGGACACATACCCGCACACATACATGCCGACATGCGCACCTGCCGAACAGCACACATTACCCATAGACACAGCAGCACCCCCCGCCCGCATACACGCACTCACACACCCCCTCTACACACTCACACGCACACCCCCATGCACGCCCACATCACACAACACCCCCCCACCCCCTCCCCTCACGGACGATCAACTTACCTTGTGCGTTGGTCCTCCGGGAGGCGACGGGAGCCATAGGGACGTGACCGCCAACAGAAGACCGCCAACAGAAGACCGCCACACGGAAATGTGGGTCGTAATTCTGTGGGCGGTGTTCTGCTGGCGTGGCGGTGGAGGTTGACCAGTCTCCACTTTCCCGCCGACCGCCAGTGTGGCTGCTGGCGGTTTTCCGGCGGAACGCTCCCAGCGGTCAGAATGCGCACAGCGGCACACCGCCGCGGTCGGCGGTCTTCACCGCGGCGGTAACTCAGCGGTCTTGCGAAAAGACCGCCAAGGTCAGAATGAGGGCCTAAGTCGTTAAAAAGATAACGGTTGAGTGGAGGCAAGTAAAGAAATAACTTGTGGTTGTTTTACAAGAGCTGATCAAGGAAGCAAGAGATAAAGAGGTGTATTCCCCTAAACACATTCAAAAAGTGGGTGTAAGAAAATGGGTTATTAGGTGTGGAGGATGTGAGTCCTTCTCATGTATTTAGTCCAAATTCTGTCAAGTCTAGACAAATTTAACACACAAATCCGGGCTCAGCTTCTAGTAGCTATGGCACACATGAGAGAGGCTTAATTTCAGGAAACGTGTGAAAGTCTTTAACAGTCCCAAAACAATTAAAATTAAAAACACAGTAAAAATATTGCATTCAGTTTCTAAAAAAACTCACATTTAATAAAAACAGTGACATGAAAATGATTAAAATCCGATAACACGAATTAAAGAAAGGATTTTTTAAATTTGAGTGCGAAAAAGCACCAAGGGAAAATAATGATCAGATACACCAAACGGGTTGTCCGGGTGTAATCTTTTACCTTCTGAATTACTCTATGCAATTGAATTCAAATTCCTCCACCAGGGCATGGATGCAGGCTGAATCCGGCAAAGTCATGTTGGATAGCTTATTGATAAGGTCCTTCTGAAGCTGATGGTTTTTGTGTGAAAAGCTCAGAGTAGGACAATTCTAATTTTGCACCTGCCCAAATCCTCTCATTGGCATAATACCTATTGTGCCTGGAATTCCTTATAAAAATTGACATGTTTCATGAGACATCCCACTGATGCTCTGGAGGTCGTAGAAGAGCAAAAATATTCTAAGTCCAAACTTGTCATACTTTCTGAAGCACTTATTCTTGGGCTCTACTATACCTAATAGAACTTCAAGGACAGCACCTAGAGCCAGGACTTACTCCAGCAACTTGCAATTGGTCAGCTGGACCGCCCAGGAAAAAAGTCTCCTGCAGGTGGCTGTGTCCATTCAGTCCAAACCTATGTGCCCTACCATATACTAGGGACGTATAGGTAGGTTGACACAGCCAATTGTAATTAGCCAAATTTACATACTCATTTTACATAGAGCACAGGCCCTGGGACTAGTTACCAGTACCCAGGGCACCATCAGAGTCAGGAAAACAGCAGCAAAAAGTGAAAATGTGGGCAAAAAGTTAGGGGGCCTCTGCAATCAGCCCTGTTTTCTCGCAAAAACACTATCAAGCTCAAAACACAATTAAAATTGCAAAGCCACCTTATCTCAGGCACCGGCAATTGCAAATAGGATCTAACTCACTCCAAACACTATATGAGGGGTGGTATCAGACTTTAAAATTCTTAGAGAATCTTGATGTTTCCTAATCCCCATGTTATTACAAATTGGGTGAATCCATTTCCTCTTGGGCCTCTCATAGGTCCTACAGAAAAACTAACATGTGTTCAATAGTTCCGATGCTACCTGCAATACATAATGTGCAAATGGAATCATCTCTGATGTTCTTATGTGGATCCTATTTTACAGTGTGAGCCCAGATTTGAATAGTTTGATATATTTTTTTAATATTCTTTAATTATCTAGGCAAGAAAAGAATATTAAAGAATATCATATCGAAACTTCATGTAAACTGTTTTCGTCCGACTAGGTTGAATTAAATCTAGGAACTCTAGAAAACTGGAATTAGGCTTGATATTTAAGAATCATAATATCAGCCTTCCTAAGCTAGAATTTTGGTGAGGAATATGTAAGCGACGCTACCAGTAAAGTAGTTTCACGTGTTCCTTTGAGTGTACTGTTAAAGTATTTGAGTCATCCAAAATGAGTTCAAACCAAGTATATCAAACCATGCCCGAACATGGTGGAACAAAGGGAATGTTACAAGTTTATCAAGCTTCAGCAGGTACATTAGAACCTTTCCATAATGTGTTAACTCCTAGGTTGTCCATAATCTAATCCAGTAAAGCACTGGTTTCAGGACTGCTATGTGTTTAAAGTGTGTAATGTTCAGGTCGTGATACATCGGGATGAATGGTGTTGAAGCAGGTAGGCCCAGCATTCCCCTCATGAACCTACTTTTGCATAGCGTTAGTTGTTTTATATAGATTAGTCCCCAAAGCTCTTCCCCATATACTGCAGCAGCCCATGCCTTGCATCTATAAACCTCAAAGGCCAGAGACAATGTTTTTGATTGTCGTTTTTTTATATTTGTTATTACACCCACTGAGCTATGAAGAAGTACCACTTTTGCTTTGTTCACATGTGGGGATCAGGATAATTTGGAGTTCAGTGTCATTAAAATTAGGCACACATTCATCTTGAATTGCAAGATTTTTTTGAAAGATCTGCGGTGTCTAATAGCCACATATTTGGTCTCGTTTATATGACTTTTGAGCCCCTTAAAGACACAGCATGCGTTAAAACATTCCAGCAATCTTTGCAAGCGTAAGTAACTGGATTAAAAGGTCCTCTGTAATACAGTGGGTTCCCAATTAGGCCCATAATGAGGCCTCTAGGAACCGAATCAAAGGCAGTACATTAGTCTATAATCGCAATATATAAATGGTTTCCCTTCAATTTAGTATATTTCCGTAGGATGCGTAGAAGCCTAAAGACATGGTCAATTGTACTTGTTCAGGACCTAAAGCCTGCTTGCTAAGATGTTAAAGTATTACTATTGTCTATCCAGTCAGTTATTTTACTTAGGACCTTCTAGCATACTTTTTTTGCAGTACGTCTATGAGGCTAATCGTTATATAATTGCCAGGTTCCTGCTTATTCCCTCTTTTGTCAATTGGAAGATTTCCACACCTTTCCACATTTCAGGGCCCGAGGCTCTTGATGCAACAGTATTACTAATTAGATTTATGTATGGGGCCCATACTTCTCTACTATGTTTGAATAGATTCCTTGGGATCTTATCAATACCAGGGGTTTTACCTGGATTAGCAGCATTAAGAGCCTCAATTGTCTCTCCCAAACTAAAGTGGATTGTGGTTCCCATAGCCTTGCTTGTCAGGGCATCTCTAGATTCATTGAAACTGTTGGATATGCTCCAGGGGTTTGGATTAAAGGTCAGTAAAATGCCAAATCCAAATAGCAAGATCCAAACGATGCTCAGTATTAGATACTGCATGTTTACCTCCATGGGGGATTCTCTTCCAAAATGTAATGATGTCTTTACATTTAGCTGCATGTAGTAGATCATCCCAATTATGATCTTACCAGCTCTTCTCAGCATTAGTTAACACTTTCTTGTAACTAGCCCCAGACACCCATACTTCTGATGAATTTCTAGACTTAACGGCATTAAGCAATATTTGTTTAGCTTCTTTGCATTCCCTCATATATCAGGGCTTGGGCTGCTAGCTGCTATTGGGTCCTTACCTTTTCCTTAAATGAGGTACACAGAAGCTGATGCACCCCCTCACAGGTCCATTCAGACCATCACACATCCACTCAGAGACTCACTCAAAACTTCACACACCTACTCTCACACCTATACAAACACTCTCACAACCAGAGAGACCCTCTCACACCTTTTCTCACACCCATATAAACAGAATCTGTGGCCAACTCCTGCTGCACACCCCCAAAGGCTATGTGCAGTGAGGGGATGAGTGGTTATGGGGGTTGGCCACAGGCCAGGCCCTGCAGCCAACCCCTGCCAAGCATGGCTGAAGGCTTGCATGGCGGTGGTTGGAACAATGCTTAGTAGTTAAAATTACTTTGATCATGCGTGGTGCAGATTTGAGTGGATATAGGGGGTTTGTAGAAACCTCACTGTGCACTGCAGAGGATCATGCATGGCAGTGGTTGGATTAACATCTAGGGCCTCATTATGACCCTGGCGGTACAGAACCGCCAGGGCCAACGGGGGCGGGAGCACCGCCGACAGGCCGGCGGTGCTCCCTTGGGCATTCCGACCGCGGCGGTAAAGCCGCGGTCGGACCGGGACAACTGGCGGTCTCCCGCCAGTTTCCCGCTGCCCAAATGAATCCTCCAAGGCGGCGCAGCATGCTGCGCCGCCTTGGGGATTCTGACACCCCCTACCGCCATCCTGTTCCTGGCGGTTCGCCCGCCAGGAACAGGATGGCGGTAGGGGGTGTCGCGGGGCCCCTGGGGGCCCCTGCAGTGCCCATGCCAATGGCATGGGCACTGCAGGGGCCCCCGTAAGAGGGCCCCGCTAGTATTTCACTGTCTGCATAGCCGGCTTCATCGTGGGAAGGTTGTTTTCCCCTGGGCTGGCGGGCGGCCTTTTGGCGGCCGCCCGCCAGCCCAGGGGAAAACTTGGAATACCCTCCGCGGTCTCTGGACCGTGGAGCGGTATTTTGGAGGGGGGAAGTCTGGCGGGCGGCCTCCGCCGCCCACCAGACTTAGAATGAGGGCCATAGTAATTAAAATTACTTTATATTAAAAAACATATCAATTCACTGTAAACATTAAATGTTACAGAGACATTATAGTTAGGAAATAAAATGAAAAGAACATGGAAATTCACTTAAAAAAAAAAAAGGGCGCAAGTTATAGTTGCCTTAGGCTGTGAGTTATGGTTACTTGAAGTAACTCTAACTATAACTGCTGAATTTCTATGGTTTTGTGCGGGTAAATTCAGAGCCTAAGTATAACATCCCTGTACCCTTCAGTTTTTAAAGTGTGGCCAGTCCCTGCATCCAACCCTTTAACCACCCAGCCCCACGGGGTGCACAGCCTTTGGCCTTGTGCAGCGGGACGTGGCACCAGGGACTGTCTCTCTGGATGTGCCAATAGGTGTAAGAGGGTGTATCTGGGAGTGAGACTGGCTGTAAGAGTGTCTGTCTGGGTTTGAGAGTGGGTGTGAGAGTGTCTGATTGCGCTCCAAGAGATGAAAGATGCATTCACCTCCACAAAGGATTTCAGATCATTTTTCAATATAGAATTGCAGAGTTTTTTGTGGGGGCTGTGTGCCCCCCCTCCCGCGGCCAATTTCAGCCCCAGGGATCCCATCCTTACAGCCTGGCCTTTTATTATTTATTTTTATTTTGGGGGAGGGGAGCCACGTGGCTCCCTTTTCCCTGTCAGATTTTGGGCTCGGGACCCAATCCTCCGGGGCCCAGCCTCACCATCTGCTTTTTGGGGGGGCACCGAAGGGCCCTCATCGCCGGTGGATTTCAGCCCAGGGGACCCCATTCCCGGGACCCTGCCATCAGTACTGGGTGCCCCTCAGGGCATTTAGTGTGTGTTGAGGACACCAGGGGGAGCCTCAAGGCCCCCGTGGTTCCTGCCGGTTCCTTGCCTCCTTCAGGTGCCTGCATTGCTTTAGAACACAGGGAGCAGCTAAACATGTAGATCCTTGTCTGCAAAAACAAGTGTTCCTTGAAACAGAGGAAATCTACACTTCAAGCAGGCAAGGACTGTGTAACAGTTCTTACTTGCTGGAACCAGAGAGTTTGCTGTTACTTGGTGGGAACTGTGAACTTCCCGGGACATAGCAGGAGCCAGCCCTGGGGGGTGGCTGTCCCCATCCCCATTATTGCTTCCTTGAGGGATGCTGTGCGCCCCCCTCCAATATCTCACTTAGCCCTGGGGAGATATTGGACCCTGAGACATGGGGTCTGCAGTGGACTCCCTCATTTTTTTGCAGCCCCAGGGATGTAGTGGTCCCCAGAGCTGTGGGCCCCCCATTTATTGACTGTTTAGCACCGGAGAGGTGGCGTCCCCAGGGTTGTGGGGGGTGCATGGCCCCCGGCATCTATTGATTGTTTAGCCTCAGGGAGTTGATGGTCGCCAAGATGCAGGAGGCCGCACATCTCCCCCAAAGCTATTGATTGTTTAGCCCCAGGGAGGAGGCAGTCTCCACAGCTATGAGGTGACTACATGGGCTGCCCACACAAATTGTTATTTAGCCCCGGGAAAGTGGTGGTCCCCAGGACTTTGGGGGAGGCTGTACAGGCCTCCCCCATATAAAATGAACATTTTGCCCTGGGTAGGTGGTGGTCCCCAGGGTGTAGGGACTGCATGGCCCTCCGCATTTATTTATATATTAGCCCATGGGAGGTGGTGGTCCCTGGGGCCAATATATGCCCAAGGAGGGGGGCCACGTGCTTCCCCCTTCTTTCTCAATGCCCCCTGGACCTGGGCCACCTAAGGGTCAAAGAAGAGGGCAGGAGAAAAATGTTTTTTGCCTCTGGCAGGGTGTGTAGGGGACCTCTGGACCAAGACTAGGGGCTCAGGGTGACGCTAAGATGGTGCCTTTTCTTTTTTTTCACATTGGTCTGGGACTTGACTGAATCCAGGTCCCAAGATGGCTGTCAACACTTTCTTGTTGAAGTGTTGGAAGGCAATCAGCTATCAGCATTTGCCAGTTGGATCCACGGAGGATCTGCTTGCCCAGATATCCATATTTTTTGCCCTTTATTATCAGCTATTGAACAGATTTATACCAAATCACAAAACGCATGCTGTCTGAACCAATACCTGCATTCTGCCAAATCTTTCCAGCGGTTCGGTCTGTAGTAGTGTTAAAAAATGTGAAAAATCCATTTGAAAGAGAATGGGGAAAAAGTGTTTTGGGACCTCCCCTTTTTCTCAGCTCCTGTTTATAGGATCATGCCAAAATTTTGAACACAGCAGCTGAACTGACCAAAGTATACGTTTTGACAATTTTGTAAAGATTTGTCAAGCAGCGCCAAAGTTATTGACAAAACAAAAAATTGCTTTGTCTGCGGAAAAACATGGTCCTAACTATAACTACCTACTGGCGACTGCCAGTAGATAATATGCATCTTTATCTATAGATAGATAGATAGATAGATTTACTAAAAAAAACAAAGGTTACAGGGATGTTATAGTTCGATTCAGATTTTACACACACAAAACCGCAGAAACACACCTATTATGCTGTCACACCCTTGCCATGCACAGTTTTATCATCAATATTTTTATTGAAAATGTTACAGTGATATTATCAGTGATGTCATAGAAGATGTCATGAGTGATGTAATATCTGGGATAATTGCAGTGTATGGTGAGGGCACAAGTTATAGTTATTTTAGGGCATGAGTTATAGGTACTTGAAAGAACTCTATAACAAGCTAAATTCTGAATCTAACTATAACATTTGTGTAACCTCTGTTTTTTTAGTGAATTTCCAAGTTTAAAAAAAAAATATATTTCCTTACTATAAAGTCTCTGTAACATTAGTTTTTTTCAGTGAATTTCTAGGGACTTTTTAATGTTAAATAAGATGTCTATTGCAATAAACAGTGGGGGATGTTGGACACAGGGTCTGGCCTGGCATTGTACTGGACCCACTCAAGCTTGCTGCTCCTGAGCCCCCTCCTCTTGGCCATCCACTGTCCTTGTCCAGGCACTTGCTCCATCATTAGAGCCTTGTGTAGCTGTTGTTCTGCCACTGCCCTTGCTGCCTGCCCTGAAAAGTTAGCTTGCGGCCATATCCACCTCCTCCCTACCTTTGGATTTCCGAGTTCTTGCATCAGCCCTCTCCCTTCTGCCCTACATTGTCTGATGTGCTGCCTCTGCCCCCTCCCTCCTGCCCTTCATGAACTGTTATGCTGCAACTTCCCCTCTTGTCCTTCCACTGTGGTCAGCGTGTTGCCCCTACCTCTTCCCCTCTGCTCTCTGTTGTCCATGTGCATGGTCCTATCCCCTTCCTATTGTTTTCCATGGTCCGTTGTGCTGCACTGCCATCCCGCTTGCCCTTTGTGGTGTATTGTGCTGGTGCAAACCCTAATGCTTGCCCTGTAAGGTCGGTTTGTTGTCCCTGCCCATCTCCCTCCTGCCCTCTGTTATCTGATTCCATGTTCATACCCCAATCTTCCTGCCTTACGTGATACAATGTGCCATATTGCCAACACTTTAAACTTGGTAAGGGGGGGATTTAAAAAAACACCCTGGGGAACTGATTTTCCTCACTGACTTACATTGAAAAAGAGGATATTTTAGGCAGGAGGCAGATAAAATAAAGCTTGCTTGGGCTTAAAAACGTCAGGCGTTTCCTGCCTGAACTGAGTCTATTGTAATGTTTGATTGTACTGCTGCTGCCTCTTCCTTCTGCCCTCAATGGTATGTTATATTGCCACGGCCTCTCTTGCCATTCCTGCATGGTTGGATTCTTGCCCTCCATGTTCTATTGTGCTGCCACTGACCCTCCTGCCTGCCCAGCATGGTCAACTTGTTGCCTTTGCACCCTTCTCCCAGTCCTCAATTATCCGAGTCTGTGCCTCTGACCCTTACCTCTCCACAGTATTCGAATGAACAACTAGATTGCTAACATTCCATATTTATGACAAAAGTGTGGCACACCTGACATCATCTTGATGTAACCAAAACTGTAATACCTAAAGAATGTCCTTTTGAAATGATAAAAATTTGATGGTCTTATTCCCATAGTAATTATGGTTAGTGCCATAAAAAAATAAATTGAAGACATATTTTCTGACGTCTCAAATAGCCACACAGCACTTTTCACATATTTGCTATCTCTATGTTTTTTAATCCAGTTGATCACTTAATTATTTTTTACACTTAGGGGAGAGGATGTGGTGTTACGGCCGGAGTTGTAGACTTTGCAACTGGAGAACCAGGTATAAGCTTCGGCTTCAGCTCAACATCTTGTGATTTTGTGCAAATCGCCTTATCTCCCCATGCCTAAAACCAAAATGAATGTGTCCTTGTGTAATGTAACCGATGCTCATATAGAGCACTCCAATACCTTCGGGTCAAGTCTGCGCTATACAAAACTGTTTAAAAACAAAAATATTAAGGGCCTGATTTAGATCTTTGCAGTCACACCATCAAGCTGCATCAGTGGCAGACCCAAGAAGATCATCAAGTTGACGGTGTTCTGCCCACTATATTTAGATTTTACAGCTCTGTAAGTGGAGTACTAGTGGCGGTTCACTGAGGGATGGAGGACATCACTGGATCCAATGGACTTTGTAAGATGGCAGGGGCCATGGAATAGAGGTAAGTCACGCACACACACACTGTACCTTAGCCATATGTGACCCACTGCACAACACACTACACAACACACCACATGTAAACCTGTGTCCACTGTTATTCCACACAACATGTACATGCCGCTAACAAACATTGATGGGCATCCACAACACAACATACATTCACCATTGACACTGCACCCATACATGACACAACAACAACAACCAACACAACTATACACATCAGGACAATGACAACCACATAACACCACTCACCTAAATGGTGCATGCAGCAACACAAAACACAACATACACAACAACATCAAAGCCATAAGCAGGTGGCACACATTCTGGCACAACCACAGTACCCTCTCAAGGTCCCACATCCTCCCCCAGTCAATCACATTGCATACATTCATAAATTTACTGACTCACACACATAACTCAAAGCACAACATGACAGGTACAGGTCCCTTTGCAATGTGCATAATGGACTACAGTTGACAACTGTGAATGTAGCGCAATTGTGGTGTCAGCATTAATTTGCAAATGAATACTGACACCATACTGACAGTTGTGCATGTGTGAGATATTTGTTGTGTACCAGTGTGTCCCCACCTGTGCCGACTCACTCATGTCCCCGAAATATGCAAGTCACAGTAATCTTTAAAATTCACTGTGACATGTACATGACTGCAGTGGTCCCAAGCTCATGTTAGGTGACCCCCCTAATGTACACAGCCAATGCAGGTTCCCTTTTCTCTGTGTCCAGCTATGGGGGGTGGGCTGGTAGTGATTTCTCAGTGGTCCAGTGGCAGCAGCAAAGAAGGGTGTTGTCTAGTTGTGCTCAGCTGGAAACAGAAGTGAAATTGGGAAAAGAGGTAAGTTCTCATCCCCTTTTTTCCCCCAATCTGCCAATAATGCATTGAGTATGTTATGACTGTGTTCTTTTGCTGCCTGCAGCATAAAGATGAGTGTTGTTGTATGGCGGTTGTTGTTGTGATGTGTGTAGTTGTGATGTTGTGTGAGTGTGTTTGTGTAGATGAGTGTGTAGTTGTGTTGGTTGTTGTGGTTGTGTCAAATGTGGGTGCAGTGTCACTAGTGTGTGTATGTTATAGTACAGATGTATGGCAATGTGTGTGTTCAGCATGTACATGTTGTTTTGTGGTGGAAAGGCAATGGATAATGGTGTGTATGTGGTGTGTTGTGTAATGTGTGATTCAGGCTGATACATGTGGCATAGGTACGGTGTGTGTATGTTTGTATGAGACTTACCTCTATTCCGTAGCCACAGCCATTGTCTGCTGTCCATTGCGTACCACCAGTACACTACTTGCAGGAAGATGGTAGCATCTTGATACGTCGGGCAGAACACCGTCATCTTGATGATCTTCTCAGATCTGCCCATGTGGTGGTTTGGCGATCTAAATCAGCCCCTAGGTCCTGACTATAACAACCTACTGGTGATATATTATTAAATATATGCATGTATGTTATTATATATATATATATATATATATATATATATATAGAGAGAGAGCGAGAGAGAGAGAGAGAGAGAGAGAGAAATACACTCTGCGAGCCACATTTTAGCCTTTTAACTTGTGTCAAAATCTTCTTGAACAAAAGGCTTGGATTGGTATTAATAATGTTATCTTAATAATAATCCTTCAGTGATATGTTCTGTTTTTTCTATGTCAAAAGACGTATCTGTCAAGAACTCAGAGGCAAAGAAGAAAAAAGCTGACAGCATTGTTGGCTTTTAGAAGCCTGCTTGGTTTTGTAACTGTGAATTGAATGCCAAGTCATCGTCTATATTTGGATTTAAATAACCTTTCAGACATGCTAAAAAGTGCCCACTAATGTCTCACTCGGATCCATTTTAGCACCAAGGGCACATTTATGCATACTTCAAGGTAAAGTGGCTGATCACCTAAACATTTTCTTTGTTAGTATTTAATGTGCCGGAGGTACATTGCACAGTAACAGAGGTGTGCACAATTCAAGTAATTTGCTTTCACTCAATTATGTCAAAATATGCAAAATTATGAGAAATCACATGTAATTACACAAAAGGCAAATCTGCCGTGTAGCACTAGATTTTAGGTTGAAATGGGCCCTCACTTCAGTTTTTGACACGAAGGTACGGACAACAGATGTTCGTGCTCTGTTTGAATGATTTGCTATAAATTTTTACAGCAAAAGGCACAGAATTACGACACATGGCATAATGCTGTAATTTCAGGAGTTTGTGTAAGAAAACTAATGTGACATTCCATAAATTACATAAAAAATGCTGGCTTACTTAACATTTTGCCTAGGCCTGCACAGTACAGATGACTGTTAGAAATGGGGTCTTTGGTTGGCAGTCAGGTTACCCTCTGGCTAAGCAAGGATACTCACTCTAGTCAGGGTAAAGGAAAACCATCCTGAGTTAACCCCGCTAACCCCCTTGGTAGCGTGGCACGAGCAGGCAGGCTGAACTTCAGAAGCAATGGGTAAAGTATTTGTACCAACACACACAGTAACTCAGTAAAAACACTACAAAATGACACAACAAAGGTTTAGAAAAATAGGTAATATTTATCTAAACAAAACAAGACCAAAACGACAACAATTCAACATACACAAGTCAAGTTATGATTTTGAAAAGCAAAAAGGTCTGAAATCCTTTAGAAAACAATAAGAACTTTGTTAGCATGCAAAAGTGCCTGGGTAGTGTCAAAATAAAGCTGCACGGGCGAGTGTGTCGAAAAAGGGCAGTAATGCGTCGATTTCTCACTCAAAAGCTAGAGCGTGTGTTGTTCCTCCTCCAGTCAGGTCGGTGTGCTTCGTTTCTTCTCTCCTGCAAGAGAGCGATACATTAATCCGGACTGTTAATTTTCAGCGCCCAGCAATGTTGCATTGAAATCCGGTCGAACAGTGTCAAGAAACCGCAATTCGTGGGGGATTGCATCGTTAACAGCAGCCGCTGGAAGTGTTGTGCATTGTTTCCCCAGCCACGTTGCGTCGATCTCCCAGCCACGATGCAGGTGGAGTGCCCATTGTAGCCGCGAGGCTGGTGGTGCATCGTTTTTCAGTCGCGAAGCCGGTGGTGCATCAAAAGTTTCCCCACACGGCAGTCTTGGTGTGGATTGCTGTTCTTTTCCACCAGCTGTGCCTTTCAAGGGCCCAGAGACAGGTTAGGGCACCACTTGGCAGGCAGGACTCTCAGTAGAAAGCCCAAGAGCTGGCAAGCTCAGTTTCAAGCCCTTGGAGATTCTTCCCCAGAGGGAGTCACAAAAAAGTCAGTCTTTGTCCTCCCTCAGGTAGAAGCAGCTACTCCAGGCCAACCCAACAAAGCACAGTCACGCAAAGGGGCAGTACGCTTCCTCCAGCTTCTCCAGCTCTTCTCCTTTGCAGAGGTTCCTCTTGGTTTCAGAAGCAATCTGATTTTCAGGGGTTTTGGGTGCTCTTCTTATACTCCTTTCTGCCTTTGAAGTAAGCCTACTTCAAAGTTAAGTCTCTGTTGTTTTCAAGATCCTGCCTTGCCCAGGCCCTAGACACACACCAGGGAATTGGAGACTGCATTGTGTGAGGGCAGGTACATCCCTTTCAGGTGTAGGTGACCACTCCTCCCCTCCCCTCACCTCCCCTCAGCCCAGATGGCCCAGCGCGATATGCAGGCTACACCCCAGCTCCCTGTGTGTCACTGTCTAGAGGAGAGGTGCAAACAGCCCAACTGTCAAACTGACTAAGACAGGGAATCCACAAACATGCAGAGTCACAGAATGGCTTAAGAAAATAAATGCCTACTTTCTAAAAGTGGCAGTTTCAAACTAACAATCTAAAAACCAACTTCACTAAAAGATGTATTTTTAATTTTTGAGTTCAGAGACCCCAAATTCCACATGTCTATCTGCTCCCAAAGGGAATCTGCATTTTAATAATATTTAAAAGCAGCCCCCATGTTAACCTATGAGAGAGATAGGCCTTGCAACAGTGAAAACCGAATTTGGCAGTATTTCACTGTTAGGACATGCAAAACACATAAGTACATTTCCTACCTTTAAAATACACTGAACACTGCCCATGGGCTACCTAGGTACTACCTTAGGGGTGCCTTGCATATATAAAAAGGGAAGGTTTAGGCCTGGTAAGTGGGTACACGTGCCAAGTCGAATTGGCAGTTTAAAACTGCACACACAGACACTGCAGATTTGTGCCATGTTTACAGGGCTACTAATGTGGGTGGCACAACCTGTGCTGCAGGCCCACTACTAGCACTTGATTTACAGGCGCCCTGGGCACCTGTAGTGCACTTTACGAGGGACTTACCAGTAAATTAAATGTGCCAATCATGGATAAGCCAATGTACAAATATAATTTATACAGGGAGCTATTACACGTTGGCACTGTTTAGCAGTGGTAATGTGTCCAGAGCAAACACAACAGAAAAAAACGGAGTCCAGCACACAGAAACAACCTGGGAAGTAGAGGCAAAAGTTTAGGGGAGACCATGCTAATGGTGCCAAGTCTAACAATGACATTTCACTTTTCATATATTTGTACTTTTCCTGCTGGTATAGAATCACATACAATTTAATTTCCAGTGTTTTTTCTTTAAATATGTGTTACATCAGAGAATGAAAATAATATTTGATCAAGAGCTGCTTAAATGTTTTTGCCACTCAACAAACTGAAAAACCATTGATTAGCATATCAAAATAGCTTATTTCAGAAGTTTCCTGTCACAGAGCAAACTCTTGGCAGCAATATTTGATTTAAGGCAGGTTACTTTGTGTAGGAAAGTACCATCTTGCCTGGCATGTTACCCCCATTTTTCACTGTATATATGTTGTTTTAGTTGTATGCGTCACTGGGACCCTGGTAACCCAGGGCCCCAGTGCTCATAAGTGTGCCTGAATGTGTTACCTGTGTAGTGACTAACTGTCTCACTGAGGCTCTGCTAACCAGAACCTCAGTGGTTATGCTCTCTCATTTCTTTCCAAATTGTCACTGACAGGCTAGTGACCATTTTTACCAATTTACATTGGCTTACTGGAACACCCTTATAATTCCCTAGTATATGGTACTGAGGTACCCAGGGTATTGGGGTTCCAGGAGATCCCTATGGGCTGCAGCATTTCTTTTGCCACCCATAGGGAGCTCTGACAATTCTTACACAGGCCTGCCACTGCAGCCTGAGTGAAATAACGTCCACGTTATTTCACAGCCATTTTACACTGCACTTAAGTAACTTATAAGTCACCTATATGTCTAACCTTTACCTGGTAAAGGTTAGGTGCAAAGTTACTTAGTGTGAGGGCACCCTGGCACTAGCCAAGGTGCCCCCACATTGTTCAGAGCCAATTCCCTGAACTTTGTGAGTGTTGGGACACCATTACACGCGTGCACTACATATAGGTCACTACCTATATGTAGCTTCACAATGGTAACTCCGAATATGGCCATGTACCATGTCTATGATCATGGAATTGCCCCCTCTATGCCATCCTGGCATAGTTGGCACAATCCCATGATCCCAGTGGTCTGTAGCACAGACCCTGGTACTGCCAAACTGCCCTTCCTGGGGTTTCACTGCAGCTGCTGCTGCTGCCAACCCCTCAGACAGGCATCTGCCCTCCTGGGGTCCAGCCAGGCCTGGCCCAGGATGGCAGAACAAAGAACTTCCTCTGAGAGAGGGTGTGACACCCTCTCCCTTTGGAAAATGGTGTGAAGGCAGGGGAGGAGTAGCCTCCCCCAGCCTCTGGAAATGCTTTCTTGGGCACAGATGTGCCCAATTCTGCATAAGCCAGTCTACACCGGTTCAGGGACCCCTTAGCCCCTGCTCTGGCACGAAACTGGACAAAGGAAAGGGGAGTGACCACTCCCCTGACCTGCACCTCCCCTGGGAGGTGTCCAGAGCTCCTCCAGTGTGCTCCAGACCAATGCCATCTTGGAAACAGAGGTGCTGCTGGCACACTGGACTGCTCTGAGTGGCCAGTGCCACCAGGTGACGTCAGAGACTCCTGCTGATAGGCTCCTTCAGGTGTTTGTAGCCTATCCTCTCTCCTAGGTAGCCAAACCCTCTTTTCTGGCTATTTAGGGTCTCTGTCTCTGGGGAAACTTTAGATAACGAATGCATGAGCTCAGCCGAGTTCCTCTGCATCTCCCTCTTCACCTTCTGATAAGGAATCGACTGCTGACCGCGCTGGAAGCCTGCAAACCTGCAACATAGTAGCAAAGACGACTACTGCAACTCTGTAACGCTGATCCTGCCGCCTTCTCGACTGTTTTCCTGCTTGGGCATGCTGTGGGGGTAGCCTGCCTCCTCTCTGCACCAGAAGCTCCGAAGAAATCTCCCGTGGGTCGACGGAATCTTCCCCCTGCAACCGCAGGCACCAAAAAGCTGCATTACCGGTCCCTTGGGTCTCCTCTCAGCATGACGAGCGAGGTCCCTCGAATCCAGCGACTCTGTCCAAGTGACCCACACAGTCCAGTGACTCTTCAGCCCAAGTTTGGTGGAGGTAAGTCCTTGCCTCACCTCGCTGGGCTGCATTGCTGGGAACCGTGACTTTGCAGCTACTCCGGCCCCTGTGCACTTCCGGCAGAAATCCTTTGTGCACAGCCAAGCCTGGGTCCACGGCACTCTAACCTACATTGCACGACTTTCTAAGTTGGTCTCCGGCGACGAGGGACTCCTTTGTGTAACTTCGGCGAGCACCGTTTCACGCATCCTTGTAGTGCCTGTTTCTGGCACTTCTCCGGGTGCTACTTGCTTTAGTGAGGGCTCTTTGTTTTGCTCAACATCCCCTCTCTCTTCAGGTCCAATTTGCGACCTCCTAGTCACTCCTGGGCCCCAGCAGCGTCCAAAAACGCCAAACGCACAATTTGCAGCTAGCAAGGCTTGTTGGCGTTCTTTTGGCAGGAAAACACTTCTGCACGACTCTCCACGGCGAGAGGGATCCGTCCACCAAAGGTGAAGTCTCTAGCCCTTTTTGTTCCTGCAGAAACCTCAGCTTCTTCTGTCCAGTCAAAGCTTCTTTGCACCCGCAGCTGGCATTTCCTGGGCATCTGCCCATCTCCGACTTGCTTGTGACTTTTGGACTTGGTCCCCTTGTTCCACAGGTACCCTAGATTGGAAATCCACAGTTGTTGCATTGCTGGTTTGTGTCTTTCCTGCATTATTCCTCTAACACGACTTATTTGTCCTTAGGGGAACTTTAGTGCACTTTGCACTCACTTTTCAGGGTCTTGGGGAGGGTTATTTTGCTAACTCTCACTATTTTCTAATAGTCCCAGCGACCCTCTACAAGGTCACATAGGTTTGGGGTCCATTCGTGGTTCACATTCCACTTTTGGAGTATATGGTTTGTGTTGCCCCTATCCCTATGTTTCCCCATTGCATCCTATTGTAACTATACATTGTTTGCACTGTTTTCTAAGACTATACTGCATATTTTTGCTATTGTGTATATATATCTTGTGTATATTTCCTATCCTCTCACTGAGGGTACACTCTAAGATACTTTGGCATATTGTCATAAAAATAAAGTACCTTTATTTTTAGTATAACTGTGTATTGTGTTTTCTTATGATATTGTGCATATGACACTAAGTGGTACTGTAGTAGCTTCACACGTCTCCTAGTTCAGCCTAAGCTGCTCTGCTAAGCTACCATTATCTATCAGCCTAAGCTGCTAGACACCCTATACACTAATAAGGGATAACTGGGCCTGGTGCAAGGTGCAAGTACCCCTTGGTACTCACTACAAGCCAGTCCAGCCTCCTACATTGGTTGTGCAGTGGTGGGATAAGTGGTTGAGACTACTTACCACTCTTGTCATTGTACTTTTCATAAGAGAAAAATATACAAAACAAGGTCAGTGTATATACACATAGCCAAAAAGTTTTGCATTTCCTCTTTTCACTCTTTTCTAAGTGCTGAAAAGTACTCCTAAACTTTCAAAAAGTTCTTAAAAGTTTAAAAAGTTTTTTTCTGTCTTTCCAAAAAGTTCTGAAAACTTTTTTTCCCTTTTTCTATCACTTTAACTCTCTCTAAAAAATGTCTGGCACAGGCCAAAGTGTTGATCTGTCCAAACTTGCATATGACAACCTTAGCTGGAAAAGAGCAAGGAGTCTCTGTATAGAGAGAGGTTTGAGTGTAGGGAAGAATCCTTCCTTGGAACTGTTACTTAACATGCTTAGAGAACAGGATAAGGCCATAGGTGCCCCATCTGTTGAAAAAGTACCTAATAGTTCCCAATCTGATTCAGGGACTCCCCCAGGAAAAGATTCAGGAAAGAAACTTCATAGCCTGCCCATTACTAGACAATCTAGCATAGATGGTAATGATGATGAGCCACACCAAATAAATAGTGTTGTCTCACATCATAGCAAAAGCATTTATTCTCACCATACTGGTAGTAATGTTTCTGTAAACCAAGCTGTTAGGGTGGCTTCTGTAAGGGACAGGTCTCCTTCTGTTCATTCCCATCATAGCTCTGTTTCTAGAAATGTCCCTCCCACCAACCTTGATGACAGAATGTTAGAGAGGGAACTCAATAAGTTGAGGGTGGAACAAACCAGACTGAAGCTTAAAAAGCAACAGCTGGATTTGGATAGACAGTCTTTTGAATTAGAGAAGGAAAGACAGAAGTTGGGTTTAGATACCCATGGTGGCAGCAGCAGTATTCCCCATAGTCATCCTGCAAAAGAGCATGATTCCAGGAATCTGTACAAGATAGTTCCCCCTTATAAGGAGGGGGATGACATTAACAAGTGGTTTGCTGCACTTGAGAGGGCCTGTGTTGTACAGGATGTCCCTCAAAGGCAGTGGGCTGCTATCCTATGGCTATCATTTAGTGGAAAAGGTAGGGATAGGCTCCTTACTGTGAAAGAAAATGATGCTAATAATTTCCAAGTTCTTAAGAATGCACTCCTGGATGGTTATGGCTTAACCACTGAACAGTACAGGATAAAGTTCAGAGAGACCAAAAAGGAGTCTTCACAAGACAGGGTTGATTTTATTGACCATTCAGTGAAGGCCTTGGAGGGGTGGTTACATGGCAGTAAAGTTATTGATTATGACAGCCTGTATAACTTGATCCTGAGAGAGCATATTCTTAATAATTGTGTGTCTGATTTGTTGCACCAGTACTTGGTGGACTCTGATCTGACCTCTCCCCAAGAATTGGGAAAGAAGGCAGACAAATGGGTCAGAACAAGAGTGAACAGAAAAGTTCATACAGGGGGTGACAAAGATGGCAACAAAAAGAAGGATGGTAAGTCTTCTGACAAGGGTGGGGACAAATCTAAAAATTAGTCTTCATCAGGCCCACAAAAACACTCTGGTGGGGGTGGTGGGTCCAAATCCTCCTTTAATCAAAACAAGGAAAAGAAACCATGGTGCTATTTATGTAAAATAAAAGGCCATTGGACAACAGATCCCAGTTGTCCAAAGAAAGGCACCACTGCTCCTACCACTACAACCCCTACTGCTACACCTAGTGTCCTTACTAATAGCAGTGGTGGTGGGAGCAAACCTACTAATAGCCAATCCAAGGGAGTAGCTGGGCTCACTTTTGGTAATTTAGTTGGGGTTGGTCTGATTAGGGAGACCACAGAGGCTACTTTAGTCTCTGAAGGGGCTATTGATTTAGCCACTTTGGTTGCTTGCCCCCATAACTTGGAGAAGTACAAGCAACTAACCCTAATAAATGGTGTTGAGGTCCAGGCCTACAGGGACACAGGTGCCAGTGTCACAATGGTGATTGAGAAACTGGTGCACCCTGAACAACACATACTTGGACACCAGTACCAAGTAACCGATGCTCACAACATAACACAAAGCCACCCCATGGCTGTTGTAAATCTCAACTGGGGGGGGGTAACTGGTCCAAAGAAAGTTGTGGTAGCTTCAGATTTACCTGTAGACTGTCTATTAGGGAATGATTTGGAGACATCAGCTTGGTCAGATGTGGAGTTGGAGGCCCATGCAGCAATGCTGGGCATCCCAGGGCATATTTTTGCTTTGACAAGGGCTCAGGCCAAAAAGCAAAAAGGACAGGGAAGCTTGGATCCTGGAACAATGGACCAAGTGCTCCCTAAAGCTAGGGCTAGTAGAAGCAAACCACTTCCTACTATCCCTCCCTCTACAGTGGATTCTAATTCTGAGGAAGAAGAATTCCCTCCCTGTGCAGAACCTACACCAGAGGAGCTGGAAGCAGACACTGCTGAGCTTTTGGGTGAAGCGGGGCCTGCCAGAGAGGAGCTGAGTGTGGCACAGCAAACCTGTCCCACATTAGAGGGTCTCAGACAGCAAGCTGTCAAACAGGCTAATGGGGATGTCAGTGACTCTCACAGAGTTTACTGGGAGGACAACCTCTTGTACACTGAGCATAGGGATCCTAAACCTGGAGCTGCCAGGAGATTAGTGATTCCTCAGGAGTACAGAAAGTTCCTCCTAACACTGGCACATGACATTCCCTTAGCTGGGCATCTAGGACAAATGAAAACTTGGGACAGACTTGTTCCCCTGTTTCATTGGCCTAGGATGTCTGAGGACACAAAGGAATTTTGTAAGTCCTGTGAAACCTGTCAAGCCAGTGGCAAGACAGGTGGCACCCCAAAGGCACCCCTTATCCCACTGCCTGTGGTTGGGGTTCCCTTTGAAAGGGTAGGGGTTGACATTGTTGGCCCCCTTGACCCTCCTACTGCTTCAGGCAATAGGTTTATCTTGGTGGTAGTGGACCATGCCACAAGATATCCTGAAGCTATTCCTTTAAGGACCACTACAGCTCCTGCAGTGGCAAAGGCCCTCCTGGGAATATTTTCCAGGGTGGGCTTCCCAAAGGAAGTAGTATCAGACAGAGGAAGCAATTTCATGTCTGCATACTTAAAGGCCATGTGGAAGGAGTGTGGTGTAACGTACAAGTTCACAACACCCTATCATCCACAAACAAATGGACTGGTGGAGAGATTTAATAAAACTCTCAAGTGCATGATTATGGGTCTCCCTGAAAAACTGGAGATGGGATATCCTTCTACCATGCCTCCTTTTTGCCTACAGGGAGGTACCCCAGAAAGGAGTGGGCTTCAGCCCCTTTGAACTTCTTTTTGGACACCCTGTTAGGGGTCCACTCACACTTGTAAAGGAGGGTTGGGAACAACCTTTAAAAGCTCCTAAGCAGGATATTGTGGATTATGTACTTGGCCTCAGATCAAGGATGGCTGAGTACATGAAAAAGGCCAGTAAAAACCTTCAGGCCAGCCAAGAGCTCCAGAAGCAATGGCATGATCAGAAGGCTGTTTTGGTTCAGTACCAACCAGGGCAGAAAGTGTGGGTCTTGGAGCCTGTGGCCCCAAGAGCACTCCGAGATAAATGGAGTGGTCCCCACACAATTGTTGAAAAGAAGGGAGAAGTCACCTATTTAGTTGACTTAGGCACTGCCAGGAGTCCCCTTAGGGTGCTCCATGTCAACCGCCTGAAACCCTACTATGACAGGGCTGATCTCACCCTGCTCATGGCAACTGATGAGGGACAGGAAGAAGACAGTGATCCTCTACCTGATCTCTTCTCTTCCACAGAACAGGATGCTCTTGTGGAAGGTGTAGTTTTGGCTGATTGTCTTACTGCTGAGCAGAAAGATAATTGCATAAATCTCCTAGATCAATTCTCTGAACTCTTCTCTACTGTGCCAGGTACCACTTCTTGGTGTGAGCACACTATAGATACTGGAGACAGTTTACCTGTCAAAAGTAAGATCTATAGGCAGCCTGACCATGTCAGGGACTGCATAAAGCAAGAAGTTCAGAAAATGTTGGAACTAGGAGTGGTTGAGCACTCTGACAGTCCATGGGCTTCTCCTGTGGTACTGGTACCAAAACCCAATTCTAAAGATGGAAAGAAGGAAATGCGGTTTTGTGTAGACTATAGAGGTCTCAACTTGGTAACCAAAACTGATGCTCACCCTATACCCAGGGCAGATGAGCTTATAGATACACTGGCATCTGCCAAGTATCTAAGCACTTTTGATTTGACTGCAGGGTATTGGCAGATCAAATTATCAGAAGATGCTAAACCTAAGACTGCATTTTCTACCATTGGAGGACATTACCAGTTTACTGTAATGCCTTTTGGTTTGAAAAATGCACCTGCCACTTTTCAGAGGTTGGTGAACACAGTCCTGCAAGGGCTGGAAGCTTTCAGTGCAGCATATTTGGACGATATAGCTGTCTTTAACTCCAGCTGGGATGATCACCTGGTCCACCTATGGAAAGTTTTGGAGGCCCTGCAAAAGGCAGGCCTCACTATCAAGGCTTCAAAGTGCCAGATAGGGCAGGGGAAGGTGGTTTATCTGGGACACCTTGTTGGTGGGGAACAGATTGCACCACTTCAGGGGAAAATCCAAACAATTATTGATTGGGTTCCCCCTACCACTCAGACTCAGGTGAGAGCCTTCCTAGGCCTCACTGGGTATTACAGGAGGTTCATTAAGAACTATGGCTCCATTGCAGCCCCTCTTAATGACCTCACATCCAAGAAAATGCCTAAAAAGGTATTATGGACAGCAAACTGTCAGAAAGCTTTTGAGGAGCTGAAGCAGGCCATGTGCTCTGCACCTGTCCTGAAAAGCCCTGGTTACTCTAAAAAATTCTATGTCCAAACTGATGCAATTAGTAGTAGGGGCAGTCCTATCACAACTTAATTCTGAGGGCCAGGATCAACCTGTTGCTTTTATTAGGAGGTTGACCCCTAGAGAAAAGCGTTGGTCTGCCATTGAGAGGGACGCCTTTGCTGTGGTCTGGGCTCTGAAGAAGTTGAGGCCATACCTGTTTGGCACTCACTTCATTGTTCAGACAGACCACAAACCTCTACTTTGGCTAAAACAAATGAAAGGTGAAAATCCTAAATTGTTGAGGTGGTCCATATCCCTACAGGGAATGGACTATACAGTGGAACATAGACCTGGGAGTAGCCACTCCAATGCAGATGGACTCTCCAGATATTTCCACTTAGACAATGAAGACTCATCAGGTCATGGCTAGTCTTATTGTCCTTCGTTTGGGGGGGGGTTGTGTAGGAAAGTACCATCTTGCCTGGCATGTTACCCCCATTTTTCACTGTATATATGTTGTTTTAGTTGTATGCGTCACTGGGACCCTGGTAACCCAGGGCCCCAGTGCTCATACGTGTGCCTGAATGTGTTACCTGTGTAGTGACTAACTGTCTCACTGAGGCTCTGCTAACCAGAACCTCAGTGGTTATGCTCTCTCATTTCTTTCCAAATTGTCACTGACAGGCTAGTGACCATTTTTACCAATTTACATTGGCTTACTGGAACACCCTTATAATTCCCTAGTATATGGTACTGAGGTACCCAGGGTATTGGGGTTCCAGGAGATCCCTATGGGCTGCAGCATTTCTTTTGCCACCCATAGGGAGCTCTGACAATTCTTACACAGGCCTGCCACTGCAGCCTGAGTGAAATAACGTCCACGTTATTTCACAGCCATTTTACACTGCACTTAAGTAACTTATAAGTCACCTATATGTCTAACCTTTACCTGGTAAAGGTTAGGTGCAAAGTTACTTAGTGTGAGGGCACCCTGGCACTAGCCAAGGTGCCCCCACATTGTTCAGAGCCAATTCCCTGAACTTTGTGAGTGCGGGGACACCATTACACGCGTGCACTACATATAGGTCACTACCTATATGTAGCTTCACAATGGTAACTCCGAATATGGCCATGTAACATGTCTATGATCATGAATTGCCCCCTCTATGCCATCCTGGCATAGTTGGCACAATCCCATGATCCCAGTGGTCTGTAGCACAGACCCTGGTACTGCCAAACTGCCCTTCCTGGGGTTTCACTGCAGCTGCTGCTGCTGCCAACCCCTCAGACAGGCATCTGCCCTCCTGGGGTCCAGCCAGGCCTGGCCCAGGATGGCAGAACAAAGAACTTCCTCTGAGAGAGGGTGTGACACCCTCTCCCTTTGGAAAATGGTGTGAAGGCAGGGGAGGAGTAGCCTCCCCCAGCCTCTGGAAATGCTTTCTTGGGCACAGATGTGCCCAATTCTGCATAAGCCAGTCTACACCGGTTCAGGGACCCCTTAGCCCCTGCTCTGGCGCGAAACTGGACAAAGGAAAGGGGAGTGACCACTCCCCTGACCTGCACCTCCCCTGGGAGGTGTCCAGAGCTCCTCCAGTGTGCTCCAGACCTCTGCCATCTTAGAAACAGAGGTGCTGCTGGCACACTGGACTGCTCTGAGTGGCCAGTGCCACCAGGTGACGTCAGAGACTCCTGCTGATAGGCTCCTTCAGGTGTTAGTAGCCTATCCTCTCTCCTAGGTAGCCAAACCCTCTTTTCTGGCTATTTAGGGTCTCTGTCTCTGGGGAAACTTTAGATAACGAATGCATGAGCTCAGCCGAGTTCCTCTGCATCTCCCTCTTCACCTTCTGATAAGGAATCGACTGCTGACCGCGCTGGAAGCCTGCAAACCTGCAACATAGTAGCAAAGACGACTACTGCAACTCTGTAACGCTGATCCTGCCACCTTCTCGACTGTTTTCCTGCTTGTGCATGCTGTGGGGGTAGCCTGCCTCCTCTCTGCACCAGAAGCTCCGAAGAAATCTCCCGTGGGTCGACGGAATCTTCCCCCTGCAACCGCAGGCACCAAAAAGCTGCATTACTGGTCCCTTGGGTCTCCTCTCAGCATGACGAGCGAGGTCTCTCGAATCCAGCGACTCTGTCCAAGTGATCCCCACAGTCCAGTGACTCTTCAGCCCAAGTTTGGTGGAGGTAAGTCCTTGCCTCACCTCGCTGGGCTGCATTGCTGGGATCCGCGACTTTGCAGCTACTCCGGCCCCTGTGCACTTCCGGCGGAAATCCTTTGTGCACAGCCAAGCCTGCGTCCACGGCACTCTAACCTGCATTGCACGACTTTCTAAGTTGGTCTCCGGCGACGAGGGACTCTTTTGTGCAACTTCGGCGAGCTCCATTTCACGCATCCTCGTAGTGCCTGTTTCTGGCACTTCTCCAGGTGCTACCTGCTTCAGTGAGGACTCTTTGTCTTGCTCGACGTCCCCTCTCTCTTTAGGTCCAATTTTCGACCTCCGGGTCCCTCCTGGACCCCAGCAGCGTCCAAAAACGCCAAACGCACGATTTGCAGCTAGCAAGGCTTGTTGGCGTTCTTTTGGCGGGAAAACACTTCTGCACGACTCTCCATGGCGAGTCAGATCCGTCCACCAAAGGGAAAGTCTCTAGCCCTTTTCGTTCCTGCAGAAACCTCAGCTTCTTCTGTCCAGTTGAAGCTTCTTTGCACCCGCAGCTGGCATTTCCTGGGCATCTGCCCATCTCCGACTTGCTTGTGACTTTTGGGCTTGGTCCCCTTGTTCCACAGGTACCCTAGATTGGAAATCCACAGTTGTTGCATTGCTGGTTTGTGTCTTTCCTGCATTATTCCTCTAACACGACTTCTTTGTCCTTAGGGGAACTTTAGTGCACTTTGCACTCACTTTTCAGGGTCTTGGGGAGGGTTATTTTGCTAACTCTCACTATTTTCTAATAGTCCCAGCGACCCTCTACAAGGTCACATAGGTTTGGGGTCCATTCGTGGTTCACATTCCACTTTTGGAGTATATGGTTTGTGTTGCCCCTATCCCTATGTTTCCCCATTGCATCCTATTGTAACTATACATTGTTTGCACTGTTTTCTAAGACTATACTGCATATTTTTGCTATTGTGTATATATATCTTGTGTATATTTCCTATCCTCTCACTGAGGGTACACTCTAAGATACTTTGGCATATTGTCATAAAAATAAAGTACCTTTATTTTTAGTATAACTGTGTATTGTGTTTTCCTATGATATTGTGCATATGACACTAAGTGGTATTGTAGTAGCTTCACACGTCTCCTAGTTCAGCCTAAGCTGCTCTGCTAAGCTACCATTATCTATCAGCCTAAGCTGCTAGACACCCGATACACTAATAAGGGATAACTGGGCCTGGTGCAAGGTGCAAGTACCCCTTGGTACTCACTACAAGCCAGTCCAGCCTCCTACACTTAGTTAATTAAATACACTGGATACTTCTTAGCAGGGCTGTGTTGGGTACATTAAACAGCATTAAAAAGCTCAGGAGGGCTTTGTGGGGTCAACACCTGTTATGTTAGGGTATGAAAACATAGCCTAACCTAAACGTTATTTTAGGTGTAGCAATTTACAGTACTTCATGATTAGAATGGAAGAATACCAATAATGAGCAGTGAATGGTGTGAGATGCACCCAGTGTGTATATCTCTACTCTAGTAGTCATTTGGAAAAGCCCATCTTTGAAAAATTCAAAAGAGAACCTGTCGGTTCAAGTTCACTTCCATTGATCAGTTGTCAAGATGAGGTTAAATAACGACTGAAACACAGTCTTCTCCTAAAGACTGCAGCTGCTAGTATTTCTGTAAACATTGCCGGTACATATATGGACATTTCATTCTTTATTATTAATACTAATATACATTCATGTATTGCAGAGATCCTATAGAGTCTCCAATGCTAGCATTTCCATATACACAAAGTAAGCATGAGGTAGATCAATAGCAGATTGAACTATTACAAGAAGGTCCTTATTTGAGGAAGGGATGTCACTGGGTCAAGAATGTTTGAAATAGATGGGTTTTCAGATTCACCCTTACAGCAAGAAGGCTGTGATCTTCCTGAGATTAGCAGGTAGAGAAGTTCACGCAGTGTATGATATTGTGTTATTTCACCTCTTGATATCTCCCTTGCCGACTTTATAATGTGGAATTTTTATTTTTCATTTTTGCCTAGAATCCAACTTGTTTTGTCTGCTCCTGTGATACTCAATGATAACAAGGTCTGTTGTTCAATGTCATGACCTTGATGTACCATGATTGTTGTTTTTTCTCATTTTTGTTTGGAACGCTTTATGTTGCAAGGCTTACCAAGAAACAGCACTCGCGATGTGCTTTTGTGTGCTAGCTAGCCTAAGCAACCTGTATTTACTTCCCTGTGTACTGCTCACCACAGTGGAAGGACCCCAAGTCTCCATTGTTGTCATATAGTGCACGTAGGCCATTCGTTTGTAGCTACTTTTTCTGTCTTTTCATTGGACCTTATGTTTGAATATTATGAAATTATAACTGCAATCTTAACTGTGATGTTTGACAAATGATCATGTGTTGAAGTTTGATTGGGCAAAAAATGAAATGCCTACATACGCCTTTTGCGTTTTTCATGTATAAGAAGCTGTATTGAAATTCCGCAATTTGGACTCTTGGACTTGACTTTTCAGGTCGTTGTCCCTGCGTCACATTAAAATAAACCTTTCTTTTATCTTTCTTGTTGAGTTCCTTTCTCTACTTTTCCTGAAGCTTCTACAATAATATGTTTATGTTGTTCTTGTAAGAATGTCCTTTTTTTAATCACTCTGCAACCAATTTGTCTTATTGGCTCATAATAAAACTACTAATGAATTAATGAAATTGTGGAGGGAATTGTATATCTCAGTGCCATTGTGCTGAGAATGGCCCTTTCTGCAGGGTCACCCCCACACTTTTTGCCTTTCACCTCCTGGTTTTCTTACCTTGTTTTTGCTGATTTTAGGACTCTGCACACTTTACCACTGCTGACCAGTGCTAAAGTGCAGGTACTCTTTGTAAATTAAATGATTCGAGTGGGTCTGCAGCACTGATCTTGCCACCCACTACATTAGCCTTTCAGACATCTCAGGCCTGCCATTGCAATCAATCAATTAATCACTCAGGAATTTGTAAAGCGCACTACTCACCCCTGAGAGTCTCAAGGTGCAGAGGAGAGAGGAGTAAAGGGGGGGAGGTGCTGCTACTGCTCGAACAGCCAGGTCTTGAGAAGTGTCCTGAAGGAGCCTGTGTGTGCAATTTTACACTGCCATTTCGACCTGGCAAGTGCACCTACTTGCCAAGCCCAAATCTTAATTTCCATTCATATAAGTCACCCTAAGCTAGACCCTGGTTAGCCCCAAGGGCAGGGTGCAGTGTATTTAAAACGTTGGACATGTAATTTTAAGTTTAACAGGCCTATCCCTCCCATAGGTTAACATTGGGGTTACCTTGAAGCATCCTTTAAGTGTAACTTAAGTGTAACTTGCAGTTGGGAAAAGATAGACATTTGGTGGTTGGTGTCACTGGACTCACAACTTACAATAACAACTTATGTTGACATTGGATTTTAAATGTTAAGTCTGAAAACGCCACTTTTAGAAATTAGCAAAAAACATTCTGTACCTCTCTGAAAACACATCTGGGGTTGGTGACAGCTGCACCTATGGGCATTTGCTCTAGACAGTCACACAATTGCAGCTTAGCACAATTGCAGCTAAGACCTTATGGGCTTTAATGGTCCATTAATTGGCTTGAGGGGACAGAGCTTAGCACTGCCTCACTTACACTTGTGTAGGGCTGTGCCTCTGCACACACAAAGGGCTGCTTAACCCCCTGTAGAGTGTCTCGGGCCAGGGAAGGGAGGACAGGGACCTTGTGATCTTCAAAGACCTCTTTGAAGTTTCACACATTTCAAAGGTACATTTGAGTGTACGTAATGAAACTCAAATCCCACAAAATCATAACTCTAATGGAACCAAGGACCTCTGCTAGTACAAAAGACTGCTGTGCTGCCAGGAGGGACTGCCACTCTGCTTGCTGTGTGCTGTGCATGTAGGAGGGATTGCCACTTTGCTACTTGCTTTGCTGTGTTAACCTGCTGCCTGCTGCTTCATGCCTGAAGTGAGAAGGACTGAACCTGTTCTCTACATCCTTGAACCCAAGATTCTCCAGGACTTGTTGGTTTGCCCCCTGTTCTCTGCAGTCTCAGGGGCATCAAAAACTGCCTGCAACTCTCCTGGTGCTGCTGGACTCTGCCATCTGTGAGTCCTACCCTTGTCTGAGGTGCCCCCTCCAGTCCAGGTCTTCAGCAGTGGGTTCTGCAGCTGATTTCAGCAAAAACGTTGATGCTTTGCTCCATCAAAGTATTGTATCCGTAGACCCTGCTCGTGTTCTGTAGCTGGCCTACCACTCATCGCCGTTGGCCTGAAGTTTGGATTTGCACCAGTCCCCTCAACCTAAAGTAACCTTTTTAACACTAGTGACTTCTAGGCACTGTTTCAAATTTAGGGGCTGATTTAAAAGCCCCTGGAGCCATCCTAATAACACATTAGTGTTGTCATTTTGTTTTTACGTTAATGTGGCATTAAATGGCCCAAAACAACAGGCCATATATACAAAGTGGTACAGTGCACCCTTTGTGCCATGTTATTACTGCGCCAGGCATAATGTATGCAAAGGGGATGTTCCCCTGTTGTGGGGGCTGAAAAATCCCTTATATTTCCTTGCGCCATTTTTCTCTGCACTTTTTAGGCCTGCTTAGAGCAGGCGTTAAAAGGGGGCATGTCATTGAATATGTAAAATGTTGGCCCTACTCCTGCAGAGTACATCCATAATGTAAATAAATATGACACTATTGCCCCTTATTTTAGAAACAGCACAAACATGGTGGTGGTAGGGGGTGGTAAGGGGTGCAAGGAAAGTGGCGCTGCACTGGGTGCAGCGCCACTTTTCTTAAATCAGCCCCATACTCTTTACAAATTCATATCTCAACTTTTTCTTATTGGATTACTGTAGTTTTGGTCTTATTTAACTCAGATCAATATTCTCAATTTTCCTAAACTGATGTGGAGTCTTTTTGTGGTATCCTTTTACTGGGTTCCTTTAGTTAAGTGTTGCTCAAATACTTTACAAGTTGCCTCCTAAATTAAGCCTGACTGCTCTGTGCCAAGCACAGGTTAATTTAGGGTGTGTTTCTGACTTGCCCTGACTAGGAATGTGGTCCCTGCATGGACAGGGTGCATACCTCTGCCACTTAGGGACCCAATTTCACACATAGGCTTTAATGCATTTGTAATACTGTGGATGGGGTATCCAACACATGTGTGACCGCATAGCCCATCCACTAAACTGCAAATAATGTTCTAATACTTCATCATCAGAAAATACAGTAAACAATTGTGAAACATTGGCAAATCAATAGGTCTGATCATTTTTAGGTATATGTGGTATTTGTTGCAATGACTTTAAGATGTGTGAAATGTGTGGATGCAACAATGGTTGAACCTATTGGGAGTAACAAGTGCCTTAGCTTCCACTGATACTCCTTTTCAACATAGAAGGGGCACTGGACTCCCCTACCTGATTCTTTCTCTCTGCCCCTAAGATGTTGCTCTCTTTCCATGCCCATTCTATCTTTCTTTAGTCCCTTAAATTTCACCATTGTCAGCAGTGACTCTAGTACCAGAGGTATAGCTATAGAGTATGCACCATATTTCAGTGTAAACGTCTTGTGTGCACCACATGCACTAACTTGATAAATGATCCAGCCTTCTGCTAATGCTTTAACATATAAATGTATTCATTTACCCAAATAGGGCATGATTTTCTGACAATGCAGGTACTTTCAAAATCGGCATAAAATTCCTCAGAAGTGCATCAAAATGCTGCCCAAGGGACCAATTAGCACTGTTCCCACTGCAAGGATCTTGCATTGATGTTCTGTTATTTAGGCCCATATTTATGGGAAAGTGGTGCAGTGCAGCAAGTCACCTTGCTGCGCTGCACTGCATCTCTAGAAAAGGGCAAAATTGTGCTATCTTTAAAGCATATGGCTCATTCCTGCCCTTTACCCTTGTGCAGGCACACAATGGGCTGACTCGCGACCATGATGCAAGGGTGCCTCCAGTGCATGTAGGATTGTTTTTGTGGAGAAAAGGGCATTGTCTTGCACAAAAAACAACCCTTAGCGGCATATTCCTCTATGTATAGGTGCTGCAGATTGTAGCACACATAGAAAGAGGAAGTAACAAGGAAAAAAACATATTTTTCTTTGTTACACCTCTTCTGGGGAGGTGTATTTGTTTTGCTCATGGTTTAGTAAATTTGTATATGCTTCAAAGACACCTGTAGTTCCATGGTGTAAGAAATGGGGGCTTTGGTTGGCAGTCAGGTTACACCCTGTCCCAGCAAGGACCCTCACTCTAGTCAGGGTAAGTCACACACTATCCGAATTATCCTGTGCCCACCCTCTGGTAGCTAGGCACTGAGCAGTCAGGCTTAACTTAGAAGGCAATGTGTAAAGTATTTGTGCAATAAATCATGCAATACCACAGTATAGCACAACAAAAATACACCACACAGTGATTAGAAAAATATTTAATATTTATCTACTTAAATGCAGATCAAAACGATCAAGATTCAATAAGTACACAATGATATATTACTTAGGAATTGATAAGAGAAGTCTTTAGTCTTTAAAAAACAACAAATGTCTCTTGCAAACAGAAAGTACCTGGTTTGCGTTCAAATTCTCCACAACGGACCGCAGAGGCTAGAGATGCGTGGAAAACAGGGAGGTGTGCGACGATTTTTCTGACGCACACAGACAATGCATCAGTGAGTTTTCACGCAGGGTAGGCATTGCGTCAATTTCCAGCACTTGGACTGGTATCCTCTTTGGGTTGCGGTGTTTTCGAACGCACCGGGGACAATGCTATGAATTCCTGGGTGCGCAGGACGAAGTACCAGGAGCTGCATCAATCCAGTGGGTGATGCTTGGAATTTTCTGTCGCACAGCAGGCACTGTTTCGATTCCTCTATTGAAGTTGGGCTGCGTCGTTCCAGCTCAGCTATGCGTTGATCCAGTGGGTGGTGTGATGAAGTTCTGGTCGCAACGCTGGCGCTGTGTCGATTTTCTCTCAAGACGTCGGGCTGTGTCAATCCGGTTCAGCATCCAGTGATTTTCCAACTGCAATGCAGGCTGTGCGTCATTTCTTGCAGGCTGTGCATCAAATTTTCACCACACAAGGAGTTATTTTGCAGGATGAAGTCTTTTTGTTCCTGAGACTTCAAGGAACAGGAGGCAAGCTCTATCCAAGTCCTTGGAGAGCACTTCTCAGCAGAGCTAGAGAGCAGCAAGGCAGCAGGGCACCAGCAGGGCAGCAGTCATTTGCAGAAAAGCAGTCAGGTGACTCCTCTGGGCAGCCAGGCAGTTCCTCTTGGCAGGTTTCAGATTCTGGTTCAGGGATTCTTCTCCAGTGGTAACTTGTCCAGAAGTGTCTGAGTTGGTAGGGTCAGAGACCCTGCTTAAATACCCAAATGTGCCTTTGAAGTGGGGGAGACTTCAAAGAGTGGCTTAGAAGTGCACAAGGTCCCCTTTCAGTTCCATCCTGTCTGACAGGGTCCCAGTAGGGGATGTGGCAGTCCTTTGTGTGAGGGCAGGCTACTGTCCTTTGACATGTAAGTATCAGGCCCTCCTTCCTCCCAGCCCACGTAGACCCATTCAATATGCAGACGTATGCAAGTGTGACTGAGCATCCTGTGTTTGGGGTTGTCTCAGTGAATGCACAAGGGAGCTGTCAGCTAATCCTAGCCTTGTGTGGATTTTAAGGTACAGAAGGATTTAAGTGCAGAGAAATGCCCACTTTCTAAAAGTGGCATTTCTAAAATAATAATATAAAATCCAACTTCACCACTCAGCAGGATTTTGTATTACCATTCTGGCCATACTAAATATGACTTTGTTACTCCTTCCAGATCAGAATCTATAGCTCAAACAGTATATGAGGGTAGCCCTAATGTTAGCCTATGAAAGGAGCAGGCCTCACAGGGCATATAAACTGCACAGGTATATGTCCTACCTTTTATCTACATAGCACCCTGCCCTATGGGTTACCTAGGGCCTACCTTAAAGGTTACTTATATGTAGAAAAAGGGGAGTTTACAGCTTGGCAAGTACTTTTAAATGCCAAGTTGAAGTGGCAGTGAAACTGCACGCATAGGCTCTGCAATGACAGGCCTGAGGCATGGTTAAGAGGCTACTTATGTGGGTGGCACAATCAGTGCTGCAGGCTCACTAGTAGTATTTATTCTACAGCCCCTGGCCACATGTAGTGCACTTTACTGGGGTATCACAAGTAGATTAAATAAGCCAATTGAGTATAAAACAATATCAACATGTTTTAAGTGGGAGAGCATTTGCACTTTAGCACTGGGTAGCAGTGGTAAAGTGCTCAGGGTCATTGTCAGGAATCCCCAAGGTGCCTCCTGCGTTATCTGTCAGCATCCCCAGGGATTAGGGTTAAATCATATATATGTTAAACCTTCATGTTTCTCAGTAAACATAATGTGCTGTGTTACACAATTGGTTTTATCAATGCTTGTTTTACCAATGCTTGTTTGCTAATGTGAGCAGGTGTAGACATGTGCCCACAATTTGGAAACGCTCTGAACTTCTAACATGCTTTTAACTGGACACAGATTGCTGCTTGAGGGATTCACTAGAAACCGCCTTGGACTGCTGCTGCTGTGCTGACCTGTGACCTGATTGGTCACCTGGAGGAACCACCACTGTCTGCATCCCTTTTGTGCTGGCCTGCTGCTGTACTGCATATTTTGTGTCTCCCAGGACCTGGGTGATGTGGCCCCCTCACTGATGCAAATGTCTGCATAGCGCCCAGAGAAGCGCTGGATATGCTCCTGTCAAAGCGCCTGGAGAGCGCTTTTATTTGTTCTATTTCAGCACGTTGGAAGCGATTTATTTTTCTGCCTCCCTGTGCTTTGTAAGTGTTTGCCGACGTGCCAAGATCACTGCCGCAGCCCGGGCAGGTTGTTTTGTCAAAGCACAAGTGAACCACAGTGTGCTGTGCCTCTGGGGCACTAAGAAAGTGAGATCGGAGTGAGTGCACTCCTATTGGTGCCCCACGGGGCGTAGAACACTCCAAGGAGTGCCCCGGGGGCACTAGAAGGTCCTCATTTGGGACTGAAGACACCGCTGCGGCACAGATGAGCTGCAGTTCACTAGCGCACCAGGTCAGATGCAGGCGAGTCTGTCCTTCATGGACGGGTGGGGAGGAGTCCTCATCCGAGACACGCTGCCCCACAGGGCCTGCATCTTGTTCGGAGGTTGCGTACAGGGAGGGGGCCTTATCGCACCGCTCGGCCCCTTGTTTTGTTTTTGGGCTCTGCCCCCCCATTGGGAGGGCCGGTCATGGTCCAGGGGGTTACAGAGGTCATAGGAGACCGGATTAGATAGGTGCATGCTGCCCCTTTCCCCAACCATAAAACGGCCCCCATTTTTGCACTGAGTAGCACGGGCCCCCCCACATTTATCTTCATGGCACTGGAGGTGTCTTCATCATAAAGACAGGTATTTTTGAATGGACATATACTTTTTGAATGATCTTTTTATAGGCATCCTGAGAATGTTATGTTAACCTGTTTCTTTTATGATGTGCCATATGTTTGCTAATGTTCCTTTTATGGGCATGCTTTACTAATACGTTTTCATGACTTGCCATATGTTTTCTAATGTTCTCTGTATGGGCATTTATGATACTTTTATGACAAGTGCATTTCTATAGTAATGTTTTCCTGACAACTGCTTATGTTGCAGAATAATAAGTAACCTGTGTGTTATGTGTGACTACTGCTGTATTCTGCAGGGAAACAGTAATGTGAAACGTTCTGACAACTGCTTGGGTAGCAGAGTATTACTGACATGTGTTTGGTCTAATGATGTTGTGTACAATACAGTTTATTTTTATATAACTTGGTGATGTGTTTCCTTTGTGGTGGGGATAGTGCATCATGTGTGTTGTGTGTGTTGTGCAAACCCTGACTGCTCGTGCCAAGCTACCAACGGAATGAGGAGGGGGTTATCTTGGGTGTGTAACTCCCTCACCCTGACCAGAGTGGGTGGGTTCTGCCTGGCTTAGGAGCATACCCTAGCCAACCAGAAACCCCATTTCTAAAGGATTCAAGCAGATTGTGGGCAGGAAATGAAATAAAAACAGAAGAGAAGCAAGCGACAAAGTTCTTACACCTGAATGCATGTCCTAGATTGTTTATTTAAACAATGCCCATTGCATTTTGTCCAAGCTGATTTACAGTTGTTTATAATGCTCTGATACCAAAGAGACACAGACAATCCACTGAACTGAAAAGCTGTGTGCCACAAGTCTTTACAACTAGTGCCCACGGATGTTAAAGGTGGGAATATGCTTGCACTGCTCACCCATGCCAAGATGGCTAATATGGCCCTCATTACAACCCTGGTGGTCGGTGATCAAGCAGCGGTAATAAAGCCAAAAGGCCTGCGGTAACCAAAATGGAATTGTGACCACGGCAGAAACTGCTCAGACAGACAGCCACTTTAACACACCGACCGCCACTGCAGAATCAACAAGCACCACGGTGGTACTCGCCAACAGCCAGGCGGAAGAAAATGCACCGCCCACACTATTACCACCGGCCTATCTGTCACTTTTTCCAGGGCGGTTCCAACGACATCAAAAGCATGGCGGAAACAGAGCTCAGATGGCAAAGGACTCACCTGTAGAGACTCAGGGAACATCCATGATGCCATGGAGCCCGAGCTGCACATGTTTCTGATTCTCGTCTACCTTCTGCTGCATTATGAGCAGCAACACCGGCGAAGACGACCACGGTGAGTACTGCTGCCTAGCACACAAGGGAGGGGGAAGGAACAAGAGAGTGACACACACACTCAACACCCCCAGCCCCAACACTATACACACAACCAGATGCAGTAACATTACATATACCCCCCGTATCCCTCTGGAATAATGCAAGGACAAAATGATTTTAAGAAAGTGAGTGTAATACAATAAAAGAACATGAATAAGTGCATAAAAATACAAACATATATGCATATTTACAAATGGAGGGACACTGCCCAGTCCTCAATGTCAGTGGGCCACAGGGCCAAAACACATAAGCCAAGGCCCAACCTCACTCCTGCAACAACACTGAGAGAACACTGCAGGGGCATCAGGTCGAAAATACACAGGCACCTCAGGGCGACAGGGAATGGGGGGGCACCTCAGCCAGAAGATGGTACAACACCACTGGCCCTGGAGGGGGCAACATGCCCTCTGAGCTGTCCTGAGAAGTGCAAGGCCACAGTCTCTCAAGTGAGTGGTTTTCTCACTGGTTGGTCCTGGGGAGTGCAAGGCCACAGTCTGTCAAGTGGGTGGTTTGCCCACTGCTTGGTGCTGAGGAGTGTAAGGCCACTGTCTCTCTAGTGGATGGCTTCTGCCATTGATTCTGGAGGGGGCATTGTGCCCAGTGAGCTTCATCCTGGAAGGATTGGGTGAGTGTATGGCTTTTTCCTCTGGTTCTGGGTGGTCTTTGTGCCCAGTGAGCTTCATCCTGGGAAGGATGATGTGAGTGGATGGCTTCTTCCATTGGATCTGGAGGGGTCATTGTACCCTGTGATGCAGATCTTGGGGAGTGCAAGGTCACAGTCTCTCACCTGGGTGTCAGACCCACAGGATTTGCAGGGGCAAGGACGCACAACAGCCCATGGAGGCAGAACTACACAGAGCCCACCCACAGTGATGGCTGCTCAGTGGTGGCAGTGGCGGTACTGGTGTTGGGCTGGCAGTGGTGGGGAGAGGCTCCAGCCCATCCCCTGCAGCCTCAGACGGCCACCCACTGGGGCTGCTCCTGCTGGCAGTGGTGCTGGTGGCGGTGCTGGCAGTGGTGGGGGGAGGCTCCAGCCCATCCCCTGCAGCCTCGGACGGTGGCCCACTGGGGTTACTGGTGCTGGTGGCGCTGCAGGCAGTGGTGGACAGAGGCTCCAGCACATCCCCAGCAGCCTCGGATGACTGCCCACTGGGGCTGCTGGCAGTGGTTGGGGTGGCTGCAGCCCATCCCCTGTAGCCTTGGACGGCTGCCCACTGGGGCTGCTGCTGGTGGCGGTGCTGATGGCGGTGCTGGCAGTGGTGGAGGGAGGCTCCAGCCTATCCCCTTCAGCCTCGGATGGCAGCCCACTGGAGCTGCTGCTGCTGCTGCTGGCAGTGGTGCTGGTGGCGGTGCTGGTGACAGTGCTGGCAGTGGTCGGGGGAGACTCCAGCCCATCCCCTGCAGCCTTGGACTACTGAAGCACCATGGTTGGTAGTGGGGGCTCCGAACGAGTCCCAGCACCAGGCCTCCTGTCCTTCCTGCCTGCTGATGCAGGGCCCTTGGCCTTCCTGTCAGCAGCAGGGGATTTCTCCTTGCCCTTCCCTGTCGCAGCTGATGGTGCCTCCTTGCCCTTCCTAGATGCTGCTGGTGGTGCCTCCTGGCCCTTCCCTGTCACAGCTGGTGGTGCCTCTTTCCCCTTCCTAGACGCTGCTGGTGCAGGCACCCTTTCAGTGTTGCTGCCTGGTGCCCAGGATCCTCTACCACCTGCGGTACCTGTTGACACTACTGTGCCGTGGACAGGGTAGCTGAGGTGCTTGCCTGTGTTCTGACCACCGTGGCCTGACGTGACGGACGGGGGAGTGGTAGGGAAGAGGTCAACGGTGGAGAAGAAAAGCTTCTTAGGGACATTGGGGTGGGAAGAGGATGAAGGTTTGGGAGTGGAGGAAGAGGAAGTGGTTGTAGGAGGTGTCTCGCTGCTGATTTTGGGTGAAGGTGCATGGGCTGGATGCTGTTGTGAGGTGGATGGCTGTTGGGTGTCTGAGTGCTTCGGTTTGTGTACTTTGGGAGGAGGGGGTACAGACACAGTGGGAGAGGACACAGTGTCAACACCAGGGCAGTGTGCGCTCTATTGGCGACTAGAATGCAAAAACCCAGCACTCTCAAAACAACGTAATTTATGCATTGTGCTGATATGTTGTTGTTTAACCTTTTGCATTGCAGAGTTTAATCCTGAAGACTTATTTTTAATGTGTTTACAAATACTGTTCATTTGCAATGTATTGCTGCAGGCTTTCAGAGTGTGTTAGGGTGTGGTCCCTTTCCAGGGCCTTCCAGAGACTTTCCCTGCAGCATGCCTGGGTGTGGTTGTGGGCTGGGCCAAGACTCTATAAAAGGGAGCCAGCCCAGCTCCAAGTGCTCACTATTCAGAGGTCCCGGTGCAGAGCAGCAGCTACTTCCTGAGTTCCTGTCCCAGTGGCCTATTTGATCTTCCAGGCCTCTGCCCTTCATTCTTCATTGGTGATCCTTGTTCTGGGCGGTAAGACGGTGGTTGGGCTGACCTCCCGACGCCGTTATCGAGAACTTTTATATTCTTGGCCTAATTCTTTAATGATTAACAGATTACTTTGCGCGCTACCATTTCTTGACATTTGCATGGTGGCTTGCGAATCGGCAAGACGCGCAATTCGTTTCATGCTGATTTGATCTTGTTATTCATTGCGCACTACCATTTCTTGACATTTGCATTGTGGCTTAAGAATCAGCAAAAGACGCGCGATTCATTTCATGGTGCTTTAATCTTGTTATTCATTGCGTGCTGTTATTTTTTGGTATTTACATCGTGGCTAACGAATTGGCAAGACGCGCGATTCATTTAATGGTGATTTAACCTTGATATTCATTGCGTGCTACCATTTCTTGACATTTTACATGGTGGCACTCGAATCGGCAAGACGCACAATTCTCTCTTCGAGCTTAATTTATGTTGTTCATTGTATGCCATTTATTCTAGACATTTATTAGGTAATATTTGAGTTGACAAGTTGTGTGATTTGTTTCCTGAATCCATATTGTGTTATTCATGGTGCACAATCCTTTTATGGTGTTTACTATATATGTGAAAATCTGGAATGTGCGCAATTCATGTTGAAACATTTCAAGAGAACACAGAAGACCAGAGTTTCTAGATGCAATATTGCATGGTCCTAGTATGCATTCTCAAAAAAGGATTCATATGACTGGTTTAGAACTTATTCAGAATGTTTTCCTGATTCTCATGTAAAGGAAAGTACTTGTATTTGAAAGTTTCATTTAATCCATCTTGATTCCCTTACAGGTATCCGGCCATCTTGAAACTTAGTCATTTTAAGTCTAATTCTTAGGTTGTTCATGTTTTCAGAATGACTAGGCTTTGAATCATAGTCTAGTATTGATTTCATGAGATGTAATTTTCATATTGTGTGTTTTAACCTTTTTCTTACTACAGGTCTCCTTCCCAGCTGTTCCCTTCCTAATCCCCTCTTCCCCTCTTAAACTCTCTTAGCCTCTGTGATTTATCTATCAGAGTCTTGAAGCTGTTCAGTGGTGGATGTGTTGGGAACGTGCGCAGACCCCGAGGATATGATGACTCTGACACACAGGCAATGTGTGCATGGATGTGGGGGTAGTGACTGCCAGTGAGGGGCATGTAGTGATAGGTGTGATGGTGGGAGTGGATGAGGATGTAGTGCATGCTGGTCTGCCTGTGTGCTTGGGATAAGTTGGGGTTGAGGGGCATGGGATTGGGTAGAGGAACTTGGAGGGGGCAGGCTAGAAACAGGGACAATGGCTGCCATCAGGGAGGAGACCAGAGCCTGGATTGAGGCTCACAAAAAGCTGAGCACTGAGCATAGTCGTGGGAGGAAAACCAGAGAAGCCAAGGTAACCCAAACACCTGGCAGAGAAGACAGAAGAGGTGAAGAAAAGATGGGATCTCACTGAGGAAGGGCTAATCCCACTGAGACCAGAGGACCAAAAAAAACAACTCTCATTGAAATTAAAACCCCAGGCGGATACAGAACAAACCTCTCTGCAGAGAGAGAGGACAGGGACGCAAACTGAGGGACCCACAATTTTTACCCTGTGCCCATTCAAGGAAGTCCCTGCCACCTGAGAGACTAGGCGGACCACAACACTGGTGCAGTAGAGACCATCCTAGAACCCCACCAGTGCATCAGGATAGCCATCGGTACGCTCCAAAATGAGGGCAGCAAGACTATCCCACAGAGACTAAGGGACACACAGCACCAGGAGATCCAACACAGCCTCCCAATAACAAACAGTATGGGGGTCATTACGACCCTGGCGGCCGGCGGTATGTTGGCGGTAACACCGCCAACAGGCTGGCGGTGTTCCGCCAGCAATTATGACCGTGGCGGAATTGCCACGGCCATACCTCCGGCACCTCCATTTTCCCGCCAGGATTCCGCCTGGTGGTCATAATTCCTAGGGCAGCGGTGCAAGCACCGCTGCCCTGGGGATTATGAGTCCCCGACCGCCGGCCTGTCCATGGCGGTACACACCGCCATTGAAAGGCTGGTGGTAAGGGGACTTGGGGTCCCCTGGGGGCACCTGCACTGCCCATGCACTTGGCATGGGCAGTGCAGGTGCCCCCAGGCATAGCCCCGTCACACATTTCACTGCCTGAAATTGCGCTGCACATCAGCATTGCCGCCGGCTCTATTACAAGCCGGCTGCAATGTTGATGTGACATTTCCGCTGGGCCAGCGGACGGTAACACTGTTACCGTCCGCTGGCCCAGCGGAAATGTCATAATAGGGAGACAGGAATACCGCCGGCAAAGGCGGTATTCTGTCTCCCTCGGCCTCAGCGGTCTTTTCAAAAGACCGCCGAGGTCGTAATGACCCCCTATATGCCCAATGTTTGGCACAAATCCACAACCCTGAAATTAAGGGTCTCATGCTCTACCCCTTGGAAAAGGAAGCACAGGGAGGGATCCTCCCCGCATGCTAGCATTGGCCTACACTATTCCAGAAGAGAAGACAGCAGCTGGAAAGGAATCCACATCAACAGGATGGCCCAAACTAGCCACCACGACAGACCCTGCACAATCTGAACCAACATGGGAACCAGCACATCATAGGCTTCAGAGGAGGGATCCCAAAAACCGAGGATGCAGGGCCAATAGGAATGAAAGAAAAATCATGCTCACTGAACCACAGCCTTAGAAGCCACCAAGAGAGCACTCACCTGCAGCCAACACCCATAAACACCCACAAGCAACAAAGTCCGTACACCCGACTGGAGAGAGAGCAGCCTGGCCACATGGAGAAAACCACACTCACACACGTGTCCAAACAATGATTGATGAAAAGCTAGTCCAAAGAGAGCATGAGAAGCGATCTGGACACATGCAACAGAAGACCGAAGGGCACAAAAGCTCAGAGGACCAGAGACAAAACTGGACTCTCTTGGAAGACAAAGGAGCAGACAACAACCAGTCAGAAAAGAGAAATTCAACACAACAGCCTGCAAATTCAAACATGCAGCAAGCGGAGCCAAAACCATGGGGAAAACACGGGAAAACGTGCACCGATGGAAAAACTGGAAAGTCACACCTTGACTGCGAGTGCAGGTAAGTGCTGACTCAGCCAAGGAACTGGAATGTGAAAATAAGCATCCTGCAGATCCAGAGCCACCAGGAACCAACATACAGCAGCATAAGAATGATGGATGGTAGGAACACCCTTCTCCCAGATGTGTCCGAACAGACAAAGGGTGCAGGGCTGTGGGGGCAAGAAGAGGGTAAAAACCCTATTAAGCTGGGTAACCAAAAAACAGAGAGAAGGAAAACTCCAAACACACAACGAACCAGAACTGGAAGAACTGCCACATGAGAAAGAGAGGCTGGATTCAACAAAGCATGACCAATTCCCATGGAGAAGGGGCAGGACCAAAATGGAGCAGCGAAGTGGGGTCAGCAAATGAAAAACAAAACAAAAAAAAACTAGCAACCTTCACCACCTCCACCCATTGATTGGAAAACAGCCGAAGACGGCTGGCTACCAGCATACAATCACTGCTGGCACTGCTGGCACTGCTGGATTATTGCCAGACAGGATGTGGAAGGCCAAAAGAAGAAAAAGGTTGTCCCTTCACCACCACATCACTCAGCCCAGGATCAAAGCCAGGACCCAAAAAGTAAGCCTATCAAAGGCCAACAAAAGTAGAGTCAACTGAGACAGCAGCTCCATATAGGACAGAAGAGCAGGGGGAGAAACATTGGCCTGAAGACAGGCAAAAAATGCAAGGAAGACCTCAACAATCACAATGCATCCAACAGAGGCAGCACTCGTGTCTACCCAGACACTCTAAAAAGACACAGAAACTTACACCAGAAAGTAGAGTCACCACACTCAATCACAGAACCACCTCGGACACCGGTTGAATAAAGGAGCCAGAAAGACCACTCCAGCAACATGTGGAGGAACACAGCCTTGTATATCCCCATAGCCCAGTCAGGTCTATCAAAATTAACAGCCAATGAGGATGCTGGAGTATGAATGATGATGTCCGTAAAAACAGTGGCAACCACAACTGTGATGAAGGTCAGCAAGTCACCCCGAGAAATGAGGAGCAGCTCCTCAGAAAGTCCCTTGAGCAGGAACCAAATAATAAGGCAGAGAAACAACATCTAACACCTTCAGACCAGAACCCACAACCTGCAGCGGGAGGGTCTGAGGCCATCACCCAATCCTACAGGAGGCCTTTGAGTGCAACCGCCCAAAACCACAAGAATAATCAGTGCCGCCAACCCCTGCATATGCTTGTACACATATACACATATGGCAGAGGCTTGGGAAGCTGCACACCTAGCTCCTGAACAGCCCAGATGCACAAAATCGCTCCCTACCTCAGCTCAGCACATGGACAGGGAGCACATACCACAGCCATTGCACAATGCGCTCCACCTGCTACAGCGAAGTGGGAGACGGCACAACAAAATCGAAAAAGGCGCAAGAACCAACAACACATGAGACATGAAAAACAAAAGTTGGGAACACTTACCCGAAGCATACTAGTCCAGAGTGCATGGCTGCATCGCCACAGAAATAAAAATAGAAGGAGTGGGGAGGGGCTTGTTTAAAAAAAAAGAAAAGAAAATTGAAGTAGGACTAGCGTGCTATGGCTGTATTAATGGGGCATAACCCTCAATGTGTGAGGGCTGGGTCGAGAAGGACCCCCTGAGGAGCTAATTGCCCTTCTGGGATGGGAAGGGGAACAAATCACCTAAAATCTTGAAAGCGGTGTTGAGAGAGGTGTTTCTACTCAGTGAAACGTTTTCCTAATGGAGGTACACAGAAATATGTGAAATTGCACATCGGGCTTTATTTCCCCAGGGCACACTTGTATATTTTGTGGAATTCTACATTTGAAGCAAAAGGAGAATGTCAAAAATGTCAGATGAAATTCCAGAATACTGCCTGGAAGCACACTCCCGGGACCGCTTTCCAGGTACACTTCTTGGATAGAGAATTAATTCACAAAACGAATTAAACTGGCACGTGCTTATAGAAGTACTACAGCAGGTGCAGATTTGTTACCTTATTTGTGCACCAGGTCAAGAGGGTATCCACTTAAGGTAGTACATATGAAGGCTTTTTCTTCACTAAAAACCTTAGCTCACCCATTAAAACTGGATAGCGAAACGCTTGCAGCGGATAAAAAAGACAGCAAAAAAGGATAATACAAACAATGACGGATTTTAAAATGTATCGAATTAAATCATATGATTGGAAACAAAGCAGGTGCACTTTTGGTAATATGTTTTCCTGTTTAGGCATGTATTGGAAATATTTTCCAACAAAGGTTTCTTAATTATACTGCAATGCAATTTGACATTGAGGTTCGTTTTACAAACTGAGCCATAGTCACGATTGCCTGCATAAGGGAGCCAAGAACGTGTCTATTTGAGTCTGAAATATCATCGAAGCAGCTTAAAAGAGCTTCTTCAAGTTTACAGCATGCCAAGTTCTGTACACTCACTGAGAAACTTGCAAATGCTTTGATATATTTCCAGGGGTCTGAATACTCATTGTTAACATGCAAAAGCTACGAAATGTTTCCAGATTTTTGTTTACTCATAGTGAGCCTGGGAAAGCTTCTCCATGTTTCCAGAGTTTTGTATACTCATAGTGAGCCTGCGAAGGCTTCTCCATGTTTCCAGAGGTCAGTATACTCATGGTGAGCCTGCAAAAGCTTCTCCATGATTCCAAAGGTCAGCATACTCATGGTGAGCCTGCAAAAGCTTCTCCATGCTTCCAAAGGTCAGTGTAGAGTCGCGTGGTGCGCAGAAATGAAGGTGCAGACTCTATGGACCAGATGTATTATCACGGCCCTTTGCGATTCGGAAATAGCGATTTTTAAGAAATCGCTATTACCAACTCGCAAAGTGCCATGTATCACATTTGCGATTTCGTAATAGCGATTTCTTAAAAATCGCAAATGCTATTACCAAATCGCAAATTGCGATTCTGGCCCCATTCGCAGGTATGGGCCTGTTGGCCCATAACTGCAAATTTTTTGCATTTCCAAAATTGCGATTTCTGAACCAGAAATCGCAATTTTGGAAATGCAAAAGGCCAGGGTGCTGGGGGGCGTAAGGCCCCCTCTGCTGCACCCCAAAATCTTTTTTTTTAACATGTAAGGTACACACATGCCAAAAGGGCATGCGTGCTTTACATGTTCAATTTAAAAATGCAGTTTAACTGCATTTTTTAATTTTGCACCAGGTTACCACCTGGTTGCATATCATGGTATTTTGCATGTGCAAAATGCAAATTTTGGAAAAATCGCAATTTTTTCCAGCGTAGCCTTGCGACCTGGAATTTGCGAATCGCAAATTGCGACTCGCAATTTCCAAGGCCCCAACGCAAGAAATCGCAATTTTTGCAGCCTCACGAACACTGCTCGCAGCCTTCTCATAAGGATGTCATCGCTCACATTGATGCTTTTGCCTGCCGGTCATAATCCCCAGGGCAGCGGTGTACGCCTTGGGGATCATGAATCCCCGACCGCCAGCCTGGCCACGGCAAACGCCACCATGGAAAGGCTGGCGGTTAGGGGGACTTGGGGTGCCCCTGGGGGCCCCTGCACTGCCCATGCACTTGGAGAAGTGTGGCACAATGGTTAGAGCGGCAGACCCTGATGCAGCTGGAGGTGGTGGAGAAGTGTGGCACAATGGTTAGAGCAGCAGACCCTGATGCAGAGATCTGGTCCAGGACCTGGGTTCAATTCTCCTTTACCAGATAATTCTCACCTCAGTGCCTAATCCAATTAATGGGTCACACTCTGTAACTCTGGGCAATAGGTTGCTCAATCTCCACAACAGCCCCCACAGAGCTTGGATGCTTGGCTTCACCCTGGGGCTGTCCAGGAGTGGGTGCCTCACAGGGAAAAGCCAGGAAGGGTTCCACAGCAGTATGCATACAGCACCCTGAGATCCCAACAGGTGAGTTGTGCGCTGTACAAGTGCAAAGTTTACAGTTTTTTACAGTCTTAGCCCCATCGCGCATTTCACTGCCCGAATTTCGGGAAGTGTAGTGCGCAACGCGTGCTACTGCACCCGCTGCACACCTGCATTGCCGCCGGCTCTATTACGAGCCGACAGCAATGTTGATGTGACGTTTCCGCTGGCCCAGCAGAAAAGTCGAAATAGGGAGCCAGGAATACTGCCAGCACTGGCGGTATTCTGGCACCCGATGCCTCGCCGAGGTTGTAATGAGGGCCTTAGTGAGCTTCATGACAACTTGTTTGGGTTTGTACAGTTGTTGCGTAGGCTCTCATTATCCTAATGAGACTACTGGATTTTTGGGAGGCAATATCGTTCACAGTGTGTGGGACTAAGTCTAACCCACGGTGAAGGACCCTTGTTACCCCAAATCCGGGTTGAGCTCCGGCTAAATAGCAGTGCCTTATCTCTCCCAAAGGGAAGAGACAATTGGGCAGCCGAGCGCATGACATCTTAGTGCTTCCCAGGGAAGTCGTGGTCACTCAGGTCCCAACCAGTTCTCTCATACACAGTGTGGGCAACATATAAGCCCCATGCCACATAGAATTCATCCTTAATTGGTGATTTCAAATTATGAGTCAGGAATACGAAGTCCAGCTCTGTCTACAGCACATCATGGTTGGCTTTTGGTTCTTTTATATCACCTTTCTCCTAGTTGGCAGATCTTGGCTAAGGCATTATCACTCACAGGGATGTTTGTTAGAGAAATGCATCAAGAGATTTGCCCTATTGCTAAATTTACTGAGCGTGGACTGTAAGCTGAAAAAACTGTGACTGAGTGAAGGCAGAGGTTACAGCCACACAACACAGTCCAGGTTCTGCCTCTCCACTCCTGCACTATAAGGGGAAAAAGCTATTGTTCCTTCAAATGTGGTATTTTGCCTAGTTTGTGCTCCATTAATTGTGGCCATAGTGATTTAGCAATGTTAATGCATTTTACAACTTTTTTCTTTCACATGTATTACGTTTTTATGCTCTTCAACAAGCACATGTCTTGCTTGCAGGATTTAAATTGCTATACTTTTCCATCTTTGAAATGTATTTATGACTGAATTCCAGGCGTTTCTCTTGCATTTGTATCTTCTTTTTCTACAGGTAGTGTGATTTTTGCTGTCTTTTGTGTGATGGATTGTTGCCCCTGGTAAAGCTCTGAAATTAAGACATTTTGATCTGCATGTTAATCCACTGACAGATGAGATGGGTATCTGCTCATGTGGGTGATTACTGGAGAAGCCCTTATAGTAGTAGAATGAGTTTGACATGGGTCAGAGAGTCGAGAAAGAGGATAGATTGATATAGAGTGATGGGGAGACAGTAAAGCTTTCAAGAGTGACAGTTTTTCCCTCTTGTACATTAAGATTAGAGTAGTAAATATATAGAAACATGATTACATAAGAAATTGAATAAATGTGTAAGGAATATAATATATTGATATTTAAAGTTGTGTAGTATAAACACAGACTTTCAGGAGTTACAGTATTTGAAGTTAATTTATTTGAGTACTTTGATAACAGTATTTTATCTTTTCTCAATATTTCAATAGTGAAATGCTTGTGGATAAATAGTTAAGATAATATTTACCTATTGTGGTAGAGAAAATAAAAACAGATATTCATAAGCATCTAATCAAGCAACTTATATAGAAATTATGCAATGACTTAGGAACTGAACATATAAAGGCCCTCATTACAACCCTGGCAGTCGGTGTTAAAGCGGCGGTAATACCGCCAACAGGCCGGGGAAACAAAAATGGGATCACGACCACGGGTGAAACCGCCAACACAGACAGCCACTTTAACACGCCATGGTGGTAGCAACAAACACCGCGGCGGTCACCGCCAACAGACAGGTGGAAGACAATGTACCGCCCACAACATTACAACCCACCAATCCACCAGCTTTTCTGGGTAGGTACCAATGCCATCAAAAGCACGGTGGAAACAGTCTTTGGAAGGGAAACCACTCACCTTCAGACAATCAACGAAGAACCAGAACGCCATGGAGCCAGAGCTGCAGGTCCTCCCCATGCTGGTATACCTCCTTATACACAAGGAATATCACAGGAGGCGGCGGCGATGACCACGGTGAGTACTGCACCTAGCACACAGGGGAGGGGGAGGAAAAAGAGAGTGACACACACACGCAGCACCCCCACCCCCACCCACAACACCATACACACAAACACATGCCTCAACATTACATTTACACCCCACTACCCCCTGAAAGAACGCAAGGACAAAAGGAATTTAGTTAAATCAGTGATATTTTAGAAATAGGCAGATATACTTAACAAATCAAAAAACATTGCATACAAATATTTACAATATGTACAGAAGGCCGTACACTGTCCTTTGCAAATGTCCGTGGCCCACTGGGCCAAAAATCATGGGCCAAGCCCAAACTTGACTCAATACGGAGATAACACTGCAGGGGCATCAGGTCGAAAACACACAGGCACCTCAGGGGGACAGGGAAGGGGGGGCACCTCAGCCGGAAGATGGTTATATGCCACTGCTCCTCGAGGGGGCTCCATGCCCACAGCGATGTCCTGGGGAGCGCAAAGCCACAGTCTCTCAAGTGGGTGGGTTGCCCACTGCTTGGTCCTGGGAAGTGCAAAACCACAGTCTCTCTAAGGGGTGGCATCTCCACTCGTTTTGGAGGGGGCTTTGGGCACAGTACCCAGGTAACACCTTAACGTGCGCAAAGTCATGATTCTGAATCTGTACTCACCCCCTTGTGGCTGCTGTGATGCCCTCAAGCTCCGGATAGGCCACCACCAGGATGCGGAACATTAGGGGGTCATGGTGTGACAGGCACCCCTTCCACGTTGGGAGGCCAGCCCCAGCTGGGCCTCTGCCGTCTTCTTTCACCAAGTCCTCCCATCTCTTGCAGCAGTGGGTACTCTGCCTGAGAAAGACCCCCAGGGTCTGCACCTCTTTGGCGATGGCACGCCAAATACCCTTTTTCTGGTGGGCACTGACCTGGAGGGAAAAGACAGCAGAAAAGGAAATCACTCACCCATCCGGACCATCACACTCATTGCCCACCAGTTCCCACCCATGCCCTGACGCACAGACACCAACCACCTTACATGCTGCACTCTGGCCAGGATGCCTCAGCACTCCCCAACATGTGGCTTACATCCACAGCACTCCATACATTCATGACCCACGCATCATGCTCACAGTGTTCTCACCTGTTCGTCTGGAACCCCATCCACTAGTTTCTCCAACTCCTCTGCAGAGAAGGCAGGGGCCCTTTCCCCAGACACATGCGCTATTGTCCCTTCCAGACACAGGTCACAGCAGCACTTGCAGTGTAGGTCCTCTCCTGTTGAAGGTCAGGTAGAAAGGGAGTGAATAGTTAGAAAATTGAGGTCACGTCCGCAGCGGTGCGTACCGCCACCGCCGGCGTATATCACCATTGGCTCCTAGATCCCATAGGGCCTAATAATAACCAATGCGAAGTTGCGCAGCGGTCATCGACCGCCTACTTCGACGGCGCACAAAGCTAGCGCAATTACCTCATTTCCACTTGTCCCTCCTCACAGGTCAGGCATCCGCCATTTCAGGGGGGCACAGGGCATGGCGCCTAAATGCGTCACAGCAGACATTGGCACATCAACTGACTCTTGAAGTTCACAAACTGCTTCTGTAAAGTAAATTATTCAACATTAGTGCAAAAGATGTGGAAATATGACCCTCTGCTCACCGTTCTCTTCCATAGGCTTGAACCGCTGAGGAAGCATGTGAGATGGCGGGATCCTCCAGTGTACAGACCCCTGGTGGACATGGCGACAATGGAGGACAGACACATTATCATCACATACAGACTTGATGATGCCACAATCCAAGAACTGTGTGCCCAATTGCCACCTCCACCGCCACCACCACCCTCACAGGAGTCCTGTCTGTGCTCCATTTCCTGGCAAGTGGTTCCTTTCAAACAACAGTGGCCATGGCATCAGGGATGTCTCAGCCAATGTTCTCCAAAGTGTTGACCAGAGTGTTGTCTGCCCTGCTGAAACACATGCGGAGCTACATCGTGTTCCCCCAGGTGGATGATTTGGCCACAGTGAAGGCTGACTTCTATGCCCTGGGACATATCCCCAACATCATTGGTGCCATTGATGGTACACATGTAGCATTCCCCCCCCCCCTCCAGAGAAATTAACAGGTTTACAGGAATAGAAAAAGCTATCACTCGATGAATGTGCAGATCGTGTGTTTGGCGGACCAGTACATCTCCCATGTGAATGCCAAATATACTGGCTCTGTGCATGACACCTTTATCTTGAGGAATAGCAGCATTCCATATGTGATGGGCCAACTCCAGAGGCAGCGGGTATGGCTAATAGGTGAGCCAAAGGTCCCCACACAGTATATGTTGATGTCTGGGTATAGGATTGCCCCTGAGGGTTAGTGTGTGTCTAACAGTTGTCACCCTATATTTATAGGTGACTCTGGTTACCCCAACCTCTCATGGCTACTGACCCCAATGAGGAATGCCAGGACAAGGGCAGAGGAACGTTACAATGAGGCACATGGGCGTACAAGGAGGATTATAGAAAGAACCTTTGGCCTCCTGAAGGCCAGGTTCCGGTGCCTCCATCTGACAGGTGGCTCCCTGTACTGCTCACCCAAGAAGGTGTGCCAGATCATTGTTCCATGCTGCATGTTGCACAACCTGGCCTTGAGACACCAGGTGCCTTTTCTGTAGGAGGATGTGCCTGGAGATGGTCTTCTGGAAGCAGTGGAGCCTGTGGACAGTGAGGAAGAGAAGGCAGAGGAAGAAGATGTTGACAACAGAACAAATATAATACAGTACTTCCAGTGACACACAGGTAAGACACTGGAACTGCACTTAACATTTCAGTAATCTGTTGGACTTTGTACAAAGCAGCCTCTTACCCTATGTCTATGGCCACTGACTGTTCCCTTTGGACTTTCTATTTTCAGATCTCTGTGCCCCATTCTGGCTCCTGCTATATGTACTGCTGCCCAACAAAGTTCATCCTGTAGTATATGCAACTGTACATATATGTTGCAATGCTTTGATAATGTTGTACTAATTCATTTGTGAATCATTAGACTGACTCCAGAATGCTAATAGTTTCAAGGGTGTTTATTTAGGTGCTAATAAGTATAGGTGTATGTGCTAGGGGCTGGGGTGATGGTAGAGGAAAGTCCAGGGTAGAGTCTAATCTCTTGGTATCACAGGTGCGTTGTCCAGGGGGGCATAGGAAGGCGAGCAATGGCAGTTCAAGGTGGACAGGGTAATAGAGTATGACAGAAGGGTGACTATCAGGAGAGTCTTATTTCCTGGCGGGGTCTTGGAAATGTTCTCTGTCTTCTGCCTGGATCGCAGGGACCGTTTGTGGGGTGGTTCTCCTTCCGCAGGGGGTGGGTTGCTGGTGGCCTGTTGGTCCTGTGGCAGGGCCTCCTGTCCACTAGCACTGGCGGAGGAGGGAGGATGTTCCTCGGTTTGGCTGGTGTCAGGCGCCCTTTGTTGTGCCACTGCCTCCCTCATGGACTTGCCCATGTCAGCCTGCACCCCTGCAATGGTGACCAGGATGGTTTATATTTTTGTTAGGTCATCTCTGATCCCCAGGTACAGTCCCTCCTGCACCCGCTGGGTTTCCTCCAACTTGGCCAGTATCTGGCTCATGGTCTCCTGGGAATGGTGGTATGCTCCCAGGATGTTTGAGAGTGCCTTGTGGAGAGGGGGTTCTCTGGGCCTGTCCTCCCCCTGTCACACAGCAGTCCTGTTGTCCTGTGCCTCTGTCCCCTTAACCGTGTGCCCACTGCCACTGACCCCTGGTCCCTGATCGTCCTGTGTTTGTGAGGTTGCCTGGGGTCCCTGTAGTGGTGGACACACTTCTGAATGACGTGTCCTGGGGGCAGTGTTTCCTGAGTGGTGGGTTAGGACTGTGGCAGGGGAACTGACTGTCCAGAGGCCCATGATGGGCCAGGTTGGTCATCCTGATCCAGGCATGCAGAGCTGCTGTCGTCACTTTGGGACTCTTCAGGGGGAGACTGGATGTAGCTGGTACCTCCTCTCCGGTGACATTGAGTAGGCGTCCTGTGGGGATGCAAATGCATTGTTGATGTATCTGCATGGGCATATTGTGCATGGGTGTGTTTCCATCTATGATTGTGATTTCCCTGTCGGCTTGGCCTTGTGTGAGTGGTGATTGTGTGGGCTGGGTGAGTCTCTCTATTGCGCATGCTGGGGTGATGGGTGTCCATGCAGGTCTGTGATGGAGGTCCATGCATTGGTGTGGCATGCAGGGCTTGGTATTGGGATGGGTGGGTTGTGATAGTGGGGTATGTGTGAGGTGTTGGAGTGATGGGGTCAGGGTGGGGTAGGAGTTAGTGATGGCAGGCAGGTAGGGTAAAGGGTGATAGTAATAGGGAGTTGACTTACCATAGTCCATTCCTCTTGCTACTCCTGCAAGGCCCTTGGGATGCATGATCGCCAAGACTTGCTCCTCCCATGTTGTTAGTTGTGGGGGAGGAGGTGTGGGTCCGCCGCCAGTCCTCTTTCCAGCAATCTGGTGTCTTGCAACCACAGAATGCACCTTCCCCCGTAGGTCGTCTACCTCTTCCTGATATCATCCCTGGTTCTTGGGTGCTGTCCCATGGCGTTGACCCTGTCCACTATTCTCTGCCATAGCTCCATCTTCCTTGCAATGGATGTCTGCTGCACCTGTGATCCGAATAGCTGTGGCTCTACCCAGATGATTTCCTCCACCATTACCCTCAGCTCCTCCTCAGAAAACCTGGGGTGTCTTTGGGGTGTCATGGATGTGGTGCGAGTGATATATGTGAGGATGTGTGGGGTGATGTGTTGTGGTGCATGCTGTGATGTGCATGAATGGTGTGTGGGTGATGGTGTTCTGTGCCTCTGATTGAGTGGATGATCCTTGCTTGTCTCTCTTTGTTCACAATCTTTTTTTTTGTGGAAGGTGTTGTGGGTAATGTGGGTGTGTATTTTATAGTGGTGTGAGTGTGTGGGTGTGGTGTGTGTATGTGTGTCAGGTGTGTGTAGTTTGAATTGTCCAATGTGGTGGTGTTTTTTAAGTGTGTGTGTATTTTGAGCACTGCAGTATCTACCACCAATGGTTTCCCGCGATTGAAAGACCTCTGCGGTGATGTGTGGGTCGTGATACTGTGGGCCTATTCCTGTTGGCGTAACGGTGTGGGTTTTGCTATCGCCAGTTTATCACTGACCTTTGGTCTGGCGTACTTGTGTGGGTGCCTGTATAGTGGTGGATTTCTATGTGTGGGTCATAATACCCGTGGCGGATTACCACCGCGGTCACGGTATGTTGGCGGGCGTCAGCACGGTGGTAGGCGGCATTTACCGCCAGGGTTGTAATGAGGGCCAAAGTGTAGAATAATATATATATAAATATATATATATATATATATATATATATATATATATAGTTAGTCCTGGCATCGTCTCCCCTGTCTTTGCTTCCCATGTTTTGGCTGAACTCTGTTTTTACTGTTTTCAGTACTCTGGGCACTCTACCACTGCTGACATGCGCTAAAGGGCAAGTGCTCCCTGTATAAATTGTATGTTTAATTGGCCTTTCCATGATTGGCTTATTTGATTTACTAGTAAGTCCCTAGTAAAGTGCACTAGAGATGCCTAGGGCCTGTAAATCAAATGCTACTAGTGGACCTGCAGCACTGATTGTGCCACCCACATGAATAGCCCTATAAACATGGCTCAGACTGTGTGCAGTTTTAAACTGCCAATTCTACCAGGCTATTGTTCTCACTTGCCAGGCACAAACCTTCCCTTTTTATACATGTAAGGAAGGCATCCCTAAGGTAGGCCCTAGGTAGCACCATGGGGAGGGTGCAGTGTATGTTAAAGGTGGGGAATGTACTGATGTGTTTTATATGTCCTAACAGTTAAATACTGCCAAATTCGGTTTTCACTGTTGCAAGGCCTATCTCTCTCATGGGTTAACATGGGGGCTGCGTTTAAATATAATATAGTGCAGTTTCCATTTGAGAGCAGATAGAGAGTTAGAGTTTAGGGGTCTCCGAACTCACAATTTAAATATACATGTTTTAGTGAAGGTAGTTTTCAGATTGTTAGTTTGAAACTGCCACTTTTAGAAAGTAGGCATTTTCTTTAGTAAACTATTCTGTGACTCTGTCTCCTTGTGTATTCCCTATCTGAGTCAGACTGACAGTTGGGCTGTTTGTGAATCCCCTCTAGACAGTGACACTGAGGGATCTGGGGTATAGCCTGCATATCCTGTTGAGCCATCTAGGCTAGAGTGAAGGGAGGAGTGATCACCTGAATGGACTGTGCCTGCCCTCACACAATGCAGTCTCCAACCCCCTGATGTGTGTCTGGGGCCAGGCCTGAGTAAAGCAGGATCTTGTGAGCAACAGAGACTTTCCTTTGACGTTTTGCCTACTTCAAAGGCAGAAAGGGGTGTAAGTAGTGGACCTAAAACCCCAGACTTTAGATTTCTTCAAGATGACTTCTGGATTCAAGAGGAACCTCTGCCAAGGAGAAGAGTGAGGAGGAGTGTTGCCCCTGACAGTGACTGTGCTTTGTTGGGCTATCCTACAGTTGATGCTTCTGCCTGTGAAAGGGGACAAAAACTGTACTTTGCAGTATATACCTACTTGAGAAGAATCCCCAAGGGCTTTGATTGAGCTTGTCTCCTGTTCTGAAGTATCAGGGCCATCAAAGACTTCCTCTGCCAGGACCTGGACTCTCTGCTGCGACTCCTGCCCTGCCAAGTGGTGCCCAATCCAGTCCCTAGTCCCTTGAAAGGTGAAGCTGGTAGAGAAAGGACGGAAATCCACGCACAGGAAGCTGTGTGGGGAAATGTTTGATGTGCCACCTGCAACGAGGCTGAAAAACAATTCACCAGCCGCTTCGAGGCTGAAATCAATGCCACACCTGCATCGCGGCTGGGAGATCGATGCATTGTGGCTGGAGGAACAACGCAATACTGTGTCACTGGATTCCTCACGCATTGTTGCTGGGCGTCAAAGTCATCGTGACCCTGCGCAGATTCGAGGTGCCTTGTCCTGAAATCGACTCATAGCTCTCTTGCGGGGGAGAAAAATGATGCATATCCTAACCGACCGGATAAAGAATGATGCTCTGCCTCACTTGCGAGTAAGGAATCGATGCAACGCTGACTTTTTTTGGCGCACTCGCTGTGCAGCTCGACTTTTGACACAAACCAGGTACTTTGTGTAAAATCAACATTTCCATTGTTTCTATGGAGTAAGACTCTTTTTACTTTGAAAATTCAAATCTTGGCTTGTGTATGTTGGATTTTTTTTGTTTTGGTCTTGTTTGATTTGTATAAATATTACCTATTTTGCTAAACTGCTGTGGTGTCCATTTGTTTAGTGTTTTCACTGTATTACTGTGTGTGATGGTACAAATACTTTACACATTGCCTTTGAGATAAGCCTGGCTGCTTGTGCCAAACTACCAAGAGGGTTAGCGGGGGTTATCTTAAGTGTGTATCTTCATTGCCCTGACTAGAGTGAGGGTCCCTGCACGGACAGAGTGAAAAATGGATGCCAAGCAGAGACCCCATTTCTAACATATATATATATATATATATATATATATATATATATATATATATATATATATATATATGAATACATATACACACAGACATATACCAATACATGCATATACATACATATACATTTAATTCAAGTAAAATCAATACTGTATACATTTGTTAAACAGGCCTAAAGATTATGAATATATTTTAAGATAAAAGCTATTATATATATATTCTACATAAATTTATAAAGAAATACACATATATAGATATATACACATAATCAAATTATGTACACAGGGATAAGCAGTTCATTGCTCTTTGAGTATGGTGGTTATGTAGGAAAGAGCCAACTCTTGAGTAGTCTCCTGAAGATAAGATTGTTATCCGTGGATCTTTTATTTGGGGGTAATGAACTCCATAGTTTGGCCTCTTGAACAGGGAAAGATGTACCACCCATTGTCTTTTTCTTGTATAGTGGAATTTTGAGGCGGGTGCCAATCTTGAGTGAGGTTTCTTTGTTGAATGTATTTAGTGATTTCATTCCTGATGCGAAGTGGTGATTATCCTCCATTCTCATACTTTCTATTCAAGATATTTCACTTGTACCTTCATTCTGAATTGTGTTGTACTGGTGCTGTGAAAACTCTGTACTAAGGACGTAAAATTCAGTGCTGTGCAGTTATTAGTTAAATCTCATAGAATTGGGAATAAGTATGAAGACCTGGGTTTACCAGGGGCAAAACCATATGGCATTCACAAATTTGTAATGCCTTTATTAATCACCTGCCAATAAGGCCCTCATTACGACTTTGGCAGTCTTTTGGAAAGACCGCTGTCATCGCGGACGCCAAAAGATGGCCAGTGTTGGTGACCCGAAGACAGCCACATCAGGACTCACCACAGGATTTATGCCCATTTAAGGGCAGAAATCCTATACAGTCGGCCTGACCGACGGCAGGTGAGAGGCAGTTCCACCTCCAACACCACCAGGCTAAAAGATCTCTACCCGCCATATTACGAGATGTAATACGGCATGGCAGTTCCTGCACGGCGGTGCAGCGCTAGCGGTGGAAACACTGACACCCATCCCCTCCCGGACCCCCACCTAACCCAGACAGGTAGGTGGACCATCTGAAAGGGGGGGTGTTGTGTGCATGTGTGTGGTGTGTGCATGTGTGTGTTTGTGTAGTGGTATGGGTATGCGTGAGTGCATGTGTGTGTGTATGTGTGCGTGGAGGGTATGTGTGTCTGAATGGAAGCAGAGAGGAGGTGGTGTCAGGGTGCTAGTGAGTAAGTGTGTGTATTGGGATGCATACGAGTAGGAGTGTTTGTATGGGTGCGTGCAGGCGAGTGGGGGTGTATGTCAGGGAGTGTGTTGATGAGTGGGGGTGCGTGTATGAAGGTGTTTTGAGTCGGGGTGCGTGTATGAAGTTGTGTTGATGAGAGGGGCGCATGTCTGATTGTGTTCGGTTGGGTGGGGGTGCGTGTCTGTTTGTGTTTGGTTGGGTGGGGTGCGTGTCTCTGTATGCAATGACTGGGGGTGTCTGGATGTATGAAGTCAGGTGGGGGGTGTCTACAAGTGCGGGGTGTGTGGGGATGCGTGTGCTGGTGACAGGAATTGGGATTCCAGTCGCCAGGTGTGTTCCCACCAGGGTTTTTGTGGCAGGGTGACCGCCTCAAAAAGCCTGACGCTTTGCTGCCTCCTAATACAGCCGGCTGTCTCAGGCATGCCGCTGGCCCGGAGGAGCTCACCGTCAGCCGAGCGGGACTGGCGGTGTTGTGGCAGTTTGGCTTCGGACAAACCACCAAACTTGTAATGCGGCAGTCTTTACCGCCGGGACCGCAGCAGTAAAACCGCCACACTCGTAATGAGGGCCTAAGTGTCCTTGCAGGAAACACCACCACAGCACCCACCCAGTGGGCCCATACCTCTGTCCCCAGGACATGTCAATCAGCAGTGTGTCTACCAATACAGGGACCCCAGACAACCCCACAAACACTGGACGATCAGGGACCTGGGGTCAGTGTCAGTGGGCATACAGTTCAAGGGACAGAGGCACAGGACAACAGGGAAGTTGGGAGGACTGCTGTGCGACAGGGGGAGGACAAGCCCAGGGAACCGACTCTCCAGGAGCCACTCACCAACATCCTGGGAGCATACCACCATTCCCAGGAGACAATGGGCCAGATACTGGCCAAGTTGCAGGAGACCCAGCAGCTGCAGGAGGGACAGTACCTTGGGATCAGGGAGGACCTGAGGGACATCCACACCACCCTGGTCACCATTGCAGGGGTGCTGGCAGACATGGCCCCTGGGCCCCTGACACTAGCCACACCGATGAACAGCCCTCCACCTCCGATGATGCTAGTGGACAGGAGGACCCGCCACAGGAACAACATGCCACCAGCACTTCTCCCCCTACAGAAGGAGAACCACCACACAAACGTTCCCTGTGATCAATGCAGAAGCCAGAGAACATTGCCAAGACCCTAGCCAGGAAATAAGACTCTCCTGAATGTCACCCTTGTGTCCCACTATGTCACCCTGTCCACCTTGAACTGCCATTGCTCCACTTCCTGTGCCCCCTTGCACCTGTGATACAAATAGAAAATAACTTTTCCCTGGACTCTCCTCCACCACCACACCAGCCTATAGCAATACCCCATCCACTTATTAGCACATAAATAAAGACTCTTGTAAAAGATACAAGTCTTGAGTCTGCCACTTGATTGAACTATGTATTTGTTTAACAATCTGTAAACATTGCAATACAACTGTACAGTAATGTATACCTAGGTGTGACATGTAATTTGTTGCAGTCAACCCACCAGGAGCCAGAGTGGGGCACATATATCTGTAAATAGACATGCCAAAGGGTACAGTAAGTAGCCATAGTACTGTGGATATCAGCCTGCCAGTGACAATATCCAATACAAAACTGTCAATGGAAGGTGAAGTTACAGTGTCTTACCTGTGTGTCACTGGAAATACTGTCATATGATTGATGTTCTATTGTCCACATCCTCATCCCCTGCCTGCTCTTCGTCACTGTCCACAAGCTCCACTGCTGCCACACGCCCATGTCCAGCCGCATCCTCCTGCAGAAAAGGCACCTGGCGATGTAAGGCAAGGTTGTGCACATGCAACATGCCACGATGATCTGGCACACCTCCTTCCATGAGTAGCACAGGGAACCACCTGTTAGATGGAAGCACCGAAACCTGGCCTTCAGGGTGCCGAATGTTCGCTCAATAATTCTTTTTGTTCGCCTATGTGCCTCATTGTGATGTTCCTCTTCCCTTGTCCTGGGATTCCTCACTCGGGTCAATAGCCATGAGAGGTTGGGGTAACCACAGTCACCTGAAAATATCGAGGGATACCTGTTAGTGAAAGACTAACCCTTAGGGCCAACCCCAAACCCATACACCAACATATACTGGGTGGGAACCATGGGCTCACCTATTAGCCACACCCGTTGCCTCTGGAGTTGAGCTATCACATATCGGATGCAGCTATTTCTCAGGGTGATGGCATCATACACAGAGACAGGATACTTTGCATTGACATGGGCAATGTACTGGTCCGCCAGGCACACTATCTGCACATTCATCGAGTCAACACTCCGGTTAGCACTATTGAGAACATTGGCTGTGACATTCCTGCTGCCAAGCCCACTGTCACTTGGAAAGAACCAGTTGCCAAGAAATGGAGCACAGATAGCACTTGCAGAAGAGGGGGGATCCCAGTGTGGTGACGGATAGCAGAGATCAGGTCTGGCTCCAATTGGGCACACAGCTCTTGGATTGTGGCCCTGTCAAGTCTGTAGGTGAGGATAATGTGCCTGTCCTCCATTGTTGCCAAGTTCACCAGGGGCCTGTACACAGGGGAATGTCTCTTTCTCCTATTCATCTGCAGCGGATGCAATCTAGGGGGCAAAACGATGAGTATCTTGTCAGTATTCAACATTTCCAAATTGTACAGTGCATTACATGTTGTGACTGAAACAGTATATTGTTGTATAGGCCCAAATGATGCCTATGTGTGCTGTGACACAGTGAGGTGCCATGGCCTGCCCCCCTCTGAAGTGGCCTCCTCCTGTCCTGCATGGATGGACAGGTGGAAATGAGGTAATGCCGCTGACGTTGTGCACCGTTGCAGGAGGCGGTCGAGTACCGCCATGCAACTCTGCATTGGTTGTAATTGGGCCCTATGGGTTACAGTGGCCAATGGTGATTTACGCTGGTGGTGACGGTTTGCACCGCCATGGATGTGACTGTCATTTTCTATCTGTTGTCTCATTTGCTACCTGACCTTCAACAGGAGAAGACCTATACTTCAAGTGGTGCTGTGACCTGTGTCAGGAACCGACCATGGCTCGTGTCACTGGGGAAAGGGCCCCTGCCTTCACCGCTGCGGAGTTGGAGAGACTGGTGGATGGGGTCCTACCCCAGTACTGAATGCTGTATGGGCCTCCAGACCAACAGGGGAGTACACTGTGAGCACGATGCATGGGGCATGAATGCATGGAGTGCTGTATGTGAGGGCCTCGTGTAAGGGGGGTGGTTGAAGTGTCCTGGGCAGCGTGCTGCATGTATGGTGTGCAATGTCTGTTCATATGGGGATGGGAGGGATATGGTGGGCCATGAGTACAACAGGCCGGATGGTATGACTGATACCTTTTTACTATGTTTATTTCTGTGCACGTCAGCGCCCATCAGAAAAAGGGTATATGGCGTGCCATCACCAAGGATGTACGGACCCTGGCGGTCTATGGCAGGCGGAGCACCCACTGTCGCAAATGGGGGGGGGACCTGAGATGCTGGGCAAGGAAGACGGCGGAGGCTCAGCTGAGGATGGCCTCCCAACGAGGAAGGGGTGCCCGTCGGACCCTGACCCCCTGATGGCCCGCAGACTGGCGGTGGCCTACCCAGAGCTGGATGGGCGCTTGAGGCCATCACAGAAGCCAAAAGGGGGTGAGTACAGTGGGTATCATTACAACTTGTGGCTGGTGGGGTGGTATCCGGGTGCTGGTTGGGTGTTAGTGGGTACCCTTAAGGCGAGGCCAGACATAGCAGCGTAGGTCCTCTGAAAGGGTTGCATGGCAAATACAGGTAACCTAGCTTGTTAGTATTCACTTCTAGACAGGGCTGCGTGTGTCCCAAGTGTGGAGCAGTTTGTGGTGTGTGCTCCTCCTCATGCCTTGGTGGCTAGCCGTATCACTGGTAGTGCAATGCATAGTGCGTAGGCCTGTTCCCTGTGTGTGAGGGTGCTGGGTACACCAACGGTGGTGTTGTTGCAGTTATTGACTCAGTGTTTCATTTGTCTCTCTTCCCCGCTTTCTTATTTTGTCATCCTGTCCTTGTGTGCATTAGTATCATCTGGCGGAGGAGCAGAGGAACCGGCAAAAGAGGGAGCTGCATTCCACAGGACCCTGGAGGCAGAGTCCACCGACGCCGAGGGAACCAGTGGGACGGAGGGTGAGGGGAGCACCAAGGCAGAGACTGGAGGAGATGACACAGATCTGATACCTCCTCTGATGGGAGCTCCCTGGTGGTGGTGGACGCCTCTGTGAGCACCCCAGCTGCAGGTACATCCGCCACCCCCCGTACCAGCACTGCCCTCCCAGTAGCCCCTGAGTGTGTTGCCTGTGCCCGCTCACCCAGGAGGGTGGTCATCTCCTTTGCCTCAGGCACCTCAGGCCCTGCCCCAGAGAGTCCTGCTGCCCTGAGTGAGGAGGCTATTGACCTCCTGAGATCCATCTCTATAGGGCAGTCAACCATTGTGAATGCCATCCAGGAGCAGGCATCCCAGATGCAGCAATGCAATGCAATGCATTCCTAGAGGGCATTCATGGTGTTTTGGCAGCACAACGGCGATCGATTTAGGCTCTGGCCTCCTCTCTGATGGCAGCCTTTGTCCCTGTTTCAACTGCTCCCCCTCCAACTCCCACTTCCTAGTCCCATTCTCTTCAATCCCATCCCGACCCATCCCAAAAACACAAACAGACGTGCATGCATACAAGGCAAACACAGGCACCACATTTCATCACACAGGCACTCACACAAACAACATACCGCTGCAGAAACAACAACATCCACAGCCTCCACTGTCTCCCCCTCCTCCTCCTCCTCCAACCCCCTCCCAGTTACGTCTACACTCACGCCTGCATGCACTACATCATCATCCACTACCAGGATCACCACACTAAGCAGAACACACACCTCACTGGCAGACACCTCAACAACATTCATGCACGTGTCCCATGTGTCCTCTCCCACTGTGTCTGTCCCCCCTTCCTAAAGGACACAAACGCAAGTACTCAGACACCCAACAGCCATCCACCTCACATCAGCATACAGCCCATGCACCTGCCCCCAAATCCAGCAGACATACACCTCTAACAACCACTCCCTCATCCTCCACTCACATTACTCCTCCCACCCCAACGTCCCTAAAAGGCTTTTCCATGCCCAACTTCACCTCTTCTCTACCTCTCCCGCCCATCCTGCATGTATGGGCAGGGTACCAAGGTCACAACCCAGTACCTCATCCAAACAGTCCACAGGGACAGTGGTAGCACCACCTACTCGTGATACCAGACATACAACACTGAAGGGGAAGGAGCCAGCACCACCAGGGATGAAAGGGAAGTGGTCCTGCACCAGCAGTGAGGAAGGGGAAGGAGCGTGCACCACCAGGCAGATAGGGGAAAGCCGATCTACCCCTGCAAGGAAGGGAAAGGGATCCCCGACCCATGAACAGTGAGAGAAGAGGCACTCTATGCCAGCGAAAGCTGTCAGGCTAACACAACCACCACCACCAGCTGTGATGAGGCTCCAACCACCAGCTGTGGATTTGCAGCCATCAGTGAGTGCAGGGGCTGCCCAGGAGCCTCCCCCAACCACCACCACCATTCAGCCATCACCGCCGGCGGACGCCATGTAGTCCACCCTCCATGGGCTACTGTGCGGGCTTCCCCCTCCACAACCAGTAGGAAACTCACCCACTCGAGAGACTGTGGCCTAGCACTCCCCAGGACAAAGCACTTGGCATGTTGCCCCTCCTGAACCAGTGGGGATGACACCCACTCGAAAGACTGTGGCCTTGCACTCCCCAGGACAAAGCACTGGGCACGTTGCCCCCTCCTGAACCAGTGGGGATGACACCCACTCGAGAGACTGTGGCCTTGCACTCCCCAGGACAAAGCACTGGGCATGTTGCCCCTTCCAGAACCAGTGGGGAAGACACCCACTTGAGAGCATGTGGCCTTGCACTCCCCAGGACAAAGCACTGGGCATGTTGCCCCCTACAGAACCAGTGGGCTTGTTCCCGCATCTGCCTTAGGTGCCTCCCCCTGAGGTGCCTGCCTATTTGCAAACTGATACCCCTGCAGTGTTCTATCCGGATGTGCTCATGATTCAAGTTGGGCATTATACTGTGCCCTGTGGCCATGTGGGCCCTTCAAACTTTGGACTGGGCAGTGTCCCTTATCGTACATATGTACATATCTGTTTCATTACCAAATCTAATTATTAATTTTGTTGTTGATCTGATTACAATCACTATAATCAATTCCTGTTGTCCTTGCATTATTCTGCTGATTTTCGGGGACACATGTATTTTCTTGTGCAGCTGATTGTGTGTATAGTGTGTGTGTGTTGTGGGTGTGTGTATGTCACTCTCGTTTCCCTCTCTCCCTCCCTTGTGTGCTGGGCAGCTGTACTCACCGCCATCATCTGCGTCGACGTTGGTGTTTTAGGTGGAGCATAACGTAGAAGATCATCGGGAAGACTTGGAGTTCTGGTTCCATGGCAGCGTTGTTCTTCCCTGTGTCTCCAATGGTGAGTCCTTTCACTTTTGAGCTCTGTTTTCCCCAGGCTTTTGTTGGCGTTAGTACCACCCCGGAAAAGCTGACAGTTTCCTGTGTCTTAATATGGTGGGCGGTATTTTGACTTCCGTCTGGCTGTTGGTGGCAATCGCCATGGTGGCTGTTGTTTCCGCCCTGGCGGTTGGTGTGTTACATTGGCTGTCTATTGGGGGTATCACCGCCATGGTCATAATTTGGCAGTGATTACCGCCAGCCTGTTGGCAATATTACCGTCACTTTATCACCCACCGCCAGGGTCATATTGAGGGCCACAGTCTGCCTGCTGTTACAGCTAAAGCCTGCACAATTTACCCAGCTTTTTTTTCGACATGGCAAAATTGTGTCTGGTGTTCCCACCCTTGCAAAAAAAAGGACTGAAAACACTGTGCCGTTAGTAATACCGGAATTGCACTCTGCCCAACTCGCAGTAAAAACCTTGGGCCACAGGTAGGCAGGTTCCGATTTACGACTTGCAAATTGCGAGTCAGAGTGACTCGCAATTTGTGAGTCGCAACTCAGAATGTACGATGGTGTCCCTAACACCATCTGCAATTCGTAAGGGGCTCGCAAATGACCACCTCATGAATAATCATGAGGTGGGTCGCAATTTGCGACCCCCTTGCAATTGGCAGCCCTCACAGGGATGGTGGCCTGCTGCGGACAGCAGACCACCATGTCGGTGACTGCTTTTTAATAAAGCAGTTTTTTTTTTTTTGTAATGCATCCCGTTTTCCTTAAAGGAAAACGAGATGCATTACAAAAACAAAAAATGGAACGTTTTCGTTGCATTTTTTCAGAGCAGGCAGTGGTCCGTAGGACCACTGCCTGCTCTAAAAAACTGTTTATATTGACCTTCACAACGGGGAAGGGGTCCCATGGGGTCCCCTTCCCTTTTCTGAATGGGTTAGCACCCATTTGAAATGGGTGCTAACTGCGATTGGTTTGCGACCGCGTTCACGATCACAAACCCATCCTACATTGCACTGCGAGTCGCAATTAGGAAGGGAACACCCCTTCCTAATTGCAATTTGCATACCCATTTTGCGATTCGGTAACCAGGTTACCAAATCGCAAAACTGGGTTTGTGCATCGCGATGTGCCTTTTGCACGTTGCAAATAGCAAAATTTGCTGTTTGCGACGTGCAAAGAGCTTCCTACATCTGGCCCCTTGAATCTTCAATAATGCCACTCTCACTCCAATATATCTTCGCTAGGTTGAATTAAAAGTGCATATTACCTCAGTAGCTGTGCTCATATAGAACTTTGTACTGTATTGTATAACTCAATACCTGCGAGCTTATTTCAGATATTTGTATTTTTCTATCCATTGAATAAGTTCAAATTAAGATAAAACAAATCACAATAAAACGTGAAATGCGAATTCGGTTGTTTACTACTGTGCACATCTGATGGTACTGTCTTTCCAGAGAGCTTTTTCACTGCAGAGACTGAAATACCTTTATGTGCCTGCAATCAAGGCAGCTGTCATTCACCTCACGATACTTCCTGGAGGATTAGACACTTTTAAACTACAGTGCGGTGCTTTTAACCTGCCAACTCTTCTTATTACAGAAGCTCTTTTGTATTTTACTCAGCTCCGGGGAGTACTATTAGAGCCAGAAAAACATGAAGAAAGGCAGCGGCAGAGCAGAAAAGCAATACAAGGGATATGTTATCTCTCAATCACATGTGGCATTTCATGGTGGTCACCTTTAAGGACTTACATTTCTTTCATTTTGTCCAATATAAATTTGCAGAGGCCTCCTTATATTTCTCCTGCGTGTCAGAGAGTGATATACTGAATGATATGCTGACTGATCACCCTAACAACTGATGGCATCTTGTTCTTCTTCAAGTCAATCAAAAAGGTTGCCCAAGCATTTACTCCAAATCTTAATGTACATATGTAGTACAAAGTGCAGGGTTACATAGTGTCAGAGCGCCTTCCATAAAGCAAATTCAGTTAAAATAGAAAAAAATAAATTAGTCATATGGATACAAAATATAAATTCGCCTGCACAAAGCATGCAGAAACACAATATTTCAGGCATGAGTAGACAAACCATATATTCTTATAAGCATAGTCTAGACAAGTGCATTATGTCGGGTGTAAATGGAGTTAGATAAAATATACAAAAAACTAATTCTGAGAGGTAAACTGTGGGTAGGTATATCCAAAAATAATCACGATGCCCGTGCATTTCATTAGTCAAAGCGGAGATTTTGAGAAACCTATCCGCAAAATTACTAAAAGATTATTCATGGGCAATTAGAAGGGATGTAGCTCTTACTCGGGATTCGCTTTTTATTGCGTTCACTCAGCTTGTTTATGCAGTTTGATGATGGTCTACTTTTATCATTTACAACTTTCCGAGACAGGTAAAAAATATATCCAAACACAATGTACGCTCTTAGCAACATGACTGTATTTCAACGTGAAAATATGTCAGTTCTTCTCAAAACAAGGTCACAGACTCTACAAAAACAAGTGGGACCATGGTCTACTGAAAGTGCTATGATCATATTAAATATAATATAGAAGACATATTAAAGCACACAATGCACTGTTAAAAAACACAATATTTTTAGAAGCGGATTTTTCTGAATGTACATTTCAGCCATTCATTCCATGATCAGCAGTGCATAATTTAAAATAATTGTAACTAGTAAGTTATAAAGATGGTTCCATGAATACCCAATTAGGCAGATAAAGATGAAAAAAAAAACTCTATAGTGTCCAAGTTAAAGTGAAAGCAGAAAGAAAGGAGACATAACAACGTTTAGTTATCACGGATGCAGTCACAACGCGTCGGAAAATGACCACTTGTTATTAGGACATGGTAATTAATTGCAAAACACAAGCAATCTGCGCTATACCTTTTCTACAATGAGTTTATTTTTAGCGTCAAAGGATCCTTGTGGACCACAGAGACGCGAATCATGTCAACCCTAGTCTGAGGTAGGTCTGGTAGTTTCTGACCTCCTCTTTGTCATATATAGTGTTAGAGAGTGGTTGAGCATCATCTCTATCTCACTCTTCGGTTATATTTTTAATCTTGGCCATCACCCCACACAGACAAATAAACATAACACTCAGTGAGGGTCTTAAGCCAATTTTATTCCGTTTTTTTGATCTCTCCTCTTTTTTCTCCTCACTCACTTGTGGGGTATTGTGGCATCATCGAGAAAAGTTCTCCGGCAAGAGCCCCCCTACGGGGGGTGCCCGTCAGACATTGCAGCGCCGGTCTGACGAGGAGCACGTCCGATGATGAAGCATGACACCCAACAGGGTGTGTGAGGACTCTTGCTCCTAACAATTAGGACTCCCTAGTGTTCACCCTGTCTTTCTTTCTCTTTTTGGAACAGTGTATTTCATTATAAAGGAGCTTTGCATGTCTCCTAGTTCAGCCTAAGCTGCTTTGCAATAGCTACCTTCTATCAGTCTAAGCTGCTAGTAATACCTCTTCTACACTATTAAGAGATAACTGGACCTGGCACAAGGTGTAAGTACCTCTGGTACCCACTACAAGCCAGGCCAGCCTCCTACATGGCCCCTTCATCAGATCCTTAGGGGCCGAAAAGGATCAAACCACAGACTCTGCCTGCTGTGATTCGTGTCCCCCAAGTATCGTTACACCAGTCCCGGAACAGTGGAAGTGGGCCCGAAGTGTCTCTGCCAGCCCAACTGTGGTCTTTTGGACAGAATCAACGCAAAGCAATGCATCTCCGTGTAGCTCCATATTGGAACTGCTGCTGCGTGACACATTCCCAAAGCAGGACTCCCACAGCTCTTTGGAATGGCTGCTGTGCAATGCCTCCTCAACACAAGAAATTACATCACAACCCTGCCACTCCTCTGAACTGCTGCTGTGCGGCCCATCCTTCACGCAGGACCTCACGTCGCAACCTGCAGGCCATCAGATCCACATCTGTGCACTACCTACTTAACAGAAGACCTCACTCCACAACCTGTATTTAAGCTAATTTGTTCAGTCGGCTTAACTTTGTCCATGTATTTGGCCCACACTCCATCGCAGTTAGACTGAACTTGTGACTTTGGGCCTTATTTAGAGTTTGGCAGAGGGGGTTACTCTGTCACAAATGATCCCATAATAGCCTATGGAGATCGTAATATGGTGGACAGGATATCCATCACTTGTGATGGAGTAACCCATCTGCCAAACTCTAAATCAGACCCTTCATCTTGGTCTTGCATTACCAGATATGCACAGTTGGCGCTTTGTTCTTTTAAGCGTTATATCAACACAAATCTTTAAAATGACATATCTGCCGCTCTGCTGACTGAATTTTTGTCACTTTGGTGTCAATATGTTATTCAATTTAACTATTTTTTTCTAAATTGGTGTAGATTTTTAGTGTGCTGTTTTACTTTATTACGGTTTGAAGCACTGCATTAGTAATTTACACATTGACTCCAAGGTAAGCCTGACTGCTTTTGTGGGAAGCTGCAAGAGGATTAAGGGTTAACATCAAATTGATCTTCTTTAACTTATTTTTTTCCACTATTGTCAAATTGCTTACAGCGTCTTTTCATTTTTGAAGGGTGTGGAGTACATTTTTGGAGGGATGCATTTCATCTCTTTTTAGGTTCAGTTTCAGTTCTGAGATTCTATTAAAGATTTCCTTGCAATGATTATCTTTCTCCACAGCCAAGTGTTCTTCCATATTTAAGAAGACAAACAGTTTCTTTGGATCCTTTTCTGTACACATGCTAAATTATATTTGTCCAAAATGCTGAAAATTATCAGAAGGCCTAGTGGACCATTCCTCACCTATCTTAATCCTAAGGTCCGCCTTTAAGTAGCCTGAGGTCGAGGTATTACCTTCCTATTCACAGGGGCATTACACAGGCCCTTGTAGACAAGGGTGCATTAAATCCTCTGGGGCGCCCTAACCAGCCGAAGGTATATTAATATCTGGGAGATAAGGGAGCCTGATAGGCACCCAACCAAAGTCTGCAGGTCAGCCCCATCATGTTGCACTATGACAGTTCTTTTTGCCTTAAAGTTAGTAGTATCAGGTTGTGTGCATCTATTGTTTCCCCCAACATTTTTGTATGGGGCGGTGAGTGCAACCATACAGATTTTAAAGTCCCATACAAGCAAAGGTTTTAACTGGTAATGCTGTGATTGAAGTAAGTATTTAAAAAGGTCTACTAACTGATTGACAACTCGCAGCAGATAGTATCAACATATTAACTGTAGTGTGTCTATATTGAAACAGACGAGTAAGGCATCTGTCATTCCTAGAGAGTAATTTAGGATTATTAATTTACTTTTTATGTAAGATCTAAAACTCACTGCAATGAGAAGGAAGGTTGTACTCCCTTGTGAATATTGACCTCTTTCTCACATGTCTCCCCGAGTAGGCTTATGACGCTAAGCTGGTTTTGTCTGCTGCCTGAATCTAGATGGCATTTTTTAACATATATAACTCCACTAAGCAAATAATCATTGTAGGTTTTGTTCACTTCTTAAATAAATTGTAAGTTTCAAAAATAGTCCAAGCGTCACCAGTCGCTTGGACTATGGGAACGCTCTGTACGCCGGCATCACCATCAAGCTACAGAGGAAACTACAACGAATCCAGAACGCTGCTGCACGACTTATCCTGAACATACCCCGCCACAACCACATCTCCGGACACCTGAGGAAACTCCACTGGCTCCCAGTCAACAAGAGGATAACCTTCAGACTCCTCACCCACGCACACAAAGCCCTGCACAACCGCGGACCAGAACTCATCAACCACCGCATCTCCTTCTACACTCCTCCTCGCACCCTACGCTCGACCGGACAAGCCCTGGCAGCCGTACCACGCATTCGCAAAGCCACTGCCGGAGGCAGGTCCTTCTCTTACCTAGCAGCGAAGACCTGGAACTCCCTTCCCAGCCACCTTCGCGCCATACAAGACCACCTTCACTTCAGACGGCAGCTCAAGACCTGGCTCTTCGAGCATTGAACCCCCCCCCCCCACAGCGCCTTGAGACCCTTACGGGTGAGTAGCGCGCTTTATAAATGCGACTGATTGATTGATTGATTAACTAGAGTATTGATTGATTATTTTCAGTTGTGTCTCAGTGACACACATCTTCGTATCTCTTTTTCAATAGCGCTCTGAGAGGGGCAGTGGTATCTATATGTTGTTCTTTTCTAATGCAACTCGTTGCATTCAATCTGGAAAAACTGTACATTGCAAAACTCTTAGCTAAATAAATACATTAAAAAAAATTAAGATTAACTTACAGAGCACCTATATCCTTCTCAATGTTCTTGATATTTCACAGCAGTTTGGTGGATGTGGTCTCTGCTGTTATTTCTCCCACAAGGGTGCACATCTCTGGCAAGTGCCCTTCAGTCTCCAACCAAGAAATCAACATGCTCCTCTTCTGTCAAATGTTTCCACATCTCAACAGTTCCTCCAGGAAAAAACATCAGTGGTGGCTAGCAACCTAAATGAGAGGGGGCCAGGAGTGGGGAGACACACTCTCATGTGCACACTCACTTACCCCCTTGCATTCACATGCAGACACGCCCACATACACTCTATCACAACACTCACTCACAAATACACATACATTCAAACATACACCCACGCAACAAATAGTCAATATAAAAACAACATTTACGTGCACCGCAGCTTGGGAAGAGAGGCATCGGTGGTGCCCAGAGGGTTGGGCCAGAGGGTTGGGCCTGCTCCCTCCCCTCATTGGGTAAGCTTAGGGCAGGCAATTAAGGGAGGCAGCAGTCTGTAACTCAACACAGAATAGGATATGGTCACAGTGACAGCTCACACCACCCACTCTGTGACGAGGTGTAACTGATAGACACTCAGCCCTGGGCACTTCAGGGCTCTTCCTGAGCACTTTGATGCTTAAACCTGAAGTGCCTGGATTCGAGGCTATCACAGATGCTCTCCCTTATCAGGAGTGTGAGGGCCTCCAGGACCTTTGCTGAGCTGAAGAGGTCACGCTCACAGGATCTGTGACCTCCTTAGCCCTGCAAAGTTCAGATCCGGTAGCCAGGAGCCTGCGCATTTAGTGCATGTCTCACTCCTGGCTGCCTTTAGTGCATGTCTTGCTCCTGGCAGCCTGACCTGAAAATAAAGAGTGGCTGTAAGGCTGACATTCGCTCAGTCTGACAGACACTCTTTAAGGATGGGCTACTGCTGAAAAACACATCCTAAAATATTTTAGAACGTCTTTTAAAAACCTTTGTCGTTTTCATACTTCAAGAACATAGGATGTGTGCAGAAAGAACAAAACACTATCTTTGTAGCCAGTACAGACACAAAGCATATAATTATTCTGCAAAGCAAAGGTAATTGTAGTTTCTTCTCTAAACTTGGGGAAGAGGTAATTTATCGTATTTGTGTAAACAGTTTGGTTGCTTTAACAACTCAACACAGTAAACTACACAGTTTATTTTCCTCTCCCGATTCTATTCCTCTCATTAACTTTGAGTAAATTGTTTTTTCTTTTTTAATTTACAACAAATCACCCCTAAAATGTTGCCTTGGTGATAATTAAAATATATGTATTAGTGTCATGTTTATGTAGAAACTCTCTGGTGAGAAAAAATAGCCTTCAGCTGCTGAAGAATTCACAATTAGGGCTGTCAATATACCCTAACTGTTTTTCTGTGTGAAGAGGAAAACAAGTGTAACTAATTTAATTTGTGTTCCTGGGTGGCTGTCTTCTCCTAAAGCAACCAGTTTTGGAGAGTACCTCAGCCAGAAAATTAAGCACACATAAATTAAACGAGACATTCAGCAAATCAGTTTGGGAAATTAAGCACCAATATAAGGAACATCACTTTAAAGTTTATTACAAAGAGATGCTCACTAACTTTAACTAACATTATGCATATAGTAAAACATTCATATTTCGGTTGTTCGCATGTTATAATGCCCACACCTGAAAAAACTGCATATTACATTTTTAATTTTACCTGATTTTTCAAACATATATATGTCCGAGTTAAAATATTACGAGTGACATTGTCACATATTCCTATCGAATTTTAAAACGTGTAGACCCGGCAACAGTTTTTAAACCACAATGGCATTCTCTAATTGAGAATTTTTAGGACACGGTAAAGCTACTGATTAAACAAATAATTCTCCACTGGCATATTATTTAAAAAAATCTTTCTAAGTAGATGATCGGTGAACTAAGAAATATTACACTTGTTCTAGTCATCGATGAGTTATGTGAATTTGAATTTCCTGGAAAGTACTTTAAGCCTGCTTTTCATCAAAGGGTTCCAAAAGCCAGAGCTGCGCTGCCTTAAACAAGGAATATTGCCTTTTACAAGGGCAGAATAGATGACCCCCTTTGTGTCCTGAAGCTCCAATCCACAAAAACACCAGTGCTTGAATTTGAACCAGCTAGGTTCTCTGTTCTCCAATTGGAGGTCATGTATGAGGTTCTTTCAGTACACTGGTAGCAAGGACCAATTGAAATAGGCTCACGACCCCCCTGGCGAACATCGCACGCAAACACGGACTCAACCTAATATCATACGCCGACGACACCCAGCTCATCTTATCCCTCACAAACAACCCCACCTCAGCCAGGAACAGATTACATGAAGGAATGAAGGAAGTGGCGAACTGGATGACAGACAGCCGCCTGAAACTGAACGCCGACAAGACGGAGGTCCTCATCCTCGGCCCCACTCCCACCGCATGGGACGACTCCTGGTGGCCCCCCGCCCTAGGCAGCACTCCCCAACCCACCGACCACGCGCGCAACCTCGGCTTCATCCTGGACTCATCCCTCACCATGACCAGACAGGTGAACTCGGTGACCTCGGCATGCTTCAACACCCTACGCATGCTCCGCAAGATCTTCCGCTGGATCCCCACCGACACCAGGAAGACCGTCACCCACGCCCTCGTCACCAGTCGCTTGGACTACGGGAACACCCTGTATGCGGGCATCAACACCAAGCTACTGAGGAAACTCCAACGGATCCAGAACGCTGCCGCAAGACTCATCCTGGACATCCCTCGCCACCACCACATCTCAGGACACCTGAAAAAACTCCATTGGCTCCCCGTCAACAAGAGGATCACCTTCAGACTCCTCACCCACGCACACAAAGCCCTTCACAACCTCGGACCCAAACTCATCAACAACCGCGTCTCCTTCTACACTCCTCCGCGCACTCTACGATCCGCCGGACAGGCCCTGGCAGCCGTACCCCGCATCCGCAAAGCCACCGCCGGAGGAAGATCCTTCTCTTTCCTGGCAGCGAAGACCTGGAACTCTCTGCCCAGCCACCTTCGCGCCATACCTGAACACCTCTCCTTCAGAAGGCAGCTCAAGACCTGGCTCTTCGAGCACTGACCCCCCCCCCAGCGCCTTGAGACCCTTTATGGGTGAGTAGCGCGCTTTATAAATGCGAATGATTGATTGATTGACGTTTCCCACAATGCGTCCCAGCGGCCATCTTGTGTATCAGGGTGTATTGTGCAACATTTTATTTGCCATTACCTGTTAAATTAGGATTGCATCCAGAGCAGGAAAACCATATTTCAGATGTTGTTTCTGCACCAGATATTTTACCACGTAAAAACTGGGCAGGTTTCTGGTTGTGAAATGAATGAGAAGGGATAACTATGCAAACTATGAACTATGAGCGAATTGTACGTAATTGAAAGAAATGTCCATTCAGAATACTACAACATATCTAGTCTTGCTTCTCACTTCCCATGGTATATTTTATGTTCCAACCCCTGCATGTACAACTTATGTGCACAAGCAACTGGAAGGAAAGATTACATTAAATATAAAAAATCTGCAAATTCCATTTATCAGGCTTAACATGCTTTTTTCATACTAACAAATTCACTTGGGCTTCATCTTGACTCTCTTATTGTTGTAGAAGTAACATGGGCTATAAGCGGGGCTACTGGAATTATGAGGCAGAGATGGACCAAATTATGTAGTAATGTTGACTAAACTTTGCAGCAAGAAAAGGAAAATTATATGGCATAATGAGGAACATTTAGTGATATTATTACTTCATTATTTTATCACTTTTACACATGGTAACACTGTCTGAAAAGATTTCACCTTCTTAGTACCAATTTAACATTTAAGCAACAGGCAACAAAAAAAAGACCAGTCAACTTTGAGTTGGGCCTTCTGGTGCAAAAGGAAAAAGTGTTGCTATTGGACTTGGTGCCTGACTGGCCAGAGGGAACAAAAAACAGTGCCAGATCCAACAATTAGCTCCATTTGCCTGTGATAGGATAGGTCTCTATGAAGTAAGTTAAGTTCCTGAGCAGAGCCCAGGTGGTCGGCATGCAACAGAAACAACACTTTCCCACAACCAATGCCTTTTTCTCTACTCTAGAAGAAAGTTCATACCTCATCAAAGGGGTTATTCAGCTCCTGGGTGACAATTGGAAACTCGTGGGATTGGGCTTAAAGAAGTTTAAGGCAGTTAACAGGGAGGTTTCTAAAACATTCCTTGCAAATCTGACTTTACTCTTTAATTTGGCTTCTAATATACATTCTAAAATGTCCAAGGATGTACAATGTAGCTGTTACAAATTGTGTGTCTAGTGGGCAGAGGTATGCACTCTGTCCAAGTAGGGACCACAATGCTAGTCAGGGTAAGTCAGTTAAACTCCCTGTACTCACCGTCTCGGAGCTTGGCACAGAGGAATGAGACTAAACTTAAGAGGCAAAGTGTAAATTGGCTCTTAAGAAAAAAAAAGTATTTGTGAAACACTTAATACAGGGAAGCAGTGAAAAATACACACAAATAATCCACATTAGGTTAGAAAAATAGATCTTAATTTAATGATCAAAAGAACAAAACAACAAAAATTCAATAAGTAGAAGTTGAGAGATTAATTTTTAGAGAATATCTGCAATTGTAGTGCTTAGAAATGTAAAGTGCCAACAAGGACTATCTGCCCTAAACCATGAGAAATGTAAAGCTCAGGCCCACCACAATGGAGCACAGGCCAGTTACAGGGATCAACCATGTTCTGCTAAAACAGTGCCTTGGATAGTGGATTGCATTGAGGTTTGGGATCGGATGAGAGAAGCAGAGGAGGCAATTAGAAGATGATGCATCGGTTGCGGTCTGCGCCATCTGTGGATGCATCCTTGTTGAGCCGCGCAGTTGACAATCTCTGAGCAGAGATGCTGAGTCGACCCATCTGCGATGAAGGTGATGCATCATGATCTGGATTTTGAAGGCAATGCATTCGGGCTGGTGGTGATGCGTCAAACCAGAGCCGCGCAGTTAGTGATGCAAAGTTCTTGTCCCCAGTGGCAGCAGCGATGCGTCAGCAGCAAAAAAGGATGCAGTGATTTTGATCTGCACAAGGGCGTTAGTGAGTTGGTTTTCACAGAAGAACAGCTGCAGAGCCCACCTTCAAGGACTGGGGTGGCACCTCTTGGCCGGACAGGTCTCACAGTTGGTAGAGACGAGCAGCTGAAGTGTGATTTGTGTGAGGTATTTAATGGCCCTAAGATTTCAGAACAAGAGGCAAGCCAGCAAGCCCTTGGAGTCTCTCTGTTCTGGGGATGAAGAGTTGCAGGTCCAGTCAATCGTACTCCCTGGAAAGGAGGGCAACAGAGAGCAGGGCAGGCACAGCAAAGCAGGAATCCAGCCAAGTCCAGTCAGGTTCCAGCGGACTGTTAGTCCTTTCAGCAGCACAGCAGTCCTTCTTCCTGGCAGAGTATCCTTGTTAGACTTTTCATCCTTGGCATGGTCTCCCTTAATTTTTTCCCTCTGTTTCCCAGGTTGTTGATGTGTTCTGGACTGTTTTTGCTGCTTTTTGTTACTCTGGGCACTTTACCACTGCTAACCAGTGCTAAAGTGCAAGTGCTCCTTTACAAAATGCGTATGTAAGTGGCTTATCCATGATTGGCATATTTGATTTACCAGAAAGTCCGTAGTACAGTGCACTAGAGGTGGCCAGGGCCTGTAAATCAAATGCCACGAGTGGGCCTGCAGCACTGGTTGTGCCACCCACATAATTAGCTCTGTAATCATGTCTCAGACCTTCGACTGCAGTGTCTGTGTGTGCAGTTTTAACTGTAAATTCGACTTGGCAAGTGTACCCACTTGCCAGGCCTAAACCTTCCCTTTTCTTACATGTAGGGCACCCCTAAGGTAGGCCCTAGGTAGCCCCAAGGGAAGGGTGCAGTGTATGGTTAAGGTGGGACATAAAGTAATGTGTTTTATATGTCCTGACAGTGAAATACTGCTAAATTCGTTTTTCACTTTTGCAAGGCCTGTCCCTCTCATAGGTTAACATGGGGGCTACCTTTAAATATGATTAAAGTGTAGAATCCCTTTGGGAGCGGATAGACATGTAGAGTTTGGGGTTTAAGATTGTGTGTTTGAAAATGCCACTTTTAGAAAGTGAGCATTTTCTTGCGTATACCATTTCTGTAACTCTGCCTGTTTGTAGATTCCCTGTCTGGGTCAGTTTGACAGTTGGGCTGGTTGCACCTCACACTAGACAGTGACACAAAGGGAGCAGGGGTGTAGTCTGTATTTCGTGATGAGCCATCTGTGCTACGAGGGAGGGGAGGAGTGGTCACTTACACCTGAAAGGGCTGTGCCTTCCCTCACACAATGCAGTCTCCAACCCCCTGTTGTCTGTCTGGGGCCTGGCCTGGGCAAGGCAGGATTTCACAATCAAGAGAGAATTTGCTTTGAAGTAGGCCTACTTCAAAGGAGAAAATGGGTATAAGAAGGGCATCCAAAACCACAGAATTTAGAACACTTCTGGAAACCAAGCGGAACCTCTGGCTGGAGAAGAGCTGAAGAGCTGAGGAAGAAGAGCTGCCCTGCCTGTGACTGTGCTTTGTGGAGCTATCCTGCAGTTGCTGTTTCTGCCAGAGTAAGAGGGCAAAGACTGGACTTTGTGTGCCTTCTATCTTGTGAAGATCTCCAAGGGCTTGATTTAGAGCTTGCCTCCTGTTGATTGAAGTCTCAGGGACAGCAAAGACTTCTCTCTGCGCACCTGGAGTCTCTGGAGGGACTCTTACTTTGCCAAGTGGTGCCCATCCTGTTCCTGGGACCCTCAAAGGAGAAGCTGGCAGCCTAAGAGTAAGAAATCCACGCACAGAACGGCGTGCAGGTAAAAGATTGACACAACTTCGATCTGCGTCTGAAAAATCAACGCCCGACGGCTTCGCAGCTGAAAATCGCTGCTCGTCTGCAATGCGACCCGAAGATCAACACCTGGGGCTGGAGAAACGATCCACAGCATGGCTGATGGAGGCTGGTGAGATAGCAACCCACGCTGCATTGTTTTTGGATCATCGTGTGGCTGGATTTCCGACGCAAACACCGATGGGCATGGAGAAACAATGCAAGGCCTGCCTGGACCCAAGAGTGCTGACTGGATCGACGCTTCGCTCTCCTGCTGAGAGAAGAAACGACGCACCCGACCTGACGAAAGGAGAAACGTCGCAAGGTCTCGCTCATGAGTCAAATCAACGCATCACAAGCCCTTTTTGACGCACACTTCCCATGCAGGGTTATTTTTGATGCACCCAAGGTACATTTTCACGTTAACAGTGTTAGCGTGTGTTTAAAATTACATGAAGCCTCTTTTTGCATTTGTCATGATAACTTGACTTGTGTATTGTGGAGGTTTGTTGTTTTGGTCTTGTTTGGTTTAGATAAATATCTCCTATGGTTCTAAACCTGTGTTGTGTCATTTTGTAGCGTTTTAATTAGTTACTGTGTGTGTTGGTACAAATACTTTACACCTAGCACTCAGGGGTTAGCTGAGGGTGATTCTCTATAACCCTAACTAGAGTGAGGGTCCTTGCTTGGACAGGGGATAACCTGACTGCCAACCAAAGACCCCATTTCTAACAATCCTCAAGTCCAGACATGTACTGATTTGGTAGAGTCAGAAGTCCAGTTCATATTCCCAGTGGTGCTTTTGAAGTGGGGGTGACTTCAAAGAGTGTCTTTGAAGTGCATTCAGGTCCTCCCTTTCCTGCCTACAGACACACTACAGGGGATTATGCAGCTCTTTGTGTTGGGACAGGCATAACCCTATTCAGGTGCAGGTGTGAGCTCCTCCCGCCTATCTAGCTCAGGAAGGCCCATCTGCCTGGTGATGGATCATCAGGATATCAGTGGCACTCCGCAGCTCTCTATGCGTGTGACTGCCTTGAGAAAATACGCAAAGTCCATATGTTTCCCAACCTAGACGTGTATTGGAGGCAGGCAGCAGGCATGCAGGGCTTAAAAGTAGAAAAATGCCAACTTTCTAAAAGTGGCAATTTTAAATTTGTAATCATAAATCGAACTTTACCATTAAAGAGGATCTATTATTACAAGTCCATAGGTATCACACAACAGTCCTACACCTTCTCAGTCAGGATTTACACTTAAGCAAGGTATTAAGCAATTCCCAATGCTATCCTATGAAATGGGTTGTCCTCACAGTAGCAAAAAACAAATTTGTGGAGTTTTTCTCTGCTACATCATTTAAAAATAAGAAGCTTCTGTCCTCCCTTTTACTTAAACTGCACCCTGCTCTGTGGGCTACCGAGGGCCTACCTTAAGGCTGTCTTATGTGCAATAAAAGGGGAGATTAAGGCTTGGCAAGGGATTTTGAATGCCAAATCAACATGACATTGCAACTATACATACAGGCTCTGCAGTGGCAGGCCTGAGACATGTTTCAAGGGCTACTTAAGTGGGAGGCACAATCAGGGTTGCAGACCCACTAGTAGTATTTCATTTACAGGGCCCAAGGGCAATTAGAGCACTTTACTAGGAACATATAAGCAAATTAATTATGCCAGTTGTGGATACACCAATCTTACCGTATTTTAAGTGAGCACATGCACTTTAGTACTGGTTAGCAGTGGCAAAGTGCCAAGAGTTCCAAGGCCAACAAAACAGGTCAGCAAACGTGAGGCAAGGTTGCAAAACGGTTGGGAGGAAGACAACTGTAAGGCTGTCAGGTCTAACAATACCTGGATGGAGTTAACAATATTAAATTTGATACTATATTCTAATGCTTTTCTACTGAACAGCCAACCCTGATACAATGAAAATATCATTTTTGCCCTTTTCACTGCAAGGACATGCTGAGCGCTAAACTTCTACATCTACTACATTTAAGAATAATGTACCCTGTCTTATCCACAGGGAGGCTTACTTAGAGGTGATGAATTAATATTTAAAAGCACGGTTTAGGCCTGTCAAAGGGGATTGTTTTGACATGTCAAAATAGCATTAAAGCCTGTGTAGTCAGGCTCACATGACAGGACTGCAGGCATGTTTGCATCATCACTCGAGTGGGTGGCACAATGGGTGCTGCAGCCCACCTCTGACATTTAACTTACAGGCCTTTGACACACATTGGGTACCACATACTAGGGACTAAAAAGTATGTTAAATATGCCATTTACAGGATATGCAAATTTCATCATGTTCAGAGGGGGAACACAGGCAGTCTACCACTGGTTAGCAGAGGTAAGGGTCGCAGAGTTCTACAGCCAGAAAAAACAAGACAAAAATCCTAGGTTGCATCACGTCAAAGATAGTTATTTACAAAAATCACAGAGTAGTAACAGTCCATTTTCAGTCTTAGAAAGCAGCTACCCCTTCAATCCCACATTGAGTGCATCTTTACCTTTGCCCCAGTAGAGTGCTTCCTTCCCTTTTGACTAGATTCATGCTCTGAATATACTGTACATAAACCTAAATACATAGAAGTTATTTTTCTGATGTGTCTGATGGTCTATTAATTTAAGGAAAGGAAACAAGAATATTGCTTTAATATTTTATGTTTTTGTTTTACTTCACAGCTTGTTGCAAACAGCCTGGAGAGCAGAAGCGTCAGTAACATGTTTGTGCTACTGAATGCTATGCAGGAAAATTTGCTTGCCAAGACAAGTTTCGTTTTTAGTTGCTACTGTCATGCACTATGCTCACAATGATCTCCATCACAGAATAAACACATGCGCCATCTGGTATCGTTTTATCAGGACGTGATTGTTGACTTTTTCATTAAGCGCTTTGCGGATACATCCTTCTTTGCATCAACCCTTCATTCTCTTGACAACATTGCTACGTGTTTCTTCTTATGAATATACTATTAACGTGTATCTGTGACATATCTATATGTGTCTTGCTTTTTTCTGGCATTTACTACAACTGTTTGAGATTTGATCACTTACATGATTTCATTGTAATTGATTATCTTAAACATAATGATTGTTGAAAATAACAATGCTTAATATTTGGTTTTGCAAATGATTAGCATGATGTCTTCATCAGAAACTCATTTCTGGATGTAAGGCCTGAATGAGCGTATTTGCACAAGTTGGCGTATGGCAACAATTTGTGCACCAGCACAGGGGAAAAGGACAGGAATGCTCTGTATTTTTTAGATATGGTGCGCTTCTGCCCTTTTGTTTTGATGCAGGGGAGCACATCAAAAAGGCTCCCGATGCTGCCCTTCATCAAAACTGTGTAAATGAGGGCCACAATTTATTTACATGAGTGAATTGATTACTCAGATGTCTGTAACACACACAGTCAGGCACTGCACAGTAGGTCAATGGTGTGGATGCCACTTTTGCAGCAATATCGTTCATTTTTCTTTTCTGTTTAGTGAGGTCAGTGTCATTAGTGTGGGGAACATAGGCCCATATTTATACTTTTTGACGCAAAACTGCGCTAACGCAGTTTTGCGTCAAAAGAATTAGCGCCGGCTAACGCCATTCTGAAGCGCCATGCGGGCGCCGTACTTATTGAATGACGTTAGCCGGCGTTAGCCGGCGGCGCCGTCTGGTGTGCGTTAAAAAAAACGACGTACACCAGGCAGCGCCGGCGTAGGGGGATATGGCGCTTGGGCGTCAAGAAATGGGGCATGTCAGGTTGAGGCAATTTTTTCGCCTCAACCCGATTTGCACCATTTTTTTTCACTCCCAACCCCCATAGAAATTACTCCTGTCTTAGCAAAGACAGGAGTCATGCCCCCTTGCCCAATGGCATGTCATTGGGCATAGTGGCATGTAGGGGGGCACAAATCAGGCCCACCTATGCCACAAAAAAAAAAAAAAAACCACTTACCTCAACTTACCTTAATGTCCCTGGGATGGGTCCCTCCAGCCGTGGGTGTCCTCCTGGGGTGGGCAAGGGTGACAGGGGGTTGTCCCTGGGGGCATGGGAGGGCACCTCTGGGCTCCTTCAGAGCCCACAGGTCCCTTAACGCCTGCCTTTTGCAGGCGCTAAAAAACGGCGCAAAAGCGGGCGTACGTCATTTTTTTTGACCCGCCCACTCCCGGGCGTGATTTTTGCCCGGGAGTATAAATCCGACGCACATGCCTCCGAGTCGATTTTTTTGACGGGAACGCCTACCTTGCATATAATTAACGCAAAGTAGGTGTCCACGCTAAAAAATGACGCTAACTCCATGGACTTTGGCGCTAGACGCGTCTAACGCCAAAGTATAAATATGGAGTTAGTTTTGCGTAAAAAAAAACGACGCAATTCCGGCTCAAACGGAGTATAAATATGCCCCATAATTTGTAGATAACCTGGAAACCTACAGCATATTGTTTGTTATTGAGCACATCTTTGTAATATTGTTTAAAAAATTCGATATAATAATGAGTGGAGGAGGCTTGAGGTGAACAGTCAGTGGGTAGTTTTCATGTGTTGCACTTCAGCTATTAGAATTCATTCCTAAAAGAAACTACAGGAAATATGAACTCATCTATGTCCTGCCAGGTGACCTCTATTCCTGGAAGAGATATATATATATATATATATATATATATATATATATATATATATATATGTATGTATATATATATATATAAATGTCTGCAAGGGGGTGTTCCGGAGCTAGCGGGGACAAACAAATGGTCCAAAGAAATCTAAGAGATTTGGAAGTTACAAATATTTATTTATATATATATATATACATATATATATATATATATATATATATATATATATATATATATATATATATATATATCTATATCTGCAAGGGGGCATTCCGGCATTGGGGTGGGAATGATCCAATAAAATCTAAGAGATTTCTTTGTGTCATTTTCATTTTTATCACATTTTTGACACCTGCTAAGGTGTTAATTGGAGGCTCCCATTGTTTTAAAATGGGCCTCTGGGTGCTTTACAGGATTAGCGTCAACATTTATGACCCTAATCCTGCAAATCACCAGACTAGCACTTTGTAAATATGGCACAGCGTTTTTGGCCTTTCAAAGCCACATTAGTTTCAAAATAATGATGCTAATGTGGCATTGGACTAGCGCTAGGCCCTCTCAAACCTGGGCCTGAATGTTTTAGTTACACAGTACAATCATGAGCAGAATGACAATTCAGGTGCATGAAACTGTGCTACAGGTTCAGTGAGAGTGCAAAGTAAGTCAGCAATATGCAATAAACAAACAGAGTGTGTTTAATCACAAAGAGATCTTATCCATCTGAACACAAATTGCAACATTTAACCTAATAGAAAATAAATTAAATACGTTTCAAGTCCAGCAATCAATGTAAAAGTGGTTAAGACTGAAAAGTAAATGTTTCGACCACTTGTAGAAACTTAATTAGTCTTCCTCAGGACCGAAAAGTCAATGTTTGACCCCTTATTAACACTTGACAGGGTCCTCCTCAGGGCAAACTAGTAGCAACCTTATCCCATCAAAAACAATGTGTCAGTGCAACGTAAGGCAACCACAATGGGGCAACCAATACTCCACAAGCAGACATAAATGATCAGCAAGCAAAAATATACAGATGAAAATATTCTCATCTGTTTTCATATTTTATGTTTGCAGTCATTATTTTTTTTGTTTTATGTTTAGTTTCTTTGAACTAATCATAAGTGATCTGTACCAATGAGCCCCTGCCGAGTTTCAAATGTTGTCTTCTTTTCAGAATGCACACCTTTTGCTGTTCAATACTGGACCTCACACCTTTTCCCTACAAATTATAAGTAGATAAACTGCAAAAATAGGAAATATTGACTACCACTAAAAAACTACAACAATGCAGGGAAAAACTCTATTTTACTACTCTGCCTGGTCCTTAAGTTGGAAATATTGTGTAATGCAGAAATACATTTGGTTGATGGCATTTTTAGAAGAAAAAAAAACACATGCTTCCTTGCACAAACCAATTTTTCATTTCTTCCAAAAAACACATTTCAACTGCTTTTTCTGTTCTGTGCAGGGATTTCTACAATCCCTGTGTACCTTTAGAATTCCTAACGTGTGGGAAAAGGACACATATTTGGACTAGATATCTTTTGTGGAAAACAAGGTATAAAAACATAAACATGAACCACCTCTCACAGCACAAAAGGGCTCAGCACTGAATGCTGAAACCTCAACACTTAAGAATTAAACAGTGTACTGTTAACATCTGTTATGATCTAATGAAATGAATAACTGAGGGTTAATCAGTCCAAAGAATTAATGTGAAAAACTATTTGTTAGAAATGGGGTTTGTAGTTGGCAGAGGTATACACCCTTGTCCAAGTAGGGACCACAATCCTAGTCACGATAAGTCACACACAATCCAAATTATCCTGTGCTCACCCTCTGGTAGCTTGGCACTGAACAGTCAGGCTTAACTTAGAAGGCAATTTGTAAAGTACTTGTGCAATAAATCATACAGTAACACAATGAAAACCCCATAAAAATACACCACACAGGTTTAGAAAAATAGATGGTATTTATCTGAATAAAATAAGGTCAAAACGATCAAGATTCAATAAGCACAAGTTGAAATATCACTTTTGCAAGTTTAAAAAGAGTCTTAAATCTTAACAGTCGTCTCTTGATTACACAAAGTACTTGATCTGCGTCAAAAAGTAACATGCATGGAGACAGCAGAGGAGGAGATGCGTGAAAAAAATATATTTTCTGACGCAGCAGAGACGATGCTTCGTTTCTTTCCATGCTGCAAGGGGCTTGCAGCAGGAGTTTTTCAGAGTGCAGTCTTGGTTCCTCACTGCGTTGCAGGCATCTTTTTGACACCCAGGGACGATGCAGTGAAATCCTGGGTGCACTGGAAGAACTCACAGGCATTGCATCGATTTGGTGGGGCCAATGTGTTATATTTTCTATCACATGGCAGGTGCTGCGTCGATTTTCCACTCGGGGAATCAGCTGCGTTGTTCCGGTTCGGCTGTGCATCGATCCGGTATGGTGGTGCATCAAATTTTCTGTTGCAGAGCAGGCACTGCTTTCAAGTTCCACTCGGGAAGTCGGGCTGTGTTGTTCAAGTTCACATGTGTTTTGATTTCTCAGTCACAAGGCAGGCTGTGCATCGTTTACAACAGGCTGTGCATCGATTATCAGTGCACAATGTGTTTCCTGAAGAGATTAAGGGGGTCATTACAACCTTGGCGGGGCCGCTAATGCAGCCTCACTCACGCCACAGCCATTATGAGATCCTCGCTGGGCTGGCGGGCGGAAACCTGGTTTCCGTCCGCCGGCCCAGCGGGTATCTTGGCTGCAACACAGAAGCCGGCGGTGTTGCAGCTGTGCGACGGGTGCAATTGCACCCGTGGCGCTTTTCACTGTCTGCATAGCAGACAGTGAAAAGCTGCACGGGCCGTGGCAGAGGGCCCCGCGACTCCCCTTTCCGCCAGCCTTTTCATGGCGGTAGTTGTGGCAAAACTCCTGGCTATTAAAAAAGCAGTCTCCCGGCTATGTGAGCAGGAGAGGGCTAGCCATTTCACAGACGGACATGTGGGCCCTAGTTGTTTGTATCAACCAATTGAGGAGGTGTTTTTGTAGGAGGATGCCTCTGGGGCTTTCGAGCGAGTGACATAGCAACCGGAAAAAATTTGTAAACATTGGGGCACAGGGTGCCTGTCCTGAGTTTGTGCCGGTTCCACCAATTGTCCAATCAATAGGTGTTATGGCAGAAGCTCGATCAAGTGGTCATAGGAAACTTGATAGTGGGTTTCTGGCAATTGGGGGGATTCTCAACAGAATGGTGGGAATTATAATCAGTCCCTGTTGAAGAAAAGTTCCCTGTTGGTTCGTTTGGAGCTCCCCCCGGCCTGTGCCCCCTATGTGGTGGTGTTGACAAACGTTCCTGCTCTGCCCAGGCTCCAGTGAAACCACGGATCAACTACAAAATAAGACTAGCCATTAGCTGAGTAAAAACTGTGACTTTGCATGCTAGGACCTTAGGGATATTTTGTTTGTTAGAAGAATTGATTGGGTCGGGCCCCAAAAAAGTGGGTAATGAGGATTGTATTATTATAAATGTTAGATATCCTGGCCTGTCCCAACGGCTTCTCTCCACATATAGCCTAGCCTCCTCAAGAGTGGTAAAAATTGGCATGGTCCCTTTGGGTTATTTTTATAATCATATGCAACAGGGTGCTGAGTCTACCTGAAATTGGTAGGAATCCCCCCCAAGGTCAGAGTGCCCTGCAGCCAACCAGTAGGAGAACTGATTCCATTAGAGACCCTGACTTGGAAGGGGTGAATTGACGATGTGCTAGGAGACATACAGCAAACCTGGCAGTATCCCCAAATGTTGATATGTCTAGGGTGGTGCAGGAAGGGAAGACTACGCAGTATTGCCTTATTTCATGGAATGTTGCAGGGTATGATACTAAGCTATCCGATCAGGCATGGGTCAGGTGCCTGGCTAACTATGATATTCAAGAAACCTGGTCGGATGGGCAGGCTGTATGGGATGATATAATAGATTTACAGTCCCGGCTGCGTAGTCTCTTTGAGGGTGTTTTAAGGGGGTCTGATTACCCTAATCCGTTTCTCCAAAATAGTGGGTTCATTTCAAATTACCTGTAACCATCAGGGTATATTGCTTGTCTGGGTAATTTTTCCAAACAGCTTCAATGTTTTTTTGGTTAATTTTTATAATGCTGTCTGGGATGTGGGGTGCCAAATCATGGCCCTTTTTTCAGTTCTTAAGGTACTGAAGTGTAGAATGGAGGAGGTGGGGCTGGAATTCTGTGCTATTGTGTCAAGAGATTTTAATGCAAAGATAGGACGACTTAGCAAAGTGGTAAATTCTTTTGAGTCTGATTGTGAGGATTATTTGTCTGGAGGTGTACAGGATTCTAGAGGTAGGGTTTTGATTAAGTGACTTAGGAGGATGGGCCTTCTTAATATCTGTGACATTGAAGTGGTGGACACTTATCAGCTCCCAACTTTTGCGGGAAGAGGGTCTGGCTCAACAATTGATTATATCTTTGTGTCCCCACCACTAAAATATCTGGTGACAGGAGGAGAGGCACTAGGGAAGCACCTTAGTGATCATAACCCCTTCACAGTCTGCTTTAATCTCCCAGGGGCCTTATGTAAACTAGGACCGGGTGGGCCTGCGTCAGTGAGGATAAAAGATAAGGGCAGGACAGTTGGTTTGAAACAGATAAATACTCAGCAAGTTGTAGAAAGGGTTGTGGGTGACAACCTTAATTTGATCACGTGTATACTTCTGGCAGAGACTCCCAGTCCAAAGGAAGTTATGACTGCAATGCTTAGCATAAACATAGCCTTTAAAGATTGTCTATTATCTATTGTTCATCCCCCCCCAGGAAGCAGAGGTGTGGGTGGTTCAGTAAGGCCTGTTATGATGCTAAGAAAAACTTGAAGAATGCCCTAAAAGAACACCCCACAGATAGGGCCCTTGTCAGAGATGCAAGAGTTAAGTATAAAATGCTCTGAGGGACAGAAAGCTAAAACTTAAGGAAATAGCCTGAGAGGAATTGGAGCATGCAACAGTGCTTAAGAACCCTGGTTTGTTTTGGAAGGTGGTAAATAGGGGCTCTTTTGAAACTGAAACACCTGAGGGCGTACGCCAGGGTTGTGTCCTGGCCCCTACTCTCTTTCTTTTATATACAAATGGATTGTTTGACTTTTTGGTGGAACACTGTAGGGATGTCCCTAAGGTTAATGGTAAAAGTGTCCCTGTATTGATTTATGCGGATGATGCGGTCCTTATGGCCCGCACTGTGAATGGCCTCTGTGTAGCAGTTAGAGCCTATGGGCCAGATCTACGAAAAAAGCAATTTGCGACTTGCAAATTGCGAGTCCCTGCGACTCGCAATTTGCAAGTCGCAAATTGCTATGCAGTACGGTGTCTCAGACACCGACTGCGACTCGCAATGGGGTCGCAATGACCCACCTCATGAATATTCATGAGGTGGGTCGCAAATTGCGGCCCCATTGCGAGTATTGGCACTCGCAAACATGGAGGCCTGCTGTCGTCAGCAGGCCTCCATGCAGCATATGCACCAATGGGATAGCTTGGCCCATGGCACAGACCTCCTTGCTGACTTCCCGTGTGAAAATTGCATAAGAAAGCAGCATCTCTGTCAGGCATTTAACCAGGCCCCATTGGTCCATCTCAATGATCATGCCTTTCACAGTAGCATCCCCTCTTTGCATGACATATTGATGATGGGTCTGTACTGCTCAAACAGATGTTATAAAATGTATTAAGTAGAATTCCAACATATTGGCACCTCCTGTATGAGGGCTTTCACTGGCATTCTATTATCACACTGGATACTCCTCAACAGCTTGCAGGATTTAAAAAAATTGCCAAAACGAGTGCAGATTCTTCTGCATGTAGACAGTAAGGCCCATATTTATACTTTTTGACGCTAAACTGCGCTAACGCAGTTTAGCGTCAAAAAATTTAGCGCCGTCTAACGCCATTCTGAAGCGCCATGCGGGCGCCGTACTTATGGAATGGCGTTAGCCGGCGCTAGCAGACCGGCGCTGCCTGGTGTGTGTGGAAAAAAACCACTTAGACCAGGCAGCGCCGGCGTAGGGGGAAAATGGCGTTAGGGCGTCTTAAAATGGGGCAAGTCAGGTTGAGGCAAAAAATCACCTCAACCCGATTTGCGCCATTTTTTTCGATGCCCAGACGCCATTTAAATGACTCCTGTCTTAGTAAAGACAGGAGTCATGCCCCCTTGCCCAATGGCCATGCCCAGGGGACTTATGTCCCCTGGGCATGGTCATTGGGCATAGTGGCATGTAGGGGGGCACAAATAAGGCCCCCCTATGCCACCAAAAAAAATAAAAAAAAATAAAAAATTATACTTACCTGAACTTACCTGAATGTCCCTGGGATGGGTCCCTCCATCCTTGGGTGTCCTCCTGGGGTGGGCAAGGGTGGCAGGGGGGGTCACTGGGGGCATGGGAGGGCACCTGTGGGCTCATTTTGAGCCCACAGGCCCCTTAACGCCTACCCTGACCCAGGCGTTAAAAAGTGGCGCAAATGCGGGGTTTTTTGACCCGACCACTCCTGGGCGTGATTTTTGCCCGGGAGTATAAATATGACGCATTTGCATCGCCGTCATTTTTTTAGACGGGAACGCCTTCCTTGCATCTCATTAACGCAAGGAAGGCGTTCACGCAAAAAAATGACGCTATTTGCCCATACTTTGGCGCTAGACGCGTCTAACGCCAAAGTATAAATATGGCGTTAGTTTTGCGCCGAATTTGCGTCTAAAAAAACGACGCTAATTCGGCGCAAACGGAGTATAAATACGGGCCTAAGTTACTGACTCTGGTTTATTTTTTGCAGAAGCCCTGTACAATGATGTTTATGCAGTGCGCCAAACACAGGACCCTGAAATAGCCACCATCTTACATGGCATTAACAAAATTACTTTTTTTGTCTGTGGCAACAAATCCAATGTTGAGCCCTCTGGGGCGCAGCCATTCAAAGAACTAGTTGTTAAAGTCATCAAAGCTGTTTGCAGCTCAATGGGATTTTTCCACGGCAAACATAGCTACTGTTGCATGCTTCGGAGTACCAGTAAAAGTTTCAGCTGCGTCAACATCTGCAGATATAATTTCTCTAACCCCAAAAAAAGAGATCCAGTGTGCAGTGATGAACATGTAATGGGTGGCTTGGCAACTGGTCCAGATCTCTGTTGTCAGGTGGATTGTGTTAACATCACTCTGCTGCAAAGCTTATCCAACCAATTCCAGTACATCGTGATGTAGCGCTGGAACAGCAAATCTGGTGAAATAGGCCCAGCTGGTAACCTTCCATTTCAGGCACATAGCCGCCACAAATTCTGGAAAGCCCACTCTTTCCACAAAAGAAAAAGGGAGGTGGTCCGAAGCTTACGTTATAGCCAGCTTCCTGTTGTACAAACGTGCCGTGGCGTGGTTACGTTCGTACTTCCCTTCCTGCCTAAACATGGCAGTAAGAGTAGACTGGATTTTTTTTCTTGGCTGGTGCCACTGATACAGGAGACTTAGAAGGTGGTGGTAGGCACAATGTGCATCTCAGGGAGGTAGCCATTGTAGGTTCTTGCCTTGGTGTTTTGACCTGACTCTGAGTCTTCCTGTGCCATTGCGATGTTGCTGATGTGGGAGATGATATTTCTGCACTGCTGGGGACCGGGCTGATTTGTGTAACAAAAATGTCACTGTCTTCTTCACCTTCCACCATGATCAGATCAGATTCCATGCTTTCAACACCTTCACTAACACAACTTGCAGGCTTTTCCTTTTGGCCATTAAGGTGTGCCACCCAGTGGATTGCGTGGTGTTTTCTCAAATGGGTTGTTTGGCCTCTGATTCCATAGTTTGTACCAAGCTTACCCCTACTAACACTTGCTCAGCAAATGGAGCACATGAAAATGTTTGGCTCCTTTTCTCTCACCGTAAAGAAGTCCCAGGCTGGGGAGGTGAACTTTCTAACACTGGTGCTACTGTTAATGTTTGATAAGTGGCCAAAGGTGGATGTTGTTTTGATGACATTTTACTCTCTGCAGTGCCTTCTTCTACTGAGGTGGCTGTGGATGTAGGTCGTACCCGGGCCTTGTAAATATGGAAGCTTGTGGAGGTGGAGGTGGTGGTATCCGTGCCACATTTTGTTGGAGCAGGTTGAGAAGATGAGGCAATGTTTGACTCCACAAGAGCTGGGCTAGCATCCATGATGACTAGTTCATCGTCAGACTCGTCATCCTCCTTGTCTTCATCCATAACTCTAAGACTTTCAGGAACCTTCCTTTTCACTTCTTGCCTCTACTGGCATGTCTCAGACTGAGGCAGCATCCAGATGGAGTCTTGAACATCAGAACGGAGGCTTGAGGAAGAAGATGGCAGAGATCAGGAAGGCTATGGATCTTGTGAAAGAGGGGCTTTTTCGTCTTCCTCTGCATGAAGCTCAACATCCTGATGTTCTCCTACTTCAGGAGGTGCTGTTATTGCAGGCTACGGCTGTTGTTGTTCACTGGCCTGAGTTTCCGGCAATGATTAGGGACTACTTTGAGAAAGAGATAAGTCTAAATCAATGTCACTCATCATTGGCATTCCTGTGATTAGAGAGGCTGCCTCTGTGCCAGACATGGGCTTGGGTCTAGTTTGGAATGGGGCTGCTGATGTGGGAGTGGTGTTCTGCAGAGGCTGGTGTGGCAGATCCACGTCTTTTCCTAAAAAAGGTCTGGGCGACATACCAGTGGTGGGAAGCTCCTTCTTATCACTGACCACTTTCTTGGCAGCAGCTTTCATTGGAGCCATCTTGAAGATGTCAGTTGTCAGTAGCACTTGACTTCACAAGCTGAAGAGATGTTCGTGTGGTCACGCGTCAAGTCGAGCACAGGCCCCTGTCCGGCAGTACTGTATGAAATGTCTCTTTCCCTTTGTGCACCTAAAAGCAAACATGCAAGAAGGATCAGTGAAACATGGCATTGTTGTTGCGGTTGCATTAGAAGTAGAAACAAGAATATCATAGAATGATTACTAAAATAAACTTACAAATAATTATGAAACACAGAGTATCCATTTAAAAAAAACAACACACCAACATTAGCTTTCATTATCATGTACAGTCACGAAGAATAAAAAAGAGCAACCAATACTACAAACAGAATGTAAATGTTACCTTTATCTGCTTGCATCAGGTTGACATGTGGCACTCAGAGACGTGCCAATGACAAATGGAGTAATAATCCTTGAATGATGTAATGTTACTTATTGTAGTGTAGACATGGGGGTAATGTGGAAAATAAGAAAAAATAAAAAAAATAAAAAAATAAGAAAATAATTAAAAAAATTGTAAATTATTTTTGAAAATTGAAAAGGAAGAAAAGTTTAAAAAAAATATTATTATTAATATTAGACTGATATTATTAATTTGAATATAATAAAGGTTGTGAAAAATGTTTTTTTAAAAGGATGCATTTAAAAAAAAATGATTTCATTTGCTGATGTACTAGGGGAAGAGGACTAGCATGAAAAACCACGGGGATTTGGGAGGCAAGGAGTGGTGGAGTAGAAGAATGCCAAAAAAAGTATATAATAAAATATAACAAACTGCTCATAAAGTACATTTAGTAATAAGCATTGACCTACTACGCTTAAATAACACACAAAATGGCTGCCAGCCACATGGTTAAACAACAACCATCAGGGAGGCATGGCCACCACAACAAAGAGGAACACATGTAGGTCTCAAGCACACTGGCTGCCTACACAAAATGGCCGCCAGCCACATGGGCAAACAACAACCAGCAAGGAGGCATGGCACCACAACAAAGAGGAACACATGCAAGCCTAAAGCACACAGGCTGGCTACACAAAATGCCCGGCAGCCAAATGGTCAAACAACAACCAGCAGGGAGGCATGGCCACCACAACAAGAAGAACACAAGCAGCCAAAAAGCACACTGATTGCACACACAAAATGGCTGCCAGCCACATGGTCAAACAACAACCAGCAAGGAGGCATGGCCACCACAACAAGGAAGAACACATGCAGCCCAAAAGCACACTGGCTGCATAACAAAATGGCCGACAGGCACATGATCAAACAACAACCAGCAAGGAGGCATGGCCATGACAACAAAAATAACACATGTGGGACTACTGGCTGCCTAAACAAAATGGTCACCAGCCACATCAAACAACAAGCAGGATAAATAGAAAACAAAAACTAGGGCTATAATTTTGACCATACAAAAAGGGCCCTTGGCCACATGGCATGGGGAGCAAAGACAAGTGGTGGCCTATGACAAACACTTTCACACACTGGCCAGACAAAGAAAGCTTTGGCACAGGAGAAAAAACAGTATTAAGTCAGTGTTAGTAATTCCAAAAATTAAAATGAAAAGGGCTAAAGATTTTACAATAATAACACACATCATACAAAGGCTTCAAGTACTAAAAATCCACAATACACTGTTTGCAGAAATAAAATGTGACATACCACCAAACAACATTGTGTTATCTTTAATCCAATGCCATTCAGTTCTTTTTTCATCATGCACCCATGACTAGTACTTGTCCTATAGCTGGAACACCTATTCTATTAGCAGGCTATGCCACTTAACTTTAACACTCATTTTAATGAATATTGCAAATATACAAAACTAAACATCGAGAAAATGTAGTGAACTGTTAAACATTTTTCCTTTGTAGAACAAAAACGACAAGTAAAACTATAACTAGCGCCCATATGCAGGCCACCCACCACAATAAATTTAAAAAATCAAATAAAAGTGCAGATACATTCTGGTGCATGCCCCAAATAAACCAAATAAGCTGTACAATACCCTTATACAATTGTGAAATCTCAAATACAACAAAGTCCTTAAATCCAATGATACATCTAGGGGACAAAAAAAGTGATACTTCCAGCTCAAAATCCAAGTGAAAAGTGACCAGGAGAAGGACCAAGAAGTGGGAGGATCCTGCTGGACAGGAACAGGAAGTTGGAGTCTCTGAGGCGCTTCCTGTTGTTGGGAAAAAAAACAATAAAAAAGTACTGCTTGCACAACAATATCATTGTGAATGGTCAATTAGAGAAGGTTTTTCACTCAAAGTTGTAGACTTTAGCTGCTTTAGCTTCGCCAGGTTACAACAGCAGTCTATTGTGCTCACTAGAGCTTGCCTACGTCAAAATAGAGGTGCTTGAAGTCGCTGGTGCAGCGCTAACTCTCATTAGCGGGTAAAAAATCTCATTTAGGCTCACGAGAGAGAGTAAGTCTTTTGTCTCACTTCTCACACAAAATGGCAGAAAGTGCATGCCAATGGGGGAAAAACAGAAAAAAACTCTTCTGCATTGTGGAGTGCGGAGTCTATCGGTAACTCTGTGCTCTCAGCGAATGTGGATTTGCCAAATTCCATAAACTCTGCCAGAGGAGTGGAGTTTTTTACCGAGGCCTAATGAGAATGTGTCTTTTAAGAAAATAAATTAAATGAGTATGAGTATATCAATTACAGTACCTTACTTTTTATATATAGAAATATACTTGGGAAAATAGTGGTTTAATATTACCTATGTTGTTTTCATGTCTGCTTCTGAGTTATACCGACAAGAAGCTCCCTAAATAGTAACCAAAAATGCAGATTTGGAAACATTCCATATTGACATTTGAGCATAAACAGTTGCCGTTGGTTGTCGTGCAAACTAGCAAGGTCCTATTCCAGACAACTTTAGGGCCTATCCAGAAAGTGTATTTTGTAGTATGTTTAGTTTTACTACTAGCATACTACATTATTCTACTCTTATACCTACACATGGAGGTCAACACCTGCACCTCTCCTATCTTTTATGTGCAAAGATCTTTGCCCCTACCGTGTAATGTCGTAGTTTGACTCTTGCTCTAGGCAAGACTGCTGGTTTAAGGATGACAGTACTTATGTTTGCAGGTGACTATACCTGTCCTACAGCAAGTCGCAACCGTCGTCCCAACCCTCCCGGCTCACAAGCATCACCTCACCAAAACAGTAGAAGGCAATTTGTGGCAGCCTGAACACATGGACTGTGGGACATCCCAGGGAGTGTCATGGTTAAACGGAAATAACCCCTTCCTCACATGAACAACATGTCTCAATCAAACACAGGCAATAACGGAGATGCAGTAAAGTTTTCAATAGGTTTTATTAACAAAACTGCAATCTACAGTGTCGCATGGGCTGCAATGATAAGGATAATGAATAATGCAAGAAACAGAATTGTGAACACGAGAGTGATTAATACAAAGACCCCTACCATCTTGCAATAACATGAAATGGCATGAGATATGAAATATGTCCTAATACCCCAGCATGATGAACCTGATCTCTAACCTAAAGAGAGCTAGGTGGGTTAAACCTAATCTGCCAATGCCATGTCCAGTAGAAGACCCCCCCAACCGTTGTTACCTTGGAATGAGGTCTCTAGCTCAGACTCTGCAGGGGCACGAAGACTAGGTCAGTGTCAAGGCGACGTGCAGCATGGATAGCGTTGATGGCATATTCTAGGAATCCCTCTGACTAGCAGTCGATGTGAGGTGCATTCATACAGACCTGCTCGGACCCCTGACGTAGGTCTGTTCCCAAACAATAGATAGCAAGACATGCTTAGGGCGGCAGTTACATAAACAATTCCCTCAACAGCACAAAATGGGAAAGTACCTAATGTGAATACTTACATCTTCTCTATTCCTGGTGCTGATAATGACACCTTAGCAGAGTGGCCCTGATACTAGGAACCTAAAACATTGTCCTAACTAAAAACAATGCAGCCATCTTGGAAAGATATAATTAAATAATTGTGCTAAAACAGAACAAGCTAAGTATGGTAAAAGTCACTTGGTGACGGGGGCACAGGTCTGCAAGCCAGAAGTGCTAAGCTAACTTCTGCTTCCCATTAAAACAAGATAGGATTCACTACAGCGATCTCCACACTCTTAAGTATACATTTTAGAAGTAAATGTGGGAACGACAGAGAGGAGTGGTTGGAAGATGGGTAATACTTACAAATAAAAGGCAGGGGCTAATGAAGGTGAGATGAAGGGGTTTCAGAGGGTTAGGGAGAAGGCACTCACACACTAGATGGCCCATTTATATTCAAATATTGCCTGTCTAGAGTTACTACAGCCAAAAAGGTCCCAGACAGTCCTACCTGTTCTCTCTCCACCTCAGAGGTGGTGTACGTCCAGCACCAACCACTGGAACTGCAACACTAGCCCAAAGAAAATTACTGGCGGTAGAGTCTTAATAAAAACTATTGTATATACATAAAGTATAGCTATTATTAAAATATTTTACAATATTTTGCTAACCTTTCCTTTTTTAAATGTAATAATTAATAAACTATCAATATTTATTACAATAATTAAATACTTTGGAAAAGTTCCATACATCAATTTTAATAAAAATGTTTTACCATTTGGAGATTTACGTCCCGATTGTGGGTGTCTAGAAGTGTGATAAACATCAAATATGGCTGTAAAGTCATTACTAGTCATAACTTTACACACGTAAATGGTAGTCAAAAGTAGTAATTACTCAAAGGCGTAAGAGTAAACTTTCATGAGTAGATTTACTCATGTTTAACTTTATCTTTGTGAATAGACGTCTTTGCATTTTTTTTAATTTCTCCAGCTTTTCAGAATATAAGAAAATAGAGAAAAAGGGTCCTCTACTGCAAATGGAAATTTTAGTTGGCCAGGCATCTGGCAGCTGCTTACCTTAGTATTTAGCAGTGACTCAGCTGCACATCTTTCCAGTGTCCACTATTGAAAGTTGCAAAGCGACTTTGCAGAAGTAGGAATTCTTTTTATCCACCATTGATCAACAAACGCTGCTAGCATTGTGCCTTTTATGTGATACATTCCAAATACAGCCATGTACAACATGTAACTCTATATGCAATTTAAATCGGCTTTAATTAGTGAAGCACATTGTATATGCATTGACAACTTCACATAATGTTTGTAATTTACACAGGCCAAATGACCATATCAACAAATAACACATAACAGTGCATTTTGGGGAAGATTTAAGAAGACCTAGAGCCTCCTTGCATCGCATTAGCGTCATTTTTTTACGCTAATGTGGCCCAACAAGGCCAAAATTGCTGCACCAGATTTACAAAGTGGCGCAAGTTAGTAGTTTCCTAACTACTGCTATGGTGTGCCGTATGATAGAAACAATGAACATATGGTTGAATAAGGGGGTGCTAAGGGATGCAAAAAAAGTGGTGCTGCACTCGGGACAGGCAGTTTTCTTAAATCTGACCCTATGTATTTTATCCCCTGAAACCATTAAAGTTTGTAACAAGCATTTGTGTGATACCAATAAGTGTTTGCTTTGATTCCCGTTTTGCAAAACTAGTTGCTCTGTTTCTTACACCAATTGTCAGTAAAGATCGGAGATATGGAAATTGCCAGCAGGTAAAGGTCAACAAATCAACATACGTTTTCTTGTCATTGGCCTTTTTTTCAGTTCCTCAGTTCCTCATGACATGACATGTCCATTGCTAAAACTATATCTTTATAAATACTGTTATTTGTCTTTTTGCTGCATCCTACCTTTAAGGCAATAAAATGCTTTTGGCTATTTCACGACCAGACACTCTTTCCTGTAAGAAATGCTCGAGGTCCATGCTTTTTTCACGAGTTTTTCTCAGCTTACCCGCATCTCTTACATATAACTATATAATATGTGATTTAAAACACTTTGTTCAGGTTAGCACGACCTAGAAGGCTCGTTTGATTACTTCAGAACTTTTTTAACTTCTCTCAAGTTCATCACAAGTGTGTAAGTTGGAAAGTGTCAAAGCTTCGCTGCTAATTCTGCTTGGGAAGATTATACTGTCCTTCAATGTAGCAAAAAATATTGGACAGTGATTGAATGTCACTGGAGACTCATTAATATACATGCTGTCATTTGTCATCTGTCATGTCTGTCATTTTTCATCTCTAATACTTTAAACACAGTATTGACTTATGGTAAAGTTCATTATCATCCCCTCTTGCTCCTACACAGTCAGCAAGATACCATCAAAAGACATTACTAAGTATATTTTAACACTTTTTGTGATTATAAACTGAAAGGAAGAAAGCCCAACAATCTCTTCTGGCATCCAAAATGATTTGCATTGTTATCTCTCCCATAGAAGTTAGAAAATTTAGGGCCCAGTTTTGTCAGCAAGCAATAGATCCACATGCACAGAGTTACAGCTTTTTGAAATGCACAAACACTCCACAGTGTAGGAAATTTGCATTTTCTTTGTGGTTTACCCAGATTTTTCACCTTTTTCTGGCCCTATTTTTGCAGAATTAGAACCGCTCACCAAATACGCCTGTCAGGGACTAACCTGGTTATGTCAGAGGTGGCAGAAGATTTGACCAATACCCCCACAAAACACGCTTACTAACACGTAGAAAATATTAGTGTGGTTATCCAGCCAGGGGGAAAGAGGTTGGGATGATACCTGAGGTTCCTCTCATTTGAAGACGCGATGGTTCTTCAGCTCTTCATATGTTTTCAGTTGTGTTAGATAATGGTTCTGACTAGCGACTTTCCTTTGGCAGTTTAACTGTGCAAATGACATAAAACAAACATTAATTTAAGTACACATACACAATCTGCAAAAGTCTTATATAAAGTGAACAATGCCAATACACTCGTAACTCACACAATGTGTAACTTTTCCAAGTCCCCAGGAATATTCGACTAGGTTTTATTATCAGGATAGGTTGTTGTGCTAGACCTTATCTCGAGTATTTATCTTTTAGCAATACAGCGCCCAAATAACTTGTTTGGTTGTGCAGTGAGGCAGTCTTTGCACAATTATTATACCCTTGCTTATGTATTCTTGACTCTGGTTGGAGGTCTACAACTGATGCTTTGTCTAGTTTGTTGACGCTTTAACTGAATGGTACTTCTCCAGAAACGGGGAACCCTTCTTTGCTAGGAATTGCAATGTCTAACTCATGCCTGAAGTTTTGTTAGATATAGTGGGCATATTTACAAGAAATTATACATCACTGAATTGCGACAGCGATGTGTCAAAATAACTTGTGCTTCTCTATGACAGAATCCTACGCCATGGATAGTCTTATTTACAATGTGGCTTTATAAAAATAATGGGGGTCATTACGACCCTGGCGGAACAAGTCCGCCAGGGCCGTGGGACGCGGTGGCACCGCCGACAGGCCGGCGGTACCCCGCGCGGCATTCTGACCGCGGCGGCTCAGCCGCGGTCAGAGAAGGGAAACCGGCGGTCTCCCGCCGGTTTCCCACTGCCCCAAAGGAATCCTCCAAGCCGGCGCAGCATGCTGCGCCGGCATGGGGATTCCGACTCCCCCTCCCGCCATCCAGTTCCTGGCGGTTCTCCCGCCGGGAACCGGATGGCGGGAGGGGGAGTCGCGGGGCCCCTGGGGGCCCCTGCCGTGCCCATGCCTATGGCATGGGCACGGCAGGGGCCCCCGTAAGAGGGCCCCTAAAAGTATTTCAGTGTCTGCAAAGCAGACACTGAAATACGCGACGGGTGCAACTGCACCCGTCGCACCTTCCCACTCCGCCGGCTCTATTACGAGCCGGCGTCATCGTGGGAAGGGAGTTTTCCCCTGGGCTGGCGGGCGGTCTTGTGAAGACCGCCCGCCAGCCCAGGGGAAAACTCGGAATACCCTCCGCGGTCTTACGACCGCGGAGCGGTATTTCGGAGGGGGGAAGCCTGGCGGGCGGCCTCCGCCGCCCGCCAGGCTCGGAATGAGGGCCTATGTATCCATGTATGCCATGTCATAGGGAAATCTGATGCTTCTGCTGCAAAAGTGACCCAGGGCTGGCTTTTGGCATGTAAAGTGACGCAAACCAGCCCTGTGTCACTTTTGACTGCAGAATGCATTGAAAAAGTACAGAAAAATATGCTTCATTTGAAACAAAAAATGGCACACTGCACAGAAGGCACCCACAGAGCAGGCAGCAGGACACAGAAGTAAGGACAACAACCCCAGAAAAAGCCAGGTAGTCCAGACAGGCTCCCAGGGGGAGAGGAAGTACAACTTTAGTGAGGAGGAGAATGACATCTTGATCACTGAGGTGACAAATCACCAACATCAGCTTTTTGTCACCTCACAATTACTACTAGGGAGGAAAAAGGCCATTTGCCAGTCCATAGTGGAAAAGGTCAATAGCATGGGGCAAGCAAAGAGGACCGTCACCGACTGCAAGAAATGCTGGCATGGTTGCATGCACCGGAGAAACTGGCCAACAACCTGAAGGCAGCAATGCAGACCTGAGGAGGGAGCCCTGTACCTCAGGTGGAGCTGGATGGCTTGGAAGAGTGGGTTGGAGTTGTCATCCGAGACAAGTTGGTGTCTAGAGTCCCAGAATATGACAGTGCACCACACCAGGGTCAACCACAGATAAAGAGTAAATATTACCAAAGGACAATTTGGGCCAAACGGTTGTGTTGTGCAGTCTTTTTAGCAATGTCCCAGTGCTACAGTTTGCTGTCAGCAGGGTAAAAGGCAGGAATCATGATTATGCCCAGTTAAGTGGCACAGAAATGTTAGTCACACTGCCCAGTTATATGTTGCACAGCTCAGTCAGGCTCCGTCACGTTTATCCATTCCATGTGTAAAGTACAGCACCAGCCCAGGTTCTCCTTTGAATACTGGCATGTGTAGAGGAATTTTCAACATGAGTCACCAGAACTACAGGTCCCACAATGCAAAGTAAAAACCATGGTGGCTCAATCGCAGGGCAGCGCTGCAAGTCACCTTGATGCACTGCCCTGTGCTACATGGAAAGGGGAAGAATGAGCCATACCAACAATTTAACGTGCATTCCTGACCTCCCCCCGTGCTGGTGCACACTGGACTGCCTAGCGCCAACACAATCACCCTTGCATTATGTTGCAGGGATGCCTGAATTGCCGAAAGGATAGTCCCTGTGCATGAATGGATACCTTTTGCACAAAAACAATCATGTCAGGCTTTATCCTCTTTCTATGTGTGCTGCAGAATGCAACACACATAGAAAGAGGAAAAAACAAGGAGTTAAAAAAGTGACTTCTTGTTACGGCTCCCCTGGTGAGGTGTGAGAATTTGTCTCATTCCCTTGTTCACAGATCCTTGTAAATCAGGAAATGCAGCAAAACTCATGAGTTTTGCATTTGAAAACCCACTGCCAAATCCATGGTATGCCCCACCTGATACAGAGTGAGGCAAAGCAGCAACTTGCTCTGCCGTGCCTCACTACATATCTATAAGCCAGGTAAACCATGCACACTGGATGTGTGTTGCCTCGTAGATATGGGTCTGCAGCCTTTTCCGCTGGTGTGTCACAAAAAGTGACATACTGGCAACAGAAGCTGCATGAAAAGATGCCCCTTGGAACAACACATCATGCATGGACAACTGAACCCTATACAACCAGATGTTAACAATGCAGGTCAGCTTGCACCATGAGGGCACAGTGTCTTACATGGGCCCATAAACACAAATACCTACTGTAAAGAAAACCACAGGAATGTGCTTGTCAGAGGAGAAAAATTTCACCTGAGAGGGGTGTCAGGTGTGGGGTGTATGAAAAATCAACATGAAGGACCTTGCCAAGAGCCACATGTATATAAACTGCCATGACAATGCATAGCACACAAATGTGCTGATGTGTGTGGTGAGACAAAACACAGGTTTCAGTTTCCATGGTAGGGACCACCATACCTCAGGCCATTTACTAAATCTGACTGGGTCAGGGTTAATGTAAGTGATGCACATCAGAGGACCATGTGTGTTGAAATTAAAACTGAGGTATGGCCCTGGTGGATCCATGGTTGTGCAGTGCATTGTAAGTGCTGGTTGAGTAACTTGAACTGCCACTGTGTCTGAATGGGGAGACATTCCATAGCAAGTATGTCAGAATGGATATGTGTACTGCAATGTAGGCAGACCAAAACACATGCACTGCTGTGTCAGACAGTGTCACAGTCATGTTGCAACTGGGAAGGGATGACAGAGAAGAGCCCATTGGGGTGCAACATCCTACATGTCATATGGTCGAGAGTGAAGATGTAGCATGTAGCAAGAGGGAGTCTGAAGGTAAACTGTCTCATCATGCTAGATGTGTCTCAGTGGGAGGATGTGAAATAGCGATCTGTCAAGGTGCAGGAAATACAAGTATGCCACCACCAAGGCTGGAGTCAGCAATGGTTGAAGATTGAGGTGGATGTGCCCAGTCATGTTGCTAATTTGGTTAGATACATGTCATCAACTCCAGCACTACTACCAGGTGGGTTACAGCTTGACACATAAACCACAATAACAGCCAAACATGTCAGTACATTGGATATGGTCACACATATCTTTGCTGTCATAGGCACTAGAGAGTCAATGTATGGTCTGAGTTCAATCAGTGTGGGGCAGTAAAATGAGTCACTGGCACAAAATGAGGAGTGGCAGAGGAAGCATGTACATGTACAGGTGAGTGTACCTGAGTCAAAGGATGTGTCATACTATGCAGATACTGACCTCTGGCAATTATCAAACGGGTTGAGGGTCAGTACAAGAAACCTACCTAGTGTGACATTGCCTATACCCTTTGATTTGGTACACAGTGTCGGCTGTCCACAATGATCAATCCAAAAGTGCATCCAATCAAATCAAATGAGGAGACAGAAGTAGGAAATACATGGTAAGTGCATGCCCTCACACAGAGGTGTGCATGATAAGTTTTGCAAAATCTACCTTTGACCACATGAATGCACAATGTGCATGCAAGACAGCACAACAATGCAGAGAGCCATACATCACCAGCACAGGAGCAGTGGGCTGAATATTGGCCACAGGCAATGCTGCCACTGTAGAGATAAGGAGCAAACTGAACAGTAATGCTGTTGATAACACAGTCACTATAGGCATCACGAAGAACAATGCAAATCTCCTGGGAAGATGTGGGCCTTACCTCTTAGCATACATCCAGGAATGGTAGGCCCATTTGCAATATGTGCCATTACTTAAAAAGTATGTCTTGTTACACAGTGGTTGATTTAAGAATACAGAGATACTGCCATGTGAAAGAGAACTACAGTGCCCCTTAGACTCCATACCTCCTTGTAAGTGACATCCTAGGCATCATTATTTCATTGAAATTCAAATATTAGCAAGTCTGATAGTCAATCAGATTATTCTTGTCAACATCTAACATAGGACACTATTAATATTTCTGTCTCTTATTGCAGAGGGTGTAGATACACCTCCTGAGCAGCTGCCCATCCGTGATGATGATCTGGTTGATGATGACAGACTGCCAACCCTTGACCAAGACATCCTCTGGTAAATCATGGCCTCATTTGACACACCAGCTCCAGTAGCGGGAAGGGCCAACAGTGATGCAGGGTTCGCAGACAATCTACCCATCACTCAACAGACACCATCTGCCAGCCACACTCAGCCCTGAACTCCAGGGACCACCAAGTAGAATTCCAATGTTGTTTGGTAGGAGTCAAAGAGGAGATGCTAGAAGTGGTAGGGTTGGGGATGGAAAACATGATGGGCCCTCTAGAGGCAGTCAGTAGGTGCTTCAGTCCCAATAAAGACATGTCAGCCGCAATATGAGACACTTACCCTAGTCTATGTGGACTCCAACAGTCCCTGGCTAACATCACTGGTGTCATGAGGCAGAGGCAAGAGCAAGTGTCATGCTAAAGTGACACCAGTGAGGTTGCCAAACAGCTGGGAGCAATCTGCAACATTCTGGAGTCCATGGTGCGGAAGCAGGACCCATACATCGCCACATGGGTACCTACCACTGTGACCTTGTGGCTTTTCTGACAAACCAGCAGGCTCCTCTAAGTGCAGGTCTGCCTCACTTGTTGGCACAGGGAAATGCTGCTGTGGACTGAGGATCCACATCTTCAGCCCCTGATGTGTGTGCTTCCACTGCCTCTAGCAACTACAACCCCTCCCTCACGGGAAGCAGCACATACATCAGAGGAGGAAGATGTGGAATTCACCTCTTTCCAATATAAAACTACCCAGTAGCATTGCCCTATGCCAAATTGCTAGTTTTTCCTTTGCCCAGTGCTGATACCCACGCCAGTGTACTTTCCTACTAGTACTGTCCTCAATTTTCTGTCACACTTGCTGAACACACCCATTTCTGGACTGTCAATATGGTCTATCTTGCCCATTGGCAATTTGTTAATTCTCTTCCTCACTTAAACACTTCTCTCTTTCACATGTCACATGCAGTGTATGGCCCATGTACTCGTTCTGGACACTCAATGGCTCAAAACGTATTATGATTTTGTTGCCCATATAAATGCCTGTGATCAGACAAAGTGTTGCACATGTAAATAAATGCACTGATTTCAACTTGTGTGTTATATTTCTGTTGGAGTCTGAAATAAGTAGAACATGGTTGATTGTGTGAGGCAGACACCAACTACTGTCCTAAAGGACATGTGTGTAATGGAGCCATGGACAAAGCTACACAGGTTGAGGGAAATATATTTTGTGAACCCGATGTGTATGTGGACTAACAAGTGGTTACTCAAGGTCACATGCAATGTTAATGGTGAGCGAAGTCACAGCACTGGTGAGGAGTCTATCCATAGATACTAGCCATCAAACAATACTGCTGTGACAAGCAAATGATGCAAGGGTGAGTGTGTAAGGGGCTGGCATTAGTCTGTCACCCTGAATCTCCTCAAAAAGTGACAATGGTTTGACATCACCATACCTCCAATGCATTTTGCATGACTTATACACAAAGAATAACTGAGGTTTTTGGCCTGTCCATCTATTCACATTAAGAGTTCCACTTGCATTGTGGAACTACGTTTGTAGATCCCATGTGATTCCATGCCCAACCCGACTTATTCCTCTCCATAGGACTTTCACCAAGTCACACATGTGGACAAACATTGCTAATAAAGCCAACTCCATGCACGTAACATAACCTAAGCAGATATACTAACTCCTACATGATAAATCATGAGGTAGACTTGTGTAAGAAACAAATGATATTTAATGTACCAATAAAACGTATTCTACCTAAAACTACCTAAACTACTATAACTTACTTATATAACCTAAACTACACAAAAAACTAGCCTGTGATACCAAAACAACACTATATTATCCTAAGAAATGTCAAACACTACCTTATCTCAACTTATGTTACTCTACACATATACCACAACATGTGAAACATTAATATTCCCCACCTCTTACAATTTTATATATATATATATATATATATATATATTCATATATATATATATAAAACCCATATACTAAACATCAACCCCCACCCACTAAATAACCCACACACCCCTATAAACATAAAATTAAACTACCCCACCTAAAATATTAAAACTACTATATCTAATTTAACCTATGCCTACTATACCTATGCCTCAACTATATTATAAAACAAAAGTATTAAAATAAAACTGAAAACATGAGGAAGGACAGAAAGGGCCCCTGTGGCCCACAATTGCTCCCCAATTCTGTCCACAGCCTGCTGCAGAGGTTGCAAAAATTGTATTGCTGTGTGCACCTTGTCTTCCAGGGTGGCCACCCAGGGCTTCAGGTCTGACAAGTCCTTCAACATGAGGTGTTGGAACCTTGAACCCTGTCCCTTGGGTTGGGGCTGTGGCACTACTGGTCCTGTGGGCTGGCTGGTGGATGTGCTCGGCATGGGGTCTGAGACACCTCCCTGGTCCATCCAGACATCATGGCTTGGTCCTGGCTGGACATGTGTGGATGGGCCTTGGGATGTAAAGTGCCAAGGGCTGGCTGCCTTCTCCTCTGCAAATTGTCTGGCCATCCTGTGTAATGCCTTGGCCACGAGGCAGATGTGCCTGTATCATTCTGCAAGGATGAGGTGTTTTTTTTTCTGTTCTGAGGTCATGTTGTTTGTTGGAGCAGAATGAATATCTATCAAAAAAAGTGTAACTAGGACATGTGTCTATCATCATAATGCTTCCTTTAGTATTAAACATCACATGATCACTAAAACCCAAAACTCATCTGGAAGGATGAAGTGACTATACATCTAAAAAGCACATTTTTAATTTAACAAGGCCAAAGTACAGGGGTTGAAAATTTTGGCTATTCCAATTGCATTGGCATTGTCTGGCCAAATCAGGGCATATCTGTGTCAATACAGAGCGTGCGTAGACATGGTATGTTACACATGTTGCCATTAATTGATCATTTGTGTATCTTCTGCAGCCTGCAATGGGATAGATTCCATGGCCATAAACTGATGTAAGATGAGCAATGTCTGGCAAGTTCATGTATTGTGTCTCAACATTGTGTCTCTGATATGGCAAGGACACATTGCTATGCAGATTTACTATGTCCCTGTCTTTGGAAATATAAATGGAGGCTGGCTAGCTAACACACATCAAAGAGAGATGTTGAATACATCTCCTAGGTTGGCTAATGTAAATACCTGACACACCATGTCACGGGTCACCAAATGCAAGAAAAGTATTAGCATTTGTCCCTCTACACAGTCTAGTATCATTCCCTATATGTTAGCTATTAATGTCACCTTGCTGCACATCATTACTCAGCATATCTATGTGATGACTGTCTGCATGCATGCTGTACATCTCATGTGGACAGGTATTGTTTAATGTAGCTAGCAAGTGCTAGCTAATGTGTAAGCCTCTGTGAAAATATGTTGGCAAGCCATTCTGGGTAACACCACCAGAAGGTGGATTTTTCAATGGATTGTCGGATAACAATGCTATGGAGACATGCCTCTGGTCAAACCCCCTTTGACATTTCCAGTAAGAAGACAGTGCAAAGGTATGATTATGTATCCAATATTTAAAATGGGGCATTATATGGCACGGATGAGGCCTTCAATTGCATTACCATGTGTGGAATGCTGACATCTGGGCCAGCTACACTTCCTTATTCTGTCTTCACTGAGGTGTGAATCCTCACATCCTGTGTGGACTAGCCAGACAAAATTTACATAGAATGCAATGTGGATGAATGCAGTAGCAATGTGCATCTGACATGCACATCCCAGGCCATGTTCACCAATAAACCCGCACCTAAATATTTTAACGGACTATAGAATTTTGGTCCATGGCATTTTGGTCATGGCTCCTTTGTCATCCTGTGAGAAAATATGGATGAATGCAGAGGCCCCCTAACTCTTTGTCCCCATTTTTCACTTTTTGTGTAATCCTGATTCTGATGGTGCTCTGGGTACTACTAGCCAGTTCCAGGGCCTGTGCTCTGTGTAAAATAAGTATGCAAATTAGGTTAATTCTAATTGGCTATGTCAGCCTACCTATAAGTCCCTAGGATATGGTAGGGAATGTAGGTGTAGGGACTGCAGCATAGGTAGTGCACCAATAGGTGCACTGCTGAGGTGCCCAGGATCATTTTAAATGTAGACCTGCCTAGCTGTCTGCTTTTAAATTAGAGTTATGTGCAATTTTGACTTTGGAATTAAAAGTACTTCCAATGTCTGAAACTGCCTTATTTGTACATGTGTGCCACCACTAAGGTGTGCCCTAAGTGCCTCTAGGGCTGGGTGCCATGTAACTATAAGCAGGGACCTTATACATTTGTTTTATAAGTCCTGTGAGGTAAATAGCCAATTTATGTTTTCCCTCACTGCAGTGAATGGGCTTCATGGTCTGAAGTTGGGAGACTTAATTTTAATTAATAAAGTCCCCATAGGAGCCGGATGTTTCGAGTTTGGTATCAAATTAATTGTTATAATGAATCCCACAACTTGCCATTGTTGGATTTAATATAACTTGTTCATGTAAAGAGTTTTAAAATTCTCCCTGAAAATTACCAACTTCAGTTCTGTAGTGCCCTTATCTGATTGACTAGCCTCTGGTAGTCTGGCTAGGCTGCCTTGACGAGGTATGAAGTGGCCTCGGCTGAATACAAAGGATATGCCTGGGGGAGGAGATCAGCCTCGGCAGATGGTGACACAGGATCAGGTAGAGCAGCCAAACCGGTCTTCAAAGGAGGTAAGGACATTTCGAGCAGATCAGGACCCCCCCCTCATTTCCTGCAACCCCAGACAATTCAGAGCCCTCTTGATTAGATTAGGAGAGGGCAATAGAGGGGTGTGTTTAGGCTTTTTAGCCACACCAGTGGGTAGGCTCAGCCAGACCTAACCTCCAACATTTAGTTTCTGCCATTTTGGATTTTTAATGAATGTTGCTTCCTGGAATTCATGTTTGCCACACTTCCCAGGAAGTGGTCATCCTAGGGGGTAGTGGCCTGTCTGTGATTGGACAGTCAGCACCCCTTGCTTTTCACCCCAGGAGCATAGATAAATATGGCCGAGCTGCACCTACACCTCAGATCCCTACAAGGAACAACATTAGAAGGAGAAGGACTACCCTGCTGGACCCCTGACTTGCAGCTTGACACTGCACTCTGAAGGACTGCACCAGCTGCACACATGGGCTTCATCACTAAAAAGACTTTGCCTGGCTTCAACTGGTTCAAGAAGGGACTCCCTGCTTGCTAAAAATAGCTAACCAGAGTACCCTGCATCAAATCCTGAAGAAACTGACCAGCTGACCACTGTCCAGTGTTTGAGCCAGGTGCATTTTGGGAGTTGGAATCCTAGACCTCAAGGGGCAACTCAGAGCTTCTGGAACCTTGGGTTGAGTTGTGGACTCGTAAGGGATCTTAAAATACCTTCTGGAGGAAGATCCAGAAGTCTGGAGAAATTGGAGAACTTTTGGTAAAAAGCTCCATAAAAGGACCGACCCATCGTTGAGAGTCAAGCCAGCTTACATCGCCTGTGACCCGGCCTGACTTGCAGGTTTGTCTGGCTGAAAAGCTCCGGGGTCCCAGACTTTCAGGATTTTACCAGGGGCTCCTGGAAAGGCAATCTGACGATATCGACTCGAAATCGGCTTGCTGTGGTTGTCCGATGTCAAAGAGAAAAAGATCCAAAAAAGTGACTGAGTCCAAAGGTAAAAAGTTGACTGGGACATCCCACGCAATGTATCCGAGGAGGGCTCCAGGGACTTCACATCAAGATTCAGCTTTGGCCCAGACAAAGATTTTTGTCTTGAAAAATCATCTAAGTCCAAATATAGAATTCTTCACCAAGGTCTCCTGCAACGTGTGTCTGAAGAGGGCTCCAGGGAGGTTGGATCAGATGGGTGACTTTGTCGAGCTGAAGAAAATATTCAAGAAAAAGACCAAGTCCGAAGGTAAATTTTTGATCGAGGCCTCTAGCTTGCTGTGGCCGAGCAGGGCTCTATCATGGTTGACCTTTAACTTTGACTGTGCCCTGGTCGAGGTGCAATCAGATAGCTTTTAGTTTCTAAGTGCTAAAAACATTAATTATTTAAAAATTAATTTCTCTGGTTGCCCTTATCCGATTTCAATTGATTTGGTGACATTTTGAAGGTGAAAATATACCCTATTTTTATAAATTGGTGTTGGATGTTTATTTTATTTTGTGTTTTTCTTATTTACTGTTTTGTGATTTTTACATGCTTTACACCTCTGTCTCCTAAGGTAAGCCTAACTGCTCATTGCCAAACTTCCAAGGGTTGAGCTGGGATTAATTTATTGAGACCTGACTTGACCTGACTTGACCTAGTAGTTAGTGGCCTATTGATAAGTGTAGGTACTTACCTGTCCTCATCAATAATCCACTTTCCAACATATCCCATCTATAATCTGGGCCTGCATATTGGCAATACATTCTCCTTGACATTAGTCAGAAGCTAATGCACATGCCACTTTGACATATTATATTTATGATGTACCATGTCTTGGACAATTTATTCAATTGGTTTTGGGATTCCCATGGAACATTTCATTGCAAACAGTGTCCAACATCACACACAATCCTTACACAACACAGTAACCATTCATGTGACACTCACTGGTAGCATCCGGATCTTTGAAGCTGTCCACCTCAACAATTGTGTAGGGTTCTGATCCACCTACATAACATGGTACATTATACTGTGAATGTAGAATACATGCACTGTGGACATGAGAAGCACAGTACATTGAATTAGAAATTGTCTATGCAAGTCTGCACATCGAACACGAAGCATATGCCACAGTTGGCATGACTTAATGATACACATAGGTAAGGCAAGTTGAATTGTACACCAATATGATGTGCTTAATCACAAATTATGTACGCAGATTATGGAACAATTCAAAATACATCAATATTTAGGAAATGGTACAAGGGTGCCTGCTTTTCATGGGTCTGTTAACCTAATGATTTGACATACTATACGCTGTAAGGTATTGCATTAGCCCAACCTTTCTCATACTTTTATATGTCCATGACAATGCTATACACATTAGAGAGTACCCATGCTTGTCCCTTGCCTTCACTGACCTCAGTATCTGTCAATACTGCACAAAAAATAGACATAGTCCATCCATGCCCTTTACAGACACAATGAGGAATTGGTAGAGTCTGAACACCAACATGTATGATGAATGTTCAGTTGCGCCCCAAACAGCCAGTGAGACATATGGAGTTAATTACAGGTGAGTGAGTTCACATGCAGCCTATATTGGGTTTCATTTCCAAGAGATCTGTGTCACTAGAGCATCATTTTTATTAAACGTTCCAGTGGCTTGGCCCTCTCAATAATATTTATGAGGCAATTCAAAGCCACCCTGCATGGCTTCATAGATATGGAATAAGGCATGGCAGTGTAAAGCACTACATAGCTTTAGTCTACATCAAGGAGGCATTTCATGTGCATTGGGGTGGCTTTTCCACAGCAACACCTGTGGGTCTTGACATATTCCCAGATTCACAAGAATCTGTAAACAGTGGATGTGTAACTAGGTGAAACATCTTTATTGCTCATTGTGTTTCTGATTTGTTTGTGTGCAAGGTTGCCTGCGTTGGCAAAAGGTGCCAATTTGTTCATGTGCGAAGCCAGAAAAGACAAAAATGCCATGAATGTTGTCAATACAGGCCATTCCTACCCTTTCCTTTTGAGGCAGGGCAGCGCAGCGCAGCAATAAGCCTTGCTGAACTGCTCTGACCCAAAAATTAAGAAATGAGGCTTACAGAGTTTGGCACACACATTTGTGTGTCAGTAGTGACGTGGAATGTCTGTTGACAACACTACCTGAACAGTGCTGGTGGGCCAAAAAGTACCTCCTGGTGTGGCATGCACTACCTGGTCTGTGTGGGCTAATGCTAGCCCACTCTTAAATCTAAAAAATCCTCCTTGGCATGTTTCTTCTTATCAATATATTTAGGAGGAGGATTGGTATTTTGACACTAAAGCATATGTGACCCACAGAGTAAATGGATAAAATCCTATATCAGCAAAGAAGACACAGCTATGAACTTACAAGCATATGTGCACTTACCAACAGCTCCACCCACTTCAACTCCAATGTGATCAAGGAGGTCAGCCTCCCATCTATCATGCGATCAACCTTGCATGTCCCACCGCATCTTCCTGTCCTGGAGTGAGTAGCCCTGCATGACCGGCCACAACTAGCAATCATGTTTGGGAAGTAGTGGGTCACCAGCCACAGGAGCCCCCTGAACTGCTCCGACACGTTGCACACCCTGCCTCACCCAGACATATCCCTCCCTGAAATGAAAATTATCCCCAAATGACAATAAACTACCTAAGAAAAAAATTTAGGAACACAACAGGGACAGCAAAGCCTCGAACAAGATCAAAATACAGCTACACACTCTCCAGTAACCACAGGACACAACCTCCCACAAGCACACACTTCCTGGTTTGCAACATGGCAGAGCCATTGCATCATTTACTGTGTGGATGTGTCACGTTTTTACCAAATGTGTCATTTTTATTTTACACTTCCATGAAAAAATTGGCAATGTGTGATTTTCAAACAATGCATGACAAAGCTGTATTTTTGAGGCATTCGCTTGGATGCGTGACATCCAGCTGATGTGAAGGGTGCAATAACTTGTGCATGACTCTAATGCATCTTTTTTGACAGTGTATTGTGTTGTGCAATGCATGTAAATAATTACAGGGATAACTGTATTGCCTGTGAATATTTAAGGTGACATGCTTTATGTGTATGAATGTGTTCCATGCATACGTTGGCAGAGTACATATGTGTGACCTTTTGCATTACGAGGGACCTAATATGCATAAGGTGGACTTCCTCTGTTTGAACAATGGCACACCTTAGAAGAGGTGCGCACACTGAGAAAGTGCACCATATTATACTGAATGCGCTCCCCCAGGCCTGCAGCAAACGTGCACTGCCCTGGGAGTAGCACATTCAAGTGAAAAGCAGAGTGGCTTTTGTAAATCTGTTCTGTGTTGCACAGTGCTGGCAGAAACCTATCTGTAATTTTATCCAGCAAGGGGATGTCTGGGTGGGGCCATAGGACCCCAGTTCTCCGCTCAAAATGGCTGTCATTAGGGGGTGAACTCCCTGACACCTTCTTTGCTTCTGCCCCCATGTCTTTAATACAGCACAGACGTAGAGGCAAAGGGATTTCCTCATGTGCATGTACCACGCTCCCTGTAGGAAACACCCTCTGATGATAACACAGGCACTATAAGTGGCCCTGAGCTATTGCTTGTTCATGAGCCGCCGCACATGTGTCTGCTGCCCCTTCTGGCATTCGAAAACAATGTGAGTACAAATGCCTGTCGTGCCCCAACTGCACTTCTATGATAGAGTGCCTGATGTGAAGAGTGTGGCACACAAAATGGTACCTGGGTGCCAGTATTGCAAGGGAAGTTGTTTATGTGCAGGAGGGGATACATTCCTCCACAATAGTAATTCATTTCCCTCTTTTGATGTAAGCTGCAGAATGCAGCACACATAGTTAGACGAAATGACAAGGTCACAAACATATTTCTCTCATCATTACGCCATCCTCCATGATGCTTGGAAAAATCACAAAATCCCAGGGGAAACAAACCTTTGAAAATATGAGATTGCATGAAAATCAAGAGTGGGTGCATGGGAACGCCCATGTACCCCCATGGAATACCTTCCAGAATGAAATGTTATGCAATGCTGCACAAGACACCGACTTGAACTACCTTATTTTGTAGTTCACACAAGGTGGTGCAAGCAATGTTAAATACCACACAGGCCATGAGAGCACCCTTTTGCTCAACCAGAATTATATTTTTTACCATGAAGATGTCTGTTTCTGTACACCACATCAATTCTGAGATGTTGCATTCCTCTTCCCTCTCGGGAAAGGGAGGTACATCAAACCACAGCTGCGTTATAAATTTGACACTTTCCACAGAGTCAAGGTGAATGGGAGGTGTTTGGGTATGTCGACAAACATACATATGTATGTGCATTCACAAAATTTCAGGGTTAACCATGCATTGGTTCACCCTCTTTACAGTTCCATATACACAACACTCATGGTGGAGATGTCTGCACACATAAATGGGATTACATGTGTTAGGAATCCCTTTGTGCATTATTGACAGGCACAATAAGGATATTCATGACCAAATGTACTTATGTGAATAGGATCCATTGTTTCCATCTAAAGTCAAATAAGCAGCTGAGACTGTACATTTTAAACAACTATGATTTGTCTTTTTGTACCTGTTGTTGGGTCATCTTTTATAGCTTTGACAGATGGAGAATATTAACCAAACATTGAGACTTCCAAGTTGGTCAACCTCAATGTTCCTCTGCCCTAGTTTACGGTGAGTAAACAATGGGGTTTCTGACATCAGAGCCTCAGCTGACTCTGCCTTCAGAAACCCTTGACCTGATGGGGAGTCTACCACTGGTGTGCCACTGGAGAGAATTACATAAGCTATGCCCACCACAATTTAGAAGTGTTTTGCCTCTTAGGCCTTCTCCAGGGTCCTATTACATATTTTTGGCTAACTGTTAACAACTCATCTATGGAGACTAATGGCCTGCCCTCTAAGCCTTGGAAGATAGGGATGTTGTCAAAGTGTGGTCAGTAAGCGTATGGGAGGAGGACAGGAATAGTTAGCAGAGCAAAGACCAGCCTTAATGGTTTTTCCTTTCATTTGGAAAGGAGAAATGGGTCTGGGAAGAACTGTTACCCTTTCTTCCTCTGCCCTCCCAGAGCTTCTTGCTTTAATCCCTGCAAAAGGGCAAGCCATTTTAGCCCTGATAGAGGAGAGATTATCTCATCTCATAGGGGAATGAGTAGGGAAAGGACCAGACCTCTTTCAGGAAAAACGGTGGTAGGAGTTAATTTGTTTTAAGGCTCTTGGAAAACATTGCAGTAAACTAGAGGGCAGTTGCTGAAAAAGGAGCTATGCAATTTGCAAGGTAATAATTATGATTGTGTATCAAATAGTATTATCATAATTAATTAAAACCATTGCATAACCACAAAATGAATAAAAAACTAAGTCATTTAAAATATCAAGATATAACAGAGCTTTTTTGTGCAGGCCATCAAAAGTACATTATCCTTATGTGGCCTATACCACAATCTTAATACAATGAATATACTGTGTGCAATCTATCAACCTTTGGACCACTTCATCCTCATTGAGGAGCTCCACTTGAGATTTGAACTCTCTACTGTTCTACTGGGGATGCTTTGTCTGTTAACGGTGACCCAGTCTCTATCTTGTCCAACTCTTTGAGAGGCAGTTTTAAAAATGTCAACCCCTTATAAACTAGAGGAATTGACTGTCCATTTAACCAACTGCTTGTATGACTGCTTGTCTACAGGAACAAATCTGCAGCGATACGAAGGACGGTTTCAGCAGCTTTTTCCTTTCTGTCCCAAAAACCAGACATGTGCAGAATATATGAAGAAGTAATTCTTGCATTATCCGCATAATCGCCATGTTTGATTTGTGGGTTGGGTTTTCCAGGTGGGACATAAATCCTTTGTGTCTAGAAACCTAGAGTGAAATTACATTAACTGCTGTTTTATGGGCATAGAGAAATGTGCAGATAGATAGTCCTGAGGGCTCAATGCAGTATACAACCTAAGCATGGCCCATGCATGCCTCCGGCTCGCCAAGATGTCTTTGTCGATAGCTTGCACTAAAATATGCACTGAGATATTTGCTGCTTTTTTAAAAGCTGGTTTCCTCATACTTGTCGCCCAGTCTTCTGTAATGCCCAGAACTTGAATCACCTAGTTTAAATAGTTTCCCAATGAGCCGCTTATGTTACTAACTTGTTGGTTTTTCTCTTCCAGCCTGCATAGGTTATTTATGGAACTTTACTATATCGCCCATATCATTCAACATAATTTGATGAATGCTCTCTTACTTTGAAGGGACGGATTTTTTAGGCCAAATTCTAGCCAGCCCTGGGCTGGGGAGGCACTTTTCAGAATATTAAAAATAGCCTTATATAGTTTTGTTTGCAATGTGTTTAATGTGTCTATCTCCCTGCCCCACAGAACTTCCATACCATAGGATTGTATGAAGGAATTCTTCAGTCACTGACTAGTTCACAGGACAGTACAGGCACCTCACTGCAACCTCCTCAGAACATTTCCTGAGCTAAGAAGATAACATCTATAAGGAAGATAACTGCCTCAGTGTTGGAAGAATGCCAAAGGACTTTTGACTCTTCTGAAACTGGAATAGCACCCCAGTTGTCAAGCGGTCAAGTGGTTGACATTATGATGTGGTTGACAGCCTCTTTGTCTGCTCCAGGGACACAAAAAGCAACAGCATACACACTTAGGGGCATATTTATGACCCCCTAATGCCACCGGAGCGTCACTTTATGTGACGGTCCCGTGGTGCTATGCCCTACACCATATTTACTAGGTGGCATTAACCCACTTTTTGTGGCTTAACACCACTTTGTACATATGACCCCTTAACACACAACCCTCTGCTACAGCAACACCCATTGCATTTTGATGCTACCTCAGATTCATGAGTTTTTGTAAACCTGAGGCAGCGCCAAAATTTAAGCCCACCCCAAGGGGAATATTTTTATTCCCCCTTGTTTTTTGCTTTTTCTATATGTGTTGCATTCTGCAGCACGCATTGAAAGAGCAAAATGCCAGACATGATTGTTTATGTGCGGAAAAAATGATTTGAAAATGACACTTTGGCAGTTGCTGCATTCTGCAGCACACAGAAGAGCCAAATCGCCATTAGTGATTGTTTATGTGCAGGAAGGGACATCTTCCCACACATAAACACTCACACCCCTCAATACAGACATCCTTGGACAATGGTGCAAGGTTGCCTGCGTTGGCAGCTAAATTTAGTGCCAGTGCAGGAGACAACACAAGGGTGCACCGTATTCAATTAAATATGGCGCATATCTGCATTGTGAAAATGATGGGGCGCAGAACTGACAATTTTGGCGCAGTCCTACGCTCTGTCATTTTCATATAAATATAGGCCTTAATGTGTAGGCAATATTTTGAGTAGTAGCTCAATCTGTCAAAAGTTACTCCCGAGTATCTCAATGAAACACAGTGATGAATTGTACTGCTGCTTTTTCCTTCTCACAGCATAAGCACTCATTAAGAATGCAGGTATTTCCCATCTGCCACTACCAGTCAACTAGAAATACATTGCAGGTTTGAATGAGCTGCCCTGACCCCTGTCATTGTCCCACCCTCAGCCTCCATGTCCTGATGATGACATTTTAATTTTTGATATGTTTAAAAGGTCATTGACATAAGCAATCAGCCTACAGATAGCCAGTATATGTAAAGTGCAATTGCTTGTGCTGCTTTCCTATCCCATGGCTTCCATGGTTTTCATATCTTCTCTGTACATACACACTCATACCTTGCTTCTCACTCTTTCACTGTGTGATCACTTCCAAGCACTGCACATTGTTGTTACTATACAGTGTTTGAACAGATACATAATATTATGTAAATCTAAAGTGTCTTATAAAGTATGCATGCAATTATTGAGCATTTCAGAATCTCTTCCCGTGTATTAAATGAACAACTGTTGCTTTTCCTTTTTTAACTTACCCAAATTTAATTATTTTTATAATGAGTTACACTTGTGTTTAAAGCTACTGCAGTAGAAGGAAGCAGGTAAGATACCAAGTAGCAAAAAAATCAAATACATGTATATGGGATGGAGGGGACCAAAGAAGGAGAAACAAAATAAATGTGTGGGAGCTAGAGGAGCTGGATGTACTGCGAGAAACCACAGAAGAACGTACAATTGCCAAGCACTCAACGCATGACTCATGTACTGCTGAACCTGCTGAAGTCGCGCCTGACATTGAATAGAGAAACTGCAAATAATATCCACTGAGAACTGGAGAGCTAGAAAGTTAACTGCCATTTTCCTGCATTGACTGGCAAAACCCCAATCTGGGCATTATTGCTTTCACACTGTGTGTATGACAATGAGGGAAAGGAATTTTGTATCTTTGGAACCCCTGTTCTCCTGGCAATCAAGTCAGTTGTGCATTCACATTGATATCTATCTACATTGATACCTACATCCAGGCAGCACATCATCTTTGCTGTAATAGTTGCTAAATAAGTTACCTACATGAACAATAGTGGGTATGCAGTAAGGAAAATGCTAGAAAAGAGTGAAAACATTGTAACTGTTGACATAGTTATTTTGTAGTGGCAAGGTATGACAAGTTAGACTGATTTATTCAGGGGCATGCCCAATGCTAACTACGGGCAGACCTTAAAAAAGTAGGGCTGAAGTTGTCACTATGATTGATCTGGCTCCACACACAAAAAGTGATAGGTTGGTGTGATACCCTGTGCAATTGCTACTGGTTGGAATTATTAGCAGCAAGTCTCCTTTTGTGTGTTTGATGTACTAATGTCGGAGGCAAAGGATATGTCCAGCAGTGGGTTCCTTGATCTCTGTACCAATGGAACCAAGCTACACTCAACTGATGAGCCCCAATCAGGCCAAAACCAGTCTTTGGTTGCTTGTGTTCCTGGCCTGGAAGTTTGGGCTTTACTGTTCCTATTAGAGCAGGGTCAAGATTGGTTTGCATATGGCAGGGTTCAAACTGAAGAGGCATAATGAGCACAAAAACAATGTATTCCTCTCATCAGCTTTTGTGTGTTTACTGTACCACCCTAAATAGTCAAGGGTATGTGCAGACTTAGGTCCATTGTCACTGGAGCGAGGATGTAGGCATCTGATGAGCCCCAATCAGGATGAAACTCATTTCGGGTTGCTTGTATTCCAGATCTGGCTGGATTGTTCCTATTGGAGCATGTTCAAGAATGAATTTCATATTGCTGGTTCCAAATTGAGGTTGCATAGTGTGCACAAAATGGGTTGGAATGCAACCCCAGTCAATTGCCAGTGGACAGACATTTTACAAGCATTCCTCCCATCACCTTTTGTTAGTTATATCTCTTTCAATGGCAAAAAGCTCTCAGCGGTGATAAGCACTGTGGAGGGCAAGACCATGCAAAAAGTCAATGACGTTGCTCAGTGACTTTCTGTGTCTGCTTCACCTGTAAAAAGGTTTACGGAACTTGGATCTTCTCAGTTGGCTATAGTCTCAAGCTGAGGTAAGAATGAGTTCCAGAGGAAGGTCAGATAAATTTTTAGCAACCTCATTAATAGTCTCCATAAGGAGGAAAAAGATCTTATTAGGACATACTAGTAGCTGTGAAGACTGACAGTTCAGCATCTTTTATACCAGCTATGAAAACTTAATCCTCACACATCTAATAACGCTTGATGAAATACTAAAACGGATCAGTCAGGTTTTGACTAACTTAGGAAATTGTATTTTTGGCTCAGGGGTTTGAAACCATTCTCAAGCAATAACCACAATCCTTGTCAGGGTGAATCACAAAAGTCACTAAATTAACCTGTGTGCAACCCTCTGGTAGTGTGGCCCAAAATCATTCCGGCTTAACTTAGAGGCTGCATTTAATACTGTGTTAGGTATTTGTGTGCCACTGGATTCAAGCGAACCTGATCGATAGAGTAGAAAGTAATAAATAAAATGACATCAAAATGAAGTAAATCCAATGAGTGAAAAAGTAGTTATGCATTACCAATGTTTCAAGTCAAAATAGCACGTAAAACATAAAAGCACCAACCACAGGTATCTGGTTGCAACACCAGAGCAAAGTCAAAAGTTAGGGCTGACAGTGATAGAGCATGGTTCAGCTACACAATGTTGATTGGGCCCGGCCTCGGCTTACCTTCTGTCTTCAAAGACATTTTGAAGAAAAATTCCTGAGAATGTAAAGTTCAGCAGGACATGGCAGCTGGATGTATCTGAGAAGGAGACATCATCATCAGAGAACCACTAGACAAAGTTGCAGTGAAGAGTTCTATATTTAGACTCAGGTGATCATTATGACTTTGCCTGTCTGCCTTGAAGACCACCAAAGCCGTGGGCACCAGAAGATCGCCAGTGCTGGCGGTCTTCCATCCACAATATTACCTGTACTGCTGGATTTTCACCACACTTTGGGTGGAAATCAAGCAGTAGTTGTGCTGACGGCAGAAGGTGCTGGGGGGTTCTGCCACCAGCCTGGCCCCACAAGAAAGACTCCACCAGCCATATTACAAGCTGTAGTATGGCCTGGTGGTGTCCTGATGGCGGAGTGCTGCCGGAGGTGGAAGCGCCCCTTCCTGTTCCCTGCCAGATGATCTTCTCCCAGGACCAGGTAAGTTGAATATTCGACAGGGGATGGAGTGGGAGGGTGGGGGTGTTGTGTGTGCATGTGTGAGTGTGTGTTATCTGTGTGTGTATGAATGTGTGTATGCGTGGTTGTATGCATGTATGAGTGCTGTAGTGAATGTGAGTATGGATGCATGTGAGTGAATGAGGGTTTGTAAGTGTAGGTGAATGAGTGTATGCATGGTGCTTGTGGGTGTCTCTGTGTGTGTGCATGTATGTGGGTTTGCTGTACCTGGAAGGGGATGAGGGGCACTGTACCTGGAGGTAGGGTGGGGCACTGTGCCTGGAAGTGGGGTGGGGGTGATTAGCGCTTGCTGGAGGGGTGGGGGAGTCGTCTACATGTGACAGGGAAGAAATTCCCTGTCACCTGTAGCCTTTCCGCTGGGGTTTTCGTGGCGATGCTACAGCTGAGGAAACCCTGGTAGAAAGGTGGCTCCTAATACCATTGGCAGTCTTCTGTGGACCGCCGGGTTGGAGATGCTCATCTCCTGCCCAGCGGCTCCAACCACCCTGGCGGTATGAGTAGAGATGTGGTGGGTTTGCAGAGGCCAACCTGCCATACTCATAATGTGGCAGTCTTCACCACTAGCCTGGTGGTGGTGAAACCGCCACCTTTTCCCTGGCAGTCAGGAGACTGCCAGGATCATAATGACCCCCTTAGTCACTTATGTGGAAGTTAGAAATCTCTGTGGGGATGGAGCTACAGGCTGTAGATGATGGTGAGATCCACAAGGCCAGATACCCCTTTTGAAGATTCTGCTGAACAGGATTTGCTGCTGTATTGATTAAGAAACCGACAGGATCTACCACAAAGTTAGGCTGACCTGACGATGCACTTCAGGCACATGTAGGTCCCCTTCTTTTGTTGGTTCACAGGCTACTTTTTGTAAAAAAAATTAAGAGTACCCTGGAATTTAGAGGAGTGGGCTGCCAGGCATCTTGGTATGCCTCCCCATAGAATGAGGCGCTTCTCTCTAACTTTGAAACCATGTCAGCGTCAGATCCGTGGACAATCTTGCCTAAGGTTAAATATGGAGCACCAATGATCTCTGCCCCACACAGGATCTTGGCACTGGGCATGGAAGTCATCAGCCTGGTCCTCTATGATTTAGTGAATTTTTCTCTTTTTGCAGGCAGGCTCTCCTTGAAATGGAAACACGCACGCACGCAACTTCTGGAAGAAAAAAAACTTGACCCATCCAATCCTGAAAACTTTAGGCCCATTTCCCTTCTCCCCTTTGCAAAGATCGCAGAAAGATTATCAACCAGCAATTGATGCAGTTTATGGAGATGACCTCCTACATGAGGCTCAGGGCTTCATTTTGACCCAGGTGGTCCAAAGACCGCCAGGGCCGTGGTGGTCGTCTAACCGCAAATGGGCTGGCAGTGGAGATCGCCAAATTACGAGTGTGGCAGTTTGGCCTCTGCCAAACCACCACATCCCCTCTGGTACCGACAGGGCAGTAGGACACCTGGGCCGGAGGACAGCACCTCCTGGCCGGCTGTCCACTGAAGCCACTGGTGGTATTAGTAGTCTGCCAAGGTTTCCGCATTGGTAGCACCTGCATGAAAACCCTGCCAGAAAGGCTGCGGGTGACAGGAAATTCCTTTCCTGTCACCAGCAGACGACTCCCCCCACACCCCTACCAACACAGCACCTCACTCCTCCATCCCTCCTTTCAAGACAGGGCCCCCCTCCCCCAACCCCTTCGAAGACAGCATCCCTCTCCTGCCACCTCAACCTCCCTACATACACGCACACACAAGCACCCTGCATATACGCATTCACCAACACTCATACCTACAGGCATTCACCAACACGCATTCACTTGCGCCAACAGACACGCATACACACTTTCATTCACACACACATACACACACGCAGACATATACCTACCGACACACATACACAATCCTCACCCTACCACCCCGTCCCCTGTCGGAAGATCGACTTACCTTGTCCGGCAAGGAGGTCCTCTGCCAGGAAACGGGACCCGGCACTTCAACCACCGGAAGTGCCCCACCATCAGGACACCGCCAAACCATATTACTGCTTGTATTACAGCAGGCGGAATCCTTGTGGCATGGCGGTGATGGCTGTGCAACTGCCTCTGTGCCGCCGAATGCCAGCATGACTGCTGAAGGATTTCTGCTTAAATTGAGGCGGAAATCCTTCAGTATTCGTAATATGGTGGTCGAAAGACCACCAGCACAGGTGGTCTTCTGGTGCCCGCGGGGTTGGCGGTCAGCGTAAAATACTGCTGAAGTCAAAATGACCTCCTCAGTCAGGTTTCTGCTCACATTATAGTATAGAATCTGCTCTATTGTTAGCGTATGAGTCCCTCAGATGCATTGCTGATGAGGGAAAGAGCAGAGAGCTGATCATGCTGGATCTAAGCGCAGCATTCAAAACAGTCTCATACAGCCTATTATTGGAAAGACTGGGGTTCTGTGGGATAGGAGGCTTAGCTCTGAGATGGTTAGCCTCCTTCCTCCAGAATCACACTTTCCAAGTCATGCAAAAACTGTACACTTCTAAGATCTTTCCACTATAGCAGAGGGTACCTCCGGGCTCTGCTCTGAGCACTGCACTGTTCAATCGTTATATGCGCCCTCTAGCAGAGGTGATAGAGTGCTGTGGCTTTAAGATCGTGTCCTATGCTGACAGTACTCAGTTGATCATCACCCTTACACAAGATCAATGTTTCTCTGCTGCTCAGTTTCGATCTTTCCTCATGGAATTGGTGGGCTGGATGGACAGCAGTTGTCTCAAGCTTATTGCAGAGAAAACTGAAGTACTGGTAGTAGGGAAACAGCGCTCCATCTGGTCCTTGACCTGGTAGCCCGATATTCTAGGCTCAGCCCCATCTTCTAAGCCAGCTGTGAAAAATGTGGGTCTATGGTTCGATTCGAACCTTACAATTGAGAAACAAACCTCTGGATTGACTGGCTTTTGTTTCAGTATCCTGCAAATGCTCAAGAAGATTATAGGTTTTCTCCCTAAAGAGGCTAAGAAAACAATAGTCCAAGCTCTGATTAAATCTAGAGAGGAGTACTGTAATATTCTCTATTTAGGTGCCACCAAGGGAGGCTGCAAAAACTCCAAAGGATACAGAACGCAGCCGCCCACTTACTCTTTAATATTACCAAGTTCTCCTCTCTCGGCCAGGCTTTGGTGAAGCTCCATTGACTACCTGTGAGGAAGAGAGTGGCTTTTAAAGTCCTCTGTTTTTGCCACAAAATTCAGAAGGGAACAAGTCCACAATCCTTATTTGCAACGCTGCAGGAGTATCGTCTCAAGAGATATCTTAGATAGGCCGATGCAAATCTAATGGCAGTGCCCGGAATAAAGAGGGCATAGGTGAAGGGACGTTCATTTAGGTTTTTGGGCCCCCAACCTATGGAGTTCCATGCCTCTTGCCCTCAGACAGGAGAAACAAGAAGCTATTTTTCAGAAGAAGCTAAAGATTTGTCTCTTTCAGTCCAAGAAAGAGTGGAGCTGACAGATCTTGTTTTCCTGGTGGGGAACCTCTAGAACAAGGACACTCCTTTTGGATACACCTCATAACATAACATAACATAACAAAACATAACATAACATAACATAACATGACTCTTGTACTTCTGAGTTCAAGCAGCAAGGCAGGACTCAAGCAGCAGGGCAGCCCTCTGAGTGTTCAAGTCAGGCTTCTAGCAGCGGGGAGTCTCCATAGTAACAAAGCAGGTCTTAAACAGCAGGGCACTCCTCTGAATTACAAGGCTGTCCTTCTGAGAGTCCTACGCAGGGCCAAGAGTGTACTGAAGGGTTGGCCTGAGGGTACACCTGCTGCCATCCATTGAAGTGGCATCAACTTCTAGACTACTTCCTATCTGATTCTAGAAATGTCCTTCCTTCCCCTATCCAAGCTTCAAGTGGCCTAAAGTATCAAAAGGCTGGCATTAAGTTCCTTTGATTATGCTTGAAGCAGACCTTTAAAATGCAGATGGAGTAGGGCACATCTCAACACCACCCATCTTGGTTAGAGAGCCTATCCTGCCAACACCTACTCCCCTTTTGTCTGACTGTCTGGGAAGAATACACAAGATCCGACTGCAAACTATTCACCATCACGTGACTGAGGACATAAGCTGCAGGCACCAAATATTAAGGACAAGAAAATACCAACTTTCTAAAAATAACATTTTCAGAATTGTGACTTAAAATCCATCTTTACCATTAAAGAGGATTTTGAATTACAGTTCTCTTCATACCAAACATAATGGGCCTGATTACAACTTTGGAGGAAGGTGTTAACCCGTCCCAAATGTGACGGATATGCCACCAGCCGTATTACGAGTCCATTTTATCCTATGGAACTCGTAATACGGCTGCTGGTATATCCGTCACATTTGGGACGGATTAACACCTCCTCCAAAGTTGTAATCAGGCCCAATATCTCTAGCTGCTCCTGTCATGCACTCAACTGGTCCCAACCGCGGAGATGACACTGTAGCCAATGCTGTACCTCCATTCTCTCTCAGGATAGTGTACGATCCAGGGACAGTACTCCTAGATCCCGCACCTTCTCGAAGGGGAAGGGACAAAATAAGTAAAAGAAACCTGCTATACTGGATCTGCTCAGCAGCAGTACTACTATGCTTAACAGGATGTGTCACTCCTGAGAACTTTTGGATATGCGAAAGTGGATGTATACGAGACCAGCATCTCTGGTTTCATGAAGATCCAATACACCGGGAACAACAAAATGAGGCAATTACCATCAATACACTAGCAAGCCTCTACATAATTTACAATGCACTGCTTCAATAACCAACACTTGCTGTTCCTTCAAGATCATGGCTTCGAGCAGAATAACCAAGTTCTAGGATGAGAATCTTCTGAGACTCTCTAGAAAGAACTTGAAATACTGATTGGAGCCTCTGACACTCCTGGAATAAATAGGGAACATACATTGGAGTTACTGACACTCCCACGATTACACGTGACTCATGGATTGGAGTTATGGGCACTCCCAAGGCATACTAGAAACAAGAGAAACTTCCAAGGTATGTTAGACACAAGGTTACACATGAAATAGGTTACACTCAGAAGAAGGTCACACTTGAACCAAGATTGGAGTTACTGACACTCCCAAGGTATACTCAAAACATGAGTTAGAGTAGCCGGCACTCCCAAGGTTACACTATGTACATAGGTTTGAGTTACTGACACTCCCAAGGTTACACTCGATAGATAGTTTGGAGTTAATGACAATCCCAAGGTGTGCTAGAACTACAAAACTGGAGGTTACAAGGTTCATACAAATATCAGTTGCTTCTAAAAGAACATTCTTCTTGACATTTCTGTTCAATAGAAAACACAGAATTAGGTCTCTGGACCAAAAAATTCAAGCACCAACGTTGGAGAGAGGGTCTGGAGTAAGTACAAGCAAGGACTGCTGAAAGGAAATGACAGAGAAGGAAATGTAGACAAGTCTAGAGTCTTGAAGAGGCTTACAGTTAGGCAAGCTTGCTACTGTAAAAGATTAGTGCACACTAACCTGAAGGAAAAGTACTTAGCCTAATCTACTTCTTTAACTGGAATACGAAGATGACAGGAGGCTTGGTGCAAGAGGTCTAAGAGGAGGTCAAATAATAGCTTGTGCAGGAAAATACTAAAACATTTACAGAAGCCAAGATCATGGGATCAACAAGGAGGCTTGGAAGACTGGAGCACTGGAAGTTTGGAGTGACTGTGGAGATTAGTGCTTCGACAAAGCTTGCACAGAACTGGAATGCTGGAGGATCCGGGCGACTCAGGAGGTGAGTGCAAGGATGATGCATGAGCAGGAAAGGGGAGAAGGCCAAGTGCCAATGCAGGTTCAGGGAGGGATATTTATATTCGAACAAAAGAGTGTTCCAGAAGAACACGTGCCCCATGTGGCAACGTGGAAGCTTCCAATGAACCTGGGCAAAATCATGTGATACATACAACAGATATGAGGCCTTGCGTGTGGCCGGTGCAAATGGTAAATGGGAACAATTAACGAGTATAACGTAACCCTAGTGCATGATGGGGCCGTTCAATGAGTCACCAAGGAAGCATAGTTATCCTAAAAAGACACTTGACAATCTGCAGCTGTAAAACAACTAAACATGCATAGCAACATAACAGGTGGGTCAACGGTTCAGGCTTCCTGGGAGGAGAATCGTAGATGCTCGAGACTGAAAGGAGCAATAAGGAAATTATGACTTGGAGTACTCAAGGATGGGAGGTGCCACAAGGGAAAGGTGACATGAGCCTGGCGAATAAAGCTCACCACACTTAGGGCACAAGATTAATTCATGACAGTCCCCACACCCCCCAAAAAGGACAACCTACCGAGTGTGGTTTGTCAGGGTGGCGGGCATGAAATGAATGACCCAGGTGGCGAGAGGCATGAACATTACTAGATGGTTCCCAAGAGTTTTTCTCAGGACCACACCCTTTCCATACAATTTGGTAAAACAAGCAACTCTTAACACGCTACAAATGTAGAATTCTGTGGGCTTCTAGCTCTAGGTGACCAGCAAGAGTTACAGATGGAGGAAAAGGAGCTGGGTAGGTCTCGGCATGACATGGTTTGAGAAGGGAAATGTGGATCCCAGGGTGCACAGGCAAATTTTCTGACAGATGGAGCTGGAATGTTTAATTAACTTCTCAATAGGGAAAGGGACCAATAAATCGAGGTTGCAATTTTTAAGTACCATGTATACCTAAGTTTCCTACAACAAGCCAAACCTGATCTCTGCTTTTGTTCTCAGGTGATTGTTGACAAGGTTTATTAACATTTCTCTTCATATTCACTTTAACCTATTGTAAGTGTTGAACACCTCTTGTTGGGGGTCAAAGAGGTGTCTTACAAAGTATTGTATTGCAGATACATTTTCAGAATTCATACGAAGGTTTTCGAATAACGTACATGAATGTATGCCAGTTACACCAAGAGAAGAGGGAGACCCCTGTGAAAGAATGTGGTGTGTTACTATAGGCAAACTCAGCGAACGGTAACATGGACTCCCAACAATCGGGTGTAGTGGTCATAAGATATTGCAGAGAATAATTTACCCACTCTGTCTGTCCATCAACTTATGGAGAACAGGCAGGAGACAGTGGGGCTTCAATGTCCAATGATGTGCAAAGACTGTACCAGAATCTTAAAACAAACTGTTGGCCCGTATAAAGCACAATGACCAAATGGACCTTGTGCAGCCTCATGATGTGTTTAACAAACAGCATGGCAAGAGTTTTGGCAGTGGGTATTGTAGGAAAGTACCATCTTGCCTGGCATGTTTCCCCCATTTTTACTTGTGTGTCAGTTTATTTTTGCCTGTCTCACTGGGATCCTGCTAGCCAGGACCCCATTGCTCATGGTTTGTGGCCTGAATGTGTTCCCTGTGTGGTGCCTAACTGTGTCACTGAGGCTCTGCTAACCAGAACCTCATTGCTTATGCTATCTCTGTCTTTAAAATTGTCACTGCAGGCTAGAGACCATTTTTACCAATTCTGATTGGCACACTGGAACACCCTTATAATTCCCTAGTATGTGGTACCTAGGTACCCAGGGTATTGGGTTCCAGGAGATCCCTATGGACTGCAGCATTTCTTTTGCCACCCATAGGGACCTCAGACAATTCTTACACAGGACTGCCACTGCAGCCTGAGTGAAATATTGTCCATGTTATTTCACAGCCATTTTACACTGCACTTAAGTAACTTATAAGTCACCTATATGTCTAACCCTCAGTTAGTGAAGGTTAGGTGCAAAGTTACTAAGTGTGAGGGCACCCTGCACTAGCCAAGGTGCCCCCACATTGTTCAGGGCAATTTCCCCAGACTTTGTGAGTGCAGGGACACCATTACACGTGTGCACTACATATAGGTCAATACCTAGATGTAGATTCACAATGGTAACTCCGAATATGGCCATTTAACATGTCTAAGATCATGGAATTGTCCCCCCATGCCAAAGCTGGTATTGGGGTGCCAATCCCATGCATCCCCGTGGCTCCAGCAGGGACCCCGGGTACTGCCATACTAGCTCTCTGTTTTTTTTTTACTGCAGCTACCGCTGCTGCCAACCCCCAGACAGGCTTCTGCCCACCTGGGGTCTGGACAGCCCAGTCCCAGGAAGGCAGAACAAAAGATTTCCTCTGAGACAGGGTGTTACACCCCCTCCCTTTGGAAATAGGTGTTAAGGCCTGGGGAGGAGTAGCCTCCCCCAGCCTCTGTAAATGCTTTGAAGGGCACAGATGGTGCTATCCTTGATTAAGCCAGTCTACACCAGTTCAGGGATCCTTCAGCCCCTGCCCTGGTGTGAAACTGGACAAAGGAAAGGGGAGTGACCACTCACCTGTCCATCACTACCCCAGGGGTGGTGCCCAGGGCTCCTCCAGTGTGTCCCAGACCTCTGCCATGTTGAATGCAGAAGTGTGAGGGCACAATGAAGACCTCTGAGTGGCCAGTGCCAGCAGGTGACGTCAGAGACCCCTCCTGATAAGTGCTTACCTGGTTAGGTGGCCAATCCTCCTCTGAGGGCTATTTTAAGGTCTCTCCTGTGGGTTTCTCATCAGATAACGAATGCAAGAGCTCAACAGAGTTCCTCTGCATCTCCCTCTTTGACTTCTGCCAAGGATCGACCGCTGATTGCTCCAGGAAGCCTGCAAAACCGCAACAAAGTAGCAAGACGACTACCAGCAACATTGTAGTGCCTAATCCTGGCAGCTTTCTTGACTGTTTCCTGGTGGTGCATGCTCTGATGGCTGTTTGCTTTCACCCTGCACTGGAAGCCAGGAAAAAATCTCCCGTGGGTCAATGGAATCTTCCCAGTGCTAACGCAGGCACCAAACGCCTGCATCACCCGTCTTCTGGGTCCCCTCTCATCTTGAAGACATGGTCGCTGGAACACAGGAGCTGGATCCAAGTGACCCCGACAGTCCTTGCCTCCCCATGCCAGACAGTAATCCTGTGTACTTTGTGATCTGCAGCTGCTAGGGCTTCTGTGCACTTTTGCAAGGAATCTTTCGTGCACAGCACAGCCCAGGTCCCCAGCACTCCGTCCTGCATTGCTCAACTCGCTGAGTTGACCACTGGCTTTGTGGGATCCTCCTTTGTAGTGTTGAGAAAACTTCTTCTGTGCTCAGATTTCTTGAACCCCTGTTCAAGTACTTCTGTGGGTGCTACCTGCTTCTGTGTGGGCTTTCTCTGTTGCTGAGCACCCCCTCTGTCTCATCCTCCAAGGGGCGACCTCCTGGTCCTTCCTGGGCCCAGGCAGCACCCATTTTCTTCAACCACAACCTTTGCAGCTAGCAAGGCTTGTTTGCAGTCTTTCTGTGTGAAAACAAATCTGCTTCCTCCAGCACGCCGCAGGACATCTTCTGTGCAAAGGAGAAGTTCCTGGCGTCTTTCGTTGTTGCAGAATCTTCAGCTTCTTCCACCCAGAGGCAGCCATTTTGCACCTTCATCCGAGGTTTAGTGGGCTCCTGCCCCCCCGGACACTTTCATGACTCTTGGACTTGGTCCCCTTCCTTTACAGGTCCTCAGGTCCAGGAATCCGTCTTCAGTGCTGTGCAGTCAGTTGTTGTCTTTGCAGAATCTCCTATCACAATTTTAGTGTGTTTCTGGGGAAGTAGGGTAACTTTACTCCTACTTTTCAGGGTCTTGAGTGAGGTATCTTGGACACCCTTAGTGTTTTCTCACACTCCCAGCGACCCTCTACACACTACACTAGGCCTGGGGCCCCAAGTGGTTTGCATTCCACTTTCTTAATATATGGTTTGTGTTGCCCCTAGGCCTATTGCATCCTATTGTATTCTACACTGTTTACACTACTTTTCTAACTGTTTACTTACCTGATTTTGGTTTGTGTGTATATTTCATGTATTTTACTTACCTCCTAAGGGAGTATATCCTCTGAGATGTTTTTGGCACATTGTCACTAAAATAAAGTACCTTTATTTTTGGTAACTCTGAGTATTGTGATTCTTATGATATAGTGCTATATGAGATAAGTGCTATGGTAGGAGCTTGGCATGTCTCCTAGTTCAGCCTAAGCTGCTCTGCTATAGCTACCTCTATCAGCCTAAGCTGCTAGAACACTACTAATCTACTAATAAGGGATAAGTGGACCTGGCACAAGGTGTAAGTACCATCAGGTACCCACTATAAGCCAGGCCAGCCTCCTACAGGTATTTTTTTAAGAACAATAAAATGTGGAATCTTGGAGGAAAGATCAATTGCTACCAAAACAATAGTATAGCTGTCAGAGTTAGGAAGGTCAGTAATAAGTTTGATGCTGATGGCATGACAGGAATAAGGATGTATGAACACAAAACTTGAATCGCCTGAAGGGATGAAGTTGGATGCTTTGGCCCTCATTAAAAACTTGGCGGTAATCACTGCCGACTGCCGTGCTGATGGTGAACAGAAGACCACCAGTGGCGGTGGACTGCACACCGCCGAATAATGATGCCAAAAAGATAAACCTCCAAAAATCCTGCAACCTCCACCCACCACCAGGGCCAACGAGGGCAGAAAGGCAGTACACCCCATCCCCCAAATGCCATGCAGACAAATCCTCCGCCCACCAAACAATGATGCAAAATCAGCTTGGAAGACAGTGAATGCCGAACGACCATTGGCGGTATGGACCGCCACGGCCAGCAATAAGACCCACAAACAACAAATACACACATTGGCAAGTTTGAAACCCACACACCTGACACACATCCACAACACTATAAAACACACACATACACACCCCACAATCCTTTGCAACGCCAACGCCAATAGCACAACAGAGATTGACAACACAACAGACATATATTGAACTCAACATCACACAAGTCACACACACAAATACGCCACCAAAACACATACACACCCCAAACACTATCACAAGCCACACACCCAACCACACAACAGCACCCTCACCAATACACCTATAACATACCACCCACAACACACACCATGGCACTTCCTAAGCACCCCCGCTTCACAGACAGGGAGCTAAGGACCATGATGGATGAAATACACAGGGTTGAGCCACAACTATTTGGGGCACAGGTGCAGCAGACACCCGTGGCCAGGAAGATGAAGTTATGGCAGAGGATAGTCAACAAGGTCAACGCCGTAGGAAACCATCCACGCACAAGGGACGAAATCAGGAAGAGATGGAACGACCTGCGCGGGAAGGTTCGGTCTATGGCATCCAGGCACAACATCGCAGTACAGAAGACTGGTGGTGATCCCAAATACACTTACAACACACCACCCACAAACCACACCATGGCACCCCCTAAGCACCCCTGCTTCGCAGACAGGGAGCTAAGGACCATGGTGAACGAAATACTTATGGTCGAGCCACATCTATTCAGGGCACAGGTGCAGCAGACACCCGTGGCCAGGAAGATGAAGCTATGGCAGAGGATAGTCACCAAGGTCAATGCACTTGGACACCATCCACGCACAAGAGATGAAATTAGGAAGAGATGGAACGACCTGCGTGGGAAGGTTCGGTCTATGGCATCCAGACACAACATCGCCGTACAGAAGACTGGTGGTGATCCCCCACCTCCTCCCCCCGAATACACCGACTGGGAGGAGAAGGTCCTGGCTATCCTTCCTCCCGGAGGGCCTCACCGGACTCACTGGAGGACTGGACTTGTGTATGTCAACTACAAAATCTTCATAGTCACCACACCTCTAATGCATGTATCACCCCAGCCCCCCTCACTACCACCAGGGCCCCATCCACTATTCAGTATACAACACCCACATCCAAGTACCCTGCATGCCCAGAATTCCACAAACAAATCTCCATCCAGCCCCCTGTGCACAGTCACCTACCCCTGCATGGAATCCCAGTGGCACTACAGCACCCACAATGCACCTCCACCCCCCACAAAACATGCACCAAAATGTACACAAAGGGACCTTGCATGCCACTACAGGGGAATATAAGCATAAAATAGTGCAGACCAGGGCAGTATTGCTGAAAAAGTACAGGACACCCACATGTCTATTCTTCCACACACAGGTACCACCACCCATGCCACCCGGACGGAGACATCAAGGAATGCCAGCCCTTCACCTGAAGACGGAGGACCCACTCAGTAGAGTGCAGAGAGATGTCTGGACACAGAGGAAATCTCTGGCCCATCCCACAGCCCTGGACTGTCACACTCCAGAAGCCCCACCTAGGACACCACTGACACCCCTACCTCACTGCCACCATCATCAGCTCTGGCCAAACGACCCCACACCAGAGTTTCTCACCACGGACAGGCTGCCCACATGGACAGAGGCAGAGTCTCCACCCACCAACAGGCAGGATGATGAAGGGCCTAGTGCAAGTGGGGCTGCAAGACCTGTGCAGGGGACACAGGGGGCTAGGGCTAGTGGGAGGGCATCAGTGGCCCGGGGGGACAAAGGATGGATTCTGCAGCCCAGGAGGTGATATCTGAGGTCCTGGGAGCAAACCACCATACCCAGATCAGGATGGGCCAGATCCTGGCCACCCTAGAGCAGAATCCAAGGCTGCAGATAGCACACCACCAAGAAGCCATGGAACAATGGAAACAGCTCAATGCCACTATGGCCTACATTGCAGGGGTGCTGCACCAGTACCACAGCCAGCTTGAGTCCTCCACCTACCTGCAAGCCCCTACCACTATCCAGGACACTGCCCTGCCATATAGATCTGCATCATCCACTGGACTGGTGGCACTTCCAGAGGACTCACAGGAAACCAGCACCCCCTCCCCTGCAGCCCAGCTGCACCTTTGCAAAACGTTCCATCAGACTAAGATATCCCACAGAAACACCAGGCAAGACCAAGCCCAGCGCCAGGAAGTGACCCTGCCCTGAACTGTCTCCCTTGTGTGCCACAGAGTTACCTTGTTGACATGCCACTGCCATCACACCATCTTCCAATGGCCACATGGACTGTACCCCAGTGCAACAAACAGCTGAGCATATGTACCTGAGTATGTTTTTCACCATGTGCCCACTCCCTTTCACTGTCCCAACACCTGTGTATATATTGCCATTGAATAAATACACCTATGCACTCAAATCATATGCCCGTCATCAATATTAGAGATCAATTTTGAATATGAATGCATTAGCCAGTTACTACAGTAATCAACCTTTTATTGCAGGAGGGATCCGACATATTGTAGTGTCTGAAGTATGTCACACTGTACCTAAAATTGGGTTCCCTGGCACATGCCTTTCATCTATGATTTAGCATTGTCGCTGACAAAAGACACCACAGTACTTATTACATGAGACAGACTGAAACTATGCAGTGAAGACATCAGCATCATTGAACAGTACCTTAGACTCACTGGAAGTATAGCCGGATTAGCTGGGTCCTGGAGTTGAGATCTTCCCCCTCTTCTTCCTCACCATCACTCTCATCCCCTCTCTGAGGTTGCAGGGCTTAATGGACAGCACCCTCCTCCTCCAGAAGGGGGATAGCTTTCCTCACAGCCAAGTTGTGCAGCATGCAGCAGCCCACCACTGTCTTACACACTTTGTCAGGGACATAGCACTGGGATCCTCCAGAGAGATGGAGACAATGAAATCTTGCCTTCAGGAGTCCTGTAGTGCGCTCTATCACCCTCCTAGTACGACCATGGGCCTCATTATAATTCCTCTCTGCATCTGTCCTGGTATTCCTCACAAGAGTCAGAAGCCATTGCAAGTTGGGGTAGCCAGAATCACCTGCAAAAGTGGGCAAAAGAGGACTTGAACAAACTACCTTTACTTGCATACAGCCTGGCTGTCAGCTATGTAACTGATCATACACACTCACCTATGAGCCAAGCTCTGTCCCTATACAGTTGTCCCATCATGTGTGGCACACTGCTGTTTCTCAGGACAAATGAATCATGGGCTGGTCCTGGGAACCTGGCATTGACATGTGATACATATTGTTCAGCAGTACACTCCAATTGTACATTCACAGAGTGATAGTTCTTACGATTCCTATACACCTGTTCATTCACTCTTTGGGGTATGAGAGCTATGTGGGTTCCATCAATGGCACCTATCACTTGGAGGATATTAGCAAAGGCAGAGAATCCAGATTTGATGGTGTTAAGGTCAGGCCTTTGGGGAAACTGGACATAAGTTTCAAAGTGCTGAACAAAAGCATCCAGGAAATTGGCCAGGATGAGGCTGAACATTGGCTGTGAGATGCCTGCAGACATGCCCACTGTCACATGAAATGAGCCCGTAGCCAAAAAATGGAGCACAGATAGCACTTGCACAGTTGTAGGGATGGCATGCTGATTCCGATTGGCCGGCTTCAGAACAGGATCCATTAATGCACAGAGGTCATGGATTGTAGCTCTGTTGAGTCAGTAGGTGATAATGATGTGACGTTCCTCCATAGTGACCAGATCTACGAGGGGTGTGTAAACAGATGGGGCCCTCCCTCAACACAAGGGTCTGTACCTATGAGGGAGGAAAGAACACATTTTGAGTGACAACATACCATTGCATCACATGATGTCACTGTACTTTTCAAAATGCATCACATAGGTAACGCACACAAACAGAAAGAATGAGGTACACCGTCAGGCTAGTGTGAGCTGAGGTTTCTCTTTCATAATGGCATTACGATGTAGACACACTTCCAACCATGAGTACATGTGGGGATCATTGAATCATGTCAGCAATCAACCAAGGGGAGAGAGAATGGGGCCATGGCTGAGGCCCCGGCCAGGCTATGGAGATGTGGTGGAAGCAAAATGGCAGCCTTCTGCCATCCAGGTACGGTAGAGTGGAAGTGACTTCGTACCGCTGGCGTTAGTCGTCATAGCAGAAGGTGGTGTTCACCACCGTGCACCTGTTCATTGGATTAAGTGGTTGTCAATGGGGAACCTGGGCCAATCATGGGGGTGATGGTGCACACCACTGCGGTACCTAACTCCATTTCGTCAGACCCTGGACAATTGACTCCTGCATCACATAAAGGGTGCTGCTGTGTCCTGACACTGGTCCCTGAGATGGCACGTGTCACAGGGAACAGGCCTGGCCTTCACTGCGGAGGAGCTGGAAAATCTGGTGGACGGGGTCCTACTCCTCTATGCGAATTTGCAGGGGCGACCAGAGGAGCAGGTGAGTTGCCATCTGTCATCCTTAGATCTGTGTGATTGTGGTGGATGCCTGTATGCATGTGTGTTCAATGTGTGACTGCCCAGCCATAGGTTGTCTGGCACTTTCTGCTTATAATTTGTTCAAATGCATGTCAACATTGGCCGTTCCATATGGAATGGCTGTCAGAGTCACCAGATCCTCGGGGTCTGTGCACGTTCCCAACACTTCCACCGCAAGACAGCTCCAATCCTCTGATTAGATTTATCACAGAGTCTAAGAGAGTCAAAGTGGGGAAAAGGAGATTAGGAAGGGAACAGCTGGGAAGGAGACCTGCAGGAAGCAAGAGGTTAAAACACAACATCAAAATTACATCTTATGAAATTAGTACTCTAAGCTTTGTCATTTCTGAAAACATGAACAATCCTAGAATAGTTCTAAAGATGACTAGACCTTGGATGACCGAATACCTGAGGAGGTAACAAGAACAGTTAAATGGAACTTTCAAATTCAAGTACTTTTTTTAGCATGAGAATCATGAAAACACTCTGAGCAATTTCTAAACAATCAGATGAATCTCCTTTTAAGAATACATATCAGGAACACACAGCATTACATCTAGAACTCTGATCTTGTTGTGTTCTTCTCAAAAACATTGGAAAGTAAATTGCACACATTGCAGGCTTTTATCTGTGTACTAAACACCATAAAGGATTGTGCACCATGAAATCACACAATGTGGATTCAAGGAAATAATCACGCAACTTGTCAACTTAAAATGCTACCAAGGAAATGTCTCAGAATGGTAGCTCACAGTAATTTTCATTATGTATACACAAAGAAAAGAATTGCGCGTCTTGCCGATTCGAACAACACCGTGACACTGCCAAGGAATGATAGTGCACAATGAATATCATGAATTAACCACAAAGAAAGAATTGCGCATCTTGCCGATTCGAAGGCCACCATGAAAATGCCAAGAAATGGTAGCGCACAATGAATAACATGAAAAGCACTCAAGGAAAGAATCGCGCGTCTTGCCGATTCGAATGCCACCATTAAAAAGCCCAAGAAATGGTAGCGTACAATGAATATCAAGAATCTCACACTAGGAAGGAATCGCGCGTGTTGCCAATTCGAATGCTACCATGGAACTGCCAAGAAATGGTAGCGCACAATGAATAACATGAAAAGCACTCAAGGAAAGAATCGCGCACCTTGCCGATTCGAATGCCACCATTAAAATGCTTCAGAAATGGTAGCGTACAATGAATACTAAGAATTTCACACAAGGGTAGAATCACGCATCTTGCCGATTCGGATGTCACCATGAAACTGCCAATAAAATGGTAGCGTACAGTGAATATCAAGAAATACACTCTAAGAAAGAATCGCGCGCGTTGCCAATTCGAAAGCTACCATGAGACTGTCAAAGAATGGTAGCGCACAATGAATAACATGAATTAATCTCGAGGATAGAATTGCACGTCTTGCCGATGCGAGTGCGTGCACACAAATGCCATGAAAATTCCAAATGCACAATTACACGCACATGAGCAAAATGTTATTAACATCAGAAATTAGGCCCAAGAATTAGAGCGTCATCGAAATACGGGGTCGGGGGCCCAGCCCAACCTTCGTCTTACCGCCATGACTACGAATCACCACTGAAGTATAATGCACAGAGGCCAGGAAGGTCAAGGTAGGCCACCAGAACAGGAGCTCAGGAAGTGGCTGCTGCTCTGTACCGGGACCTCTGAATAGTGAGCACGTGGAGCTGGGCTGACTCCCTTTTATAGAGTTTTGGCCCAGTCCACGACCACACCCAGGCATGCTGCAGGGAAGGCTTCTAGAAGGCCCTGGAAAAGGACCACACCCTGACTCACTCTGAATGCCTGCAGCAATACATTGCAAATGTACAGTATTTATAAGCAATCTTAAAAATGAATCTTTTGGATTGAATTCTCCAATGCAAAAGGTTAAGCAGTAACATATCATCATAATACATGAATTACATTATCTTGAGAGTGTTGGGTTTTTGCATTCTAGACACCCGTAGAGCGCGCACTGTCCTGGTGTTGACAATGGCATGGCATTTGTGTATGGGGCACCCACACTGACGTCTGTTTCTTTGCTCTGTGTGCGCTAACTTTGCAAGTTAGCGCACATCAAAAGAAAGGCCTGTGACAAGCCCTTGGCAAGGAAGTGCGGACCCTCGGGGTCTACAACCGGCAGAGCATCCACTGCAAGAAGCGGTGGGAGTACCTGGGACACTGGGCCAGGAAGACCGGAGAGGCCCAGCTGGGAAGGCCTCCCAACGAGGAAGGGGTGCCCGTCTGACCCTGACCCTCCTAATGGCCTGCAATCTGGCAGTGGCCTATCCAGATTTGGATGGACACCTGAAGGCAGCACAGCAGCCACAAGAGGGTGAGTACCAACACTGTTGTGATACCATTTTGATGGGTGAAGTTGGGTGCTGTGGGATGTATGCATTGTAGTGCCAGACACTTAGACAGGTGTGTGCCTGCAGTCCTGTCCCCCTCAATGTCCTTGGGATGGTGTAATAGCTAGTTTTGGCAGGGACTGTAGGCCTGTGAGGGTCCCCTTTATGTCATCTGGTATTCATTGTGGTCTTATGGACACAGTGTATCAGAGTCGTGTTTCATAAGGGTTATGTTGTGTATTCCGGGGTCATGCCTACTAGTCAGGGGCACATTCATAATGTATGTTGTGTCTGCTGAGGGTTCGTGCCTGACCTGGGTGGGAAGTTGTGTGACCCAAAATGTACATACTGTATATTCAGGAGTTGACATACTTTTTTTTTTCTCTTGTGTCCCTGTGTACATTACCATCATCTGGCAAGGGAGCTGAGGCACTGACGAGTAGGGGTGCAGCAGCCCACGGGTCCAAGGAGGCAGAGTCGGCCGATGCCAAGTGGACCAGTGGGTTGGAGGGCGAGAGGACAGGGGAAGCAACTACCATTGGAGATAGTGACTTTGATACCTCCTCTGATGGCAGCTCCCTGGTGGTGGCGGACCCTACTGGGCCCACCCATTCTTTGTCATTTTCCACCACCCGCCATACCATCACCGCCCTCGCAGTTGATCCCCACCAAGTTGCGCGTGCCCGCTCACCCAGGAGGGTGGGTGTCTCCTTCGTCCCAGGCACCTCATCCCCTGCCCCAGTCAGCCCTGCTGCCCTCATGAAGGAGGCTATTGACCTCCTGAGAACCATCTCTGTAGGGCAGACAACCATTGTGATTGCCATCCAGGGGCTAGGATCCCTGATGCAGCAATGCAATGAATACCTGGAAGGCATTCACAGTGCCATGTCTGGCCTACAGAGATCTTTTCAGGCTCTGGCCTCCTCTTTGATGGCAGCCAGTGTCCCTGGACTTTCCGTCCCCCCTCCCACCACCTCTACCCCTTCCAGCACCCCACTCCTTTCATCCATCCCAAGCACACATGTAGACAGCCATGCAAACAGATCAACACACAAGAAGCACACAGATAAACACAAGCACCACACTTCCCACCACAGGCAGGCACACACCCAACATACACTTCCCCCAGTGTGTCAGCCTCCCCACCACCATGTCTGTCACCCCACCATGCGCACCCACACACACTGCACCCTCAGTCACTGCTGCTGTCCCTATTTATGCATTCACCACAACATCTGATATCCAGACATGCACCCTTGACACCACACCTGCACTCACCATGACTACATTTACAGACACTTGCAGCACACTCCACAGACCTGCAGACACCCAGACAACATCCATCTATACTGTCAGCCGGTCTTCTCCCACTGTGTCTACCCCCTCCTCCTAAAACACTCAAACGTTCACACACATCCACAGCACACACATCCACCACACATAAGCATACTATACAGGCACCTGCATCAACATCCAGTAAACCTACACCTGATACGAGCACTTCCTCAAACTCCACTCCCAGACCTGCCTCCAAATTCTCCCCAACTGCACCTAAGAAGCTTTTCATATCCCGTGGTCACCTGTTTGAACCAACTAGCCTACCCTGTCTTGTCCCTAAATGTTCCCATGTCGTTGCCCAGTCCACTCCTTCCTCGTCTAAGTCCACCCCAGTCTGCCCTTCCCATTCCTGTTCCCCTTCCCCAAGGTGGAAGAGGCCCTGTGTTGCCCCAGGTTCCTCTGCCACCCCTCTGTCCAGGCCCACTCCCCCACCTTCCAAGGGCAAGCCCAAACCCCCTGCACCTACCAAACCTAAGTCCAAGACCCCGCCCTACCAGACCTAAGTCCCCACCTCACATTGTTCAGCATTGTACTGTGGGGGTGTGGTGTGCACATGTGTGTACACTGGTGCAGGTGTTTGTTGGTTTGTGTCTGGTAAGTACATTTTGTTGTGGTATTTATGGCTTGGGATGGTGGGAGGGGTTGGGATTGTGTTGCGGGGTGGGGTGGGTGTGTAACTGTGCCCTTTCTTCCCATGTGTACTAGGCTGTAGTACTTAACATTGTCGTCTTCGGTCATGGTCCTGGAGGAATGTGGCAAGGAGAAGCACTGGCATTATTTCCAACACTCGATCCATGTCTGTGTTGGCGTGTTCTGTGTATCTCTGGTGAGTGTTTCCTTTTATATTGTTCGTTTCTGCCACGCTTTGCCTGGTGGTGGTTCCCACCATGGAACTGATGGCGGTCTCGTGTTTCATAATTTGGTGGGCGGGTAGGGCCTTTCCGCCGGCCTGTGGGTGGCCTCATTCATCGTCGTCAGGACTACAAAAATGGCGGTTTGTGGATGGACCACTAATTGTTTGTCATGGGCTTCATTATTTGGCAGTCCAGACCACCAGCCTGTTGGCGGTAGTTACCGCCACCGCCGGCCGTGCGGTGCTTACCCCCATGTTAATAATGACCACCTTTGTCTTGAAAACGTATTGGGCAAGTCTGAACGCAGTCATGCACATCCTTAGACAATGTGGACCATGCAAATTATAATTGACAATCCATTAACATGTCTTGGATTTTTAGAAGCTCTCCTAATGAAAATCAGGACATTCACTTAATGCTTATTGCCTTAATTCTTTCATAGGGGTAGATAAAGTGGTACGACGATAAGGGCACTGATCATATATATGATGATTTTTAGCTAACCAAGAGTCGATTTCTTCTCTACTCACTCTCAGCCTAACTCTACCTAAAAGAGATTTCTGGTCATAGAGCCTTACAATGTGTTCAAAGGGAACCATGTTCTGAGGAGTCAGCTCCTGAGTCTCCTGACTAATGTGACTGTTTTGCTTGCAATGCACTTTTTAAAGACCGGGAAACTGAGGGCATGTAGCCTGCCATACTGTTGCTTTCTGCAGAAACACTTCCCACAGTTATCTGTGAGGCACTGGCCTTGACAAGATAAGGCTGCTTAGGGCTTCATTTTTTAAATACTGGGGTCTTATTTGTATCCCTGGTCATACCCCCCGGCAACAAGATAGGGTATGGGAATTCAGCACATTGAGCATGAAACTTGCTTTTACCCATTATGTCAAAAAGAAGACTTTTGGTTTCAGGCCTTAACGGAGTGTACCGTGACTACAGGAAAGTGTTGCGCCCGAAGTGAAGTCCATGCAGCAACCAGATTCCTTATGAGAAGATAGTTGTGTATACTGTTGTTCATCAAAGGTCTTGAATGATCAGGTTATTCCCTGAGGATGGAGCCGATGAGTCAAGTGTAAGATCCACACATGCCAAGAGAGACAAAGCTCTCAGCACATTACAGCAATGAGTTTGACAGTAGTAGGTATAGGAAAGAGCCGTTTTTGACATGGTCACCCCCCACTTTTTGCTCACTGGTATTGAGTTTTTTCGACTGAGGTGCACTGGGTACCTACTAAACAGGCCCCCAGTGCCAGTGTTCTTTCCGTAAAAACAGGTAAGAATGTGTACCATTGGCAAACACACCCTTTCTATGTTATCCCTAGTAAATGGTACCCCTGGTACATAGGCATGGGTAGAGTAAAGGGTCCCTAAGGGCTTTACAGCATACTGTACCACCCTCAGGGACTCTCCTGAAAATGAAATGCACACAGCGGCCATTGCAGTCAGCATGGCCTGGTTCAAGCCAGGTGAAAGCACAACATGGCACACCCATTGTGTGCCATGACACTATCACTGCATCAGATTATATGTAAGTCACCCCTATACCAGGCCTGGGATCCGTGGGCAGGGTGCATTATATTTGATGTGTGGACATGTCTGCTTGAGCAGAAATGCCCTGTGATGTCCTGCTCAATTGATAATCATTGCAAGTGAACAGGGCAGCCATCTTAAGATATGTGCTGGACACTTGTCAACACAAGGGAGTCAGTCACGTAATGGCTTTACTGAAACCTATGGTGTTTGGTATCAAACACCTCATATTAATAAGTCCAGGCTGATCCCAGACTCGGGTTTATTGAGGTATGTACTCAGAGGGCACCCCAGAGATGGCCCCTGAACTCTAGTAGTCACTTAGGGCCTAATTTAGATCTTGACAGTATTTCGCCAATCCACTCTGGCGGTGGTCTTACATACTCTTTGAGGCTGAGGGTTTTCTGCCAACCTTATTTAGATAACACAGTCCTGCTGTGGCCCATGACAGTGGGAGTCCATTGCAGAAACGCTGTTAGTATTGTACCATGGGTGTGGCGATTGGCTGGATGATAGCAGCCTACACCAGATGTATTGAAACTTCAGTTCCAAAAATATCTTGTTTTATCCAAATTGGGAGCATCATGGTTGTTACAATCTATTTAACAATGACCAATATGTATATTTGGATTGTGTGTTGGCCTCCATGCATCACCCCTTTCATTTGCCTTGTTATTTGCTGTATCTGTAGTTGTTCTACTTCAAACATCAGGTTCCATACTCAGGTTCCATACTCCATCCATATGCACATGAAGGTACATTGCTTGTAAGTGGTACCGTGACCTATTCACTTTACACATGTGTGCACATATTGCAAATGTGTTTAATTTTCACTGTATACATGTATATAGGTATGTGTTACCAACTTTTTCTCAAGTATTGGCAATAGAGTTTACAAATGGATGCAACTACCATGATGCCCTGCTTTTGTCTCTGCAAACAATAGAGCAATGTGATGTAACTCATCCTCCCTTTCCTTCCACATATGGCCAAAAGTCAAAGCTTTATATAGTTGACATTCTCCATGTCATGGTTTGTACTGAAATTTCATCTGCTGTGTTGATCCAGTAAGTTGTCACCTTCTTGTCACTGCATTGTATTGATCTGCTTGCTTGCATAAATCAGAGTTTGTAGATTTAAAGGTTTCCAATCATGTTCTGTGGCATGCTGATTATGAGTAGTATTGATGCACAAATTACTTGCAGTGTTCACATGATGGCCAATGCCATTAAATACAATATGTTGTACCATTGTTTGCTTTTGAGGTTGCTAGGCCATGAAATGGCACAGCCTCTCAGATCTCCAATCTACTGTGTTGGGTTGCATGTATGGTGCATGTAATATACATTGTCTGTTTTACATTTTACATTTCAGGACATCTCTCCATCATGGTTATTGTAGTCTGCCTCATTGTCTATTAACCTGCAAGAGTAAAAAGTTAAAAATCACACAAAGGCCTCAACATCCCATTAATCATAACTTTATTTTTTTTAGATTGTGTCATCGGAAGCTGAAGACCGATTTGAGGTACAATACAGACCTTTAATGTCTTTTTTTTTTTAATTAAATTTTGGACCTACACCTAGAGCCAGCGAATTACCGTCTGCAACTGTAGACACCTTGACTCCACGCTGGGGGCAAGCCTTCAGTAAAGACACCACTCCAGCTAGTCTGGATGATGAGGGGATGCCTGGTCCATCTGGTCTATCTGGGCAGACAGCCACAGTGAGTCTCACTTGGCCCACACTAACACCTTCCACTCCAGCTGCTACAACAACTATGCATATTGATACTTCCACTTCCTGGGTCTAGAGAATCACAACTCCCATATTGTGCCCCTCAGCCCTGGCTACTGTTGAGCAACCATCACCACCACCTTCAATTGTACCAGGACCCACTGGGATGGGCCACAATGCCTCAAGGGAACAGAGTAGTGGGGGTTGGCGTTATGGGAAGGAATCAGTGGGATAGGAAAGTGAGGCCACTGAAGCTGTTGTCACCCAGACCACCATTGACCAAGTCTTATGAGCAATACGACAGTCCAGAGATGTGATGGGCCAGGTCCTTACAGAGTTCAGGGACCTTAAACCGGTGCAGAGGAAAAATTTTCAAGAGCTACAGAATCACAACTCCAATTTGTGCTCCTTGACTGGGGTGATGTTTCACAATTACCAACACAAACTCCTACTCCCTTTTCTTGTACCATCTAGCCCTCTCTGTGGTCCTTGTGCATCAGGACACAATATACCTTCTGCAGCTACAGACAGGGAGGCCCTGCAACAGGAGTAAACTGATCCACCCACCTCAGTTCCTGCCCCCCCAACTAGTAGGGGACATTCATCCAGACCACTAGGAAAGGATGGCAAAACCTCCACCACCACCTCCAAGAGAGGACAAACCTAAATTCCTCAAGTTTGTGTATACCATTCACTCTGTGGACTATTGCATGAACACATTTACCTTTTCTGACGAGAGATGTATTTTGTACATTGGACTCCAAACAATTTGTGCTCAACACATATAGGCCCATATTTATTCTTTTTTAGCGCCGTATTTGAGCCGCTTTTTGATGCAAACGCCGCGCAAACTTACAAAATACAATTGTATTTTGCAAGTTTGCCCTTCTTTTGCGTCAAAAAATGATGCAAATGTGACATTCAAAAAGGATAAATATGGGCCATAGTTTCACCCACCATGATGGACTTTTTTTCATGTTATTTTTCATTCCGGTTTCCCAGCTATTACACACATCTCTTTGCTCAAAATAAATTAACATAAAACAAAACGTAAGAGTGGTGTTGTGTTTATTGTGGTATGTCCTTTTCAATGTCTTCTGTACACCATCATTTTTTAAATATGTCAAACAATAAAATACTAAAACAAGTAAGATATACAAACTAGCTAATGTGATTCCCATGTTAAAAAAGATGGAAAATGAACCAATGAAATCTGAATTTTATATTGTCTTACATTTCCAGGTAAGGAATGTTGGGACATAATCAAATATGCATTTCCCAAACCATACGCCAGCCAAACAGTCTGTGCCATATAGAAGTTGACATTCCAGAAGCTTGACAGCATGGAAGAAAGGGAATATTGCTTGAAATCTAATTAAATAGGAAACTATATTTATGCATGACCTCAGTTAGAATCATACATCCCACCCTCACAATAGGAATCCTACATCAATAACAATAGTCTACAAAATTTGGTGCCACTTGACCATTTCAGGACACTGTTAAAGTATCTGGTGCAATATCACAAACACTAGTCAGATGTGTGCTAAAAAAGTTATTTCAGCTATGAGGGGACGCATCATCAGCTTCCTACAATGACACAAATCGAAGATTTAGCCAATGTGAAGGAAAACCAGTATGATATGGCTTGACATACACATATGGTTAGAGCATGTTAAGCAGCACATTTTGCCTTGGTGGCAACATCCCACAGAAAACAGGTCTGATACAATCTCAAGAACATCCATTCAATCACAGTGCAAACTGTCTCTGGAAAGGATATGTCAATGTGAATTGGGTGTCTGTCTCAGGATCAACCCATGTTCCCTTTATACTTTCCAACACCAACACATCACTCTAAATGTCACAACTTTTAAATGTCCAAATGAAGGTGACATGGTGAAGGATCCAGAAAAAGAACAACAAGGAAACATGATTGATATCACATCTACATTTTGACTCAAGTGATAAGTTCGGAATACACATATATCTAGCACAAGCAAAGTTAATCTATGTCAATAAACACAGTAGTCAACGTAGGGAAATTCTGAAACACAAACATCTTTTCCTTGGACTTTCCTAAACTGATCATTCCTACCAAATTACCGTTGAGGACTAAAATGGTCCCTGTGTCACAAGTTGTTCTGACATTAGATGTCACGATATGTAAGGGTACACATACACTCAGATGAAGAAGTGGTCAATGGCATCTTGCTGTAGGACATTTCCTTCCTTTACACCACTGTTATCTTTGTTGGGCATTTCAACATCCTCACCCAGTGGCTCTTCACAGTCTCCATCTTCTGTGATGATTGTGATGTTCACTCGTAGGGTGATGTTGTGCAGCATGCAGCAGGCAACTGTGATTTGGCACACCTTATAGGGTGAGTAGAGGTAGGCTCCTCCAGTCTTGTCCACGCATCTGAATCTGGCCTTCAGGAGGCAGACACTTCTAGACCTGCAGCTGGACTCTGTCATACGGACTGCCTGGCTGTCCAAAGGACTCATCTGGACTGCTTTGGTGAAAGTACAGCTTTCCTGCTTGTTGCACTGCTGCCTGCTGGCCCCTGACCCCGCTGGAAGGGGACTACCTTTCTCCACAAGTGCTCTCCAAAGCCCTGGATTGAGCTTGCCCCCTGTTCTGAAGTCTCAGGGCCAACAAAGACTTCACAAAAGAGAAGAAAATTCCTGTGCATTGAAAAATTGATGCAATACCTGCAGAAATTGAAGCAGTGCCTGCTGTACAGCTAGACAGTCGTCGCATCACCTACCGGATCAACGCAACACCTGCAGAAGTTGACACATCACCTGCCTCACGGCTAGAAAATCGATGCACCAACTATTGGATTGATGCAGTGGCTGCTCCTTCCAACCAATACTTTCTGGATTTTCAACGCATCTTCCCTGGGCTTCAAAATATCCCTGCATTGCAGTGAGGAACCAAGGTTGCGTGCCTGAAAATCAACATATCGCCTTGCAGCATGGAAAGAAACAACGCATTGCCGCCCCTGAAAATTTGACTCACAGCTTTACTTTTCAATGTGTCTCCTCCTCTGCGAACCCTTTTTGTTTGTTGTTATTTTGTTGTTATTTTTTACGCATCTGAAGTTCTGTGTGTTAAAAGGATACAAACACTGATTCTTAAGGATTGCCTTTAAAAAAATGGTATCTCGACTTTTGCATTTTTTTTGGTCTTATTTTATTCAGATAAATATTATCTATTTTCCTAAACTGGTGTGGAGTACCTTTTGTGGTGTTATCACTATGTTACTGTATGAGTTATTGCACAAATACTTTACACATTGCATTCTAAGTTAAGCCTGACTGTTCTGTGCCAAGTTACTAGAGGGTGAGCACAGGCTAATTTAGATTTTGTAGTGATTTACCCTGACAAGGATTGTTGTCCCTACATGGACAAGGGTGCATACTTCTACAAAATAGAAACCCACTTTCTAACAGTGACATGTTGAAAAAAGGTTCCTAACACTGCAGCAAACAGGGGCTCCTCATTCTTTCGCTGCTGTTACTGACCTCTGGGAGCCATAATGCTGGGCAAAGCACGGGACAGGGCCCCTTCATTATCGCCTTAGGAGTTGGAGCTCCTCACAAGGGAAGTCCTGTCCCTGTACAACTAGTTGCATATTTGAATGGGAACTGTTTGCCAAAGTAACTTGTTCCTTCTTTGTAACATGCTATTAGTTCCCTTTTTGTTCATGTGTAAAGTGTTGTGAGTGGAGTATAGTGAACTGAATGATTTAGCTGGGTAGAGGGTGTTGTTTAAAGATGTTAGAAATGTCTGTGCATTAAAATGAAAAGTCACCTGAAACAATTAGCTGAGTTTTCAGTGAGTGTTAATCACAATTCCGGGTTTAATTAGACAAACTGCAAGCACCTTACTTCCAGTGTGTAGTATGCACCATACCACTAGTTTAAGTGGAAACAAACAGCCCGGGTTTAACAGAGAGAAATGTAAATGTATGTGTTTTAAATATGTCATGGTGCCACATACAGGAAAGGTATTTTCTCTGGTGCCAGTCTAAATTATCTAGGCTCTCTATCAGCCACACAAGTATGTCCCATTATAACACACACATGTTCATACATCACCCAAACACATACTCTCACTGACACGTGCCAGCCTTCCCATACTGCCCTTAGTCACTGTGGGGGTCATTACGACCCTGGCGGACAGCAGAGAAGCGGCAATAAGACCGCCAACAGGCTGGCGGTCTCCACCGTGTGTATCATGACCATGGCGGTTACCGCCATGGTCAACCGCCGGTTCTCCGTTCCGCCCGCCAGGGCAGAGACGACTGCCGGGCTGGAGACCAGGGTCTCCAGCCCGGCGGCCGTCACTATACCGCCAGCGGTATTTAGACCCGGCTGACCGCCATGGATTTCATGCGGTTTGAACTGCCATGAAATCCATGGCGGTAAGCACTATCAGTGCCAGGGAATTCCTTCCCTGGCACTGATAGGGGTCAACCCAACCCCCCACCCCCACCCCGACTCCGTCCCCTGCCCCCCTCACCCCCCCTGCCACCTCCCAAAGGTGGCAGGACCCCCCTCCCCACCCCGACCCCCAACATAACATCACACATACACACACGACACGCACGCAGGCACCACCAACACACATACACGCACACACACCGACATACATGCCAACATCCACACACAGAGTCAGAAACGCACACCCACATTCAAACATACACGCACTCATTCCCATACACACAACACCCCTGCAAGCATACACGCACTCACACACCCCCTCTACATACACACATGCACACCCCCATGCACGCTAACAACACTCAACACCCCCCCACCCCCTCCCCTCACGGACAATCGACTTACCTGGTCCGACAATCCTCCGGGAGGGGACGGGAGCCATGGGGGCTGCTCCGCCGACACCACACCGCCAACAGAACACCGCCACGCCGAATCACAGGACGTGATTCGCTGGGCGGTGTTCTGTTGGCGTGGCGGTGGAGGTGGAGCAACCTCCACTTCCCCGCCGCCCGCCAGTATGGCTGTTGGTGGCTCGAGAGCTGCCAACGGTCATAATAGGCCGAGCGGAAAACCATCACCACTGGCGGTCTTCCTCATGGCGGTCCCTCGGCGGTCGTGAAAAATGACCGCTGAGGTCAAAATGACCCCCTGTATGTGATACAAACCATAGTGTCTGACTCTTAGAAGGCTAGGCATGAAGAAAATGTAGGTGAGTGTGCAGTTATGTGCGAATAATGAACAGGTTGTTTAGCCTTTAGTAGCTCACAATGAGTTGGACTAACCTGGAGTAAGTCTCACTATATGAGAAAGTATCCTATCCCTAGCTTAGAGGATGTTTATGTCTAGGATTGGTAACATGAGGAGAAATAAGTGTTGAGGCTACTCCTCAGATCATTGCAAATTAGTTTGTCTTCGGAACTTTAAAATGTTTGAAAACAATCTGTATTGATTGCTCGGGTAATGCATGTGAGAGATACAACATAACTGTGCCACTGCACTACAGACAAACAACATCACTCAAAACATTTTTTGTTGTATTGTATTCTCACCCATACAGGTCAAGGCCCATCAGAAGCGGGAATTGTGGAAGACCATTGCAAAGAAGGTGCAGACTCTGTGGGTCCTTAAATGGCACATCCTGCATTGCAGGAAGAAGTGAGAGGACCTCCAATGCAAGCCCAGGAAGCCAGCAGAAGTCAAGCTCGGCCAGGCCTCCCAATGAGGGTAGTGCGTGCATCGCAGCCTGACCCCCCTAATGGCCTGCCATGCGTACCTGGATCTTGATGGGTAGTTAAGGAAACAACAGCAGATTCAAGGGGATGAGTTATTGTGTGCAGCAAATCTAGTTGTTTAACCTTTTTTATTTACAGCAATGTTGTTTGTCATCAACATGACGGTTGACCTACAACCAACGCAGACAAGAATTTCTGGAGGTGTAAGTTTTTCAGACGGTGTCTGATACTATATTTGGTGTATTGTTTTGTGCTAAAGGTTATCACTAGATTTCTCATCACAAGGCAAGTATTATTTTGAGCAGACACATGGCTGCAAGCCAAAATAGGTGTACCTTCATTTTCTTAATGTGATGAAGGACATTTGTACCAAACATGCCCATTTGAGGATTGGGTCAGGTGTGATGCTCTTTCACAAATGTGAGTAGGTAATGTGGGCCCTATCCCTGCTGACGTGGCATAGTAAGCACTTTTGAGACAGCTCATTTTTCAGAGTTGGTAAGTTGGTACAATGAGAACATGACCATGATTATCTACACCAAAATGACTGGAAACATGTGTACAATTGCATCCGAAAAATGTAAGAAAATTGTTCAAATAGCAAAATTCAGTTCCTTTAATGTAGGAAGTAGCAGGTTGTCTTGAAGCCTCAGCCCTTCCCAAATGTGCATGCAACCCAGTCTGTGCCAACCAACATGAATTTCCATGTAAGAATGTATTGATTGAAACAGACAGGAATATAAATGATATAGGAGCTAGCATGGGCAACTTCTAGATAGTGAGCCAATGGACTGTGGAATTCTTCCCTACAGGAATGAGATACTGATGTTTAAGAAGTCATGTTTGAGTACCTTGAAGCTAGTTTGAAATGCTTTATCAGCAAAGTTCATGTTCAAATCTGTTTACCTAGATACCCTCAAACTGTTGTATCTATCTTTACAGCATCATCTGAGCAAGGCAAAGGTGGCAGTGGCTACATCAGTGGGCATTGTGGTCCTGGTGCAGACACCATTGACACCCAGGGACCCAGTGCAATGGATGGTGAGGGGACTGGCATGGAGGCCATGAGTGAATCCATGTAATCTTTGGAGGCCATTCTTCTTGCATCGTTGTCTACCACCCACGTTTCCATCCCCATCTTACTTCTTGCTCCCCCCAAGTTGGCCTGAGCTACTTGCCTAAAAGGGGTAGCATCACTTTTGGTGCAGGCATCTCACCCCCTGCCCTTTTCTACCAGGCTGCAATCAGTGATGAGGCTATTGATCTATTGCAGACTATCGCTGCAAGCCAGACTGCAGTATGAAATGCCATTCAGGGGCTTAGTGGTCAGATGACCCAGATGCTAGCTTACCTGGATGGCATTCATAGTGCCCTGTCTGGCCTACAGTAGTCATTTCAGGGTCTGGTCTCCTCAGAGACTGCAGCCTAACACCCACCCAACCTTGTGCACAAACTCTCACCTCTTCCCCATCCCAAATCCCACTTCCCAGCCCCATCCAGAACTCATGCATACCTTTCCATACACCCACTCAAGCAAACACAAGCAGCACATCCTCACATAAACATAAACACACAAATATCAAGAAACACAGACACACAAACACATCCTAAAGACACCACACCAACCCCAACATACATCCACGCTCACCATCAGCACACCCGTAAAAACCACACCCACTACAACACAAGCACCTACTCCCTCTACCACTACAACCGCAGATGCACACATGCACCACAACATCCACAGGCACCAACAGACATATTCACACACAAATACTATAGACAAACACCCATACTCACCCACACAACAGATACCCAGTAAAAAAAAAAAAAAAAAACATATACCACAAACACCAGACCGCCAGGGACACACACCATCAACAAACACATGCACCACATACACTGCCACTCCCTCTACCTTCCAAGCCCCAAACCCTCCCAAACACCCTACCCGTTTCCCTAAGGAGGACATAATGTTTGCCCTGCCCCTGACCCCTTCTTCATCCAAGACCATCCCTCCCAAACTGAAGTCCACCCCACCCAAATACCTAGGTACCCCTTCCATACCCCAAACCACATCTTCCACATCTCAACCCACCCCTTCCAAATCCAACCCACACCTCCTAAATCTAAACCCACCCCTCCTAAATCCAACTACCCCCTCCCAAACCCACCCTTCCCAAACCCTCCACTCCCAAGCCAAAGCACCCCCTCCCAAATAACATCACTCAGGTGTCTGCTCCCTGTCCCATAGATGCCACTTTATGGGGGAGAATTATTTTGTCAGTGCAAATAAGTGTCAAGTTATCGGCTTGCAACCTATACTAATGGCTGGTGACCTAAAACCGTTGATTTTTTTTTGTACAAAATATGCAAAGTATTATGAGAGAGTCATCTAATTTATTTAAAATATTTTTATTTTATGAATACCTTTTTCCTGGCCTCATTTTTCAATTGTTACTAATTGTTTGTGATGATGTTGACAGGTTGCATTTTTTTTTTTTTTTTTTTTTTAAATGCATACATTAGTGTTGTACATTAGTGATGGATATATTAATTTGAGTGCAAGCATTCATCATGTTAGTCTTACTCCAAAATTATATGTGATATTGTGACTGAAGAATGCATGTGTGCTTGTTTTAACATGAAATATCAATAATATGCATATAATCATTACACAGGTAACATAACACTTTATAGTTAAATGGCATCTACTGGTTGTCATACATTGAGCAAAATAAGGGGACATGTGACCTTCAAATGTGTTGGACTTTTTTCCTTATACAGGGTCATCCCCAATCTTTTTGCCTCCTGTCTCCTATTTTTTGTGACCCGTTTTTGTTGGCTTTAGAACTCTGAGCACTTTATCACTGCTAACCACTGCTAAAGCGCATATGCTCTCTGTGTAAGTTGTATTGTTGATTGGATTTCAATGATTGGCATATTTGATTTACTGGTAAGTCCATAGTACAGTGCACTAGAGGTGCCCAGTGCCTGTAAATCAAATGCTGCTAGTGGACCTGCAGCACTGGTTGTGCCATCTACATTAGTAGCCCTGTAAACATGTCTCAGACCTGCCACTGCAGTGTCTGTGTGTGCAGCTTTTAACTGCCATTTCGACTTGGCATGTGTACCCATTTGACAGGCCTAAACCTTCCCTTTTCTTACATGTAAGACACCCCTAAGGTAGGCCCTAGGTAGCCCCGTCGGCAGGGTGCAGTGTATGTTTAAGGTAGGACATATACTAATATGTTCTGACAGTGAAATACTGCCAAATTCGGTTTTCAATGTTGCAAGGCCTATCTCTCTCATAGGTTAACATGGGGGCTACCTTAAACTATGATTAAAGCGTAGATTCTCTACAATTTAAAAATTTATCTTTTAGTAAAGTTGGTTTTGATATTGTGTGTTTGGAATTGCCACTTTTAAAAAGTGGGCATTTTCTTGCTTAAACCGTTCTGTGACTCTGCCTGTTTGTGGATTCCCTGTCTGGGTCAGTTTGACAGTTGGGCTGTTTGCACCTCTCTTTAGACAGTGACACAAAGAGAGTTGGGGTGTAGCCTGCATATCCTGATGAGCCATCTGTGCTAGGAGGGAGGGGAGGAGTGGTCACTTACACCTGAAAGGGCTGTGCCTGCCCTCACTCAATGCAGCTCCAACCCCCTGGTGTGTGTCTGGGGCCTGGCCTGGGCAAGGCAGGATTTCATAAACAAGAGAGACTCTCCTTTTAAGTAAGCCTACTTCAAAGGCCAACATGGGTATAAGAAGGGCACCCAAAACCACAGACTTTAGATCACTTCAGGACATTAAGAGGAACCTCTGCCTTGAGAAGAGCTGAAAAGCTGAGGAGAAATGCTGCCCTGCCTGCGTGCTTTCTCGAGCTATACTGCAGTTGCTGTTTCTGCCTGGTGAAAGGGGACAAAGACTGGACTTTTTTGTACATTCCTGCTTGTGAAGAAATCTTCAAGGGCTTGTCCTGAGCTTGCCTCCTGTTGTTAAAGTCTCAGGGACATCAAAGACTTCTTGCGCCAGCACTTGGACTCTCTACTGAGACTCCTGTCCTGCCAAGTGGTGCCCTATCCAGTTCCTGGGGCCTTGACAGGTGAAGCTGGCAGACTAAGACTGAAAATCCACCACAAACTGCTGTGTGGGGAAAATATCGCCGCACCTTCTGAGAAGTGGCTGAAAAACGACGTGCTGCCGGCTTTGCTGCAGGCATCGACACTCCACCGGAATCGTGGCTGGAAGATCGACAAGTGCAGCTGGAGAAACGACGCACAACACCCGCTTACGGAGGCTGATAACATCGTGACCCACAATGCGTGGTTTTGCTGATACCGTGCAGCAGGATTTTAGACGCTGTGCCTGCCCATACCTGAATGCTTGCCCAGATCCACGCATCGCTCTCCTGTGGAGAGGAAAAATTATGCACGCCGACCCGACCGGGCAATGAGTAACGACGCTGAGTCTCACTTGTGGATGAGTAATCGACGCCTCGCTAACCTTTTTCGACGCACACTCGCCCGTGCGTGTTATTTTGACGCTAACCAGGTACTTTCCAATGCTAACTGTGTTTTTACTGTTTACTAAAGGATTTAAGACTCTTTTGTTTTTAAAATTATTAACAACTTGTCTATGTTGGATTTTTGTCGTTTTAGTCTTGTTTTGTTTAGAGAAATATTTCCTATTTTTCTAAACCTGTGCTGTGTCATTTTTTTGTGTTTTCACTGAGTTACTGTGTGTGTTGGTACAAATACTTTACATCTAGACTCTGAAGTTAAGCCTGCCTGCTCATGCCAAGCTACCAAGGGGGTGAGCGGGGTTAGCTGAGGGTGATCCTCCTGACTAGAGTGAGGGTCCTTGCTTGGACAGGGGGTAACCTGACTGCCAACCAAAGACCCCATTTCTAAGAATACATCTCTGACAGGTTTGCAGTTTAGAGGTCATATTGGTTTTACATTCTGTGTACATCCACTTGTAGCATTTTGTAGTGCAAGTGTTACATTACCATAGATTTGAGTAGTTCTAAATTGGGAATACTGTTTATGAATATGATTTGGTAGTTTAGGGAAAATTATTTCACACACCTGTAAGGACACATTTCTATTTGGGTTTGCTGTGACTTTTTGGGTAGGTGTCCATTGCCATGAAGACAGATATTTCCAGATTGGTGAGTGTTACTATCTCCTGGTGTGTTTTCAAACAGTTTTCTAACTACAACATTACAGAAATAGGATTTGAGAATCATTGCACTATTGTTTGTAAGCATTTCTTACACATGCACAAGTCCAGTGCTAACGTACAGCAACAATTCTGAGGATGACCAGTGAAACGGTGACTTACCTTATGATCCAGCGATGACAGGGTTGATTTTTGCAGTTGGCTAGGACTTGTACGACCTGGTTCATTGAGGCAAGAAACTTAAAAAAATATGAGTTTCATCCTTTTATCCATCGTGATCCGCCAACCCTGGTGTGGAGGTTTAGCCAGCATTGTGGCTTTGGCGGGAAATCACTTTGTGATTGGCTCAATGTTTGAAGTGGTTGGTGTTCCGCTGCCAGCCTCTTTTCCCTATGGTGCCTCCAACACAGGTGGAGATTCATGGAGGTGGCAGCAGTTTGTTGGTGGTCTTTGGTCTATGGAACCACCAACATCTAAATAGTGCGGGTAGACCGATGAGCAGGCAGACGGAAATCTGATGCAAAATTGACAGCGGGACCATTACGGCTAAGATCTAGATCAGGGCCTTAGTGTATTGGCTGACCATCCTCAAACCGGCCTGCCACCACCAGACAGGTTTCTGACCCCCTAGATGCCCAAACTCCTGATAGTCAGAAACAAAAGCCGTCTCCATAGAGGTGTGGTAACACCCACTCCAGCAGGATGGCAAAAAGATCTGCATATCTTGGCCAGGAGCTTCAAAGACACTGGCGCCTTTGGTATGCAAGCCCCCCGGCTTCTCCAGACTTGGGTGTATCCGTCCCCTGCCCTGAAGCCCATTTGGCACCAGGACAGGTAGGAAAAGTAACTAATCAGTCTGTGTGTACCACCACTGGGCTAACCACACCTCTAAGGTGGGTTTTCGAGGTGGACATTTTTGGAACGGTTCCACCATCTGTTTTTTGGTTTGAACTAGGCCTTCTGGAATAGGACAATGCCCACTCCTCACTGTATGTGGTCATAGGCATCCCAAGGGCAAGTAGCCCATTGGCTACCACCCTGCACACTCCTAAATGCCCCTAAATTCAGCATTTAGGTGACTCTGTGACACCAGAGGTCATATTCACTGGACCCCAGACAAAAGACACCGAAGAGCCGCAAAAAGCAAGAACAGAGCAGCAGGTAGTGACTTGGACCCAATCCTACCAGTCTGCTTGCAGAACTCAACCATTACACCAAAGTCTTCTCACCCTGCAGCTGCTTGGCCTCCAGAAGCCTGGCTGAACTGCCTGCACTTCTAAAAAGCACCAGGATCTCCTGTGTAGTTGCGGAGCCACTTCCCTGCACCCTGAAGGCACCAAGAAGAACCTTGAGGACTTAGGACTGCCTAAAACTCGACACCGGACAGCGCCACTGCACCTGTGCCACCTAGCCTGAGTTGAAGTGGGCCAAAGGTGCCTGCGTGGGTCCCCAGCCCTCTAGGACACGAGCTCACCTGGACCCTTCTCAACTGTGGACTTCCCAATGTCACCTGCAGCCTCTTTGTGGAGGGCCCCCTCTACCACTACTTCCTCCGGTGATGAAAACCTGATGATCCAGCATACCTCTCCACCCAGCCACCGTACACTGAGGAGAAGAGGACCAAAGGTGTCCTTACATTCCTGAGCCTCATCAGAGACCTGAGACCACTGATTGGTTTGGTCAGACTGGACCCCCAATCCATTTTTGCAGCCTCTTTCTATAGGACCCCCATCTACCGCCAAGGCCTCTGGTAACCGAAACCTGATGGTCCAGGACACCTCTGCACCTGGCTGCCCCAGAGAGAGGAGAAGAGGACCAATGGTGCCCTCACATCCCTGATCATTGCAAGACTGAGCCTCCCTGTTGGTTCTGTTGCACTGGGTCCCCAGTCCTCAGTCCCAGACCTGTAGCTTCTTTTCCCCAGAGCCATTTACCATTTAAACCAGTAGGGTACCTGACATCGTAAAGCACCTGTGCACCCGGATGCCCCAGAGCCAAGGTGACCTGTAGGTTCTGCTTTGGACAGTGTCCAGTCCTTAAACTTAACACCTGAAAACTGGTCCTATAAGTCACTCTTGAATGCCCCTTTGCAATACCTGTGTTTCTCCTCCATTGGTTTGCATTACTGCTTTAAATATACTTCAAGTAATTTGCTATTTTACTTAAAAACTGCAATTGTGTATATCTTGTTTAACCCCTTCGCTGCCAGGCCTTTTCCCCCTCCTGTGCCGAGCCTTTTTTTGGCTATTTGGAGCAGTTCGCGCTTAGGCCCTCATAACTTTTTGTTCACATAAGCTACCCACGCCAAATTTGCGTCCTTTTTTTCCAACATCCTAGGGATTCTAGAGGTACCCAGACTTAGTGGGTTCCCCAGAAGGAGGCCAAGAAATTAGCCAAAAAACAGTGAAAACTTTGTTTTTTTCAAAAGAATTGGAAAAATGGGCTGCAGAAGAAGGCTTGTGGTTTTTTCCCTGAAAAGGGCATCAACAAAGGGTTTGCGGTGATAAAATCACCAGCTTCCCAGCTTTCAGGAACAGGCAGACTTGAATCAGAAAACCCAATTTTTCAACACAATTTTGGCATTTTACTGGGACATACCCCATTTTTACGATTTTTTTGTGCTTTCAGCCTCCTTCCAGTCAGTGACAGAAATGGGCATGAAACCAACGCTGGATCCCAGAAACCGCAACATTTCTGAAAATTAGACAGAATTCTGAATTCAGCAAGGGGTAGTTTGTGTAGATCCTACAAGGGTTTCCTACAGAAAATAACAACTGAAAAAGAAAAATATTGAAATTGAGGTGAAAAAAACATCAATTTTTCTCTAAGTTTTACTCTGTAACTTTTCCTGCAATGTCAGATTTTCCAAAGCAATATACCGTTACGTCTGCTGGACTCTTCTGGTTGCGGGGATATATAGGTCTTGTAGGTTCATCAAGAACTCTAGGTACCCAGAGCATATAAATGACCTGCACCCTGCAGTGGGTTTTCATTCTATGCCGGGTATACAGCAATTCCTTTGCTGAAATATAAAGAGTAAAAAATAGCTATCAAGAAAACCTTTGTATTTCCAAAATGGGCACAAGATAAGGTGTTGAGAAGCAGTGGTTATTTGCACATCTCTGAATTCCGGGGTGCCCATACTAGCATATGAATTACAGGGCATTTCTCAAATAGACGTTTTTTTTACACACTGTCTTACATGTGGAAGGGAAAAATGTAGAGAAAGACAAGGGGCAATAACACTTGTTTTGCTATTTTATGTTCCCCCAAGTATCCCGATAAAAATGATACCTCACTTGTGTGGGTAGGCCTAGCGCCCGCGACAGGATATGCCCCAAAACACAACGTGGACACATCACAGAAAACAGAGCTGTTTTTAGCAAAGTGACTACCTGTAGATTTTGGCCTCTAGCTCAGCCGCCACCTAGGGAAACCTACCAAACCTGTGCATTTCTGAAAACTAGAGACCTAGGGGAATCCAAGTTAAGGTGACTTGTGTGGCTCGGACTAGGTTCTGTTACCCAGAATCCTTTGCAAACCTCAAAATTTGGCTAATAAAACACATGTTCCTCACATTTCTGTGGCAGAAAGTTCTGGAATCTGAGAGGAGCCACAAATTTCCTTCCACCCAGCGTTCCCCTACGTCTCCCGATAAAAATTATACCTCACTTGTGTGGGTAGGCCTAGCGCCCGCGACAGGAAACGCCCCAAAGCGCAACGTGGACACAGCCAAATTTTTGAAGGAAAACAGAGGTGTTTTTTCCAAAGTGCCTACCTGTAGATTTTGGCCTGTAGCTCAGCCGCCACCTAGGGAAACCTACCAAACCTGTTCATTTCTGAAAACTAGAGACCTAGGGGAATCCAAGATGGGGTGACTTGTGTGGCTCGGACCAGGTTCTGTTACCCAGAATCCTTTGCAAACCTCAAAATTTGGCTAAAAAAACACATGTTCCTCACATTTCTGTGGCAGAAAGTTCTGGAATCTGAGAGGAACCACAAATTTCCTACCACCCAGCGTTCCCCCACGTCTCCCGATAAAAATGATACCTCACTTGTGTGGGTAGGCCTAGCGCCCGCAACAGGAAACGCCCCAAAGTGCAACGTGGACACAGCCACATTTTTTAAGGAAAACAGAGGTGTTTTTTGCAAAGTGCCTACCTGTAGATTTTGGCCTGTAGCTCAGCCGCCACCTAGGGAAACCTACCAAACCTGTGCATTTCTGAAAACTAGAGACCTAGGGGAATCCAAGATGGCGTGACATGCGTGGCTCGGACCAGGTACTGTTACCCAGAATCCTTTGCAAACCTCAAAATTTGGCTAAAAAAACAAATGTTCCTCACATTTCTGTGGCAGAAAGTTCTGGAATCTGAGAGGAGTGACACATTTCCTTCCACCCAGCGTTCCCCCACGTCTCCCGATAAAAATGATACCTCACTTGTGTGGGTAGGCCTAGCGCCCGCGACAGAAAACGCCCCAAAGCGCAACATGGACACAGCCAAATTTTTTAAGATAAACAGAGGTGTTTTTTGCAAAGTGCCTACCTGTAGATTTTGGCCTGTAGCTCAGCCGCCACCTAGGGAAACCTACCAAACCTGTGCATTTCTGAAAACTAGAGACCTAGGGAATCCAAGATGGGGTGACTTGTGTGGCTCGGACCAGGTTCTGTTACCCAGAATCCATTGCAAACCTCAAAATTTGGCTAAAAAAAACATGTTCCTCACATTTCTGTGGCAGAAAGTTCTGGAATCTGAGAGGAGCCACAACTTTCCTTCCACCCAGCGTTCCCCCACGTCTCCCGATAAAAATGATACCTTACTTGTGTGGGTAGGCCTAGCGCCCGCGACAGGAAACGCCCCAAAGCGCAACGTGGACACAGCCAAATTTTTGAAGGAAAACAGAGGTGTTTTTTCCAAAGTGCCTACCTGTAGATTTTGGCCTGTAGCTCAGCCGCCACCTAGGGAAACCTACCAAACCTGTGCATTCCTGAAAACTAGAGACCTATGGGAATCCAAGATGGGGTGACTTGTGTGGCTCGGACCAGGTTCTGTTACCCAGAATCCTTTGCAAACCTCAAAGTTTGGCTAAAAAAACACATGTTCCTCACATTTCTGTGGCAGAAAGTTCTGGAATCTGAGAGGAACCACAAATTTCCTTCCACCCAGCGTTCCCCCACGTCTCCCGATAAAAATGATACCTCACTTGTGTGGGTAGGCCTAGCGCCCGCGACAGGAAATGCCCCAAAGCGCAACGTGGACACATCCAAATTTTTGAAGGAAAACAGAGGTGTTTTTTGCAAAGTGCCTACCTGTAGATCTTGGCCTGTAGCTCAGCCGCCACCTAGGGAAACCTACCAAACCTGTGCATTTCTGAAAACTAGAGACCTAGGGGAATCCAAGATGGGGTGACTTATGTGGCTGGGACCAGGTTCTGTTACCCAGAATCCTTTGCAAACCTCAAAATTTGGTTAAAAAAACACATGTTCCTCACATTTTTGTGTGCAGAAAGTTCTGGAATCTGAGAGGAACCACAAATTTCCTTCCACCCAGCGTTCCCCCACGTCTCCCGATAAAAATGATACCTTACTTGTGTGGGTAGGCCTAGCGCCCGCAACAGGAAACGCCCCAAAGTGCAACGTGGACACAGCCAAATTTTTGAAGGAAAACAGAGGTGTTTTTTGCAAAGTGCCTACCTGTAGATTTTGGCCTGTAGCTCAGCCGCCACCTAGGGAAACCGACCAAACCTGTGCATTTCTGACAACTAGAGACCTAGGGGAATCCAAGATGGCGTGTCTTGTGTGGCTCGGACCAGGTACTGTTTCCCAGAATCCTTTGCAAACCTCAAAATTTGGCTAAAAAGACAAATGTTCCTCACATTTCTGTGGCAGAAAGTTCTGGAATCTGAGAGGAGCCACAAATTTCCTTCCACCCAGCGTTCCCCCACGTCTCCCGATAAAAATGATACCTCACTTGTGTGGGTAGGCCTAGCGCCCGCGACAGGAAACGCCCCAAAGCGCAACGTGGATACAGCCAAATTTTTTAAGGAAAACAGAGGTGTTTTTTGCAAAGTGCCTACCTGTAGATTTTGGCCTGTAGCTCAGCCGCCACCTAGGGAAACCTACCAAACCTGTGCATTTCTGAAAACTAGAGACCTAGGGGAATCCAAGATGAGGTGACTTGTGTGGCTGGGACCAGGTTCTGTTACCCAGAATCCTTTGCAAACCTCAAAATTTGGCTAAAAAAACACATGTTCCTCACATTTCCGTGGCAGAAAGTTCTGGAATCTGAGAGGAGCCACAACTTTCCTTCCACCCAGCGTTCCCCCACGTCTCCCGATAAAAATGATACCTTACTTGTGTGGGTAGGCCTAGCGCCCGCGACAGGAAACGCCCCAAAGCGCAACGTGGACACAGCCAAATTTTTGAAGGAAAACAGAGGTCTTTTTTCCAAAGTGCCTACCTGTAGATTTTGGCCTGTAGCTCAGCCGCCACCTAGGGAAACCTACCAAACCTGTGCATTTCTGAAAACTAGAGACCTAGGGGAATCCAAGATGGCGTGACTTGTGTGGCTCGGACCAGGTACTGTTACCCAGAATCCTTTGCAAACCTCAAAATTTGGCTAAAAAAACAAATGTTCCCCACATTTCTGTGGCAGAAAGTTCTGGAATCTGAGAGGAGCCACAAATTTCCTTCCACCCAGCGTTCCCCCACGTCTCCCATAAAAATGATACCTCACTTGTGTGGGTAGGCCTAGCGCCCGCGACAGGAAACGCTCCAAAGCGCAACGTGGACACAGCCAAATATTTGAAGGAAAACAGAGGTGTTTTTTGCAAAGTGCCTACCTGTAGAGTTTGGCCTGTAGCTCAGCCGCCACCTAGGGAAACCTACCAAACCTGTGCATTTCTGAAAACTAGAGACCTAGGGGAATCCAAGATGGGGTGACTGGTGTGGCTCGGACCAGGTTCTGTTACCCAGAATCCATTGCAAACCTCAAAATTTGGCTAAAAAAAACATGTTCCTCACATTTCTGTGGCAGAAAGTTCTGGAATCTGAGAGGAGCCACAAATGTCCTTCCACCCAGCGTTCCCCCACGTCTCCCGATAAAAATGATACCTCACTTGTGTGGGTAGGCCTAGCGCCCGCGACAGGAAATGCCCCAAAGCGCAACGTGGACACATCCAAATTTTTGAAGGAAAACAGAGGTGTTTTTTGCAAAGTGCCTACCTGTAGATTTTGGCCTGTAGCTCAGTCGCCACCTAGGGAAACCTACCAAACCTGTGCATTTCTGAAAACTAGAGACCTAGGGGAATCCAAGATGGGGTGACTTATGTGGCTGGGACCAGGTTCTGTTACCCAGAATCCTTTGCAAACCTCAAAATTTGGCTAAAAAAACACATGTTCCTCTCATTTTTGTGTGCAGAAAGTTCTGGAATCTGAGAGGAACCACAAATTTCCTTCCACCCAGCATTCCCCCACGTCTCCCGATAAAAATGATACCTCACTTGTGTGGGTAGGCCTAGCGCCCGCAACAGGAAACGCCCCAAAGTGCAACGTGGACACAGCCAAATTTTTGAAGGAAAACAGAGGTGTTTTTTGCAAAGTGCCTACCTGTAGATTTTGGCCTGTAGCTCAGCCGCCACCTAGGGAAACCTACCAAACCTGTGCATTTCTGACAACTAGAGACCTAGGGGAATCCAAGATGGCGTGTCTTGTGTGGCTCGGACCAGGTACTGTTACCCAGAATCCTTTGCAAACCTCAAAATTTGGCTAAAAAAACAAATGTTCCTCACATTTCTGTGGCAGAAAGTTCTGGAATCTGAGAGGAGCCACAAATTTCCTTCCACCCAGCGTTCCCCCACGTCTCCCGATAAAAATGATACCTCACTTGTGTGGGTAGGCCTAGCGCCCGCGACAGGAAACGCCCCAAAGCGCAACGTGGATACAGCCAAATTTTTTAAGGAAAACAGAGGTGTTTTTTGCAAAGTGCCTACCTGTAGAGTTTGGCCTGTAGCTCAGCCGCCACCTAGGGAAACCTACCAAACCTGTGCATTTCTGAAAACTAGAGACCTAGGGGAATCCAAGATGGGGTGACTGGTGTGGCTCGGACCAGGTTCTGTTACCCAGAATCCATTGCAAACCTCAAAATATGGTTAAAAAAAACAAATGTTCCTCACATTTCTGTGGCAGAAAGTTCTGGAATCTGAGAGGAGCCACACATTTCCTTCCACCCAGCGTTCCCCCACGTCTCCCGATAAAAATGATACCTCACTTGTGTGGGTAGGCCTAGCGCCCGCGACAGGAAATGCCCCAAAGCGCAACGTGGACACATCCAAATTTTTGAAGGAAAACAGAGGTGTTTTTTGCAAAGTGCCTACCTGTAGATTTTGGCCTGTAGCTCAGCCGCCACCTAGGGAAACCTACCAAACCTGTGCATTTCTGAAAACTAGAGACCTAGGGGAATCCAAGATGAGGTGACTTGTGTGGCTGGGACCAGGTTCTGTTACCCAGAATCCTTTGCAAACCTCAAAATTTGGCTAAAAAAACACATGTTCCTCACATTTCCGTGGCAGAAAGTTCTGGAATCTGAGAGGAGCCACAACTTTCCTTCCACCCAGCGTTCCCCCACGTCTCCCGATAAAAATGATACCTTACTTGTGTGGGTAGGCCTAGCGCCCGCGACAGGAAACGCCCCAAAGCGCAACGTGGACACAGCCAAATTTTTGAAGGAAAACAGAGGTCTTTTTTCCAAAGTGCCTACCTGTAGATTTTGGCCTGTAGCTCAGCCGCCACCTAGGGAAACCTACCAAACCTCTGCATTTCTGAAAACTAGAGACCTAGGGGAATCCAAGATGGCGTGACTTGTGTGGCTCGGACCAGGTACTGTTACCCAGAATCCTTTGCAAACCTCAAAATTTGGCTAAAAAAACAAATGTTCCTCACATTTCTGTGGCAGAAAGTTCTGGAATCTGAGAGGAGCCACAAATTTCCTTCCACCCAGAGTTCCCCCACGTCTCCCGATAAAAATGATACCTCACTTGTGTGGGTAGGCCTAGCGCCCGCGACAGGAAACGCCCCAAAGCGCAACGTGGACACAGCCAAATATTTGAAGGAAAACAGAGGTGTTTTTTGCAAAGTGCCTACCTGTAGAGTTTGGCCTGTAGCTCAGCCGCCACCTAGGGAAACCTACCAAACCTGTGCATTTCTGAAAACTAGAGACCTAGGGGAATCCAAGATGGGGTGACTGGTGTGGCTCGGACCAGGTTCTGTTACCCAGAATCCATTGCAAACCTCAAAATTTGGCTAAAAAAAACATGTTCCTCACATTTCTGTGGCAGAAAGTTCTGGAATCTGAGAGGAGCCACAAATGTCCTTCCACCCAGCGTTCCCCCACGTCTCCCGATAAAAATGATACCTCACTTGTGTGGGTAGGCCTAGCGCCCGCGACAGGAAATGCCCCAAAGCGCAACGTGGACACATCCAAATTTTTGAAGGAAAACAGAGGTGTTTTTTGCAAAGTGCCTACCTGTAGATTTTGGCCTGTAGCTCAGTCGCCACCTAGGGAAACCTACCAAACCTGTGCATTTCTGAAAACTAGAGACCTAGGGGAATCCAAGATGGGGTGACTTGTGTGGCTGGGACCAGGTTCTGTTACCCAGAATCCTTTGCAAACCTCAAAATTGGGCTAAAAAAACACATGTTCCTCACATTTCTGTGGCAGAAAGTTCTGGAATCTGAGAGGAGCCATAAATTTCCTTCCACCCGGCGTTCCCCGACGTCTCCCGATAAAAATGATACCTTACTTGTGTGGGTAGGCCTAGCGCCCGCGACAGGAGACGCCCCAAAGCGCAACGTGGACACAGCCAAATTTTTGAAGGAAAACAGAGGTGTTTTTTCCAAAGTGCCTACCTGTAGATTTTGGCCTGTAGCTCAGCCGCCACCTAGGGAAACATACCAAACCTGTGCATTTCTGAAAACTAGAGACCTAGGGGAATCCAAGATGGGGTGACTTGTGTGGCTCGGACCAGGTTCTGTTACCCAGAATCCTTTGCAAACCTCAAAATTTGGCTAAAAAAACACATGTTCCTCACATTTCTGTGGCAGAAAGTTCTGGAATCTGAGAGGAACCACAAATTTCCTTCCACCCAACGTTCCCCCACGTCTCCCGATAAAAATGATACCTCACTTGTGTGGGTAGGCCTAGCGCCCACGACAGGAAATGCCCCAAAGCGCAACGTGGACACATCCAAATTTTTGAAGGAAAACAGAGGTGTTTTTTGCAAAATGCCTACCTGTAGATTTTGGCCTGTAGCTCAGCCGCCACCTATGGCAACCTACCAAACCTGTGCATTTCTGAAAACTAGAGACCTAGGGGAATCCAAGATGGGGTGACTTGTGTGGCTGGGACCAGGTTCTGTTACCCAGAATCCTTTGCAAACCTCAAAATTTGGCTAAAAAAACACATGTTCCTCACATTTCTGTGGCAGAAAGTTCTGGAATCTGAGAGGAACCACAAATTTCCTTCCACCCAGCGTTCCCCCACGTCTCCCGATAAAAATGATACCTCACTTGTGTGGGTAGGCCTAGCGCCCGCGACAGGAAACGCCCCAAAGCGCAACGTGGATACAGCCAAATTTTTGAAGGAAAACAGAGGTGTTTTTTGCAAAGTGCCTACCTGTAGAGTTTGGCCTGTAGCTCAGCCGCCACCTAGGGAAACCTACCAAACCTGTGCATTTCTGAAAACTAGAGACCTAGGGGAATCCAAGATGGCGTGACTTGTGTGGCTCGGACCAGGTACTGTTACCCAGAATCCTTTGCAAACCTCAAAATTTGGCTAAAAAAACAAATGTCCCTCACATTTCTGTGGCAGAAAGTTCTGGAATCTGAGAGGAGCCACAAATTTCCTTCCACACAGCGTTCCCCCACGTCTCCCGATAAAAATGATACCTCACTTGTGTGGGTAGGTCTAGCGCCCGCGACAGGAAACGCCCCAAAGCGCAACGTGGATACAGTCAAATTTTTGAAGGAAAACAGAGGTGTTTTTTGCAAAGTGCCTACCTGTAGAGTTTGGCCTGTAGCTCAGCCGCCACCTAGGGAAACCTACCAAACCTGTGCATTTCTGAAAACTAGAGACCTAGGGGAATCCAAGATGGGGTGACTGGTGTGGCTCGGACCAGGTTCTGTTACCCAGAATCCATTGCAAACCTCAAAATTTGGTTAAAAATAACATGTTCCTCACATTTCTGTGGCAGAAAGTTCTGGAATCTGAGAGGAGCCACAAATTTCCTTCCACCCAGCGTTCCCCCACGTCTCCCGATAAAAATGATACCTCACTTGTGTGGGTAGGCCTAGCGCCCGCGACAGGAAATGCCCCAAAACGCAACGTGGACACATCCAAATTTTTGAAGGAAAACAGAGGTGTTTTTTGCAAAGTGCCTACCTGTAGATTTTGGCCTGTAGCTCAGCCGCCACCTAGGGAAACCTACCAAACCTGTGCATTTCTGAAAACTAGAGACCTAGGGGAATCCAAGATGGGGTGACTTGTGTGGCTGGGACCAGGTTCTGTTACCCAGAATCCTTTGCAAACCACAAAGTTTGGCTAAAAAAACACATGTTCCTCACATTTCTGTGGCAGAAAGTTCTGGAATTTGAGAGGAACCACAAATTTCCTTCCACCCAGCGTTCCCCCACGTCTCCCGATAAAAATGATACCTCAATTGTGTGGGTAGGCCTAGCGCCCGCGACAGGAAATGCCCCAAAGTGCAACGAGGACACATCCAAATTTTTGAAGGAAAACAGAGGTGTTTTTTGCAAAGTGCCTACCTGTAGATCTTGGCCTGTAGCTCAGCCGCCACCTAAGGAAACCTACCAAACCTGTGCATTTCTGAAAACTAGAGACCTAGGGGAATCCAAGATGGGGTGACTTGTGTGGCTGGGACCAGGTTCTGTTACCCAGAATCCTTTGCAAACCTCAAAATTTGGCTAAAAAACCACATGTTCCTCACATTTCTGTGGCAGAAAGTTCTGGAATCTGAGAGGAGCCACAACTTTCCTTCCACCCAGAGTTCCCCCACGTCTCCCGATAAAAATGATACCTTACTTGTGTGGGTAGGCCTAGCGCCCGCGACAGGAAACGCCCCAAAGCGCAACGTGGACACAGCCAAATTTTTGAAGGAAAACAGAGGAGTTTTTTCCAAAGTGCCTACCTGTAGATTTTGGCCTGTAGCTCAGCCGCCACCTAGGGAAACCTACCAAACCTGTGCATTCCTGAAAACTAGAGACCTAGGGGAATCCAAGATGGGGTGACTTGTGTGGCTCGGACCAGGTTCTGTTACCCAGAATCCTTTGCAAAACTCAAAGTTTGGCTAAAAAAACACATGTTCCTCACATTTCTGTGGCAGAAAGTTCTGGAATCTGAGAGGAACCACAAATTTCCTTCCACCCAGCGTTCCCCCACGTCTCCCGATACAAATGATACCTCACTTGTGTGGGTAGGCCTAGCGCCCGCGACAGGAAATGCCCCAAAGTGCAACGAGGACACATCCAAATTTTTTAAGGAAAACAGAGGTGTTTTTTGCAAAGTGCCTACCTGTAGATCTTGGCCTGTAGCTCAGCCGCACCTAAGAAAACCTACCAAACCTGTGCATTTCTGAAAACTAGAGACCTAGGGGAATCCAAGATGGGGTGACTTGTGTGGCTGGGACCAGGTTCTGTTACCCAGAATCCTTTGCAAACCTCAAAATTTGGCTAAAAAAACACATGTTCCTCACATTTCTGTGGCAGAAAGTTCTGGAATCTGAGAGGATCCACAAATTTCCTTCCACCCAGCGTTCACCCATGTCTCCCGATAAAAATGATACCTCACTTGTGTGGGTAGGCCTAGCGTCCGCAACAGGAAACGCCCCAAAGTGCAACGTGGACACAGCCAAATTTTTGAAGGAAAACAGAGGTGTTTTTTGCAAAGTGCCTACCTGTAGATTTTGGCCTGTAGCTCACCCGCCACCTAGGGAAACCTACCAAACCTGTGCATTTCTGACAACTAGAGACCTAGGGGAATCCAAGATGGCGTGACTTGTGTGGCTCGGACCAGGTACTGTTACCCAGAATCCTTTGCAAACCTCAAAATTTGGCTAAAAAAACAAATGTTCCTCACATTTCTGTGGCAGAAAGTTCTGGAATCTGAGAGGAGCCACAAATTTCCTTCCACCCAGCGTTCCCCCACGTCTCCCGATAATAATGATACCTCACTTGTGTGGGTAGGCCTAGCGCCCGCGACAGGAAACGCCCCAAAGCGCAACGTGGATACAGCCAAATTTTTGAAGGAAAACAGAAGTGTTTTTTGCAAAGTGCCTACCTGTAGAGTTTGGCCTGTAGCTCAGCCGCCACCTAGGGAAACCTACCAAACCTGTGCATTTCTGAAAACTAGAGACCTAGGGGAATCCAAGATGGGGTGACTTGTGTGGCTGGGACCAGGTTCTGTTACCCAGAATCCTTTGCAAACCTCAAAATTTGGCTAAAAAAACACATGTTCCTCACATTTCCGTGGCAGAAAGTTCTGGAATCTGAGAGGAGCCACAACTTTCCTTCCACCCAGCGTTCCCCCACTTCTCCCGATAAAAATGATACCTTACTTGTGTGGGTAGGCCTAGCGCCCGCGACAGGAAACGCCCCAAAGCGCAACGTGGACACAGCCAAATTTTTGAAGGAAAACAGAGGTGTTTTTTCCAAAGAGCCTACCTGTAGATTTTGGCGTGTAGCTCAGCCGCCACCTAGGGAAACCTACCAAACCTGTGCATTTCTGAAAACTAGAGACCTAGGGGAATCCAAGATGGCGTGACTTGTGTGGCTCGGACCAGGTACTGTTACCCTGAATCCTTTACAAACCTCAAAATTTGGCTAAAAAAACAAATGTTCCTCACATTTCTGTGGCAGAAAGTTCTGGAATCTGAGAGGAGCCACAAATTTCCTTCCACCCAGCGTTCCCCCACGTCTCCCGATAAAAATGATACCTCACTTGTGTGGGTAGGCCTAGCGCCCGCGACAGGAAATGACCCAAAGCGCAACGTGGACACATCCAAATTTTTGAAGGAAAACAGAGGTGTTTTTTGCAAAGTGCCTACCTGTAGATTTTGGCCTGTAGCTCAGCCGCCACCTAGGGAAACCTACCAAACCTGTGCATTTCTGAAAACTAGAGACCTAGGGGAATCCAAGATGGGGTGACTGGTGTGGCTCGGACCAGGTTCTGTTACCCAGAATCCATTGCAAACCTCAAAATTTGGTTAAAAATAACATGTTCCTCACATTTCTGTGGCAGAAAGTTCTGGAATTTGAGAGGAACCACAAATTTCCTTCCACCCAGTGTTCCCCCACGTCTCCCGATAAAAATGATACCTCACTTGTGTGGGTAGGCCTAGCGCCCGCGACAGGAAATGCCCCAAAGCGCAACGAGGACACATCCAAATTTTTGAAGGAAAACAGAGGTGTTTTTTGCAAAGTGCCTACCTGTAGATCTTGGCCTGTAGCTCAGCCGCCACCTAAGGAAACCTACCAAACCTGTGCATTTCTGAAAACTAGAGACCTAGGGGAATCCAAGATGGGGTGACTTGTGTGGCTGGGACCAGGTTCTGTTACCCAGAATCCTTTGCAAACCTCAAAATTTGGCTAAAAAAACACATGTTCCTCACATTTCTGTGGCAGAAAGTTCTGGAATCTGAGAGGAGCCACAACTTTCCTTCCACCCAGCGTTCCCCCACGTCTCCCGATAAAAATGATACCTTACTTGTGTGGGTAGGCCTAGCGCCCGCGACAGGAAACGCCCCAAAGCGCAACGTGGACACAGCCAAATTTTTGAAGGAAAACAGAGGAGTTTTTTCCAAAGTGCCTACCTGTAGATTTTGGCCTGTAGCTCAGCCGCCACCTATGGAAACCTACCAAACCCGTGCATTCCTGAAAACTAGAGACCTAGGGGAATCCAAGATGGGGTGACTTGTGTGGCTCGGACCAGGTTCTGTTACCCAGAATCCTTTGCAAACCTCAAAGTTTGGCTAAAAAAACACATGTTCCTCACATTTCTGTGGCAGAAAGTTCTGGAATCTGAGAGGAACCACAAATTTCCTTCCACCCAGCGTTCCCCCACGTCTCCCGATAAAAATGATACCTCACTTGTGTGGGTAGGCCTAGCGCCCGCGACAGGAAATGCCCCAAAGCGCAACGAGGACACATCCAAATTTTTGAAGGAAAACAGAGGTGTTTTTTGCAAAGTGCCTACCTGTAGATCTTGGCCTGTAGCTCAGCCGCCACCTAAGGAAACCTACCAAACCTGTGCATTTCTGAAAACTAGAGACCTAGGGGAATCCAAGATGGGGTGACTTGTGTGGCTGGGACCAGGTTCTGTTACCCAGAATCCTTTGCAAACCTCAAAATTTGGCTAAAAAAACACATGTTCCTCACATTTTTGTGGCAGAAAGTTCTGGAATCTGAGAGGATCCACAAATTTCCTTCCACCCAGCGTTCCCCCACGTCTCCCGATAAAAATGATACCTCACTTGTGTGGGTAGGCCTAGCGCCCGCAACAGGAAACGCCCCAAAGTGCAACGTGGACACAGCCAAATTTTTGAAGGAAAACAGAGGTGTTTTTTGCAAAGTGCCTACCTGTAGATCTTGGCCTGTAGCTCAGCCGCCACCTAAGGAAACCTACCAAACCTGTGCATTTCTGAAAACTAGAGACCTAGGGGAATCCAAGATGGGGTGACTTGTGTGGCTGGGACCAGGTTCTGTTACCCAGAATCCTTTGCAAACCTCAAAAATTGGCTAAAAAAACACATGTTCCTCACATTTCTGTGGCAGAAAGTTCTGGAATCTGAGAGGATCCACAAATTTCCTTCCACCCAGCGTTCCCCCACGTCTCCCGATAAAAATGATACCTCACTTGTGTGGGTAGGCCTAGCGCCCGCAACAGGAAACGCCCCAAAGTGCAACGTGGACACAGCCAAATTTTTGAAGGAAAACAGAGGTGTTTTTTGCAAAGTGCCTACCTGTAGATTTTGGCCTGTAGCTCACCCGCCACCTAGGGAAACCTACCAAACCTGTGCATTTCTGACAACTAGAGACCTAGGGGAATCCAAAATGGCGTGACTTGTGTGGCTCGGACCAGGTACTGTTACCCAGAATCCTTTGCAAACCTCAAAATTTGGCTAAAAAAACAAATGTTCCTCACATTTCTGTGGCAGAAAGTTCTGGAATCTGAGAGGAGCCACAAATTTCCTTCCACCCAGCGTTCCCCCACGTCTCCCGATAAAAATGATACCTCACTTGTGTGGGTAGGCCTAGCGCCCGCGACAGGAAACGCCCCAAAGCGCAACGTGGACACAGCCAAATTTTTGAAGGAAAACAGAGGTGTTTTTTGCAAAGTGCCTACCTGTAGAGTTTGGCCTGTAGCTCAGCCGCCACCTAGGGAAACCTACCAAACCTGTGCATTTCTGAAAACTAGAGACCTAGGGGAATCCAAGATGGGGTGACTGGTGTGGCTCGGACCAGGTTCTGTTACCCAGAATCCATTGCAAACCTCAAAATTTGGTTAAAAATAACATGTTCCTCACATTTCTGTGGCAGAAAGTTCTGGAATTTGAGAGGAACCACAAATTTCCTTCCACCCAGCGTTCCCCCACGTCTCCCGATAAAAATGATACCTCACTTGTGTGGGTAGGCCTAGCGCCCGCGACAGGAAATGCCCCAAAGCGCAACGAGGACACATCCAAATTTTTGAAGGAAAACAGAGGTGTTTTTTTCAAAGTGCCTACCTGTAGATCTTGGCCTGTAGCTCAGCCGCCACCTAAGGAAACCTACCAAACCTGTGCATTTCTGAAAACTAGAGACCTAGGGGAATCCAAGATGGGGTGACTTGTGTGGCTGGGACCAGGTTCTGTTACCCAGAATCCTTTGCAAACCTCAAAATTTGGCTAAAAAAACACATGTTCCTCACATTTCTGTGGCAGAAAGTTCTGGAATCTGAGAGGAGCCACAACTTTCCTTCCACCCAGCGTTCCCCCACGTCTCCCGATAAAAATGATACCTTACTTGTGTGGGTAGGCCTAGCGCCCGCGACAGGAAACGCCCCAAAGCGCAACATGGACACAGCCAAATTTTTGAAGGAAAACAGAGGAGTTTTTTCCAAAGTGCCTACCTGTAGATTTTGGCCTGTAGCTCAGCCGCCACCTATGGAAACCTACCAAACCTGTGCATTCCTGAAAACTAGAGACCTAGGGGAATCCAAGATGGGGTGACTTGTGTGGCTCGGACCAGGTTCTGTTACCCAGAATCCTTTGCAAACCTCAAAGTTTGGCTAAAAAAACACATGTTCCTCACATTTCTGTGGCAGAAAGTTCTGGAATCTGAGAGGAACCACAAATTTCCTTCCACCCAGCGTTCCCCCACGTCTCCCGATAAAAATGATACCTCACTTGTGTGGATAGGCCTAGCGCCCGCGACAGGAAATGCCCCAAAGCGCAACGAGGACACATCCAAATTTTTGAAGGAAAACAGAGGTGTTTTTTGCAAAGTGCCTACCTGTAGATCTTGGCCTGTAGCTCAGCCGCCACCTAAGGAAACCTACCAAACCTGTGCATTTCTGAAAACTAGAGACCTAGGGGAATCGAAGATGGGGTGACTTGTGTGGCTGGGACCAGGTTCTGTTACCCTGAATCCTTTGCAAACCTCAAAATTTGGCTAAAAAAACACATGTTCCTCACATTTCTGTGGCAGAAAGTTCTGGAATCTGAGAGGAACCACAAATTTCCTTCCACCCAGCGTTCCCCCACGTCTCCCGATAAAAATGATACCTCACTTGTGTGGGTAGGCCTAGCGCCCGCAACAGGAAACGCCCCAAAGTGCAACGTGGACACAGCCAAATTTTTGAAGGAAAACAGAGGTGTTTTTTGCAAAGTGCCTACCTGTAGATTTTGGCCTGTAGCTCACCCGCCACCTAGGGAAACCTACCAAACCTGTGCATTTCTGACAACTAGAGACCTAGGGGAATCCAAGATGGCGTGACTTGTGTGGCTCGGACCAGGTACTGTTACCCAGAATCCTTTGCAAACCTCAAAATTTGGCTAAAAAAACAAATGTTCCTCACATTTCTGTGGCAGAAAGTTCTGGAATCTGAGAGGAGCCACAAATTTCCTTCCACCCAGCGTTCCCCCACGTCTCCCGATAAAAATGATACCTCACTTGTGTGGGTAGGCCTAGCGCCCGCAACAGGAAACGCCCCAAAGCGCAACGTGGATACAGCCACATTTTTGAAGGAAAACAGAAGTGTTTTTTGCAAAGTGCCTACCTGTAGAGTTTGGCCTGTAGCTCAGCCGCCACCTAGGGAAACCTACCAAACCTGTGCATTTCTGAAAACTAGAGACCTAGGGGAATCCAAGATGGGGTGACTGGTGTGGCTCGGACCAGGTTCTGTTACCCAGAATCCATTGCAAACCTCAAAATATGGTTAAAAAAAACATGTTCCTCACATTTCTGTGGCAGAAAGTTCTGGAATCTGAGAGGAGCCACACATTTCCTTCCACCCAGCGTTCCCCCACGTCTCCCGATAAAAATGATACCTCACTTGTGTGGGTAGGCCTAGCGCCCGCGACAGGAAATGCCCCAAAGCGCAACGTGGACACATCCAAATTTTTGAAGGAAAACAGAGGTGTTTTTTGCAAAGTGCCTACCTGTAGATTTTGGCCTGTAGCTCAGCCGCCACCTAGGGAAACCTACCAAACCTGTGCATTTCTGAAAACTAGAGACCTAGGGGAATCCAAGATGGGGTGACTTGTGTGGCTGGGACCAGGTTCTGTTACCCAGAATCCTTTGCAAACCTCAAAATTTGGCTAAAAAAACACATGTTCCTCACATTTCCGTGGCAGAAAGTTCTGGAATCTGAGAGGAGCCACAACTTTCCTTCCACCCAGCGTTCCCCCACGCCTCCCGATAAAAATGATACCTTACTTGTGTGGGTAGGCCCGCGACAGGAAACGCCCCAAAGCGCAACGTGGACACAGCCAAATTTTTGAAGGAAAACAGAGGTGTTTTTTCCAAAGTGCCTACCTGTAGAGTTTGGCCTGTAGCTCAGCCGCCACCTAGGGAAACCTACCAAACCTGTGCATTTCTGAAAACTAGAGACCTAGGGGAATCCAAGATGGGGTGACTGGTGTGGCTCGGACCAGGTTCTGTTACCCAGAATCCATTGCAAACCTCAAAATTTGGCTAAAAGAAACATGTTCCTCACATTTCTGTGGCAGAAAGTTCTGGAATCTGAGAGGAGCCACAAATGTCCTTCCACCCAGCGTTCCCCCACGTCTCCCGATAAAAATGATACCTCACTTGTGTGGGTAGGCCTAGCGCCCGCGACAGGAAATGCCCCAAAGCGCAACGTGGACACATCCAAATTTTTGAAGGAAAACAGAGGTGTTTTTTGCAAAGTGCCTACCTGTAGATTTTGGCCTGTAGCTCAGTCGCCACCAAGGGAAACCTACCAAACCTGTGCATTTCTGAAAACTAGAGACCTAGGGGAATCCAAGATGGGGTGACTTGTGTGGCTGGGACCAGGTTCTGTTACCCAGAATCCTTTGCAAACCTCAAAATTTGGCTAAAAAAACACATGTTCCTCACATTTCTGTGGCAGAAAGTTCTGGAATCTGAGAGGAGCCACAAATTTCCTTCCACCCAGCGTTCCCCCACGTCTCCCGATAAAAATGATACCTTACTTGTGTGGGTAGGCCTAGCGCCCGCGACAGGAAACGCCCCAAAGCGCAACGTGGACACAGCCAAATTTTTGAAGGAAAACAGAGGTGTTTTTTGCAAAGTGCCTACCTGTAGATTTTGGCCTGTAGCTCAGTCGCCACCTAGGGAAACCTACCAAACCTGAGCATTTCTGAAAACTAGAGACCTAGGGGAATCCAAGATGGGGTGACTTGTGTGGCTGGGACCAGGTTCTGTTCCCTAGAATCCTTTGCAAACCCCAAAATTTGGCTAAAATAACACATGTTCCTCACATTTCTGTGGCAGAAAGTTCTGGAATCTGAGAGGAGCCACAAATTTCCTTCCACCCAGCGTTCCCCCACGTCTCCCGATAAAAATGATACCTCACTTGTGTGGGTAGGCCTAGCGCCCGCGACAGGAAATGCCCCAAAGCGCAACGTGGACACATCCAAATTTTTGAAGGAAAACAGAGGTGTTTTTTGCAAAGTGCCTACCTGTAGATTTTGTCCTGTAGCTCAGCTCAGCCGCCACCTATGGAAACCTACCAAACCTGTGCATTTCTGAAAACTAGAGACCTAGGGGAATCCAAGATGGGGTGACTTGTGTGGCTGGGACCAGGTTCTGTTACCCAGAATCCTTTGCAAACCTCAAAATTTGGCTAAAAAAACACATGTTCCTCACATTTCTGTGGCAGAAAGTTCTGGAATCTGAGAGGAGCCACAACTTTCCTTCCACCCAGCGTTCCCCCACGTCTCCCGATAAAAATGATACCTTACTTGTGTGGGTAGGCCTAGCGCCCGTGACAGGAAACGCCCCAAAGCGCAACGTGGACACAGCCAAATTTTTGAAGGAAAACAGAGGTGTTTTTTCCAAAGTGCCTACCTGTAGATTTTGGCCTGTAGTTCAGCCGCCACCTAGGGAAACCTACCAAACTGTGCATTCCTGAAAACTAGAGACCTAGGGGAATCCAAGATGGGGTGACTTGTGTGGCTCGGACCAGGTTCTGTTACCCAGAATCCTTTGCAAACCTCAAAGTTTGGCTGAAAAAACACATGTTCCTCACATTTCTGTGGCAGAAAGTTCTGGAATTTGAGAGGAACCACAAATTTCCTTCCACCAAGCGTTCCCCCACGTCTCCCGATAAAAATGATACCTCACTTGTGTGGGTAGGCCTAGCGCCCGCGACAGGAAATGCCCCAAAGCGCAACGAGGACACATCCACATTTTTGAAGGAAAACAGAGGTGTTTTTTGCAAAGTGCCTACCTGTAGATCTTGGCCTGTAGCTCAGCCGCCACCTAAGGAAACCTACCAAACCTGTGCATTTCTGAAAACTAGAGACCTAGGGGAATCCAAGATGGGGTGACTTGTGTGGCTGGGACCAGGTTCTGTTACCCAGAATCCTTTGCAAACCTCAAAATTTGGCTAAAAAAACACATGTTCCTCACATTTCTGTGGCAGAAAGTTCTGGAATCTGCGAGGAGCCACAACTTTCCTTCCACCCAGCGTTCCCCCACGTCTCCCGATAAAAATGATACCTTACTTGTGTGGGTAGGCCTAGCACCCGCGACAGGAAACGCCCCAAAGCGCAACGTGGACACAGCCACATTTTTGAAGGAAAACAGAGGAGTTTTTTCCAAAGTGCCTACCTGTAGATTTTGGCCTGTAGCTCAGCCGCCACCTAGGGAAACCTACCAAACCTGTGCATTCCTCAAAACTAGAGACCTAGGGGAATCCAAGATGGGGTGACTTGTGTGGCTCGGACCAGGTTCTGTTACCCAGAATCCTTTGCAAACCTCAAAGTTTGGCTAAAAAAACACATGTTCCTCACATTTCTGTGGCAGAAAGTTCTGAAATCTGAGAGGAACCACAAATTTCCTTCCACCCAGCGTTCCCCCACGTCTCCCGATAAAAATGATACCTCACTTGTGTGGGTAGGCCTAGCGCCCGCGACAGGAAACGCCCCAAAGTGCAATGTGGACACAGCCAAATTTTTGAAGGAAAACAGTGGTGTTTTTTGCAAAGTGCCTACCTGTAGATTTTGGCCTGTAGCTCACCCGCCACCTAGGGAAACCTACCAAACCTGTGCATTTCTGACAACTAGAGACCTAGGGGAATCCAAGATGGCGTGACTTGTGTGGCTCGGACCAGGTACTGTTACCCAGAATCCTTTGCAAACCTCAAAATTTGGCTAAAAAAACAAATGTTCCTCACATTTCTGTGGCAGAAAGTTCTGGAATCTGAGAGGAGCCACAAATTTCCTTCCACCCAGCGTTCCCCCACGTCTCCCGATAAAAATGATACCTCACTTGTGTGGGTAGGCCTAGCGCCCGCGACAGGAAACGCCCCAAAGCGCAACGTGGATACAGCCAAATTTTTGAAGGAAAACAGAAGTGTTTTTTGCAAAGTGCCTACCTGTAGAGTTTGGCCTGTAGCTCAGCCGCCACCTAGGGAAACCTACCAAACCTGTGCATTTCTGAAAAATAGAGACCTAGGGGAATCCAAGATGGGGTGACTGGTGTGGCTCGGACCAGGTTCTGTTACCCAGAATCCATTGCAAACCTCAAAATATGGTTAAAAAAAACATGTTCCTCACATTTCTGTGGCAGAAAGTTCTGGAATCTGAGAGGAGCCACAACTTTCCTTCCACCCAGCGTTCCCCCACGTCTCCTGATAAAAATGATACCTTACTTGTGTGGGTAGGCCTAGCGCCCGCGACAGGAAACGCCCCAAAGCGCAACGTGGACACAGCCAAATTTTTGAAGGAAAACAGAGGTGTTTTTTCCAAAGTGCCTACCTGTAGATTTTGGCCTGTAGCTCAGCCGCCACCTAGGGAAACCTACCAAACCTGTGCATTTCTGAAAACTAGAGACCTAGGGGAATCCAAGATGGGGTGACTTGTGTGGCTGGGACCAGGTTCTGTTCCCTAGAATCCTTTGCAAACCCCAAAATTTGGCTAAAAAAACACATGTTCCTCACATTTCTGTGGCAGAAAGTTCTGGAATCTGAGAGGAGCCACAAATTTCCTTCCTCCCAGCGTTCCCCCACGTCTCCCGATAAAAATGATACCTCACTTGTGTGGGTAGGCCTAGCGCCCGCGACAGGAAATGCCCCAAAGCGCAACGTGGACACATCCAAATTTTTGAAGGAAAACAGAGGTGTTTTTTGCAAAGTGCCTACCTGTAGATTTTGGCCTGTAGCTCAGCTCAGCCGCCACCTAGGGAAACCTACCAAACCTGTGCATTTCTGAAAACTAGAGACCTAGGGGAATCCAAGATGGGGTGACTTGTGTGGCTGGGACCAGGTTCTGTTACCCAGAATCCTTTGCAAACCTCAAAATTTGGCTAAAAAAACACATGTTCCTCACATTTCTGTGGCAGAAAGTTCTGGAATCTGAGAGGAGCCACAACTTTCCTTCCACCCAGCGTTCCCCCACGTCTCCCGATAAAAATGATACCTTACTTGTGTGGGTAGGCCTAGCGCCCGCGACAGGAAACGCCCCAAAGCGCAACGTGGACACAGCCAAATTTTTGAAGGAAAACAGAGGTGTTTTTTCCAAAGTGCCTACCTGTAGATTTTGGCCTGTAGTTCAGCCGCCACCTAGGGAAACCTACCAAACCTGTGCATTCCTGAAAACTAGAGACCTAGGGGAATCCAAGATGGGGTGACTTGTGTGGCTCGGACCAGGTTCTGTTACCCAGAATCCTTTGCAAATCTCAAAGTTTGGCTGAAAAAACACATGTTCCTCACATTTCTGTGGCAGAAAGTTCTGGAATTTGAGAGGAACCACAAATTTCCTACCACCCAGCGTTCCCCCACGTCTCCCGATAAAAATGATACCTCAATTGTGTGGGTAGGCCTAGCGCCCGCGACAGGAAATGCCCCAAAGCGCAACGAGGACACATCCAAATTTTTGAAGGAAAACAGAGGTGTTTTTTGCAAAGTGCCTACCTGTAGATCTTGGCCTGTAGCTCAGCCGCCACCTAAGGAAACCTACCAAACCTGTGCATTTCTGAAAACTAGAGACCTAGGGGAATCCAAGATGGGGTGACTTGTGTGGCTGGCACCAGGTTCTGTTACCCAGAATCCTTTGCAAACCTCAAAATTTGGCTAACAAAACACATGTTCCTCACATTTCTGTGGCAGAAAGTTCTGGAATCTGCGAGGAGCCACAACTTTCCTTCCACCCAGCGTTCACCCACGTCTCCCGATAAAAATGATACCTTACTTGTGTGGGTAGGCCTAGCACCCGCGACAGGAAACGCCCCAAAGTGCAACGTGGACACAGCCAAATTTTTGAAGGAAAACAGAGGTGTTTTTTGCAAAGTGCCTACCTGTAGATTTTGGCCTGTAGCTCACCCGCCACCTAGGGAAACCTACCAAACCTGTGCATTTCTGACAACTAAAGACCTAGGGGAATCCAAGATGGCGTGACTTGTGTGGCTCGGACCAGGTACTGTTACCCAGAATCCTTTGCAAACCTCAAAATTTGGCTAAAAAAACAAATGTTCCTCACATTTCTGTGGCAGAAAGTTCTGGAATCTGAGAGGAGCCACAAATTTCCTTCCACCCAGCGTTCCCCCACGTCTCCCGATAAAAATGATACCTCACTTGTGTGGGTAGGCCTAGCGCCCGCGACAGGAAACGCCCCAAAGCGCAACGTGGATACAGCCAAATTTTTGAAGGAAAACAGAAGTGTTTTTTGCAAAGTGCCTACCTGTAGAGTTTGGCCTGTAGCTCAGCCGCCACCTAGGGAAACCTACCAAACCTGTGCATTTCTGAAAACTAGAGACCTAGGGGAATCCAAGATGGGGTGACTGGTGTGGCTCGGACCAGGTTCTGATACCCAGAATCCATTGCAAACCTCAAAATATGGTTAAAAAAACATGTTTCTCACATTTCTGTGGCAGAAAGTTCTGGAATCTGAGAGGAGCCACAACTTTCCTTCCACCCAGCGTTCCCCCACGTCTCCTGATAAAAATGATACCTTACTTGTGTGGGTAGGCCTAGCGCCCGCGACAGGAAACGCCCCAAAGCGCAACGTGGACACAGCCAAATTTTTGAAGGAAAACAGAGGTGTTTTTTCCAAAGTGCCTACCTGTAGATTTTGGCCTGTAGCTCAGCCGCCACCTAGGGAAACCTACCAAACCTGTGCATTTCTGAAAACTAGAGACCTAGGGGAATCCAAGATGGGGTGACTTGTGTGGCTGGGACCAGGTTCTGTTCCCTAGAATCCTTTGCAAACCCCAAAATTTGGCTAAAAAAACACATGTTCCTCACATTTCTGTGGCAGAAAGTTCTGGAATCTGAGAGGAGCCACAAATTTCCTTCCACCCAGCGTTCCCCCACGTCTCCCGATAAAAATGATACCTCACTTGTGTGGGTAGGCCTAGCGCCCGCGACAGGAAATGCCCCAAAGCTCAACGTGGACACATCCAAATTTTTGAAGGAAAACAGAGGTGTTTTTTGCAAAGTGCCTACCTGTAGATTTTGGCCTGTAGCTCAGCTCAGCCGCCACCTAGGGAAACCTACCAAACCTGTGCATTTCTGAAAACTAGAGACCTAGGGGAATCCAAGATGGGGTGACTTGTGTGGCTGGGACCAGGTTCTGTTACCCAGAATCCTTTGCAAACCTCAATATTTGGCTCAAAAAACACATGTTCCTCACATTTCTGTGGCAGAAAGTTCTGGAATCTGAGAGGAGCCACAACTTTCCTTCCACCCAGCGTTCCCCCACGTCTCCCGATAAAAATGATACCTCACTTGTGTGGGTAGGCCTAGCTCCCGCGACAGGAAACGCCCCAAAGTGCAACGTGGACACAGCCAAATTTTTGAAGGAAAACAGAGGTGTTTTTTGCAAAGTGCCTACGTGTAGATTTTGGCCTGTAGCTCAGCCGCCACCTAGGGAAACCTACCAAACCTGTGCATTTCTGAAAACTAGAGACCTAGGGGAATCTAAGATGGCGTGACTTGTGTGGCTCGGACCAGATACTGTTACCCCGAATCCTTTGCAAACCTCAAAATTTGGCTAAAAAAACAAATGTTCCTCACATTTCTGTGGCAGAAAGTTCTGGAATCTGAGAGGAGTGACAAATTTCCTTCCACCCAGCGTTCCCCCACGTCTCCCAATAAAAATGATACCTCACTTGTGTGGGTAGGCCTAGCGCCCGCGACAGGAAATGCCCCAAAACGCAACGTGGACACATCCAAATTTTTGAAGGAAAACAGAGGTGTTTTTTGCAAAGTGCCTACCTGTAGATTTTGGCCTGTAGCTCAGCCGCCACCTAGGGAAACCTACCAAACCTGTCCATTTCTGAAAACTAGAGACCTAGGGGAATCCAAGATGGGGTGACTTGTGTGGCTGGGACCAGGTTCTGTTACCCAGAATCCTTTGCAAACCTCAAAATTTGTCAAAAAAACACATGTTCCTCACATTTCTCTGGCAGAAAGTTCTGGAATCTGAGAGGAGCCACAACTTTCCTTCCACCCAGCGTTCCCCCACGTCTCCCGATAAAAATGATACCTTACTTGTGTGGGTAGGCCTAGCGCCCGCGACAGGAAACGCCCCAAAGCGCAACGTGGACACAGCCAAATTTTTTAAGGAAAACAGAGGTGTTTTTTCCAAAGTGCCTACCTGTAGATTTTGGCCTGTAGCTCAGCCGCCACCTAGGGAAACCTACCAAACCTGTGCATTTCTGAAAACTAGAGACCTAGGGGTATCCAAGATGGCGTGACTTGTGTGGCTCGGACCAGGTACTGTTACCCAGAATCCTTTGCAAACCTCAAAATTTGGCTAGAAAAAACATGTTCCTCACATTTCTGTGGCAGAAAGTTCTGGAATCTGAGAGGAGCCACAAATTTCCTTCCACCCAGCGTTCCCCCACGTCTCCCGATAAAAATGATACCTCACTTGTGTGGGTAGGCCTAGCGCCCGCGACACGAAATGCCCCAAAGCGCAACATGGACACATCCAAATTTTTGAAGGAAAACAGAGGTGTTTTTTGCAAAGTGCCTACCTGTAGATTTTGGCATGTAGCTCAGTCGCCACCTAGGGAAACCTACCAAACCTGTGCATTTCTGAAAACTAGAGACCTAGGGGAATCCAAGATGGGGTGACTTGTGTGGCTGGGACCAGGTTCTGTTACCCAGAATCCTTTGCAAACCTCAAAATTTGGCTAAAAAAACACATGTTCCTCACATTTCTGTGGCAGAAAGTTCTGGAATCTGAGAGGAGCCACAAATTTCCTTCCACCCAGCGTTCCCCCACGTCTCCCGATAAAAATGATACCTTACTTGTGTGGGTAGGCCTAATGCCCGTGACAGTAAACGCCCCAAAGCGCAACGTGGACACAGCCACATTTTTGAAGATAAACAGAGGTGTTTTTTGCAAAGTGCCTACCTGTAGATTTTGCCTGTAGCACAGCCGCCACCTAGGGAAACCTACCAAACCTGTGCATTTCTGAAAACTAGAGACCTAGGGGAATCCAAGATGGGGTGACTGGTGTGGCTCGGACCAGGTTCTGTTACCCAGAATCCTATGCAAACCTCAAAATTTGTCTAACAAAACACATGTTCCTCACATTTCTGTGGCAGAAAGTTCTGGAATCTGAGAGGAGCCACAAATTTCCTTCCACCCAGCGTTCCCCCACGTCTCCCGATAAAAATGATACCTCACTTGTGTGGGTAGGCCTAGCGCCCGCAACAGGAAACGCCCCAAAGCGCAACGTGGACACAGCCAAATTTTTGAAGGAAAACAGAGGTGTTTCTTGCAAAGTGCCTACCTGTAGAGTTTGGCCTGTAGCTCAGCCGCCACCTAGGGAAACCTACCAAACCTGTGCCTTTCTGAAAACTAGAGACCTAGGGGAATCCAAGATGGGGTGACTGGTGTGGCTCGGACCAGGTTCTGTTACCCAGAATCCATTGCAAACCTCAAAATTTGGCTAAAAAAAACATGTTCCTCACATTTCTGTGGCAGAAAGTTCTGGAATCTGAGAGGAGCCACAAATTTCCTTCCACCCAGCGTTCCCCCACGTCTCCCGATTAAAATGATACCTCACTTGTGTGGGTAGGCCTAGCGCCCGCGACAGGAAACGCCCCAAAAGCGCAACGTGGACACAGCCAAATTTTTTAAGGAAAACAGAGGTGTTTTTTGCAAAGTGCCTACCTGTAGATTTTGGCCTGTAGCTCAGCCCCTACCTAGGGAAACCTACCAAACCTGTGCATTTCTGAAAACTAGAGACCTAGGGGAATCCAAGATGGGGTGACTGGTGTGGCTCGGACCAGGTTCTGTTACCCAGAATCCTTTGCAAACCTCAAAATTTGGCTAAAAAAAACATGTTCCTCACATTTCTGTGGCAGAAAGTTCTGGAGTCTGAGAGGAGCCACAAATTTCCTTCCACCCAGCGTTCCCCCACGTCTCCCGATAAAAATTAAACCTCACTTGTGTGGGTAGGCCTAGCGCCCGCGACAGGAAATGCCCCAAAGCGCAACGTGGACACATCCAAATTTTTGAAGGAAAACAGAGGTGTTTTTTGCAAAGTGCCTACCTGTAGATTTTGGCCTGTAGCTCAGCCGCCACCTAGGGAAACCTACCAAACCTGTGCATTTCTGAAAACTAGAGACCTAGGGGAATCCAAGATGGGGTGACTTGTGTGGCTGGGACCAGGTTCTGTTACCCAGAATCCATTGCAAACCTCAAAATATGGCTAAAAAAACACATGTTCCTTACATTTCTGTGGCAGAAAGTTCTGGAATCTGAGAGGAACCACAAATTTCCTTCCACCCAGCGTTCCCCCACGTCTCCCGATAAAAATGATACCTCACTTGTGTGGGTAGGCCTAGCGCCCGCGACAGGAAACGCCCCAAAGTGCAACGTGGACACAGCCAAATTTTTGAAGGAAAACAGAGGTGTTTTTTGCAAAGTGCCTACCTGTAGATTTTGGCCTGTAGCTCAGCCGCCACCTAGGGAAACCTACCAAACCTGTGCATTTCTGAAAACTAGAGACCTAGGGGAATCCAAGATGGCGTGACTTGTGTGGCTCGGACCAGGTACTGTTACCCAGAATCCTTTGCAAACCTCAAAATTTGGCTAAAAAAACAAATGTTCCTCACATTTCTGTGGCAGAAAGTTCTGGAATCTGAGAGGAGTGACAAATTTCCTCCAACCCAGCGTTCCCCCACGTCTCCCGAAAAAAATGATACCTCACTTGTGTGGGTAGGCCTAATGCCCGTGACAGTAAACGCCCCAAAGCGCAACGTGGACACAGCCAAATTTTTGAAGATAAACAGAGGTGTTTTTTGCAAAGTGCCTACCTGTAGATTTTGCCTGTAGCACAGCCGCCACCTAGGGAAACCTACCAAACCTGTGCATTTCTGAAAACTAGAGACCTAGGGGAATCCAAGATGGGGTGACTGGTGTGGCTCGGACCAGGTTCTGTTACCCAGAATCCTTTGCAAACCTCAAAATTTGTCTAACAAAACACATGTTCCTCACATTTCTGTGGCAGAAAGTTCTGGAATCTGAGAGGAGCCACAAATGTCCTTCCACCCAGCGTTCCCCCACGTCTCCCGATAAAAATGATACCTCACTTGTGTGGGTAGGCCTAGCGCCCGCGACAGGAAACGCCCCAAAGCGCAACGTGGACACTGCCAAATTTTTGAAGGAAAACAGAGGTGTTTTTTGCAAAGTGCCTACCTGTAGAGTTTGGCCTGTAGCTCAGCCGCCACCTAGGGAAACCTACCAAACCTGTGCCTTTCTGAAAACTAGAGACCTAGGGGAATCCAAGATGGGGTGACTGGTGTGGCTCGGACCAGGTTCTGTTACCCAGAATCCATTGCAAACCTCAAAATTTGGCTAAAAAAAACATGTTCCTCACGTTTCTGTGGCAGAAAGTTCTGGAATCTGAGAGGAGCCACAAATTTCCTTCCAACCAGCGTTCCCCCACGTCTCCCGATAAAAATGATACCTCACGTGTGTGGGTAGGCATAGCGCCCGCAACAGTAAATGCTCCAAAGCGCAACGTGGACACATCCAAATTTTTGAAGGAAAACAGAGGTGTTTTTTGCAAAGTGCCTACCTGTAGATTTTGGCCTGTAGCTCAGCCGCCACCTAGGGAAACCTACCAAACCTGTGCATTTCTGAAAACTAGAAAACTAGGGGAATCCAAGATGGGGTGACTTGTGTGGCTGGGACCAGGTTCTGTTACCCAGAATCCTTTGCAAACCTCAAAATTTGGCTAAAAAAACACATGTTCCTCACATTTCCGTGGCAGAAAGTTCTGGAATCTGAGAGGAGCCACAACTTTCCTTCCACCCAGCGTTCCCCCACGTCTCCCGATAAAAATGATACCTTACTTGTGTGGGTAGGCCTAGCGCCCGCGACAGGAAACGCCCCAAAGCGCAACGTGGACACAGCCAAATTTTTGAAGGAAAACAGAGGTGTTTTTTCCAAAGTGCCTACCTGTAGATTTTGGCGTGTAGCTCAGCCGCCACCTAGGGAAACCTACCAAACCTGTGCATTTCTGAAAACTAGAGACCTAGGGGAATCCAAGATGGCGTGACTTGTGTGGCTCGGACCAGGTACTGTTACCCTGAATCCTTTACAAACCTCAAAATTTGGCTAAAAAAACAAATGTTCCTCACATTTCTGTGGCAGAAAGTTCTGGAATCTGAGAGGAGCCACAAATTTCCTTCCACCCAGCGTTCCCCAACGTCTCCCGATAAAAATGATACCTCACTTGTGTGGGTAGGCCTAGCGCCCGCGACAGGAAACGCCCCAAAGCGCAACGGGGACACAGCCAAATTTTTGAAGGAAAACAGAGGTGTTTTTTGCAAAGTGCCTACCTGTAGAGTTTGGCCTGTAGCTCAGCCGCCACCTAGGGAAACCTACCAAACCTGTGCATTTCTGAAAACTAGAGACCTAGGGGAATCCAAGATGGGGTGACTGGTGTGGCTCGGACCAGGTTCTGTTACCCAGAATCCTATGCAAACCTCAAAATTTGGCTAAAAAAAACATGTTCCTCACGTTTCTGTGGCAGAAAGTTCTGGAATCTGAGAGGAGCCACAAATTTCCTTCCAACCAGCGTTCCCCCACGTCTCCCGATAAAAATGATACCTCACGTGTGTGGGTAGGCATAGCGCCCGCAACAGTAAATGCTCCAAAGCGCAACGTGGACACATCCAAATTTTTGAAGGAAAACAGAGGTGTTTTTTGCAAAGTGCCTACCTGTAGATTTTGGCCTGTAGCTCAGCCGCCACCTAGGGAAACCTACCAAACCTGTGCATTTCTGAAAACTAGAGAACTAGGGGAATCCAAGATGGGGTGACTTGTGTGGCTGGGACCAGGTTCTGTTACCCAGAATCCTTTGCAAACCTCAAAATTTGGCTAAAAAAACACATGTTCCTCACATTTCCGTGGCAGAAAGTTCTGGAATCTGAGAGGAGCCACAACTTTCCTTCCACCCAGCGTTCCCCCACGTCTCCCGATAAAAATGATACCTTACTTGTGTGGGTAGGCCTAGCGCCCGCGACAGGAAACGCCCCAAAGCGCAACGTGGACACAGCCAAATTTTTGAAGGAAAACAGAGGTGTTTTTTCCAAAGTGCCTACCTGTAGATTTTGGCGTGTAGCTCAGCCGCCACCTAGGGAAACCTACCAAACCTGTGCATTTCTGAAAACTAGAGACCTAGGGGAATCCAAGATGGCGTGACTTGTGTGGCTCGGACCAGGTACTGTTACCCTGAATCCTTTACAAACCTCAAAATTTGGCTAAAAAAACAAATGTTCCTCACATTTCTGTGGCAGAAAGTTCTGGAATCTGAGAGGAGCCACAAATTTCCTTCCACCCAGCGTTCCCCAACGTCTCCCGATAAAAATGATACCTCACTTGTGTGGGTAGGCCTAGCGCCCGCGACAGGAAACGCCCCAAAGCGCAACGGGGACACAGCCAAATTTTTGAAGGAAAACAGAGGTGTTTTTTGCAAAGTGCCTACCTGTAGAGTTTGGCCTGTAGCTCAGCCGCCACCTAGGGAAACCTACCAAACCTGTGCATTTCTGAAAACTAGAGACCTAGGGGAATCCAAGATGGGGTGACTGGTGTGGCTCGGACCAGGTTCTGTTACCCAGAATCCTATGCAAACCTCAAAATTTGTCTAACAAAACACATGTTCCTCACATTTCTGTGGCAGAAAGTTCTGGAATCTGAGAGGAGCCACAAATTTCCTTCCACCCAGCGTTCCCCCACGTCTCCCGATAAAAATGATACCTCACTTGTGTGGGTAGGCCTAGCGCCCGCGACAGGAAACGCCCCAAAGCGCAACGTGGACACAGCCAAATTTTTGAAGGAAAACAGAGGTGTTTCTTGCAAAGTGCCTACCTGTAGAGTTTGGCCTGTAGCTCAGCCGCCACCTAGGGAAACCTACCAAACCTGTGCCTTTCTGAAAACTAGAGACCTAGGGGAATCCAAGATGGGGTGACTGGTGTGGCTCGGACCAGGTTCTGTTACCCAGAATCCATTGCAAACCTCAAAATTTGGCTAAAAAAAACATGTTCCTCACATTTCTGTGGCAGAAAGTTCTGGAATCTGAGAGGAGCCACAAATTTCCTTCCACCCAGCGTTCCCCCACGTCTCCCGATTAAAATGATACCTCACTTGTGTGGGTAGGCCTAGCGCCCGCGACACGAAACGCCCCAAAGCGCAACGTGGACACAGCCAAATTTTTTAAGGAAAACAGAGGTGTTTTTTGCAAAGTGCCTACCTGTAGATTTTGGCCTGTAGCTCAGCCCCTACCTAGGGAAACCTACCAAACCTGTGCATTTCTGAAAACTAGAGACCTAGGGGAATCCAAGATGGGGTGACTGGTGTGGCTCGGACCAGGTTCTGTTACCCAGAATCCTTTGCAAACCTCAAAATTTGGCTAAAAAAAACATGTTCCTCACATTTCTGTGGCAGAAAGTTCTGGAGTCTGAGAGGAGCCACAAATTTTCTTCCACCCAGCGTTCCCCCACGTCTCCCGATAAAAATTATACCTCACTTGTGTGGGTAGGCCTAGCGCCCGCGACAGGAAATGCCCCAAAGCGCAACGTGGACACATCCAAATTTTTGAAGGAAAACAGAGGTGTTTTTTGCAAAGTGCCTACCTGTAGATTTTGGCCTGTAGCTCAGCCGCCACCTAGGGAAACCTACCAAACCTGTGCATTTCTGAAAACTAGAGACCTAGGGGAATCCAAGATGGGGTGACTTGTGTGGCTGGGACCAGGTTCTGTTACCCAGAATCCATTGCAAACCTCAAAATATGGCTAAAAAAACACATGTTCCTTACATTTCTGTGGCAGAAAGTTCTGGAATCTGAGAGGAACCACAAATTTCCTTCCACCCAGCGTTCCCCCACGTCTCCCGATAAAAATGATACCTCACTTGTGTGGGTAGGCCTAGCGCCGCGACAGGAAACGCCCCAAAGTGCAACGTGGACACAGCCAAATTTTTGAAGGAAAACTGAGGTGTTTTTTGCAAAGTGCCTACCTGTAGATTTTGGCCTGTAGCTCAGCCGCCACCTAGGGAAACCTACCAAACCTGTGCATTTCTGAAAACTAGAGACCTAGGGGAATCCAAGATGGCGTGACTTGTGTGGCTCGGACCAGGTACTGTTACCCAGAATCCTTTGCAAACCTCAAAATTTGGCAAAAAAAACAAATGTTCCTCACATTTCTGTGGCAGAAAGTTCTGGAATCTGAGAGGTGTGACAAATTTCCTCCAACCCAGCGTTCCCCCACGTCTCCCGAAAAAAATGATACCTCACTTGTGTGGGTAGGCCTAATGCCCGTGACAGTAAACGCCCCAAAGCGCAACGTGGACACAGCCAAATTTTTGAAGATAAACAGAGGTGTTTTTTGCAAAGTGCCTACCTGTAGATTTTGCCTGTAGCACAGCCGCCACCTAGGGAAACCTACCAAACCTGTGCATTTCTGAAAACTAGAGACCTAGGGGAATCCAAGATGGGGTGACTGGTGTGGCTCGGACCAGGTTCTGTTACCCAGAATCCTTTGCAAACCTCAAAATTTGTCTAACAAAACACATGTTCCTCACATTTCTGTGGCAGAAAGTTCTGGAATCTGAGAGGAGCCACAAATGTCCTTCCACCCAGCGTTCCCCCACGTCTCCCGATAAAAATGATACCTCACTTGTGTGGGTAGGCCTAGCGCCCGCGACAGGAAACGCCCCAAAGCGCAACGTGGACACAGCCAAATTTTTGAAGGAAAACAGAGGTGTTTTTTGCAAAGTGCCTACCTGTAGAGTTTGGCCTGTAGCTCAGCCGCCACCTAGGGAAACCTACCAAACCTGTGCCTTTCTGAAAACTAGAGACCTAGGGGAATCCAAGATGGGGTGACTGGTGTGGCTCGGACCAGGTTCTGTTACCCAGAATCCATTGCAAACCTCAAGATTTGGCTAAAAAAAACATGTCCCTCACGTTTCTGTGGCAGAAAGTTCTGGAATCTGAGAGGAGCCACAAATTTCCTTCCAACCAGCGTTCCCCCACGTCTCCCGATAAAAATGATACCTCACGTGTGTGGGTAGGCATAGCGCCCGCAACAGTAAATGCTCCAAAGCGCAACGTGGACACATCCAAATTTTTGAAGGAAAACAGAGGTGTTTTTTGCAAAGTGCCTACCTGTAGATTTTGGCCTGTAGCTCAGCCGCCACCTAGGGAAACCTACCAAACCTGTGCATTTCTGAAAACTAGAGACCTAGGGGAATCCAAGATGGGGTGACTTGTGTGGCTGGGACCAGGTTCTGTTACCCAGAATCCTTGGCAAACCTCAAAATTTGTCAAAAAAACACATGTTCCTCACATTTCTGTGGCAGAAAGTTCTGGAATCTGAGAGGAGCCACAACTTTCCTTCCACCCAGCGTTCCCCCACGTCTCCTGATAAAAATGATACCTTACTTGTGTGGGTAGGCCTAGCGCCCGCGACAGGAAATGCCCCAAAGCGCAACGTGGACACAGCCAAATTTTTTAAGGAAAACAGAGGTGTTTTTTCCAAAGTGCCTACCTGTAGATTTTGGCCTGTAGCTCAGCCGCCACCTAGGGAAACCTACCAAACCTGTGCATTTCTGAAAACTAGAGACCTAGGGGAATCCAAGATGGGGTGACTTGTGTGGCTGGGACCAGGTTCTGTTCCCTAGAATCCTTTGCAAACCCCAAAATTTGGCTAAAAAAACACATGTTCCTCACATTTCTGTGGCAGAAAGTTCTGGAATCTGAGAGGAGCCACAAATTTCCTTCCACCCAGCGTTCCCCCACGTCTCCCGATAAAAATGATACCTCACTTGTGTGGGTAGGCCTAGCGCCCGCGACAGGAAATGCCCCAAAGCGCAACGTGGACACATCCAAATTTTTGAAGGAAAACAGAGGTGTTTTTTGCAAAGTGCCTACCTGTAGATTTTGGCCTGTAGCTCAGCTCAGCCGCCACCTAGGGAAACCTACCAAACCTGTGCATTTCTGAAAACTAGAGACCTAGGGGAATCCAAGATGGGGTGACTTGTGTGGCTGGGACCAGGTTCTGTTACCCAGAATCCTTTGCAAACCTCAAAATTTGGCTAAAAAAACACATGTTCCTCACATTTCTGTGGCAGAAAGTTCTGGAATCTGAGAGGAGCCACAACTTTCCTTCCACACAGCGTTCCCCCACGTCTCCCGATAAAAATGATACCTTACTTGTGTGGGTAGGCCTAGCACCCGCGACAGGAAACGCTCCAAAGCGCAACGTGGACACAGCCACATTTTTGAAGGAAAACAGAGGAGTTTTTTCCAAAGTGCCTACCTGTAGATTTTGGCCTGTAGCTCAGCCGCCACCTAGGGAAACCTACCAAACCTGTGCATTTCTGAAAACTAGAGACCTAGGGGAATCCAAGATGGGGTGACTTGTGTGGCTCGGACCAGGTTCTGTTACCCAGAATCCTTTGCAAACCTCAAAGTTTGGCTGAAAAAACACATGTTCCTCTCATTTCTGTGGCAGAAAGTTCTGGAATTTGAGAGGAACCACAAATTTCCTTCAACCCAGCGTTCCCCCACGTCTCCCGATAAAAATGATACCTCACTTGTGTGGGTAGGCCTAGCGCCCGCGACAGGAAATGCCCCAAAGCGCAACGAGGACACATCCAAATTTTTGAAGGAAAACAGAGGTGTTTTTTGCAAAGTGCCTACCTGTAGATCTTGGCCTGTAGCTCAGCCGCCACCTAAGGAAACCTACCAAACCTGTGCATTTCTGAAAACTAGAGACCTAGGGGAATCCAAGATGGGGTGACTTGTGTGGCTGGGACCAGGTTCTGTTACCCAGAATCCTTTGCAAACCTCAAAATTTGGCTAAAAAAACACATGTTCCTCACATTTCTGTGGCAGAAAGTTCTGGAATCTGAGAGGAGCCACAACTTTCCTTCCACCCAGCGTTCCCCCACGTCTCCCGATAAAAATGATACCTTACTTGTGTGGGTAGGCCTAGCACCCGCGACAGGAAACGCTCCAAAGCGCAACGTGGACACAGCCACATTTTTGAAGGAAAACAGAGGAGTTTTTTCCAAAGTGCCTACCTGTAGATTTTGGCCTGTAGCTCAGCCGCCACCTAGGGAAACCTACCAAACCTGTGCATTCCTGAAAACTAGAGACCTAGGGGAATCCAAGATGGGGTGACTTGTGTGGCTCGGACCAGGTTCTGTTACCCAGAATCCTTTGCAAACCTCAAAGTTTGGCTAAAAAAACACATGTTCCTCACATTTCTGTGGCAGAAAGTTCTGGAATCTGAGAGGAACCACAAATTTCCTTCCACCCAGCGTTCCCCCACGTCTCCCGATAAAAATGATACCTCACTTGTGTGGGTAGGCCTAGCGCCCACGACAGGAAACGCCCCAAAGTGCAACGTGGACACAGCCAAATTTTTGAAGGAAAACAGAGGTGTTTTTTGCAAAGTGCCTACCTGTAGATTTTGGCCTGTAGCTCACCCGCCACCTAGGGAAACCTACCAAACCTGTGCATTTCTGACAACTAGAGACCTAGGGGAATCCAAGATGGCGTGACTTGTGTGGCTCGGACCAGGTACTGTTACCCAGAATCCTTTGCAAACCTCAAAATTTGGCTAAAAAAACAAATGTTCCTCACATTTCTGTGGCAGAAAGTTCTGGAATCTGAGAGGAGCCACAAATTTCCTTCCACCCAGCGTTCCCCCACGTCTCCCGATAAAAATGATACCTCACTTGTGTGGGTAGGCCTAGCGCCCGCGACAGGAAACGCCCCAAAGCGCAACGTGGATACAGCCAAATTTTTGAAGGAAAACAGAAGTGTTTTTTGCAAAGTGCCTACCTGTAGAGTTTGGCCTGTAGCTCAGCCGCCACCTAGGGAAACCTACCAAACCTGTGCATTTCTGAAAACTAGAGACCTAGGGGAATCCAAGATGGGGTGACTGGTGTGGCTCGGACCAGTTTCTGTTACCCAGAATCCATTGCAAACCTCAAAATATGGTTAAAAAAAACATGTTCCTCACATTTCTGTGGCAGAAAGTTCTGGAATCTGAGAGGAACCACAAATTTCCTTCCACTAACGTTCCCCCACGTCTCCCGATAAAAATGATACCTCACTTGTGTGGGTAGGCCTAGCGCCCGCGACAGGAAATGCCCCAAAGCGCAACGGGGACACATCCAAATTTTTGAAGGAAAACAGAGGTGTTTTTTGCAAAATGCCTACCTGTAGATTTTGGCCTGTAGCTCAGCCGCCACCTAGGGAAACCTACCAAACCTGTGCATTTCTGAAAACTAGAGACCTAGGGGAATCCAAGATGGGGTGACTTGTGTGGCTGGGACCAGGTTCTGTTACCCAGAATCCTTTGCAAACTCAAAATTTGGCTAAAAAAACACATGTTCCTCAAATTTCTGTGGCAGAAAGTTCTGGAATCTGAGAGGAACCACAAATTTCCTTCCACCCAGCGTTCCCCCACGTCTCCCGATAAAAATGATACCTCACTTGTGTGGGTAGGCCTAGCGCCCGCGACAGGAAACGCCCCAAAGCGCAACGTGGATACAGCCAAATTTTTGAAGGAAAACAGAGGTGTTTTTTGCAAAGTGCCTACCTGTAGAGTTTGGCCTGTAGCTCAGCCGCCACCTAGGGAAACCTACCAAACCTGTGCATTTCTGAAAACTAGAGACCTAGGGGAATCCAAGATGGCGTGACTTGTGTGGCTCGGACCAGGTACTGTTACCCAGAATCCTTTGCAAACCTCAAAATTTGGCTAAAAAAACAAATGTTCCTCACATTTCTGTGGCAGAAAGTTCTGGAATCTGAGAGGAGCCACAAATTTCCTTCCACCCAGCGTTCCCCCACGTCTCTCGATAAAAATGATACCTCACTTGTGTGGGTAGGTCTAGCGCCCGCGACAGGAAACGCCCCAAAGCGCAACGTGGATACAGTCAAATTTTTGAAGGAAAACAGAGGTGTTTTTTGCAAAGTGCCTACCTGTAGAGTTTGGCCTGTAGCTCAGCCGCCACCTAGGGAAACCTACCAAACCTGTGCATTTCTGAAAACTAGAGACCTAGGGGAATCCAAGATGGGGTGACTGGTGTGGCTCGGACCAGGTTCTGTTACCCAGAATCCATTGCAAACCTCAAAATTTGGTTAAAAATAACATGTTCCTCACATTTCTGTGGCAGAAAGTTCTGGAATCTGAGAGGAGCCACAAATTTCCTTCCACCCAGCGTTCCCCCACGTCTCCCAATAAAAATGATACCTCACTTGTGTGGGTAGGCCTAGCGCCCGCGACAGGAAATGCCCCAAAACGCAACGTGGACACAGCCAAATTTTTGAAGGAAAACAGAGGTGTTTCTTGCAAAGTGCCTACCTGTAGAGTTTGGCCTGTAGCTCAGCCGCCCCCTAGGGAAACCTACCAAACCTGTGCCTTTCTGAAAACTAGAGACCTAGGGGAATCCAAGATGGGGTGACTTGTGTGGCTCGGACCAGGTACTGTTACCCAGAATCCTTTGCAAACCTCAAAGTTTGGCTGAAAAAACACATGTTCCTCACATTTCTGTGGCAGAAAGTTCTGGAATTTGAGAGGAACCACAAATTTCCTTCAACCCAGCGTTCCCCCACGTCTCCCGATAAAAATGATACCTCACTTGTGTGGGTAGGCCTAGCGCCCGCGACAGGAAATGCCCCAAAGCGCAACGAGGACACATCCAAATTTTTGAAGGAAAACAGAGGTGTTTTTTGCAAAGTGCCTACCTGTAGATTTTGGCCTGTAGCTCAGCCGCCACCTAGGGAAACCTACCAAACCTGTCCATTTCTGAAAATTAGAGACCTAGGGGAATCCAAGATGGGGTGACTTGTGTGGCTGGGACCAGGTTCTGTTACCCAGAATCCTTTGCAAACCTCAAAATTTGTCAAAAAAACACATGTTCCTCACATTTCTCTGGCAGAAAGTTCTGGAATCTGAGAGGAGCCACAACTTTCCTTCCACCCAGCGTTCCCCCACGTCTCCCGATAAAAATGATACCTTACTTGTGTGGGTAGGCCTAGCGCCCGCGACAGGAAACGCCCCAAAGCGCAACGTGGACACAGCCAAATTTTTGAAGGAAAACAGAGGTGTTTTTTCCAAAGTGCCTACCTGTAGATTTTGGCCTGTAGCTCAGCCGCCACCTAGGGAAACCTACCAAACCTGTGCATTTCTGAAAACTAGAGACCTAGGGGAATCCAAGATGGCGTGACTTGTGTGGCTCGGACCAGGTACTGTTACCCAGAATCCTTTGCAAACCTCAAAATTTGGCTAGAAAAAACATGTTCCTCACATTTCTGTGGCAGAAAGTTCTGGAATCTGAGAGGAGCCACAAATTTCCTTCCACCCAGCGTTCCCCCACGTCTCCCGATAAAAATGATACCTCACTTGTGTGGGTAGGCCTAGCGCCCGCGACACGAAATGCCCCAAAGCGCAACGTGGACACATCCAAATTTTTGAAGGAAAACAGAGGTGTTTTTTGCAAAGTGCCTACCTGTAGATTTTGGCCTGTAGCTCAGTCGCCACCTAGGGAAACCTACCAAACCTGTGCATTTCTGAAAACTAGAGACCTAGGGGAATCCAAGATGGGGTGACTGGTGTGGCTCGGACCAGGTTCTGTTACCCAGAATCCATTGCAAACCTCAAAATTTGGTTAAAAATAACATGTTCCTCACATTTCTGTGGCAGAAAGTTCTGCAATCTGAGAGGAGCCACAAATTTCCTTCCACCCAGCGTTCCCCCACGTCTCCCGATAAAAATGATACCTTACTTGTGTGGGTAGGCCTAGCGCCCGCGACAGGAAACGCCCCAAAGCGCAACGTGGACACAGCCAAATTTTTGAAGGAAAACAGAGGTGTTTTTTCCAAAGTGCCTACCTGTAGATTTTGGCCTGTAGCTCAGCCGCCACCTAGGGAAACCTACCAAACCTGTGCATTTCTGAAAACTAGAGACCTAATGGAATTGAGATGGGGTGACTTGTGTGGCTCGGACCAGGTTCTGTTACCCAGAATCCTTTGCAAACCTCAAAATTTGGCTAAAAAAACACATGTTCCTCACATTTCTGTGGCAGAAAGTTCTGGAATCTGAGAGGAACCACAAATTTCCTTCCACCCAGCGTTCCCCCACGTCTCCCGATAAAAATGATACCTCACTTGTGTGGGTAGGCCTAGCACCCGCGACAGGAAATGCCCCAAAGTGCAACGTGGACACAGCCAAATATTTGAAGGAAAACAGAGGTGTTTTTTGCAAAGTGCCTACCTGTAGATTTTGGCCTGTAGCTCAGCCGCCACCTAGGGAAACCTACCAAACCTGTGCATTTCTGAAAACTAGAGACCTAGGGGAATCCAAGATGGGGTGACTTGTGTGGCTCGGACCAGGTTCTGTTACCCAGAATCCTTTGCAAACCTCAAAATTTGGCTAAAAAAAATATGTTCCTCACATTTCTGTGGCAGAAAGTTCTGGAATCTGAGAGGAGCCACAAATTTCCTTCCACCCAGCGTTCCCCCACATCTCCCGATAAAAATGATACCTCACCTGTGTGGGTAGGCCTAGCTCCCGCGACAGGAAACGCCCCAAAGTGCAACGTGGACACAGCCACATTTTTGAAGGAAAACAGAGGTGTTTTTTGCAAAGTGCCTACCTGTAGATTTTGGCCTGTAGCTCAGCCGCCACCTAGGGAAACCTACCAAACCTGTGCATTTCTGAAAACTAGAGACCTAGGGGAATCCAAGATGGCGTGACTTGTGTGGCTCGGACCAGGTACTGTTACCCAGAATCCTTTGCAAACCTCAAAATTTGGCAAAAAAAACAAATGTTCCTCACATTTCTGTGGCAGAAAGTTCTGGAATCTGAGAGGAGTGACAAATTTCCTTCCACCCAGCGTTCCCCCACGTCTCCCGAAAAAAATGATACCTCACTTGTGTGGGTAGGCCTAATGCCCGTGACAGTAAACGCCCCAAAGCGCAACGTGGACACAGCCAAATTTTTGAAGATAAACAGAGGTGTTTTTTGCAAAGTGCCTACCTGTAGATTTTGCCTGTAGCACAGCCGCCACCTAGGGAAACCTACCAAACCTGTGCATTTCTGAAAACTAGAGACCTAGGGGAATCCAAGATGGTGTGACTGGTGTGGCTCGGACCAGGTTCTGTTACCCAGAATCCTATGCAAACCTCAAAATTTGTCTAACAAAACACATGTTCCTCACATTTCTGTGGCAGAAAGTTCTGGAATCTGAGAGGAGCCACAAATTTCCTTCCACCCAGCGTTCCCCCACGTCTCCCGATAGAAATGATACCTCACTTGTGTGGGTAGGCCTAGCGCCCGCGACAGGAAACGCCCCAAAGCGCAACGTGGACACAGCCAAATTTTTGAAGGAAAACAGAGGTGTTTTTTGCAAAGTGCCTACCTGTAGAGTTTGGCCGGTAGCTCAGCCGCCACCTAGGGAAACCTACCAAACCTGTGCCTTTCTGAAAACTAGAGACCTAGGGGAATCCAAGATGGGGTGACTGGTGTGGCTCGGACCAGGTTCTGTTACCCAGAATCCATTGCAAACCTCAAAATTTGGCTAAAAAAAACATGTTCCTCACATTTCTGTGGCAGAAAGTTCTGGAATCTGAGAGGAGCCACAAATTTCCTTCCACCCAGCGTTCCCCCACGTCTCCCGATAAAAATGATACCTCACTTGTGTGGGTAGGCCTAGCGCCCGCGACAGGAAACGCCCCAAAGCGCATCGTGGACACAGCCAAATTTTTTAAGGAAAACAGAGGTGTTTTTTGCAAAGTGCCTACCTGTAGATTTTGGCCTGTAGCTCAGCCCCTACCTAGGGAAACCTACCAAACCTGTGCATTTCTGAAAACTAGAGACCTAGGGGAATCCAAGATGGGGTGACTTGTGTGGCTCGGACCAGGTTCTGTTACCCAGAATCCATTGCAAACCTCAAAATTTGGCTAAAAAAAACATGTTCCTCACATTTCTGTGGCAGAAAGTTCTGGAGTCTGAGAGGAGCCACAAATTTCCTTCCACCCAGCGTTCCCCCACGTCTCCCGATAAAAATTATACCTCACTTGTGTGGGTAGGCCTAGCGCCCGCGACAGGAAATGCCCCAAAGCGCAACGTGGACACATCCAAATTTTTGAAGGAAAACAGAGGTGTTTTTTGCAAAGTGCCTACCTGTAGATTTTGGCCTGTAGCTCAGCCGCCACCTAGGGAAACCTACCAAACCTGTGCATTTCTGAAAACTAGAGACCTAGGGGAATCCAAGATGGGGTGACTTGTGTGGCTGGGACCAGGTTCTGTTACCCAGAATCCATTGCAAACCTCAAAATATGGTTAAAAAAACACATGTTCCTTACATTTCTGTGGCAGAAAGTTCTGGAATCTGAGAGGAACCACAAATTTCCTTCCACCCAGCGTTCCCCCACGTCTCCTGATAAAAATGATACCTCACTTGTGTGGGTAGGCCTAGCGCCCGCGACAGGAAACGCCCCAAAGTGCAACGTGGACACAGCCAAATTTTTGAAGGAAAACAGAGGTGTTTTTTGCAAAGTGCCTACCTGTAGATTTTGGCCTGTAGCTCAGCCGCCACCTAGGGAAACCTACCAAACCTGTGCATTTCTGAAAACTAGAGACCTAGGGGAATCCAAGATGGCATGACTTGTGTGGCTCGGACCAGGTACTGTTACCCAGAATCCTTTGCAAACCTCAAAATTTGGCTAAAAAAACAAATGTTCCTCACATTTCTGTGGCAGAAAGTTCTGGAATCTGAGAGGAGTGACAAATTTCCTCCAACCCAGCGTTCCCCCACGTCTCCCGAAAAAAATGATACCTCACTTGTGTGGGTAGGCCTAATGCCCGTGACAGTAAACGCCCCAAAGCGCAACGTGGACACAGCCAAATTTTTGAAGATAAACAGAGGTGTTTTTTGCAAAGTGCCTACCTGTAGATTTTGCCTGTAGCACAGCCGCCACCTAGGGAAACCTACCAAACCTGTGCATTTCTGAAAACTAGAGACCTAGGGGAATCCAAGATGGGGTGACTGGTGTGGCTCGGACCAGGTTCTGTTACCCAGAATCCTTTGCAAACCTCAAAATTTGTCTAACAAAACACATGTTCCTCACATTTCTGTTGCAGAAAGTTCTGGAATCTGAGAGGAGCCACAAATTTCCTTCCACCCAGCGTTCCCCCACGTCTCCCGATAAAAATGATACCTCACTTGTGTGGGTAGGCCTAGCGCCCGCGACAGGAAACGCCCCAAAGCGCAACGTGGATACAGCCAAATTATTGAAGGAAAACAGAGGTGTTTTTTGCAAAGTGCCTACCTGTAGAGTTTGGCCTGTAGCTCAGCCGCCACCTAGGGAAACCTACCAAACCTGTGCCTTTCTGAAAACTAGAGACCTAGGGGAATCCAAGATGGGGTGACTGGTGTGGCTCGGACCAGGTTCTGTTACCCAGAATCCATTGCAAACCTCAAAATTTGGCTAAAAAAAACATGTTCCTCACGTTTCTGTGGCAGAAAGTTCTGGAATCTGAGAGGAGCCACAAATTTCCTTCTACCCAGCGTTCCCCCACGTCTCCCGATAAAAATGATACCTCACGTGTGTGGGTAGGCATAGCGCCCGCAACAGTAAATGCTCCAAAGCGCAACGTGGACACATCCAAATTTTTGAAGGAAAACAGAGGTGTTTTTTGCAAAGTGCCTACCTGTAGATTTTGGCCTGTAGCTCAGCCGCCACCTAGGGAAACCTACCAAACCTGTGCATTTCTGAAAACTAGAGACCTAGGGGAATCCAAGATGGGGTGACTTGTGTGGCTGGGACCAGGTTCTGTTACCCAGAATCCTTTGCAAACCTCAACATTTGTCTAATAAAACACATGTTCCTCACATTTCTGTGGCAGAAAGTTCTGGAATCTGAGAGGAGCCACAAATTTCCTTCCACCCAGCGTTCCCCCACGTCTCCCGATAAAAATGATACCTCACTTGTGTGGATAGGCCTAGCGCCCGCGACAGGAAACGCCCCAAAGCGCAACGTGGACACAGCCAAATTTTTGAAGGAAAACAGAGGTGTTTTTTGCAAAGTGCCTACCTGTAGATTTTGGCCTGTAGCTCAGCCGCCACCTAGGGAAACCTACCAAACCTGTGCATTTCTGAAAACTAGAGACCTAGGGGAATCCAAGATGGGGTGACTTGTGTGGCTCGGACCAGGTTCTGTTACCCAGAATCCATTGCAAACCTCAAAATTTGGCTAAAAAAAACATGTTCCTCACATTTCTGTGGCAGAAAGTTCTGGAATCTGAGAGGAGCCACAAATTTCCTTCCACCCAGCGTTCCCCCACGTCTCCCGATAAAAATGATACCTCACTTGTGTGGGTAGGCCTAGTGCCCGCAACAGGAAATGCCCCAAAGCGCAACGTGGACACATCCAAATTTTTTAAGGAAAACAGAGGTGTTTTTTGCAAAGTGCCTACCTGTAGATTTTGGCCTGTAGCTCAGCCGCCACCTAGGGAAACCTACCAAACCTGTGCATTTCTGACAACTAGAGACCTAGGGGAATCCAAGATGGCGTGACTTGTGTGGCTCGGACCAGGTACTGTTACCCAGAATCCTTTGCAAACCTCAAAATTTGGCTAAAAAAACAAATGTTCCTCACATTTCTGTGGCAGAAAGTTCTGGAATCTGAGAGGAGCCACAAATTTCCTCCCACCCAGCGTTCCCCCACGTCTCCCGATAAAAATGATACCTCACTTGTGTGGGTAGGCCTAGCGCCCGCGACAGGAAACGCCCCAAAGCGCAACGTGGATACAGCCAAATTTTTGAAGGAAAACAGAGGTGTTTTTTGCAAAGTGCCTACCTGTAGAGTTTGGCCTGTAGCTCAGCCGCCACCTAGGGAAACCTACCAAACCTGTGCATTTCTGAAAACTAGAGACCTAGGGGAATCCAAGATGGGGTGACTTGTGTGTCTGGGACCAGGTTCTGTTACCCAGAATCCTTTGCAAACCTCAAAATTTGGCTAAAAAAACACATGTTCCTCACATTTCTGTGGCAGAAAGTTCTGGAATCTGAGAGGAACCACAAATTTCCTCCCACCCAGCGTTCCCCCACGTCTCCCGATAAAAATGATACCTTACTTGTGTGGGTAGGCCTAGCGCCCGCGACAGGAAACACCCCAAAGCGCAACGTGGACACAGCCAAATTTTTGAAGGAAAACAGAGGTGTTTTTTGCAAAGTGCCTACCTGTAGATTTTGGCCTGTAGCTCAGCCGCCACCTAGGGAAACCTACCAAACCTGTGCATTTCTGAAAACTAGAGACCTAGGGGAATCCAAGACGGGGTGACTTGTGTGGCTCGGACCAGGTTCTGTTACCCAGAATCCATTGCAAACCTCAAAATTTGGCTAAAAAAAACATGTTCCTCACATTTCTGTGGCAGAAGGTTCTGGAATCTGAGAGGAGCAACAAATTTCCTTCCACCCAGCGTTCCCCCACGTCTCCCGATAAAAATGATACCTCACTTGTGTGGGTAGGCCTAGCGCCCGCAACAGGAAATGACCCAAAGAGCAACGTGGACACATCCAAATTTTTGAAGGAAAACAGAGGTGTTTTTTGCAAAGTGCCAACCTGTAGATTTTGGCCTGTAGCTCAGCCGCCACCTAGGGAAACCTACCAAACCTGTGCATTTCTGAAAACTAGAGACCTAGGGGAATCTAAGATGGTGTGATTTGTGTGGCTCGGACCAGATACTGTTACCCAGAATCCTTTGCAAACCTCAAAATTTGGCTAAAAAAACTAATGTTCCTCACATTTCTGTGGCAGAAAGTTCTGGAATCTGAGAGGAGTGACAAATTTCCTTCCACCCAGCATTCCCCAACGTCTCCCGATAAAAATGATACCTCACTTGTGTGGGTAGGCCTAGCGCCCGCGACAGGAAACGCCCCAAAGCGCAACGTGGACACAGCCACATTTTTGAAGATAAACAGAGGTGTTTTTTGCAAAGTGCCTACCTGTAGATTTTGGCCTGTAGCGCAGCCGCCACCTAGGGAAACCTACCAAACCTGTGCATTTCTGAAAACTAGAGACCTAGGGGAATCCAAGATGGGGTGACTTGTGTGGCTCGGACCAGGTTCTGTTACCCAGAATCCTTTGCAAACCTCAAAATTTGGCTAAAAAAAACATGTTCCTCACATTTCTGTGGCAGAAAGTTCTGGAATCTGAGAGGAGCCACAAATTTCCTTCCACCCAGCGTTCCCCCACGTCTCCCGATAAAAATGATACCTCACTTGTGTGGGTAGGCCTAGCGCCCGCGACAGGAAACGCCCCAAAGTGCAACGTGGACACAGCCAAATTTTTGAAGGAAAACAGAGGTGTTTTTTGCAAAGTGCCTACCTGTAGATTTTGGCCTGTAGCTCAGCCGCCACCTAGGGAAACCTACCAAACCTGTGCATTTCTGAAAACTAGAGACCTAGGGAAATCCAAGATGGCGTGACTTGTGTGGCTCGGACCAGGTACTGTTACCCAGAATCCTTTGCAAACCTCAAAATTTGGCAAAAAAAACAAATGTTCCTCACATTTCTGTGGCAGAAAGTTCTGGAATCTGAGAGGAGTGACAAATTTCCTTCCACCCAGCGTTCCCCCACGTCTCCCGAAAAAAATGATACCTCACTTGTGTGGGTAGGCCTAATGCCCGTGACAGTAAACGCCCCAAAGCGCAACGTGGACACAGCCAAATTTTGGAAGATAAACAGAGGTGTTTTTTGCAAAGTGCCTAACTGTAGATTTTGCCTGTAGCACAGCCGCCACCTAGGGAAACCTACCAAACCTGTGCATTTCTGAAAACTAGAGACCTAGGGGAATCCAAGATGGGGTGACTGGTGTGGCTCGGACCAGGTTCTGTTACCCAGAATCCTATGCAAACCTCAAAATTTGTCTAACAAAACACATGTTCCTCACATTTCTGTGGCAGAAAGTTCTGGAATCTGAGAGGAGCCACAAATTTCCTTCCACCCAGCGTTCCCCCACGTCTCCCGATAAAAATGATACCTCACTTGTGTGGGTAGGCCTAGCGCCCGCGACAGGAAACGCCCCAAAGCGCAACGTGGACACAGCCAAATTTTTGAAGGAAAACAGAGGTGTTTTTTGCAAAGTGCCTACCTGTAGAGTTTGGCCTGTAGCTCAGCCGCCACCTAGGGAAACCTACCAAACCTGTGCCTTTCTGAAAACTAGAGACCTAGGGGAATCCAAGATGGGGTGACTGGTGTGGCTCGGACCAGGTTCTGTTACCCAGAATCCATTGCAAACCTCAAAATTTGGCTAAAAAAAACATGTTCCTCACATTTCTGTGGCAGAAAGTTCTGGAATCTGAGAGGAGCCACAAATTTCCTTCCACCCAGCGTTCCCCCACGTCTCCCAATAAAAATGATACCTCACTTGTGTGGGTAGGCCTAGCGCCCGCGACAGGAAATGCCCCAAAACGCAACGTGGACACATCCAGATTTTTGAAGGAAAACAGAGGTGTTTTTTGCAAAGTGCCTACCTGTAGATTTTGGCCTGTAGCTCAGCCGCCACCTAGGGAAACCTACCAAACCTGTCCATTTCTGAAAACTAGAGACCTAGGGGAATCCAAGATGGGGTGACTTGTGTGGCTGGGACCAGGTTCTGTTACCCAGAATCCTTTGCAAACCTCAAAATTTGTCAAAAAAACACATGTTCCTCACATTTCTCTGGCAGAAAGTTCTGGAATCTGAGAGGAGCCACAACTTTCCTTCCACCCAGCGTTCCCCCACGTCTCCCGATAAAAATGATACCTTACTTGTGTGGGTAGGCCTAGCGCCCGCAACAGGAAACGCCCCAAAGCGCAACGTGGACACAGCCAAATTTTTGAAGGAAAACAGAGGTGTTTTTTCCAAAGTGCCTACCTGTAGATTTTGGCCTGTAGCTCAGCCGCCACCTAGGGAAACCTACCAAACCTGTGCATTTCTGAAAACTAGAGACCTAGGGGAATCCAAGATGGCGTGACTTGTGTGGCTCGGACCAGGTACTGTTACCCAGAATCCTTTGCAAACCTCAAAATTTGGCTAGAAAAAACATGTTCCTCACATTTCTGTGGCAGAAAGTTCTGGAATCTGAGAGGAGCCACAAATTTCCTTCCACCCAGCGTTCCCCCACGTCTCCCGATAAAAATGATACCTCACTTGTGTGGGTAGGCCTAGCGCCCGCGACACGAAATGCCCCAAAGCGCAACGTGGACACATCCAAATTTTTGAAGGAAAACAGAGGTGTTTTTTGCAAAGTGCCTACCTGTAGATTTTGGCCTGTAGCTCAGTCGCCACCTAGGGAAACCTACCAAACCTGTGCATTTCTGAAAACTAGAGACCTAGGGGAATCCAAGATGGGGTGACTGGTGTGGCTCGGACCAGGTTCTGTTACCCAGAATCCATTGCAAACCTCAAAATTTGGTTAAAAATAACATGTTCCTCACATTTCTGTGGCAGAAAGTTCTGCAATCTGAGAGGAGCCACAAATTTCCTTCCACCCAGCGTTCCCCCACGTCTCCCGATAAAAATGATACCTTACTTGTGTGGGTAGGCCTAGCGCCCGCGACAGGAAACGCCCCAAAGCGCAACGTGGACACAGCCAAATTTTTGAAGGAAAACAGAGGTGTTTTTTCCAAAGTGCCTACCTGTAGATTTTGGCCTGTAGCTCAGCCGCCACCTAGGGAAACCTACCAAACCTGTGCATTTCTGAAAACTAGAGACCTAATGGAATTGAGATGGGGTGACTTGTGTGGCTCGGACCAGGTTCTGTTACCCAGAATCCTTTGCAAACCTCAAAATTTGGCTAAAAAAACACATGTTCCTCACATTTCTGTGGCAGAAAGTTCTGGAATCTGAGAGGAACCACAAATTTCCTTCCACCCAGCGTTCCCCCACGTCTCCCGATAAAAATGATACCTCACTTGTGTGGGTAGGCCTAGCACCCGCGACAGGAAATGCCCCAAAGTGCAACGTGGACACAGCCAAATTTTTGAAGGAAAACAGAGGTGTTTTTTGCAAAGTGCCTACCTGTAGATTTTGGCCTGTAGCTCAGCCGCCACCTAGGGAAACCTACCAAACCTGTGCATTTCTGAAAACTAGAGACCTAGGGGAATCTAAGATGGCGTGATTTGTGTGGCTCGGACCAGATACTGTTACCCAGAATCCTTTGCAAACCTCAAAATTTGGCTAAAAAAACTAATGTTCCTCACATTTCTGTGGCAGAAAGTTCTGGAATCTGAGAGGAGTGACAAATTTCCTTCCACCCAGCATTCCCCAACGTCTCCCGATAAAAATGATACCTCACTTGTGTGGGTAGGCCTAGCGCCCGCGACAGGAAACGCCCCAAAGCGCAACGTGGACACAGCCAAATTTTTGAAGATAAACAGAGGTGTTTTTTGCAAAGTGCCTACCTGTAGATTTTGGCCTGTAGCGCAGCCGCCACCTAGGGAAACCTACCAAACCTGTGCATTTCTGAAAACTAGAGACCTAGGGGAATCCAAGATGGGGTGACTTGTGTGTCTGGGACCAGGTTCTGTTACCCAGAATCCTTTGCAAACCTCAAAATTTGGCTAAAAAAACACATGTTCCTCACATTTCTGTGGCAGAAAGTTCTGGAATCTGAGAGGAACCACAAATTTCCTCCCACCCAGCGTTCCCCCACGTCTCCCGATAAAAATGATACCTTACTTGTGTGGGTAGGCCTAGCGCCCGCGACAGGAAACACCCCAAAGCGCAACGTGGACACAGCCAAATTTTTGAAGGAAAACAGAGGTGTTTTTTGCAAAGTGCCTACCTGTAGATTTTGGCCTGTAGCTCAGCCGCCACCTAGGGAAACCTACCAAACCTGTGCATTTCTGAAAACTAGAGACCTAGGGGAATCCAAGACGGGGTGACTTGTGTGGCTCGGACCAGGTTCTGTTACCCAGAATCCATTGCAAACCTCAAAATTTGGCTAAAAAAAACATGTTCCTCACATTTCTGTGGCAGAAGGTTCTGGAATCTGAGAGGAGCAACAAATTTCCTTCCACCCAGCGTTCCCCCACGTCTCCCGATAAAAATGATACCTCACTTGTGTGGGTAGGCCTAGCGCCCGCAACAGGAAATGACCCAAAGAGCAACGTGGACACATCCAAATTTTTGAAGGAAAACAGAGGTGTTTTTTGCAAAGTGCCAACCTGTAGATTTTGGCCTGTAGCTCAGCCGCCACCTAGGGAAACCTACCAAACCTGTGCATTTCTGAAAACTAGAGACCTAGGGGAATCTAAGATGGTGTGATTTGTGTGGCTCGGACCAGATACTGTTACCCAGAATCCTTTGCAAACCTCAAAATTTGGCTAAAAAAACTAATGTTCCTCACATTTCTGTGGCAGAAAGTTCTGGAATCTGAGAGGAGTGACAAATTTCCTTCCACCCAGCATTCCCCAACGTCTCCCGATAAAAATGATACCTCACTTGTGTGGGTAGGCCTAGCGCCCGCGACAGGAAACGCCCCAAAGCGCAACGTGGACACAGCCACATTTTTGAAGATAAACAGAGGTGTTTTTTGCAAAGTGCCTACCTGTAGATTTTGGCCTGTAGCGCAGCCGCCACCTAGGGAAACCTACCAAACCTGTGCATTTCTGAAAACTAGAGACCTAGGGGAATCCAAGATGGGGTGACTTGTGTGGCTCGGACCAGGTTCTGTTACCCAGAATCCTTTGCAAACCTCAAAATTTGGCTAAAAAAAACATGTTCCTCACATTTCTGTGGCAGAAAGTTCTGGAATCTGAGAGGAGCCACAAATTTCCTTCCACCCAGCGTTCCCCCACGTCTCCCGATAAAAATGATACCTCACTTGTGTGGGTAGGCCTAGCGCCCGCGACAGGAAACGCCCCAAAGTGCAACGTGGACACAGCCAAATTTTTGAAGGAAAACAGAGGTGTTTTTTGCAAAGTGCCTACCTGTAGATTTTGGCCTGTAGCTCAGCCGCCACCTAGGGAAACCTACCAAACCTGTGCATTTCTGAAAACTAGAGACCTAGGGAAATCCAAGATGGCGTGACTTGTGTGGCTCGGACCAGGTACTGTTACCCAGAATCCTTTGCAAACCTCAAAATTTGGCAAAAAAAACAAATGTTCCTCACATTTCTGTGGCAGAAAGTTCTGGAATCTGAGAGGAGTGACAAATTTCCTTCCACCCAGCGTTCCCCCACGTCTCCCGAAAAAAATGATACCTCACTTGTGTGGGTAGGCCTAATGCCCGTGACAGTAAACGCCCCAAAGCGCAACGTGGACACAGCCAAATTTTGGAAGATAAACAGAGGTGTTTTTTGCAAAGTGCCTAACTGTAGATTTTGCCTGTAGCACAGCCGCCACCTAGGGAAACCTACCAAACCTGTGCATTTCTGAAAACTAGAGACCTAGGGGAATCCAAGATGGGGTGACTGGTGTGGCTCGGACCAGGTTCTGTTACCCAGAATCCTATGCAAACCTCAAAATTTGTCTAACAAAACACATGTTCCTCACATTTCTGTGGCAGAAAGTTCTGGAATCTGAGAGGAGCCACAAATTTCCTTCCACCCAGCGTTCCCCCACGTCTCCCGATAAAAATGATACCTCACTTGTGTGGGTAGGCCTAGCGCCCGCGACAGGAAACGCCCCAAAGCGCAACGTGGACACAGCCAAATTTTTGAAGGAAAACAGAGGTGTTTTTTGCAAAGTGCCTACCTGTAGAGTTTGGCCTGTAGCTCAGCCGCCACCTAGGGAAACCTACCAAACCTGTGCCTTTCTGAAAACTAGAGACCTAGGGGAATCCAAGATGGGGTGACTGGTGTGGCTCGGACCAGGTTCTGTTACCCAGAATCCATTGCAAACCTCAAAATTTGGCTAAAAAAAACATGTTCCTCACATTTCTGTGGCAGAAAGTTCTGGAATCTGAGAGGAGCCACAAATTTCCTTCCACCCAGCGTTCCCCCACGTCTCCCAATAAAAATGATACCTCACTTGTGTGGGTAGGCCTAGCGCCCGCGACAGGAAATGCCCCAAAACGCAACGTGGACACATCCAGATTTTTGAAGGAAAACAGAGGTGTTTTTTGCAAAGTGCCTACCTGTAGATTTTGGCCTGTAGCTCAGCCGCCACCTAGGGAAACCTACCAAACCTGTCCATTTCTGAAAACTAGAGACCTAGGGGAATCCAAGATGGGGTGACTTGTGTGGCTGGGACCAGGTTCTGTTACCCAGAATCCTTTGCAAACCTCAAAATTTGTCAAAAAAACACATGTTCCTCACATTTCTCTGGCAGAAAGTTCTGGAATCTGAGAGGAGCCACAACTTTCCTTCCACCCAGCGTTCCCCCACGTCTCCCGATAAAAATGATACCTTACTTGTGTGGGTAGGCCTAGCGCCCGCAACAGGAAACGCCCCAAAGCGCAACGTGGACACAGCCAAATTTTTGAAGGAAAACAGAGGTGTTTTTTCCAAAGTGCCTACCTGTAGATTTTGGCCTGTAGCTCAGCCGCCACCTAGGGAAACCTACCAAACCTGTGCATTTCTGAAAACTAGAGACCTAGGGGAATCCAAGATGGCGTGACTTGTGTGGCTCGGACCAGGTACTGTTACCCAGAATCCTTTGCAAACCTCAAAATTTGGCTAGAAAAAACATGTTCCTCACATTTCTGTGGCAGAAAGTTCTGGAATCTGAGAGGAGCCACAAATTTCCTTCCACCCAGCGTTCCCCCACGTCTCCCGATAAAAATGATACCTCACTTGTGTGGGTAGGCCTAGCGCCCGCGACACGAAATGCCCCAAAGCGCAACGTGGACACATCCAAATTTTTGAAGGAAAACAGAGGTGTTTTTTGCAAAGTGCCTACCTGTAGATTTTGGCCTGTAGCTCAGTCGCCACCTAGGGAAACCTACCAAACCTGTGCATTTCTGAAAACTAGAGACCTAGGGGAATCCAAGATGGGGTGACTGGTGTGGCTCGGACCAGGTTCTGTTACCCAGAATCCATTGCAAACCTCAAAATTTGGTTAAAAATAACATGTTCCTCACATTTCTGTGGCAGAAAGTTCTGCAATCTGAGAGGAGCCACAAATTTCCTTCCACCCAGCGTTCCCCCACGTCTCCCGATAAAAATGATACCTTACTTGTGTGGGTAGGCCTAGCGCCCGCGACAGGAAACGCCCCAAAGCGCAACGTGGACACAGCCAAATTTTTGAAGGAAAACAGAGGTGTTTTTTCCAAAGTGCCTACCTGTAGATTTTGGCCTGTAGCTCAGCCGCCACCTAGGGAAACCTACCAAACCTGTGCATTTCTGAAAACTAGAGACCTAATGGAATTGAGATGGGGTGACTTGTGTGGCTCGGACCAGGTTCTGTTACCCAGAATCCTTTGCAAACCTCAAAATTTGGCTAAAAAAACACATGTTCCTCACATTTCTGTGGCAGAAAGTTCTGGAATCTGAGAGGAACCACAAATTTCCTTCCACCCAGCGTTCCCCCACGTCTCCCGATAAAAATGATACCTCACTTGTGTGGGTAGGCCTAGCACCCGCGACAGGAAATGCCCCAAAGTGCAACGTGGACACAGCCAAATTTTTGAAGGAAAACAGAGGTGTTTTTTGCAAAGTGCCTACCTGTAGATTTTGGCCTGTAGCTCAGCCGCCACCTAGGGAAACCTACCAAACCTGTGCATTTCTGAAAACTAGAGACCTAGGGGAATCTAAGATGGCGTGATTTGTGTGGCTCGGACCAGATACTGTTACCCAGAATCCTTTGCAAACCTCAAAATTTGGCTAAAAAAACTAATGTTCCTCACATTTCTGTGGCAGAAAGTTCTGGAATCTGAGAGGAGTGACAAATTTCCTTCCACCCAGCATTCCCCAACGTCTCCCGATAAAAATGATACCTCACTTGTGTGGGTAGGCCTAGCGCCCGCGACAGGAAACGCCCCAAAGCGCAACGTGGACACAGCCAAATTTTTGAAGATAAACAGAGGTGTTTTTTGCAAAGTGCCTACCTGTAGATTTTGGCCTGTAGCGCAGCCGCCACCTAGGGAAACCTACCAAACCTGTGCATTTCTGAAAACTAGAGACCTAGGGGAATCCAAGATGGGGTGACTTGTGTGGCTCGGACCAGGTTCTGTTACCCAGAATCCTTTGCAAACCTCAAAATTTGGCTAAAAAAAACATGTTCCTCACATTTCTGTGGCAGAAAGTTCTGGAATCTGAGAGGAGCCACAAATTTCCTTCCACCCAGCGTTCCCCCACGTCTCCCGATAAAAATGATACCTCACTTGTGTGGGTAGGCCTAGCGCCCGCGACAGGAAACGCCCCAAAGTGCAACGTGGACACAGCCAAATTTTTGAAGGAAAACAGAGGTGTTTTTTGCAAAGTGCCTACCTGTAGATTTTGGCCTGTAGCTCAGCCGCCACCTAGGGAAACCTACCAAACCTGTGCATTTCTGAAAACTAGAGACCTAGGGGAATCCAAGATGGCGTGACTTGTGTGGCTCGGACCAGGTACTGTTACCCAGAATCCTTTGCAAACCTCAAAATTTGGCAAAAAAAACAAATGTTCCTCACATTTCTGTGGCAGAAAGTTCTGGAATCTGAGAGGAGTGACAAATTTCCTTCCACCCAGCGTTCCCCCACGTCTCCCGAAAAAAATTATACCTCACTTGTGTGGGTAGGCCTAATGCCCGTGACAGTAAACGCCCCAAAGCGCAACGTGGACACAGCCAAATTTTTTAAGATAAACAGAGGTGTTTTTTGCAAAGTGCCTACCTGTAGATTTTGCCTGTAGCACAGCCGCCACCTAGGGAAACCTACCAAACCTGTGCATTTCTGAAAACTAGAGACCTAGGGGAATCCAAGATGGGGTGACTGGTGTGGCTCGGACCAGGTTCTGTTACCCAGAATCCTATGCAAACCTCAAAATTTGTCTAACAAAACACATGTTCCTCACATTTCTGTGGCAGAAAGTTCTGGAATCTGAGAGGAGCCACAAATTTCCTTCCACCCAGCGTTCCCCCACGTCTCCCGATAAAAATGATACCTCACTTGTGTGGGTAGGCCTAGCGCCCGCGACAGGAAACGCCCCAAAGCGCAACGTGGACACAGCCAAATTTTTGAAGGAAAACAGAGGTGTTTTTTGCAAAGTGCCTACCTGTAGAGTTTGGCCTGTAGCTCAGCCGCCACCTAGGGAAACCTACCAAACCTGTGCCTTTCTGAAAACTAGAGACCTAGGGGAATCCAAGATGGGGTGACTGGTGTGGCTCGGACCAGGTTCTGTTACCCAGAATCCATTGCAAACCTCAAAATTTGGCTAAAAAAAACATGTTCCTCACATTTCTGTGGCAGAAAGTTCTGGAATCTGAGAGGAGCCACAAATTTCCTTCCACCCAGCGTTCCCCCACGTCTCCCGATAAAAATGATACCTCACTTGTGTGGGTAGGCCTAGCGCCCGCGACAGGAAACGCCCCAAAGCGCAACGTGGACACAGCCAAATTTTTTAAGGAAAACAGAGGTGTTTTTTGCAAAGTGCCTACCTGTAGATTTTGGCCTGTAGCTCAGCCCCTACCTAGGGAAACCTACCAAACCTGTGCATTTCTGAAAACTAGAGACCTAGGGGAATCCAAGATGGGGTGACTTGTGTGGCTCGGACCAGGTTCTGTTACCCAAAATCCATTGCAAACCTCAAAATTTGGCTAAAAAAAACATGTTCCTCACATTTCTGTGGCAGAAAGTTCTGGAGTCTGAGAGGAGCCACAAATTTCCTTCCACCCAGCGTTCCCCCACGTCTCCCGATAAAAATTATACCTCACTTGTGTGGGTAGGCCTAGCGCCCGCGACAGAAATGCCCCAAAGCGCAACGTGGACACATCCAAATTTTTGAAGGAAAACAGAGGTGTTTTTTGCAAAGTGCCTACCTGTAGATTTTGGCCTGTAGCTCAGCCGCCACCTAGGGAAACCTACCAAACCTGTGCATTTCTGAAAACTAGAGACCTAGGGGAATCCAAGATGGGGTGACTTGTGTGGCTGGGACCAGGTTCTGTTACCCAGAATCCATTGCAAACCTCAAAATATGGCTAAAAAAACACATGTTCCTTACATTTCTGTGGCAGAAAGTTCTGAAATCTGAGAGGAACCACAAATTTCCTTCCACCCAGCGTTCCCCCACGTCTCCCGATAAAAATGATACCTCACTTGTGTGGGTAGGCCTAGCGCCCGCGACAGGAAACGCCCCAAAGTGCAACGTGGACACAGCCAAATTTTTGAAGGAAAACAGAGGTGTTTTTTGCAAAGTGCCTACCTGTAGATTTTGGCCTGTAGCTCAGCCGCCACCTAGGGAAACCTACCAAACCTGTGCATTTCTGAAAACTAGAGACCTAGGGGAATCCAAGATGGCATGACTTGTGTGGCTCGGACCAGGTACTGTTACCCAGAATCCTTTGCAAACCTCAAAATTTGGCTAAAAAAACAAATGTTCCTCACATTTCTGTGGCAGAAAGTTCTGGAATCTGAGAGGAGTGACAAATTTCCTCCAACCCAGCGTTCCCCAACGTCTCCCGAAAAAAATGATACCTCACTTGTGTGGGTAGGCCTAATGCCCGTGACAGTAAACGCCCCAAAGCGCAACGTGGACACAGCCAAATTTTTGAAGATAAACAGAGGTGTTTTTTGCAAAGTGCCTACCTGTAGATTTTGCCTGTAGCACAGCCGCCACCTAGGGAAACCTACCAAACCTGTGCATTTCTGAAAACTAGAGACCTAGGGGAATCCAAGATGGGGTGACTGGTGTGGCTCGGACCAGGTTCTGTTACCCAGAATCCTTTGCAAACCTCAAAATTTGTCTAACAAAACACATGTTCCTCACATTTCTGTTGCAGAAAGTTCTGGAATCTGAGAGGAGCCACAAATTTCCTTCCACCCAGCGTTCCCCCACGTCTCCCGATAAAAATGATACCTCACTTGTGTGGGTAGGCCTAGCGCCCGCGACAGGAAACGCCCCAAAGCGCAACGTGGATACAGCCAAATTATTGAAGGAAAACAGAGGTGTTTTTTGCAAAGTGCCTACCTGTAGAGTTTGGCCTGTAGCTCAGCCGCCACCTAGGGAAACCTACCAAACCTGTGCCTTTCTGAAAACTAGAGACCTAGGGGAATCCAAGATGGGGTGACTGGTGTGGCTCGGACCAGGTTCTGTTACCCAGAATCCATTGCAAACCTCAAAATTTGGCTAAAAAAAACATGTTCCTCACGTTTCTGTGGCAGAAAGTTCTGGAATCTGAGAGGAGCCACAAATTTCCTTCTACCCAGCGTTCCCCCACGTCTCCCGATAAAAATGATACCTCACGTGTGTGGGTAGGCATAGCGCCCGCAACAGTAAATGCTCCAAAGCGCAACGTGGACACATCCAAATTTTTGAAAGAAAACAGAGGTGTTTTTTGCAAAGTGCCTACCTGTAGATTTTGGCGTGTAGCTCAGCCGCCACCTAGGGAAACCTACCAAACCTGTGCATTTCTGAAAACTAGAGACCTAGGGGAATCCAAGATGGGGTGACTTGTGTGGCTGGGACCAGGTTCTGTTACCCAGAATCCTTTGCAAACCTCAAAATTTGTCAAAAAAACACATGTTCCTCACATTTCTCTGGCAGAAAGTTCTGGAATCTGAGAGGAGCCACAACTTTCCTTCCACCCAGCGTTCCCCCACGTCTCCCGATAAAAATGATACCTTACTTGTGTGGGTAGGCCTAGCGCCCGCGACAGGAAACGCCCCAAAGCGCAACGTGGACACAGCCAAATTTTTGAAGGAAAACAGAGGTGTTTTTTGCAAAGTGCCTACCTGTAGATTTTGGCCTGTAGCTCAGCCGCCACCTAGGGAAACCTACCAAACCTGTGCATTTCTGAAAACTAGAGACCTAGGGGAATCCAAGATGGCGTGACTTGTGTGGCTCGGACCAGGTACTGTTACCCAGAATCCTTTGCAAACCTCAAAATTTGGCTAGAAAAAACATGTTCCTCACATTTCTGTGGCAGAAAGTTCTGGAATCTGAGAGGAGCCACAAATTTCCTTCCACCCAGCGTTCCCCCACGTCTCCCGATAAAAATGATACCTCACTTGTGTGGGTAGGCCTAGCGCCCGCGACACGAAATGCCCCAAAGCGCAACGTGGACACATCCAAATTTTTGAAGGAAAACAGAGGTGTTTTTTGCAAAGTGCCTACCTGTAGATTTTGGCCTGTAGCTCAGTCGCCACCTAGGGAAACCTACCAAACCTGTGCATTTCTGAAAACTAGAGACCTAGGGGAATCCAAGATGGGGTGACTGGTGTGGCTCGGACCAGGTTCTGTTACCCAGAATCCATTGCAAACCTCAAAATTTGGTTAAAAATAACATGTTCCTCACATTTCTGTGGCAGAAAGTTCTGCAATCTGAGAGGAGCCACAAATTTCCTTCCACCCAGCGTTCCCCCACGTCTCCCGATAAAAATGATACCTTACTTGTGTGGGTAGGCCTAGCGCCCGCGACAGGAAACGCCCCAAAGCGCAACGTGGACACAGCCAAATTTTTGAAGGAAAACAGAGGTGTTTTTTCCAAAGTGCCTACCTGTAGATTTTGGCCTGTAGCTCAGCCGCCACCTAGGGAAACCTACCAAACCTGTGCATTTCTGAAAACTAGAGACCTAATGGAATTGAGATGGGGTGACTTGTGTGGCTCGGACCAGGTTCTGTTACCCAGAATCCTTTGCAAACCTCAAAATTTGGCTAAAAAAACACATGTTCCTCACATTTCTGTGGCAGAAAGTTCTGGAATCTGAGAGGAACCACAAATTTCCTTCCACCCAGCGTTCCCCCACGTCTCCCGATAAAAATGATACCTCACTTGTGTGGGTAGGCCTAGCACCCGCGACAGGAAATGCCCCAAAGTGCAACGTGGACACAGCCAAATTTTTGAAGGAAAACAGAGGTGTTTTTTGCAAAGTGCCTACCTGTAGATTTTGGCCTGTAGCTCAGCCGCCACCTAGGGAAACCTACCAAACCTGTGCATTTCTGAAAACTAGAGACCTAGGGGAATCTAAGATGGCGTGATTTGTGTGGCTCGGACCAGATACTGTTACCCAGAATCCTTTGCAAACCTCAAAATTTGGCTAAAAAAACTAATGTTCCTCACATTTCTGTGGCAGAAAGTTCTGGAATCTGAGAGGAGTGACAAATTTCCTTCCACCCAGCATTCCCCAACGTCTCCCGATAAAAATGATACCTCACTTGTGTGGGTAGGCCTAGCGCCCGCGACAGGAAACGCCCCAAAGCGCAACGTGGACACAGCCAAATTTTTGAAGATAAACAGAGGTGTTTTTTGCAAAGTGCCTACCTGTAGATTTTGGCCTGTAGCGCAGCCGCCACCTAGGGAAACCTACCAAACCTGTGCATTTCTGAAAACTAGAGACCTAGGGGAATCCAAGATGGGGTGACTTGTGTGGCTCGGACCAGGTTCTGTTACCCAGAATCCTTTGCAAACCTCAAAATTTGGCTAAAAAAAACATGTTCCTCACATTTCTGTGGCAGAAAGTTCTGGAATCTGAGAGGAGCCACAAATTTCCTTCCACCCAGCGTTCCCCCACGTCTCCCGATAAAAATGATACCTCACTTGTGTGGGTAGGCCTAGCGCCCGCGACAGGAAACGCCCCAAAGTGCAACGTGGACACAGCCAAATTTTTGAAGGAAAACAGAGGTGTTTTTTGCAAAGTGCCTACCTGTAGATTTTGGCCTGTAGCTCAGCCGCCACCTAGGGAAACCTACCAAACCTGTGCATTTCTGAAAACTAGAGACCTAGGGGAATCCAAGATGGCGTGACTTGTGTGGCTCGGACCAGGTACTGTTACCCAGAATCCTTTGCAAACCTCAAAATTTGGCAAAAAAAACAAATGTTCCTCACATTTCTGTGGCAGAAAGTTCTGGAATCTGAGAGGAGTGACAAATTTCCTTCCACCCAGCGTTCCCCCACGTCTCCCGAAAAAAATGATACCTCACTTGTGTGGGTAGGCCTAATGCCCGTGACAGTAAACGCCCCAAAGCGCAACGTGGACACAGCCAAATTTTTGAAGATAAACAGAGGTGTTTTTTGCAAAGTGCCTACCTGTAGATTTTGCCTGTAGCACAGCCGCCACCTAGGGAAACCTACCAAACCTGTGCATTTCTGAAAACTAGAGACCTAGGGGAATCCAAGATGGGGTGACTGGTGTGGCTCGGACCAGGTTCTGTTACCCAGAATCCTATGCAAACCTCAAAATTTGTCTAACAAAACACATGTTCCTCACATTTCTGTGGCAGAAAGTTCTGGAATCTGAGAGGAGCCACAAATTTCCTTCCACCCAGCGTTCCCCCACGTCTCCCGATAAAAATGATACCTCACTTGTGTGGGTAGGCCTAGCGCCCGCGACAGGAAACGCCCCAAAGCGCAACGTGGACACAGCCAAATTTTTGAAGGAAAACAGAGGTGTTTTTTGCAAAGTGCCTACCTGTAGAGTTTGGCCTGTAGCTCAGCCGCCACCTAGGGAAACCTACCAAACCTGTGCCTTTCTGAAAACTAGAGACCTAGGGGAATCCAAGATGGGGTGACTGGTGTGGCTCGGACCAGGTTCTGTTACCCAGAATCCATTGCAAACCTCAAAATTTGGCCAAAAAAAAAAACATGTTCCTCACATTTCTGTGGCAGAAAGTTCTGGAATCTGAGAGGAGCCACAAATTTCCTTCCACCCAGCGTTCCCCCACGTCTCCCGATAAAAATGATACCTCACTTGTGTGGGTAGGCCTAGCGCCCGCGACAGGAAACGCCCCAAAGCGCAACGTGGACACAGCCAAATTTTTTAAGGAAAACAGAGGTGTTTTTTGCAAAGTGCCTACCTGTAGATTTTGGCCTGTAGCTCATCCCCTACCTAGGGAAACCTACCAAACCTGTGCATTTCTGAAAACTAGAGACCTAGGGGAATCCAAGATGGGGTGACTTGTGTGGCTCGGACCAGGTTCTGTTACCCAGAATCCATTGCAAACCTCAAAATTTGGCTAAAAAAAACATGTTCCTCACATTTCTGTGGCAGAAAGTTCTGGAGTCTGAGAGGAGCCACAAATTTCCTTCCACCCAGCGTTCCCCCACGTCTCCCGATAAAAATTATACCTCACTTGTGTGGGTAGGCCTAGCGCCCGCAACAGAAATGCCCCAAAGCGCAACGTGGACACATCCAAATTTTTGAAGGAAAACAGAGGTGTTTTTTGCAAAGTGCCTACCTGTAGATTTTGGCCTGTAGCTCAGCCGCCACCTAGGGAAACCTACCAAACCTGTGCATTTCTGAAAACTAGAGACCTAGGGGAATCCAAGATGGGGTGACTTGTGTGGCTGGGACCAGGTTCTGTTACCCAGAATCCATTGCAAACCTCAAAATATGGCTAAAAAAACACATGTTCCTTACATTTCTGTGGCAGAAAGTTCTGAAATCTGAGAGGAACCACAAATTTCCTTCCACCCAGCGTTCCCCCACGTCTCCCGATAAAAATGATACCTCACTTGTGTGGGTAGGCCTAGCGCCCGCGACAGGAAACGCCCCAAAGTGCAACGTGGACACAGCCAAATTTTTGAAGGAAAACAGAGGTGTTTTTTGCAAAGTGCCTACCTGTAGATTTTGGCCTGTAGCTCAGCCGCCACCTAGGGAAACCTACCAAACCTGTGCATTTCTGAAAACTAGAGACCTAGGGGAATCCAAGATGGCATGACTTGTGTGGCTCGGACCAGGTACTGTTACCCAGAATCCTTTGCAAACCTCAAAATTTGGCTAAAAAAACAAATGTTCCTCACATTTCTGTGGCAGAAAGTTCTGGAATCTGAGAGGAGTGACAAATTTCCTCCAACCCAGCGTTCCCCCACGTCTCCCGAAAAAAATGATACCTCACTTGTGTGGGTAGGCCTAATGCCCGTGACAGTAAACGCCCCAAAGCGCAACGTGGACACAGCCACATTTTTGAAGATAAACAGAGGTGTTTTTTGCAAAGTGCCTACCTGTAGATTTTGCCTGTAGCACAGCCGCCACCTAGGGAAACCTACCAAACCTGTGCATTTCTGAAAACTAGAGACCTAGGGGAATCCAAGATGGGGTGACTGGTGTGGCTCGGACCAGGTTCTGTTACCCAGAATCCTTTGCAAACCTCAAAATTTGGCTAAAAAAACAAATGTTCCTCACATTTCTGTGGCAGAAAGTTCTGGAGTCTGAGAGGAGCCACAAATTTCCTTCCACCCAGCGTTCCCCCACGTCTCCCGATAAAAATTATACCTCACTTGTGTGGGTAGGCCTAGCGCCCGCGACAGAAATGCCCCAAAGCGCAACGTGGACACATCCAAATTTTTGAAGGAAAACAGAGGTGTTTTTTGCAAAGTGCCTACCTGTAGATTTTGGCCTGTAGCTCAGCCGCCACCTAGGGAAACCTACCAAACCTGTGCATTTCTGAAAACTAGAGACCTAGGGGAATCCAAGATGGGGTGACTTGTGTGGCTGGGACCAGGTTCTGTTACCCAGAATCCATTGCAAACCTCAAAATATGGCTAAAAAAACACATGTTCCTTACATTTCTGTGGCAGAAAGTTCTGAAATCTGAGAGGAACCACAAATTTCCTTCCACCCAGCGTTCCCCCACGTCTCCCGATAAAAATGATACCTCAGTTGTGTGGGTAGGCCTAGCGCCCGCGACAGGAAACGCCCCAAAGTGCAACGTGGACACAGCCAAATTTTTGAAGGAAAACAGAGGTGTTTTTTGCAAAGTGCCTACCTGTAGATTTTGGCCTGTAGCTCAGCCGCCACCTAGGGAAACCTACCAAACCTGTGCATTTCTGAAAACTAGAGACCTAGGGGAATCCAAGATGGCATGACTTGTGTGGCTCGGACCAGGTACTGTTACCCAGAATCCTTTGCAAACCTCAAAATTTGGCTAAAAAAACAAATGTTCCTCACATTTCTGTGGCAGAAAGTTCTGGAATCTGAGAGGAGTGACAAATTTCCTCCAACCCAGCGTTCCCCAACGTCTCCCGAAAAAAATGATACCTCACTTGTGTGGGTAGGCCTAATGCCCGTGACAGTAAACGCCCCAAAGCGCAACGTGGACACAGCCAAATTTTTGAAGATAAACAGAGGTGTTTTTTGCAAAGTGCCTACCTGTAGATTTTGCCTGTAGCACAGCCGCCACCTAGGGAAACCTACCAAACCTGTGCATTTCTGAAAACTAGAGACCTAGGGGAATCCAAGATGGGGTGACTGGTGTGGCTCGGACCAGGTTCTGTTACCCAGAATCCTTTGCAAACCTCAAAATTTGTCTAACAAAACACATGTTCCTCACATTTCTGTTGCAGAAAGTTCTGGAATCTGAGAGGAGCCACAAATTTCCTTCCACCCAGCGTTCCCCCACGTCTCCCGATAAAAATGATACCTCACTTGTGTGGGTAGGCCTAGCGCCCGCGACAGGAAACGCCCCAAAGCGCAACGTGGATACAGCCAAATTATTGAAGGAAAACAGAGGTGTTTTTTGCAAAGTGCCTACCTGTAGAGTTTGGCCTGTAGCTCAGCCGCCACCTAGGGAAACCTACCAAACCTGTGCCTTTCTGAAAACTAGAGACCTAGGGGAATCCAAGATGGGGTGACTGGTGTGGCTCGGACCAGGTTCTGTTACCCAGAATCCATTGCAAACCTCAAAATTTGGCTAAAAAAAACATGTTCCTCACGTTTCTGTGGCAGAAAGTTCTGGAATCTGAGAGGAGCCACAAATTTCCTTCTACCCAGCGTTCCCCCACGTCTCCCGATAAAAATGATACCTCACGTGAATGGGTAGGCATAGCGCCCGCAACAGTAAATGCTCCAAAGCGCAACGTGGACACATCCAAATTTTTGAAAGAAAACAGAGGTGTTTTTTGCAAAGTGCCTACCTGTAGATTTTGGCCTGTAGCTCAGCCGCCACCTAGGGAAACCTACCAAACCTGTGCATTTCTGAAAACTAGAGACCTAGGGGAATCCAAGATGGGGTGACTTGTGTGGCTGGGACCAGGTTCTGTTACCCAGAATCCTTTGCAAACCTCAAAATTTGTCAAAAAAACACATGTTCCTCACATTTCTCTGGCAGAAAGTTCTGGAATCTGAGAGGAGCCACAACTTTCCTTCCACCCAGCGTTCCCCCACGTCTCCCGATAAAAATGATACCTTACTTGTGTGGGTAGGCCTAGCGCCCGCGACAGGAAACGCCCCAAAGTGCAACGTGGACACAGCCAAATTTTTGAAGGAAAACAGAGGTGTTTTTTGCAAAGTGCCTACCTGTAGATTTTGGCCTGTAGCTCAGCCGCCACCTAGGGAAACCTACCAAACCTGTGCATTTCTGAAAACTAGAGACCTAGGGGAATCCAAGATGGCGTGACTTGTGTGGCTTTGACCAGGTACTGTTACCCAGAATCCTTTGCAAACCTCAAAATTTGGCTAGAAAAAACATGTTCCTCACATTTCTGTGGCAGAAAGTTCTGGAATCTGAGAGGAGCCACAAATTTCCTTCCACCCAGCGTTCCCCCACGTCTCCCGATAAAAATGATACCTCACTTGTGTGGGTAGGCCTAGCGCCCGCGACACGAAATGCCCCAAAGCGCAACGTGGACACATCCAAATTTTTTAAGGAAAACAGAGGTGTTTTTTGCAAAGTGCCTACCTGTAGATTTTGGCCTGTAGCTCAGTCGCCACCTAGGGAAACCTACCAAACCTGTGCATTTCTGAAAACCAGAGACCTAGGGGAATCCAAGATGGGGTGACTGGTGTGGCTCGGACCAGGTTCTGTTACCCAGAATCCATTGCAAACCTCAAAATTTGGTTAAAAATAACATGTTCCTCACATTTCTGTGGCAGAAAGTTCTGCAATCTGAGAGGAGCCACAAATTTCCTTCCACCCAGCGTTCCCCCACGTCTCCCGATAAAAATGATACCTTACTTGTGTGGGTAGGCCTAGCGCCCGCGACAGGAAACGCCCCAAAGCGCAACGTGGACACAGCCAAATTTTTGAAGGAAAACAGAGGTGTTTTTTCCAAAGTGCCTACCTGTAGATTTTGGCCTGTAGCTCAGCCGCCACCTAGGGAAACCTACCAAACCTGTGCATTTCTGAAAACTAGAGACCTAATGGAATTGAGATGGGGTGACTTGTGTGGCTCGGACCAGGTTCTGTTACCCAGAATCCTTTGCAAACCTCAAAATTTGGCTAAAAAAACACATGTTCCTCACATTTCTGTGGCAGAAAGTTCTGGAATCTGAGAGGAACCACAAATTTCCTTCCACCCAGCGTTCCCCCACGTCTCCCGATAAAAATGATACCTCACTTGTGTGGGTAGGCCTAGCACCCGCGACAGGAAATGCCCCAAAGTGCAACGTGGACACAGCCAAATTTTTGAAGGAAAACAGGGGTGTTTTTTGCAAAGTGCCTACCTGTAGATTTTGGCCTGTAGCTCAGCCGCCACCTAGGGAAACCTACCAAACCTGTGCATTTCTGAAAACTAGAGACCTAGGGGAATCTAAGATGGCGTGATTTGTGTGGCTCGGACCAGATACTGTTACCCAGAATCCTTTGCAAACCTCAAAATTTGGCTAAAAAAACTAATGTTCCTCACATTTCTGTGGCAGAAAGTTCTGGAATCTGAGAGGAGTGACAAATTTCCTTCCACCCAGCATTCCCCAACGTCTCCCGATAAAAATGATACCTCACTTGTGTGGGTAGGCCTAGCGCCCGCGACAGGAAACGCCCCAAAGCGCAACGTGGACACAGCCAAATTTTTGAAGATAAACAGAGGTGTTTTTTGCAAAGTGCCTACCTGTAGATTTTGGCCTGTAGCGCAGCCGCCACCTAGGGAAACCTACCAAACCTGTGCATTTCTGAAAACTAGAGACCTAGGGGAATCCAAGATGGGGTGACTTGTGTGGCTCGGACCAGGTTCTGTTACCCAGAATCCTTTGCAAACCTCTAAATTTGGCTAAAAAAAACATGTTCCTCACATTTCTGTGGCAGAAAGTTCTGGAATCTGAGAGGAGCCACAAATTTCCTTCCACCCAGCGTTCCCCCACGTCTCCCGATAAAAATGATACCTCACTTGTGTGGGTAGGCCTAGCGCCCGCGACAGGAAACGCCCCAAAGTGCAACGTGGACACAGCCAAATTTTTGAAGGAAAACAGAGGTGTTTTTTGCAAAGTGCCTACCTGTAGATTTTGGCCTGTAGCTCAGCCGCCACCTAGGGAAACCTACCAAACCTGTGCATTTCTGAAAACTAGAGACCTAGGGGAATCCAAGATGGCGTGACTTGTGTGGCTCGGACCAGGTACTGTTACCCAGAATCCTTTGCAAACCTCAAAATTTGGCAAAAAAAACAAATGTTCCTCACATTTCTGTGGCAGAAAGTTCTGGAATCTGAGAGGAGTGACAAATTTCCTTCCACCCAGCGTTCCCCCACGTCTCCCGATAAAAATGATACCTCACTTGTGTGGGTAGGCCTAATGCCCGTGACAGTAAACGCCCCAAAGCGCAACGTGGACACAGCCAAATTTTTTAAGATAAACAGAGGTGTTTTTTGCAAAGTGCCTACCTGTAGATTTTGCCTGTAGCACAGCCGCCACCTAGGGAAACCTACCAAACCTGTGCATTTCTGAAAACTAGAGACCTAGGGGAATCCAAGATGGGGTGACTGGTGTGGCTCGGACCAGGTTCTGTTACCCAGAATCCTATGCAAACCTCAAAATTTGTCTAACAAAACACATGTTCCTCACATTTCTGTGGCAGAAAGTTCTGGAATCTGAGAGGAGCCACAAATTTCCTTCCACCCAGCGTTCCCCCACGTCTCCCGATAAAAATGATACCTCACTTGTGTGGGTAGGCCTAGCGCCCGTGACAGGAAACGCCCCAAAGAGCAACGTGGACACAGCCAAATTTTTGAAGGAAAACAGAGGTGTTTTTTGCAAAGTGCCTACCTGTAGAGTTTGGCCTGTAGCTCAGCCGCCACCTAGGGAAACCTACCAAACCTGTGCCTTTCTGAAAACTAGAGACCTAGGGGAATCCAAGATGGGGTGACTGGTGTGGCTCGGACCAGGTTCTGTTACCCAGAATCCATTGCAAACCTCAAAATTTGGCTAAAAAAAACATGTTCCTCACATTTCTGTGGCAGAAAGTTCTGGAATCTGAGAGGAGCCACAAATTTCCTTCCACCCAGCGTTCCCCCACGTCTCCCGATAAAAATGATACCTCACTTGTGTGGGTAGGCCTAGCGCCCGCGACAGGAAACGCCCCAAAGCGCAACGTGGACACAGCCAAATTTTTTAAGGAAAACAGAGGTGTTTTTTGCAAAGTGCCTACCTGTAGATTTTGGCCTGTAGCTCAGCCCCTACCTAGGGAAACCTACCAAACCTTTGAATTTCTGAAAACTAGAGACCTAGGGGAATCCAAGATGGGGTGACTTGTGTGGCTCGGACCAGGTTCTGTTACCCAGAATCCATTGCAAACCTCAAAATTTGGCTAAAAAAAACATGTTCCTCACATTTCTGTGGCAGAAAGTTCTGGAGTCTGAGAGGAGCCACAAATTTCCTTCCACCCAGCGTTCCCCCACGTCTCCCGATAAAAATTATACCTCACTTGTGTGGGTAGGCCTAGCGCCCGCGACAGAAATGCCCCAAAGCGCAACGTGGACACATCCAAATTTTTGAAGGAAAACAGAGGTGTTTTTTGCAAAGTGCCTACCTGTAGATTTTGGCCTGTAGCTCAGCCGCCACCTAGGGAAACCTACCAAACCTGTGCATTTCTGAAAACTAGAGACCTAGGGGAATCCAAGATGGGGTGACTTGTGTGGCTGGGACCAGGTTCTGTTACCCAGAATCCATTGCAAACCTCAAAATATGGCTAAAAAAACACATGTTCCTTACATTTCTGTGGCAGAAAGTTCTGAAATCTGAGAGGAACCACAAATTTCCTTCCACCCAGCGTTCCCCCACGTCTCCCGATAAAAATGATACCTCACTTGTGTGGGTAGGCCTAGCGCCCGCGACAGGAAACGCCCCAAAGTGCAACGTGGACACAGCCAAATTTTTGAAGGAAAACAGAGGTGTTTTTTGCAAAGTGCCTACCTGTAGATTTTGGCCTGTAGCTCAGCCGCCACCTAGGGAAACCTACCAAACCTGTGCATTTCTGAAAACTAGAGACCTAGGGGAATCCAAGATGGCATGACTTGTGTGGCTCGGACCAGGTACTGTTACCCAGAATCCTTTGCAAACCTCAAAATTTGGCTAAAAAAACAAATGTTCCTCACATTTCTGTGGCAGAGAGTTCTGGAATCTGAGAGGAGTGACAAATTTCCTCCAACCCAGCGTTCCCCCACGTCTCCCGAAAAAAATGATACCTCACTTGTGTGGGTAGGCCTAATGCCCGTGACAGTAAACGCCCCAAAGCGCAACGTGGACACAGCCAAATTTTTGAAGATAAACAGAGGTGTTTTTTGCAAAGTGCCTACCTGTAGATTTTGCCTGTAGCACAGCCGCCACCTAGGGAAACCTACCAAACCTGTGCATTTCTGAAAACTAGAGACCTAGGGGAATCCAAGATGGGGTGACTGGTGTGGCTCGGACCAGGTTCTGTTACCCAGAATCCTTTGCAAACCTCAAAATTTGTCTAACAAAACACATGTTCCTCACATTTCTGTTGCAGAAAGTTCTGGAATCTGAGAGGAGCCACAAATTTCCTTCCACCCAGCGTTCCCCCACGTCTCCCGATAAAAATGATACCTCACTTGTGTGGGTAGGCCTAGCGCCCGCGACAGGAAACGCCCCAAAGCGCAACGTGGATACAGCCAAATTATTGAAGGAAAACAGAGGTGTTTTTTGCAAAGTGCCTACCTGTAGAGTTTGGCCTGTAGCTCAGCCGCCACCTAGGGAAACCTACCAAACCTGTGCCTTTCTGAAAACTAGAGACCTAGGGGAATCCAAGATGGGGTGACTGGTGTGGCTCGGACCAGGTTCTGTTACCCAGAATCCATTGCAAACCTCAAAATTTGGCTAAAAAAAACATGTTCCTCACGTTTCTGTGGCAGAAAGTTCTGGAATCTGAGAGGAGCCACAAATTTCCTTCTACCCAGCGTTCCCCCACGTCTCCCGATAAAAATGATACCTCACGTGTGTGGGTAGGCATAGCGCCCGCAACAGTAAATGCTCCAAAGCGCAACGTGGACACATCCAAATTTTTGAAGGAAAACAGAGGTGTTTTTTGCAAAGTGCCTACCTGTAGATTTTGGCCTGTAGCTCAGCCGCCACCTAGGGAAACCTACCAAACCTGTGCATTTCTGAAAACTAGAGACCTAGGGGAATCCAAGATGGGGTGACTTGTGTGGCTGGGACCAGGTTCTGTTACCCAGAATCCTTTATAAACCTCAAAATTTGGCTAAAAAAACACTTGTTCCTCATATTTCTGTGGCAGAAAGTTCTGGAATCTGAAAGGAGCCACAACTTTCCTTCCACCCAGCGTTCCCCCACGTCTTCCGATAAAAATGATACCTTACTTGTGTGGGTAGGCCTAGCGCCCGCGACAGGAAACGCCCCAAAGCGCAACGTGGACACAGCCAAATTTTTGAAGGAAAACAGAGGTGTTTTTTGCAAAGTGCCTACCTGTAGATTTTGGCCTGTAGCTCAGCCGCCACCTAGGGAAACCTACCAAGCCTGTGCATTTCTGAAAACTAGAGACCTAGGGGAATCCAAGATGGGGTGACTTGTGTGGCTCCGACCAGGCTCTGTTACCCAGAATCCTTTGCAAACCTCAAAATTTGGCTAAAAAAACACATGTTTCTCACATTTCTGTGGCAGAAAGTTCTGGAATCTGAGAGGAACCACAAATTTCCTTCCACCCAGCGTTCCCCCACGTCTCCCGATAAAAATGATACCTCACTTGTGTGGGTAGGCCTAGCGCCCGCGACAGTAAACGCCCCAAAGCGCAACGTGGACACAGCCAAATTTTTTAAGATAAACAGAGGTGTTTTTTGCAAAGTGCCTAGCTGTAGATTTTGGCCTGTAGCACAGCCGCCACCTAGGGAAACCTACCAAACCTGTGCATTTCTGAAAACTAGAGACCTAGGGGAATCCAAGATGGGGTGACTTGTGTCGCTCGGACCAGGTTCTGTTACCCAGAATCCTTTGCAAACCTCAAAATTTGTCTAATAAAACACATGTTCCTCACATTTCTGTGGCAGAAAGTTCTGGAATCTGAGAGGAGCCACAAATTTCCTTCCACCCAGCGTTCCCCCACGTCTCCCGATAAAAATGATACCTCACTTGTGTGGGTAGGCCTAGCGCCCGCGACAGGAAACGCCCCAAAGCGCAACGTGGACACAGCCAAATTTTTGAAGGAAAACAGAGGTGTTTTTTGCAAAGTGCCTACCTGTAGATTTTGGCCTGTAGCTCAGCCGCCACCTAGGGAAACCTACCAAACCTGTGCATTTCTGAAAACTAGAGACCTAGGGGAATCCAAGATGGGGTGACTTGTGTGGCTCGGACCAGGTTCTGTTACCCAGAATCCATTGCAAACCTCAAAATTTGGCTAAAAAAAACATGTTCCTCACATTTCTGTGGCAGAAAGTTCTGGAATCTGAGAGGAGCCACAAATTTCCTTCCACCCAGCGTTCCCCCACGTCTCCCGATAAAAATGATACCTCACTTGTGTGGGTAGGCCTAGTGCCCGCAACAGGAAATGCCCCAAAGCGCAACGTGGACACATCCAAATTTTTTAAGGAAAACAGAGGTGTTTTTTGCAAAGTGCCTACCTGTAGATTTTGGCCTGTAGCTCAGCCGCCACCTAGGGAAACCTACCAAACCTGTGCATTTCTGACAACTAGAGACCTAGGGGAATCCAAGATGGCGTGACTTGTGTGGCTCGGACCAGGTACTGTTACCCAGAATCCTTTGCAAATCTCAAAATTTGGCTAAAAAAACAAATGTTCCTCACATTTCTGTGGCAGAAAGTTCTGGAATCTGAGAGGAGCCACAAATTTCCTCCCACCCAGCGTTCCCCCACGTCTCCCGATAAAAATGATACCTCACTTGTGTGGGTAGGCCTAGCGCCCGCGACAGGAAACGCCCCAAAGCGCAACGTGGATACAGCCAAATTTTTGAAGGAAAACAGAGGTGTTTTTTGCAAAGTGCCTACCTGTAGAGTTTGGCCTGTAGCTCAGCCGCCACCTAGGGAAACCTACCAAACCTGTGCATTTCTGAAAACTAGAGACCTAGGGGAATCCAAGATGGGGTGACTTGTGTGTCTGGGACCAGGTTCTGTTACCCAGAATCCTTTGCAAACCTCAAAATTTGGCTAAAAAAACACATGTTCCTCACATTTCTGTGGCAGAAAGTTCTGGAATCTGAGAGGAACCACAAATTTCCTCCCACCCAGCGTTCCCCCACGTCTCCCGATAAAAATGATACCTTACTTGTGTGGGTAGGCCTAGCGCCCGCGACAGGAAACGCCCCAAAGCGCAACGTGGACACAGCCAAATTTTTGATGGAAAACAGAGGTGTTTTTTGCAAAGTGCCTACCTGTAGATTTTGGCCTGTAGCTCAGCCGCCACCTAGGGAAACCTACCAAACCTGTGCATTTCTGTAAACTAGAGACCTAGGGGAATCCAAGACGGGGTGACTTGTGTGGCTCGGACCAGGTTCTGTTACCCAGAATCCATTGCAAACCTCAAAATTTGGCTAAAAAAAACATGTTCCTCACATTTCCGTGGCAGAAGGTTCTGGAATCTGAGAGGAGCCACAAATTTCCTTCCACCCAGCGTTCCCCCACGTCTCCCGATAAAAATGATACCTCACTTGTGTGGGTAGGCCTAGCGCCCGCAACAGGAAATGCCCCAAAGAGCAACGTGGACACATCCAAATTTTTGAAGGAAAACAGAGGTGTTTTTTGCAAAGTGCCCACCTGTAGATTTTGGCCTGTAGCTCAGCCGCCACCTAGGGAAACCTACCAAACCTGTGCATTTCTGAAAACTAGAGACATAGGGGAATCCAAGATGGGGTGACTTGTGTGGCTGGGACCAGGTTCTGTTACCCAGAATCCTTTGCAAACCTCAAAATTTGGCTAAAAAAACACATGTTCCTCACATTTCTGTGGCAGAAAGTTCTGGAATCTGAGAGGAGCCACAACTTTCCTTCCACCCAGCGTTCCCCCACGTCTCCCGATAAAAATGATACCTTACTTGTGTGGGTAGGCCTAGCGCCCGCGACAGGAAACGCCCCAAAGCGCAACGTGGACACAGCCAAATTTTTGAAGGAAAACAGAGGTGTTTTTTGCAAAGTGCCTACCTGTAGATTTTGGCCTGTAGCTCAGCCGCCACCTAGGGAAACCTACCAAACCTGTGCATTTCTGACAACTAGAGACCTAGGGGAATCCAAGATGGCGTGACTTGTGTGGCTCGGACCAGGTCATGTTACCCAGAATCCTTTGCAAACCTCAAAATTTGGCTAAAAAAACAAATGTTCCTCACATTTCTGTGGCAGAAAGTTCTGGAATCTGAGAGGAGCCACAAATTTCCTTCCACCCAGCGTTCCCCCACGTCTCCCGATAAAAACGATACCTCACTTGTGTGTGTAGGCCTAGCGCCCGCGACAGGAAACGCCCCAAAGCGCAACGTGGACACAGCCTAATTTTTTAAGGAAAACAGAGGTGTTTTTTGCAAAGTGCCTACCTGTAGATTTTGGCCTGTAGCTCAGCCCCTACCTAGGGAAACCTACCAAACCTGTGCATTTCTGAAAACTAGAGACCTAGGGGAATCCAAGATGGGGTGACTTGTGTGGCTCGGACCAGGTTCTGTTACCCAGAATCCATTGCAAACCTCAAAATTTGGCTAAAAAAAACATGTTCCTCACATTTCTGTGGCAGAAAGTTCTGGAGTCTGAGAGGAGCCACAAATTTCCTTCCACCCAGCGTTCCCCCACGTCTCCCGATAAAAATTATACCTCACTTGTGTGGGTAGGCCTAGCGCCCGCGACAGAAATGCCCCAAAGCGCAACGTGGACACATCCAAATTTTTGAAGGAAAACAGAGGTGTTTTTTGCAAAGTGCCTACCTGTAGATTTTGGCCTGTAGCTCAGCCGCCACCTAGGGAAACCTACCAAACCTGTGCATTTCTGAAAACTAGAGACCTAGGGGAATCCAAGATGGGGTGACTTGTGTGGCTGGGACCAGGTTCTGTTACCCAGAATCCATTGCAAACCTCAAAATATGGCTAAAAAAACACATGTTCCTTACATTTCTGTGGCAGAAAGTTCTGAAATCTGAGAGGAACCACAAATTTCCTTCCACCCAGCGTTCCCCCACGTCTCCCGATAAAAATGATACCTCACTTGTGTGGGTAGGCCTAGCGCCCGCGACAGGAAACGCCCCAAAGTGCAACGTGGACACAGCCAAATTTTTGAAGGAAAACAGAGGTGTTTTTTGCAAAGTGCCTACCTGTAGATTTTGGCCTGTAGCTCAGCCGCCACCTAGGGAAACCTACCAAACCTGTGCATTTCTGAAAACTAGAGACCTAGGGGAATCCAAGATGGCATGACTTGTGTGGCTCGGACCAGGTACTGTTACCCAGAATCCTTTGCAAACCTCAAAATTTGGCTAAATAAACAAATGTTCCTCACATTTCTGTGGCAGAAAGTTCTGGAATCTGAGAGGAGTGACAAATTTCCTCCAACCCAGCGTTCCCCAACGTCTCCCGAAAAAAATGATACCTCACTTGTGTGGGTAGGCCTAATGCCCGTGACAGTAAACGCCCCAAAGCGCAACGTGGACACAGCCAAATTTTTGAAGATAAACAGAGGTGTTTTTTGCAAAGTGCCTACCTGTAGATTTTGCCTGTAGCTCAGCCGCCACCTAGGGAAACCTACCAAACCTGTGCCTTTCTGAAAACTAGAGACCTAGGGGAATCCAAGATGGGGTGACTGGTGTGGCTCGGACCAGGTTCTGTTACCCAGAATCCATTGCAAACCTCAAAATTTGGCTAAAAAAAACATGTTCCTCACGTTTCTGTGGCAGAAAGTTCTGGAATCTGAGAGGAGCCACAAATTTCCTTCTACCCAGCGTTCCCCCACGTCTCCCGATAAAAATGATACCTCACGTGTGTGGGTAGGCATAGCGCCCGCAACAGTAAATGCTCCAAAGCGCAACGTGGACACATCCAAATTTTTGAAAGAAAACAGAGGTGTTTTTTGCAAAGTGCCTACCTGTAGATTTTGGCCTGTAGCTCAGCCGCCACCTAGGGAAACCTACCAAACCTGTGCATTTCTGAAAACTAGAGACCTAGGGGAATCCAAGATGGGGTGACTTGTGTGGCTGGGACCAGGTTCTGTTACCCAGAATCCTTTGCAAACCTCAAAATTTGGCTAAAAAAACACATGTTCCTCACATTTCTGTGGCAGAAAGTTCTGGAATCTGAGAGGAACCACAAATTTCCTTCCACCCAGCGTTCCCCCACGTCTCCCGATAAAAATGATACCTCACTTGTGTGGGTAGGCCTAGCACCCGCGACAGGAAATGCCCCAAAGTGCAACGTGGACACAGCCAAATTTTTGAAGGAAAACAGAGGTGTTTTTTGCAAAGTGCCTACCTGTAGATTTTGGCCTGTAGCTCAGCCGCCACCTAGGGAAACCTACCAAACCTGTGCATTTCTGAAAACTAGAGACCTAGGGGAATCTAAGATGGCGTGATTTGTGTGGCTCGGACCAGATACTGTTACCCAGAATCCTTTGCAAACCTCAAAATTTGGCTAAAAAAACTAATGTTCCTCACATTTCTGTGGCAGAAAGTTCTGGAATCTGAGAGGAGTGACAAATTTCCTTCCACCCAGCATTCCCCAACGTCTCCCGATAAAAATGATACCTCACTTGTGTGGTTAGGCCTAGCGCCCGCGACAGGAAACGCCCCAAAGCGCAACGTGGACACAGCCAAATTTTTGAAGATAAACAGAGGTGTTTTTTGCAAAGTGCCTACCTGTAGATTTTGGCCTGTAGCGCAGCCGCCACCTAGGGAAACCTACCAAACCTGTGCATTTCTGAAAACTAGAGACCTAGGGGAATCCAAGATGGGGTGACTTGTGTGGCTCGGACCAGGTTCTGTTACCCAGAATCCTTTGCAAACCTCAAAATTTGGCTAAAAAAAACATGTTCCTCACATTTCTGTGGCAGAAAGTTCTGGAATCTGAGAGGAGCCACAAATTTCCTTCCACCCAGCGTTCCCCCACGTCTCCCGATAAAAATGATACCTCACTTGTGTGGGTAGGCCTAGCGCCCGCGACAGGAAACGCCCCAAAGTGCAACGTGGACACAGCCAAATTTTTGAAGGAAAACAGAGGTGTTTTTTGCAAAGTGCCTACCTGTAGATTTTGGCCTGTAGCTCAGCCGCCACCTAGGGAAACCTACCAAACCTGTGCATTTCTGAAAACTAGAGACCTAGGGGAATCCAAGATGGCGTGACTTGTGTGGCTCGGACCAGGTACTGTTACCCAGAATCCTTTGCAAACCTCAAAATTTGGCAAAAAAAACAAATGTTCCTCACATTTCTGTGGCAGAAAGTTCTGGAATCTGAGAGGAGTGACAAATTTCCTTCCACCCAGCGTTCCCCCACGTCTCCCGAAAAAAATGATACCTCACTTGTGTGGGTAGGCCTAATGCCCGTGACAGTAAACGCCCCAAAGCGCAACGTGGACACAGCCAAATTTTTTAAGATAAACAGAGGTGTTTTTTGCAAAGTGCCTACCTGTAGATTTTGCCTGTAGCACAGCCGCCACCTAGGGAAACCTACCAAACCTGTGCATTTCTGAAAACTAGAGACCTAGGGGAATCCAAGATGGGGTGACTGGTGTGGCTCGGACCAGGTTCTGTTACCCAGAATCCTATGCAAACCTCAAAATTTGTCTAACAAAACACATGTTCATCACATTTCTGTGGCAGAAAGTTCTGGAATCTGAGAGGAGTGACAAATTTCCTTCCACCCAGCATTCCCCAACGTCTCCCGATAAAAATGATACCTCACTTGTGTGGGTAGGCCTAGCGCCCGCGACAGGAAACGCCCCAAAGCGCAACGTGGACACAGCCAAATTTTTGAAGATAAACAGAGGTGTTTTTTGCAAAGTGCCTACCTGTAGATTTTGGCCTGTAGCGCAGCCGCCACCTAGGGAAACCTACCAAACCTGTGCATTTCTGAAAACTAGAGACCTAGGGGAATCCAAGATGGGGTGACCTGTGTGGCTCGGACCAGGTTCTGTTACCCAGAATCCTTTGCAAACCTCAAAATTTGGCTAAAAAAAACATGTTCCTCACATTTCTGTGGCAGAAAGTTCTGGAATCTGAGAGGAGCCACAAATTTCCTTCCACCCAGCGTTCCCCCACGTCTCCCGATAAAAATGATACCTCACTTGTGTGGGTAGGCCTAGCGCCCGCGACAGGAAACGCCCCAAAGTGCAACGTGGACACAGCCAAATTTTTGAAGGAAAACAGAGGTGTTTTTTGCAAAGTGCCTACCTGTAGATTTTGGCCTGTAGCTCAGCCGCCACCTAGGGAAACCTACCAAACCTGTGCATTTCTGAAAACTAGAGACCTAGGGGAATCCAAGATGGCGTGACTGGTGTGGCTCGGACCAGGTTCTGTTACCCAGAATCCTATGCAAACCTCAAAATTTGTCTAACAAAACACATGTTCCTCACATTTCTGTGGCAGAAAGTTCTGGAATCTGAGAGGAGCCACAAATTTCCTTCCACCCAGCGTTCCCCCACGTCTCCCGATAAAAATGATACCTCACTTGTGTGGGTAGGCCTAGCGCCCGCGACAGGAAACGCCCCAAAGCGCAACGTGGACACAGCCAAATTTTTGAAGGAAAACAGAGGTGTTTTTTGCAAAGTGCCTACCTGTAGAGTTTGGCCTGTAGCTCAGCCGCCACCTAGGGAAACCTACCAAACCTGTGCCTTTCTGAAAACTAGAGACCTAGGGGAATCCAAGATGGGGTGACTGGTGTGGCTCGGACCAGGTTCTGTTACCCAGAATCCATTGCAAACCTCAAAATTTGGCTAAAAAAAACATGTTCCTCACATTTCTGTGGCAGAAAGTTCTGGAATCTGAGAGGAGCCACAAATTTCCTTCCACCCAGCGTTCCCCCACGTCTCCCGATAAAAATGATACCTCACTTGTGTGGGTAGGCCTAGCGCCCGCGACAGGAAACGCCCCAAAGCGCAACGTGGACACAGCCAAATTTTTTATGGAAAACAGAGGTGTTTTTTGCAAAGTGCCTACCTGTAGATTTTGGCCTGTAGCTCAGCCCCTACCTAGGGAAACCTACCAAACCTGTGCATTTCTGAAAACTAGAGACCTAGGGGAATCCAAGATGGGGTGACTTGTGTGGCTCGGACCAGGTTCTGTTACCCAGAATCCATTGCAAACCTCAAAATTTGGCTAAAAAAAACATGTTCCTCACATTTCTGTGGCAGAAAGTTCTGGAGTCTGAGAGGAGCCACAAATTTCCTTCCACCCAGCGTTCCCCCACGTCTCCCGATAAAAATTATACCTCACTTGTGTGGGTAGGCCTAGCGCCCGCGACAGAAATGCCCCAAAGCGCAACGTGGACACATCCAAATTTTTGAAGGAAAACAGAGGTGTTTTTTGCAAAGTGCCTACCTGTAGATTTTGGCCTGTAGCTCAGCCGCCACCTAGGGAAACCTACCAAACCTGTGCATTTCTGAAAACTAGAGACCTAGGGGAATCCAAGATGGGGTGACTTCTGTGGCTGGGACCAGGTTCTGTTACCCAGAATCCATTGCAAACCTCAAAATATGGCTAAAAAAACACATGTTCCTTACATTTCTGTGGCAGAAAGTTCTGAAATCTGAGAGGAACCACAAATTTCCTTCCACCCAGCGTTCCCCCACGTCTCCCGATAAAAATGATACCTCACTTGTGTGGGTAGGCCTAGCGCCCGCGACAGGAAACGCCCCAAAGTGCAACGTGGACACAGCCAAATTTTTGAAGGAAAACAGAGGTGTTTTTTGCAAAGTGCCTACCTGTAGATTTTGGCCTGTAGCTCAGCCGCCACCTAGGGAAACCTACCAAACCTGTGCATTTCTGAAAACTAGAGACCTAGGGGAATCCAAGATGGCATGACTTGTGTGGCTCGGACCAGGTACTGTTACCCAGAATCCTTTGCAAACCTCAAAATTTGGCTAAAAAAACAAATGTTCCTCACATTTCTGTGGCAGAAAGTTCTGGAATCTGAGAGGAGTGACAAATTTCCTCCAACCCAGCGTTCCCCCACGTCTCCCGAAAAAAATGATACCTCACTTGTGTGGGTAGGCCTAATGCCCGTGACAGTAAACGCCCCAAAGCGCAACGTGGACACAGCCAAATTTTTGAAGATAAACAGAGGTGTTTTTTGCAAAGTGCCTACCTGTAGATTTTGCCTGTAGCACAGCCGCCACCTAGGGAAACCTACCAAACCTGTGCATTTCTGAAAACTAGAGACCTAGGGGAATCCAAGATGGGGTGACTGGTGTGGCTCGGACCAGGTTCTGTTACCCAGAATCCTTTGCAAACCTCAAAATTTGTCTAACAAAACACATGTTCCTCACATTTCTGTTGCTGAAAGTTCTGGAATCTGAGAGGAGCCACAAATTTCCTTCCACCCAGCGTTCCCCCACGTCTCCCGATAAAAATGATACCTCACTTGTGTGGGTAGGCCTAGCGCCGGCGACAGGAAACGCCCCAAAGCGCAACGTGGATACAGCCAAATTATTGAAGGAAAACAGAGGTGTTTTTTGCAAAGTGCCTACCTGTAGAGTTTGGCCTGTAGCTCAGCCGCCACCTAGGGAAACCTACCAAACCTGTGCCTTTCTGAAAACTAGAGACCTAGGGGAATCCAAGATGGGGTGACTGGTGTGGCTCGGACCAGAATCCATTGCAAACCTCAAAATTTGGCTAAAAAAAACATGTTCCTCACGTTTCTGTGGCAGAAAGTTCTGGAATCTGAGAGGAGCCACAAATTTCCTTCTACCCAGCGTTCCCCCACGTCTCCCGATAAAAATGATACCTCACGTGTGTGGGTAGGCATAGCGCCCGCAACAGTAAATGCTCCAAAGCGCAACGTGGACACTTCCAAATTTTTGAAGGAAAACAGAGGTGTTTTTTGCAAAGTGCCTACCTGTAGATTTTGGCCTGTAGCTCAGCCGCCACCTAGGGAAACCTACCAAACCTGTGCATTTCTGAAAACTAGAGACCTAGGGGAATCCAAGATGGGGTGACTTGTGTGGCTGGGACCAGGTTCTGTTACCCAGAATCCTTTATAAACCTCAAAATTTGGCTAAAAAAACACATGTTCCTCATATTTCTGTGGCAGAAAGTTCTGGAATCTGAGAGGAGCCACAACTTTCCTTCCACCCAGCGTTCCCCCACGTCTCCCGATAAAAATGATACCTCACTTGTGTGGGTAGGCCTAGTGCCCGCAACAGGAAATGCCCCAAAGCGCAACGTGGACACATCCAAATTTTTTAAGGAAAACAGAGGTGTTTTTTGCAAAGTGCCTACCTGTAGATTTTGGCCTGTAGCTCAGCCGCCACCTAGGGAAACCTACCAAACCTGTGCATTTCTGACAACTAGAGACCTAGGGGAATCCAAGATGGCGTGACTTGTGTGGCTCGGACCAGGTACTGTTACCCAGAATCCTTTGCAAACCTCAAAATTTGGCTAAAAAAACAAATGTTCCTCACATTTCTGTGGCAGAAAGTTCTGGAATCTGAGAGGAGCCACAAATTTCCTCCCACCCAGCGTTCCCCCACGTCTCCCGATAAAAATGATACCTCACTTGTGTGGGTAGGCCTAGCGCCCGCGACAGGAAACGCCCCAAAGCGCAACGTGGATACAGCCAAATTTTTGAAGGAAAACAGAGGTGTTTTTTGCAAAGTGCCTACCTGTAGAGTTTGGCCTGTAGCTCAGCCGCCACCTAGGGAAACCTACCAAACCTGTGCATTTCTGAAAACTAGAGACCTAGGGGAATCCAAGATGGGGTGACTTGTGTGTCTGGGACCAGGTTCGGTTACCCAGAATCCTTTGCAAACCTCAAAATTTGGCTAAAAAAACACATGTTCCTCACATTTCTGTGGCAGAAAGTTCTGGAATCTGAGAGGAACCACAAATTTCCTCCCACCCAGCGTTCCCCCACGTCTCCCGATAAAAATGATACCTTACTTGTGTGGGTAGGCCTAGCGCCCGCGACAGGAAACGCCCCAAAGCGCAACGTGGACACAGCCAAATTTTTGAAGGAAAACAGAGGTGTTTTTTGCAAAGTGCCTACCTGTAGATTTTGGCCTGTAGCTCAGCCGCCACCTAGGGAAACCTACCAAACCTGTGCATTTCTGAAAACTAGAGACCTAGGGGAATCCAAGACGGGGTGACTTGTGTGGCTCGGACCAGGTTCTGTTACCCAGAATCCATTGCAAACCTCAAAATTTGGCTAAAAAAAACATGTTCCTCACATTTCCGTGGCAGAAGGTTCTGGAATCTGAGAGGAGCCACAAATTTCCTTCCACCCAGCGTTCCCCCACGTCTCCCGATAAAAATGATACCTCACTTGTGTGGGTAGGCCTAGCGCCCGCAACAGGAAATGCCCCAAAGAGCAACGTGGACACATCCAAATTTTTGAAGGAAAACAGAGGTGTTTTTTGCAAAGTGCCTACCTGTAGATTTTGGCCTGTAGCTCAGCCGCCACCTAGGGAAACCTACCAAACCTGTGCATTTCTGAAAACTAGAGACATAGGGGAATCCAAGATGGGGTGACTTGTGTGGCTGGGACCAGGTTCTGTTACCCAGAATCCTTTGCAAACCTCAAAATTTGGCTAAAAAAACACATGTTCCTCACATTTCTGTGGCAGAAAGTTCTGGAATCTGAGAGGAGCCACAACTTTCCTTCCACCCAGCGTTCCCCCACGTCTCCCGATAAAAATGATACCTTACTTGTGTGGGTAGGCCTAGCGCCCGCGACAGGAAACGCCCCAAAGCGCAACGTGGACACAGCCAAATTTTTGAAGGAAAACAGAGGTGTTTTTTGCAAAGTGCCTACCTGTAGATTTTGGCCTGTAGCTCAGCCGCCACCTAGGGAAACCTACCAAACCTGTGCATTTCTGACAACTAGAGACCTAGGGGAATCCAAGATGGCGTGACTTGTGTGGCTCGGACCAGGTACTGTTACCCAGAATCCTTTGCAAACCTCAAAATTTAGCTAAAAAAACAAATGTTCCTCACATTTCTGTGGCAGAAAGTTCTGGAATCTGAGAGGAGCCACAAATTTCCTTCCACCCAGCGTTCCCCCACGTCTCCCGATAAAAATGATACCTCACTTGTGTGGGTAGGCCTAGCGCCCGCGACAGGAAACGCCCCAAAGCGCAACGTGGATACAACCAAATTTTTGAAGGAAAACAGAGGTGTTTTTTGCAAAGTGCCTACCTGTAGAGTTTGGCCTGTAGCTCAGCCGCCACCTAGGGAAACCTACCAAACCTGTGCATTTCTGAAAACTAGAGACCTAGGGGAATCCAAGATGGGGTGACTGGTGTGGCTCGGACCAGGTTCTGTTACCCAGAATCCATTGCAAACCTCAAAATATGGTTAAAAAAAACATGTTCCTCACATTTCTGTGGCAGAAAGTTCTGGAATCTGAGAGGAGCCACACATTTCCTTCCACCCAGCGTTCCCCCACGTCTCCCGATAAAAATGATACCTCACTTGTGTGGGTAGGCCTAGCGCCCGCGACAGGAAATGCCCCAAAGCGCATCGTGGACACATCCAAATTTTTGAAGGAAAACAGAGGTGTTTTTTGCAAAGTGCCTACCTGTAGATTTTGGCCTGTAGCTCAGCCGCCACCTAGGGAAACCTACCAAACCTGTGCATTTCTGAAAACTAGAGACCTAGGGGAATCCAAGATGGGGTGACTTGTGTGGCTGGGACCAGGTTCTGTTACCCAGAATCCTTTGCAAACCTCAAAATTTGGCTAAAAAAAACATGTTCCTCACATTTCTGTGGCAGAAAGTTCTGGAATCTGAGAGGAGCCACAAATGTCCTTCGACCCAGCGTTCCCCCACGTCTCCCGATAAAAATGATACCTCACTTGTGTGGGTAGGCCTAGCGCCCGCGACAGGAAATGCCCCAAAGCGCAACGTGGACACATCCAAATTTTTGAAGGAAAACAGAGGTGTTTTTTGCAAAGTGCCTACCTGTAGATTTTGGCCTGTAGCTCAGTCGCCACCTAGGGAAACCTACCAAACCTGTGCATTTCTGAAAACTAGAGACCTAGGGGAATCCAAGATGGGGTGACTTGTGTGGCTGGGACCAGGTTCTGTTACCCAGAATCCTTTGCAAACCTCAAAATTTGGCTAAAAAAACACATGTTCCTCACATTTCTGTGGCAGAAAGTTCTGGGATCTGAGAGGAGCCACAAATTTCCTTCCACCCAGCGTTCCCCCACGTCTCCCGATAAAAATTATACCTTACTTGTGTGGGTAGGCCTAGCGCCCGCGACAGGAAACGCCCCAAAGCGCAACGTGGACACAGCCAAATTTTTGAAGGAAAACAGAGGTGTTTTTTCCAAAGTGCCTACCTGTAGATTTTGGCCTGTAGCTCAGCCGCCACCTAGGGAAACCTACCAAACCTGTGCATTTCTGACAACTAGAGACCTAGGGGAATCCAAGATGGCGTGACTTGTGTGGCTCGGACCAGGTACTGTTACCCAGAATCCTTTGCAAACCTCAAAATTTGGCTAAAAAAACAAATGTTCCTCACATTTCTGTGGCAGAAAGTTCTGGAATCTGAGAGGAGCCACAAATTTCCTCCCACCCAGCGTTCCCCCACGTCTCCCGATAAAAATGATACCTCACTTGTGTGGGTAGGCCTAGCGCCCGCGACAGGAAACGCCCCAAAGCGCAACGTGGATACAGCCAAATTTTTGAAGGAAAACAGAGGTGTTTTTTGCAAAGTGCCTACCTGTAGAGTTTGGCCTGTAGCTCAGCCGCCACCTAGGGAAACCTACCAAACCTGTGCATTTCTGAAAACTAGAGACCTAGGGGAATCCAAGATGGGGTGACTTTTGTGTCTGGGACCAGGTTCTGTTACCCAGAATCCTTTGCAAACCTCAAAATTTGGCTAAAAAAACACATGTTCCTCCCATTTCTGTGGCAGAAAGTTCTGGAATCTGAGAGGAACCACAAATTTCCTCCCACCCAGCGTTCCCCCACGTCTCCCGATAAAAATGATACCTTACTTGTGTGGGTAGGCCTAGCGCCCGCGACAGGAAACGCCCCAAAGCGCAACGTGGACACAGCCAAATTTTTGAAGGAAAACAGAGGTGTTTTTTGCAAAGTGCCTACCTGTAGATTTTGGCCTGTAGCTCAGCCGCCACCTAGGGAAACCTACCAAACCTGTGCATTTCTGAAAACTAGAGACCTAGGGGAATCCAAGACGGGGTGACTTGTGTGGCTCGGACCAGGTTCTGTTACCCAGAATCCATTGCAAACCTCAAAATTTGGCTAAAAAAAACATGTTCCTCACATTTCCGTGGCAGAAGGTTCTGGAATCTGAGAGGAGCCACAAATTTCCTTCCACCCAGCGTTCCCCCACGTCTCCCGATAAAAATGATACCTCACTTGTGTGGGTAGGCCTAGCGCCCGCAACAGGAAATGCCCCAAAGAGCAACGTGGACACATCCAAATTTTTGAAGGAAAACAGAGGTGTTTTTTGCAAAGTGCCTACCTGTAGATTTTGGCCTGTAGCTCAGCCGCCACCTAGGGAAACCTACCAAACCTGTGCATTTCTGAAAACTAGAGACATAGGGGAATCCAAGATGGGGTGACTTGTGTGGCTGGGACCAGGTTCTGTTACCCAGAATCCTTTGCAAACCTCAAAATTTGGCTAAAAAAACACATGTTCCTCACATTTCTGTGGCAGAAAGTTCTGGAATCTGAGAGGAGCCACAACTTTCCTTCCACCCAGCGTTCCCCCACGTCTCCCGATAAAAATGATACCTTACTTGTGTGGGTAGGCCTAGCGTCCGCGACAGGAAACGCCCCAAAGCGCAACGTGGACACAGCCAAATTTTTGAAGGAAAACAGAGGTGTTTTTTGCAAAGTGCCTACCTGTAGATTTTGGCCTGTAGCTCAGCCGCCACCTAGGGAAACCTACCAAACCTGTGCATTTCTGACAACTAGAGACCTAGGGGAATCCAAGATGGCGTGACTTGTGTGGCTCGGACCAGGTACTGTTACCCAGAATCCTTTGCAAACCTCAAAATTTAGCTAAAAAAACAAATGTTCCTCACATTTCTGTGGCAGAAAGTTCTGGAATCTGAGAGGAGCCACAAATTTCCTTCCACCCAGCGTTCCCCCACGTCTCCCGATAAAAATGATACCTCACTTGTGTGGGTAGGCCTAGCGCCCGCGACAGGAAACGCCCCAAAGCGCAACGTGGATACAACCAAATTTTTGAAGGAAAACAGAGGTGTTTTTTGCAAAGTGCCTACCTGTAGAGTTTGGCCTGTAGCTCAGCCGCCACCTAGGGAAACCTACCAAACCTGTGCATTTCTGAAAACTAGAGACCTAGGGGAATCCAAGATGGGGTGACTGGTGTGGCTCGGACCAGGTTCTGTTACCCAGAATCCATTGCAAACCTCAAAATATGGTTAAAAAAAACATGTTCCTCACATTTCTGTGGCAGAAAGTTCTGGAATCTGAGAGGAGCCACACATTTCCTTCCACCCAGCGTTCCCCCACGTCTCCCGATAAAAATGATACCTCACTTGTGTGGGTAGGCCTAGCGCCCGCGACAGGAAATGCCCCAAAGCGCATCGTGGACACATCCAAATTTTTGAAGGAAAACAGAGGTGTTTTTTGCAAAGTGCCTACCTGTAGATTTTGGCCTGTAGCTCAGCCGCCACCTAGGGAAACCTACCAAACCTGTGCATTTCTGAAAACTAGAGACCTAGGGGAATCCAAGATGGGGTGACTTGTGTGGCTGGGACCAGGTTCTGTTACCCAGAATCCTTTGCAAACCTCAAAATTTGGCTAAAAAAACACATGTTCCTCACATTTCTGTGGCAGAAAGTTCTGGGATCTGAGAGGAGCCACAAATTTCCTTCCACCCAGCGTTCCCCCACGTCTCCCGATAAAAATGATACCTTACTTGTGTGGGTAGGCCTAGCGCCCGCGACAGGAAACGCCCCAAAGCGCAACGTGGACACAGCCAAATTTTTGAAGGAAAACAGAGGTGTTTTTTCCAAAGTGCCTACCTGTAGATTTTGGCCTGTAGCTCAGCCGCCACCTAGGGAAACATACCAAACCTGTGCATTTCTGAAAACTAGAGACCTAGGGGAATCCAAGATGGGGTGACTTGTGTGGCTCGGACCAGGTTCTGTTACCCAGAATCCTTTGCAAACCTCAAAATTTGGCTAAAAAAACACATGTTCCTCACATTTCTGTGGCAGAAAGTTCTGGAATCTGAGAGGAACCACAAATTTCCTTCCACCCAACGTTCCCCCACGTCTCCCGATAAAAATGATACCTCACTTGTGTGGGTAGGCCTAGCGCCCGCGACAGGAAATGCCCCAAAGCGCAACGTGGACACATCCAAATTTTTGAAGGAAAACAGAGGTGTTTTTTGCAAAATGCCTACCTGTAGATTTTGGCCTGTAGCTCAACCGCCACCTACGGAAACCTACCAAACCTGTGCATTTCTGAAAACTAGAGACCTAGGGGAATCCAAGATGGGGTGACTTGTGTGGCTGGGATCAGGTTCTGTTACCCAGAATCCTTTGCAAACCTCAAAATTTGGCTAAAAAAACACATGTTCCTCACATTTCTGTGGCAGAATGTTCTGGAATCTGAGAGGAACCACAAATTTCCTTCCACCCAGCGTTCCCCCACGTCTCCCGATAAAAATGATACCTCACTTGTGTGGGTAGGCCTAGCGCCCGCAACAGGAAACGCCCCAAAGCGCAACGTGGATACAGCCAAATTTTTGAAGGAAAACAGAGGTGTTTTTTGCAAAGTGCCTCCCTGTAGAGTTTGGCCTGTAGCTCAGCCGCCACCTAGGGAAACCTACCAAACCTGTGCATTTCTGAAAACTAGAGACCTAGGGGAATCCAAGATGGGGTTACTGGTGTGGCTCGGACCAGGTTCTGTTACCCAGAATCCATTGCAAACCTCAAAATTTGGTTAAAAATAACATGTTCCTCACATTTCTGTGGCAGAAAGTTCTGGAATCTGAGAGGAGCCACAAATTTCCTTCCACTCAGCGTTCCCCCACGTCTCCCGATAAAAATGATACCTCACTTGTGTGGGTAGGCCTAGCGCCCGTGACAGGAAATGCCCCAAAACGCAACGTGGACACATCCAAATTTTTGAAGGAAAACAGAGGTGTTTTTTGCAAAGTGCCTACCTGTAGATTTTGGCCTGTAGCTCAGCCGCCACCTAGGGAAACCTACCAAACCTGTGCATTTCTGAAAACTAGAGACCTAGGGGAATCCAAGATGGGGTGACTTGTGTGGCTGGGACCAGGTTCTGTTACCCAGAATCCTTTGCAAACCTCAAAATTTGTCAAAAAACACATGTTCCTCACATTTCTGTGGCACAAAGTTCTGGAATCTGAGAGGAGCCACAACTTTCCTTCCACCCAGCGTTCCCCCACATCTCCCGATAAAAATAATACCTTACTTGTGTGGGTAGGCCTAGCGCCCGCGACAGGAAACGCCCCAAAGCGCAACGTGGACACAGCCAAATTTTTGAAGGAAAACAGAGGTGTTTTTTCCAAAGTGCCTACCTGTAGATTTTGGCCTGTAGCTCAGCCGCCACCTAGGGAAACCTACCAAACCTGTGCATTTCTGAAAACTAGAGACCTAGGGGAATCCAAGATGGGGTCACTTGTGTGGCTGGGACCAGGTTCTGTTCCCTAGAATCCTTTGCAAACCCCAAAATTTGGCTAAAAAAACACATGTTCCTCACATTTCTGTGGCAGAAAGTTCTGGAATCTGAGAGGAGCCACAAATTTCCTTCCACCCAGCGTTCCCCCACGTCTCCAGATAAAAATGATACCTCACTTGTGTGGGTAGGCCTAGCGCCTGCGACATGAAATGCCCCAAAGCGCAACGTGGACACATCCACATTTTTGAAGGAAAACAGAGGTGTTTTTTGCAAAGTGCCTACCTGTAGATTTTGGCCTGTAGCTCAGCTCAGCCGCCACCTAGGGAAACCTACCAAACCTGTGCATTTCTGAAAACTAGAGACCTAGGGGAATCCAAGATGGGGTGACTTGTGTGGCTGGGACCAGGTTCTGTTACCCAGAATCCTTTGCAAACCTCAAAATTTGGCTAAAAAAACACATGTTCCTCACATTTCTGTGGCAGAAAGTTCTGGAATCTGAGAGGAGCCACAACTTTCCTTCCACCCAGCGTTTCCCCACGTCTCCCGATAAAAATGATACCTTACTTGTGTGGGTAGGCCTAGCGCCCGCGACAGGAAACGCCCCAAAGCGCAACGTGGACACAGACTAATTTTTGAAGGAAAACAGAGGTGTTTTTTCCAAAGTGCCTACCTGTAGATTTTGGCCTGTAGCTCAGCCGCCACCTAGGGAAACCTACCAAACCTGTGCATTCCTGAAAACTAGAGACCTAGGGGAATCCAAGATGGGGTGACTTGTGTGGCTCGGACCAGGTTCTGTTTCCCAGAATCCTTTGCAAACCTCAAAGTTTGGCTAAAAAAACACATGTTCCTCACATTTCTGTGGCAGAAAGTTCTGGAATCTGAGAGGAACCACAAATTTTCTTCCACCCAGCGTTCCCCCACGTCTCCCGATAAAAATTATACCACACTTGTGTGGGTAGGCCTAGCGCCCGCGACAGGAAATGCCCCAAAGCGCAACGTGGATACATCCAAATTTTTGAAGGAAAACAGAGGTGTTTTTTGCAAAGTGCCTACCTGTAGATCTTGGCCTGTAGCTCAGCCGCCACCTAGGGAAACCTACCAAACCTGTGCATTTCTGAAAACTAGAGACCTAGGGGAATCCAAGATGGGGTGACTTGTGTGGCTGGGACCAGGTTCTGTTACCCAGAATCCTTTGCAAACCTCAAAATTTGGCTAAAAAAACACATGTTCCTCACATTTCTGTGGCAGAAAGTTCTGGAATCTGAGAGGAACCACAAATTTCCTTCCACCCAGCGTTCCCCCACGTCTCCCGATAAAAATGATACCTCACTTGTGTGGGTAGGCCTAGCGCCCGCAACAGGAAACGCCCCAAAGTGCAACGTGGACACAGCCAAATTTTTGAAGGAAAACAGAGGTGTTTTTTGCAAAGTGCCTACCTGTAGATTTTGGCCTGTAGCTCAGCCGCCACCTAGGGAAACCTACCAAACCTGTGCATTTCTGACAACTAGAGACCTAGGGGAATCCAAGATGGCGTGACTTGTGTGGCTCGGACCAGGTACTGTTACCCAGAATCCTTTGCAAACCTCAAAATTTGGCTAAAAAAACAAATGTTCCTCACATTTCTGTGGCAGAAAGTTCTGGAATCTGAGAGGAGCCACAAATTTCCTTCCACCCAGCGTTCCCCCACGTCTCCCGATAAAAATGATACCTCACTTGTGTGGGTAGGCCTAGCGCCAGCGACAGGAAACACCCCAAAGCGCAACGTGGATACAGCCAAATTTTTGAAGGAAAACAGAGGTGTTTTTTGCAAAGTGCCTACCTGTAGAGTTTGGCCTGTAGCTCAGCCGCCACATAGGGAAACCTACCAAACCCGTGCATTTCTGAAAACTAGAGACCTAGGGGAAATCCAAGATGGGGTGACTGGTTTGGCTCGGACCAGGTTCTGTTACCCAGAATCCATTGCAAACCTCAAAATATGGTTAAAAAAAACATGTTCCTCACATTTCTGTGGCAGAAAGTTCTCGAATCTGAGAGGAGCCACACATTTCCTTCCACCCAGCGTTCCCCCACATCTCCCGATAAAAATGATACCTCACTTGTGTGGGTAGGCCTAGCGCCCGCGACAGGAAATGCCCCAAAGCGCAACGTGGACACATCCAAATTTTTGAAGGAAAACAGAGGTGTTTTTTCCAAAGTGCCTACCTGTAGATTTTGGCCTGTAGCTCAGCTGCCACCTAGGGAAACCTACCTAACCTGTGCATTTCTGAAAACTAGAGACCTAGGGGAATCCAAGATGGGGTGACTTGTGTGGCTGGGACCAGGTTCTGTTACCAAGAATCCTTTGCAAACCTCCAAATTTGGCTAAAAAACACACATGTTCCTCACATTTCCGTGGCAGAAAGTTCTGGAATCTGAGAGGAGCCACAACTTTCCTTCCACCCAGCGTTCCCCCACGTCTCCCGATAAAAATGATACCTTACTTGTGTGGGTAGGCCTAGCGCCCGCGACAGGAAACGCCCCAAAGCGCAACGTGGACACAGCCAAATTTTTGAAGGAAAAGAGAGGTGTTTTTTCCAAAGTGCCTACCTGTAGATTTTGGCCTGTAGCTCAGCCGCCACCTAGGGAAACCTACCAAACCTGTGCATTTCTGAAAACTAGAGACCTAGGGGAATCCAAGATGGCGTGACCTGTGTGGCTCGGACCAGGTACTGTTACCCAGAATCCTTTGCAAACCTCAAAATTTGGCTATAAAAACAAATGTTCCTCACATTTCTGTGGCAGAAAGTTCTGGAATCTGAGAGGAGCCACAAATTTCCTTCCACCCAGCGTTCCCCCACGTCTCCCGATAAAAATGATACCTCACTTGTGTGGGTAGGCCTAGCGCCCGCGACTGGAAACGCCCCAAAGCGCAACGTGGACACAGCCAAATTTTTGAAGGAAAACAGAGGTGTTTCTTGCAAAGTGCCTACCTGTAGAGTTTGGCCTGTAGCTCAGCTGCCACCTAGGGAAACCTACCAAACCTGTGCATTTCTGAAAACTAGAGACCTAGGGGAATCCAAGATGGGGTGACTGGTGTGGCTCGGACCAGGTTCTGTTACCCAGAATCCATTGCAAACCTCAAAATTTGGCTAAAAAAAACATGTTCCTCACATTTCTGAGGCAGAAAGTTCTGGAATCTGAGAGGAGCCACAAATGTCCTTCCACCCAGCGTTCCCCCACGTCTCCCGATAAAAATGATACCTCACTTGTGTGGGTAGGCCTAGCGCCCGCGACAGGAAATGCCCCAAAGCGCAACGTGGACACATCCAAATTTTTGAAGGAAAACAGAGGTGTTTTTTGCAAAGTGCCTACCTGTAGATTTTGGCCTGTAGCTCAGTCGCCACCTAGGGAAACCTACCAAACCTGTGCATTTCTGAAAACTAGAGACCTAGGGGAATCCAAGATGGGGTGACTTGTGTGGCTGGGACCAGGTTCTGTTACCCAGAATCCTTTGCAAACCTCAAAATTTGGCTAAAAAAACACATGTTCCTCACATTTCTGTGGCAGAAAGTTCTGGAATCTGAGAGGAACCACAAATTTCCTTCCACCCAGCGTTCCACCACGTCTCCCGATAAAAATGATACCTCACTTGTGTGGGTAGGCCTAGCGCCGGCGACAGGAAACGCCCCAAAGCGCAACGTGGATACAGCCAAATTTTTGAAGGAAAACAGAGGTGTTTTTTGCAAAGTGCCTACCTGTAGAGTTTGGCCTGTAGCTCAGCCGCCACCTAGGGAAACCTACCAAACCTGTGCATTTCTGAAAACTAGAGACCTAGGGGAATCCAAGATGGCGTGACTTGTGTTGCTCGGACCAGGTACTGTTACCCAGAATCCTTTGCAAACCTCAAAATTTGGCTAAAAAAACAAATGTTCCTCAAATTTCTGTGGCAGAAAGTTCTGGAATCTGAGAGGAGCCACAAATTTCCTTCCACCCAGCGTTCCCCCACGTCTCCCGATAAAAATGATACCTCACTTGTGTGGGTAGGTCTAGCGCCCGCGACAGGAAACGCCCTAAAGCGCAACGTGGATACAGTCAAATTTTTGAAGGAAAACAGAGGTGTTTTTTGCAAAGTGCCTACCTGTAGAGTTTGGCCTGTAGCTCAGCCGCCACCTAGGGAAACCTACCAAACCTGTGCATTTCTGAAAACTAGAGACCTAGGGGAATCCAAGATGGGGTGACTGGTGTGGCTCGGACCAGGTTCTGTTACCCAGAATCCATTGCAAACCTCAACATTTGGTTAAAAATAACATGTTCCTCACATTTCTGTGGCAGAAAGTTCTGGAATCTGAGAGGAGCCACAAATTTCCTTCAACCCAGCGTTCCCCCACGTCTCCCGATAAAAATGATACCTCACTTGTGTGGGTAGGCTTAACGCCCGCGACAGGAAATGCCCCAAAACGCAACGTGGACACATCCAAATTTTTGAAGGAAAACAGGGGTGTTTTTTGCAAAGTGCCTACCTGTAGATTTTGGCCTGTAGCTCAGCCGCCACCTAGGGAAACCTACCAAACCTGTGCCTTTCTGAAAACTAGAGACCTAGGGGAATCCAAGATGGGGTGACTTGTGTGGCTGGGACCAGGTTCTGTTACCCAGAATCCTTTGCAAACCTCAAAATTTGTCAAAAAAACACATGTTCCTCACATTTCTGTGGCAGAAAGTTCTGGAATCTGAGAGGAGCCACAACTTTCCTTCCACCAGGCGTTCCCCCACGTCTCCCGATAAAAATGATACCTTACTTGTGTGGGTAGGCCTAGCGCCCGCGACAGGAAACGCCCCAAAGCGCAACGTGGACACAGCCAAATTTTTGAAGGAAAACAGAGGTGTTTTTTCCAAAGTGCCTACCTGTAGATTGTTGCCTGTAGCTCAGCCGCCACCTAGGGAAACCTACCAAACCTGTGCATTTCTGAAAACTAGAGACCTAGGGGAATCCAAGATGGGGTGACTTGTGTGGCTGGGACCAGGTTCTGTTCCCTAGAATCCTTTGCAAACTCCAAAATTTGGCTAAAAAAACACATGTTCCTCACATTTCTGTGGCAGAAAGTTCTGGAATCTGAGAGGAGCCACAAATTTCCTTCCACCCAGCGTTCCCCCACGTCTCCCGATAAAAATGATACCTCACTTGTGTGGGTAGGCCTAGCGCCCGCGACAGGAAATGCCCCAAAGCGCAACGTGGACACATCCAAATTTTTGAAGGAAAACAGAGGTGTTTTTTGCAAAGTGCCTACCTGTAGATTTTGGCCTGTAGCTCAGCTCAGCAGCCACCTAGGGAAACCTACCAAACCTGTGCATTTCTGAAAACTAGAGACCTAGGGGAATCCAAGATGGGGTGACTTGTGTGGCTCGGACCAGGTTCTGTTACCCAGAATCCTTTGCAAACCTCAAAATTTGGCTAATAAAACACATGTTCCTCACATTTCTGTGGCAGAAAGTTCTGGAATCTGAGAGGAACCACAAATTTCCTTCCACCCAGCGTTCCCCCACGTCTCCCGATAAAAATGATACCTCACTTGTGTGGGTAGGCCTAGTGCCCGTGACAGGAAATGCCCCAAAGCGCAACGTGGACACAGCCAAATTTTTGAAGGAAAACAGAGGTGTTTTTTGCAAAGTGCCTACCTGTAGATCTTGGCCTGTAGCTCAGCCGCCACCTAGGGAAACCTACCAAACCTGTGCATTTCTGAAAACTAGAGACCTAGGGGAATCCAAGATGGGGTGACTTGTGTGGCTGGGACTAGGTTCTGTTACCCAGAATCCTTTGCAAACCTAAAAATTTGGCTAAAAAAACATGTTCCTCACATTTCTGTGGCAGAAAGTTCTGGAATCTGAGAGGAACCACAAATTTCCTTCCACGCAGCGTTCCCCCACGTCTCCCGATAAAAATGATACCTCACTTGTGTGGGTAGGCCTAGCGCCCGCAACAGGAAACGCCCCAAAGCGCAACGTGGACACATCCAAATTTTTGAAGGAAAACAGAGGTGTTTTTTGCAAAGTGCCTACCTGTAGATTTTGGCCTGTAGCTCAGCTCAGCCGCTACCTAGGGAAACCTACCAAACCTGTGCATTTCTGAAAACTAGAGACCTAGGGGAATCCAAGATGTGGTGACTTGTGTGGCTGGGACCAGGTTCTGTTACCCAGAATCCTTTGCAAACCTCAAAATTTGGCTAATAAAACACATGTTCCTCACATTTCTGTGGCAGAAAGTTCTGGAATCTGAGAGGAACCACAAATTTCCTTCCACCCAGCGTTCCCCCACGTCTCCCGATAAAAATGATACCTCACTTGTGTGGGTAGGCCTAGTGCCCGCGACAGGAAATGCCCCAAAGCGCAACGTGGACACAGCCAAATTTTTGAAGGAAAACAGAGGTGTTTTTTGCAAAGTGCCTACCTGTAGATCTTGGCCTGTAGCTCAGCCGCCACCTAGGGAAACCTACCAAACCTGTGCATTTCTGAAAACTAGAGACCTAGGGGAATCCAAGATGGGGTGACTTGTGTGGCTGGGACCAGGTTCTGTTACCCAGAATCCTTTGCAAACCTAAAAATTTGGCTAAAAAAACACATGTTCCTCACATTTCTGTGGCAGAAAGTTCTGGAATCTGAGAGGAACCACAAATTTCCTTCCACCCAGCGTTCCCCCACGTCTCCCGATAAAAATGATACCTCACTTGTGTGGGTAGGCCTAGCGCCCGCAACAGGAAACGCCCCAAAGTGCAACGTGGACACAGCCAAATTTTTGAAGGAAAACAGAGGTGTTTTTTGCAAAGTGCCTACCTGTAGATTTTGGCCTGTAGCTCAGCCGCCACCTAGGAAAACCTACCAAACCTGTGCATTTCTGAAAACTAGAGACCTAGGGGAATCCAAGATGGCGTGACTTGAGTGGCTCGGACCAGGTACTGTTACCCAGAATCCTTTGCAAACCTCAAAATTTGGCTAAAAAAACAAATGTTCCTCACATTTCTGTGGCAGAAAGTTCTGGAATCTGAGAGGAGCCACAAATTTCCTTCCACCCAGCGTTCCCCCACGTCTCCCGATAAAAATTATACCTCACTTGTGTGGGTAGGCCTAGCGCCCACGACAGGAAACGCCCCAAAGCGCAACGTAGATACAGCCAAATTTTTGAAGGAAAACAGAGGTGTTTTTTCCAAAGTGCCTACCTGTAGATTTTTGCCTGTAGCTCAGCCGCCACCTAGGGAAACCTACCAAGCCTGTGCATTTCTGAAAACTAGAGACCTAGGGGAATCCAAGATGGGGTGACTTGTGTGGCTGGGACCAGGTTCTGTTCCCTAGAATCCTTTGCAAACCCCAAAATTTGGCTAAAAAAACACATGTTCCTCACATTTCTGTGGCAGAATGTTCTGGAATCTGAGAGGAGCCACAAATTTCCTTCCACCCAGCGTTCCCCCACGTCTCCCGATAAAAATGATTCCTCACTTGTGTGGGTAGGCCTAGCGCCCGCGACAGGAAATGCCCCAAAGCGCAACGTGGACACATCCAAATTTTTGAAGGAAAACAGAGGTGTTTTTTGCAAAGTGCCTACCTGTAGATTTTGGCCTGTAGCTCAGCTCAGCCGCTACCTAGGGAAACCTACCAAACCTGTGCATTTCTGAAAACTAGAGACCTAGGGGAATCCAAGATGGGGTGACTTGTGTGGCTGGGACCAGGTTCTGTTACCCAGAATCCTTTGCAAACCTCAAAATTTGGCTAATAAAACACATGTTCCTCACATTTCTGTGGCAGAAAGTTCTGGAATCTGAGAGGAACCACAAATTTCCTTCCACCCAGCGTTCCCCCACGTCTCCCGATAAAAATGATACCTCACTTGTGTGGGTAGGCCTAGTGCCCGCGACAGGAAATGCCCCAAAGCGCAACGTGGACACAGCCAAATTTTTGAAGGAAAACAGAGGTGTTTTTTGCAAAGTGCCTACCTGTAGATCTTGGCCTGTAGCTCAGCCGCCACCTAGGGAAACCTACCAAACCTGTGCATTTCTGAAAACTAGAGACCTAGGGGAATCCAAGATGGGGTGACTTGTGTGGCTGGGACCAGGTTCTGTTACCCAGAATCCTTTGCAAACCTCAACATTTGTCAAAAAACACATGTTCCTCACATTTCTGTGGCAGAAAGTTCTGGAATCTGAGAGGAGCCACAACTTTCCTTCCACCCAGCGTTCCCCCACGTCTCCTGATAAAAATGATACCTCACTTGTGTGGGTAGGCCTAGCGCCCGCAACTGGAAACGCCCCAAAGTGCAACGTGGACACAGCCAAATTTTTGAAGGAAAACAGAGGTGTTTTTTGCAAAGTGCCTACCTGTAGATTTTGGCCTGTAGCTCAGCCGCCACCTAGGAAAACCTACCAAACCTGTGCATTTCTGAAAACTAGAGACCTAGGGGAATCCAAGATGGCGTGACTTTTGTGGCTCGGACCAGGTACTGTTACCCAGAATCCTTTGCAAACCTCAAAATTTGGCTAAAAAAACAAATGTTCCTCACATTTCTGTGGCAGAAAGTTCTGGAATCTGAGAGGAGCCACAAATTTCCTTCCACCCAGCGTTCCCCCACGTCTCCCGATAAAAATTATACCTCACTTGTGTGGGTAGGCCTAGCGCCCGCGACAGGAAACGCCCCAAAGCGCAACGTGGACACATCCAAATTTTTGAAGGAAAACAGAGGTGTTTTTTGCAAAGTGCCTACCTGTAGATTTTGGCCTGTAGCTCAGCTCAGCCGCTACCTAGGGAAACCTACCAAACCTGTGCATTTCTGAAAACTAGAGACCTAGGGGAATCCAAGATGGGGTGACTTGTGTGGCTGGGACCAGGTTCTGTTACCCAGAATCCTTTGCAAACCTCAAAATTTGGCTAATAAAACACATGTTCCTCACATTTCTGTGGCAGAAAGTTCTGGAATCTGAGAGGAACCACAAATTTCCTTCCACCCAGCGTTCCCCCACGTCTCCCGATAAAAATTATACCTCACTTGTGTGGGTAATCCTAGCGCCCGCGACAGGAAACGCCCCAAAGCGCAACTTGGACACATCCAAATTTTTGAAGGAAAACAGAGGTGTTTTTTGCAAAGTGCCTACCTGTAGATTTTGGCCTGTAGCTCAGCTCAGCCGCTACCTAGGGAAACCTACCAAACCTGTGCATTTCTGAAAACTAGAGACCTAGGGGAATCCAAGATGGGTTGACTTGTGTGGCTGGGACCAGGTTCTGTTACCCAGAATCCTTTGCAAACCTCAAAATTTGGCTAATAAAACACATGTTCCTCACATTTCTGTGGCAGAAAGTTCTGGAATCTGAGAGGAACCACAAATTTCCTTCCACCCAGTGTTCCCCCACGTCTCCCGATAAAAATGATACCTCACTTGTGTGGGTAGGCCTAGTGCCCGCGACAGGAAATGCCCCAAAGCGCAACGTGGACACAGCCAAATTTTTGAAAGAAAACAGAGGTGTTTTTTGCAAAGTGCCTACCTGTAGATCTTGGCCTGTAGCTCAGCCGCCACCTAGGGAAACCTACCAAACCTGTGCATTTCTGAAAACTAGAGACCTAGGGGAATCCAAGATGGGGTGACTTGTGTGGCTGGGACCAGGTTCTGTTACCCAGAATCCTTTGCAAACCTCAAACTTTGGCTAAAAAAACACATGTTCCTCACATTTCTGTGGCAGAAAGTTCTGGAATCTGAGAGGAACCACAAATTTCCTTCCACCCAGCGTTCCCCCACGTCTCCCGATAAAAATGATACCTCACTTGTGTGGGTAGGCATAGCGCCCGCAAGAGGAAACGCCCCAAAGTGCAACGTGGACACAGCCAAATTTTTGAAGGAAAACAGAGGTGTTTTTTGCAAAGTGCCTACCTGTAGATTTTGGCCTGTAGCTCAGCCGCCACCTAGGAAAACCTACCAAACCTGTGCATTTCTGAAAACTAGAGACCTAGGGGAATCCAAGATGGGGTGACTTGTGTGGCTGGGACCAGGTTCTGTTACCCAGAATCCTTTGCAAACCTCAACATTTGTCAAAAAACACATGTTCCTCACATTTCTGTGGCAGAAAGTTCTGGAATCTGAGAGGAGCCACAAATTTCCTTCCACCCAGCGTTTCCCCACGTCTCCCGATAAAAATGATACCTCACTTGTGTGGGTAGGCCTAGCGCCCGCGACAGGAAATGCCCCAAAACGCAACGTGGACACATCCAAATTTTTGAAGGAAAACAGAGGTGTTTTTTGCAAAGTGCCTACCTGTAGATTTTGGCCTGTAGCTCAGCCGCCACCTAGGGAAACCTACCAAACCTGTGCATTTCTGAAAACTAGAGACCTAGGGGAATCCAAGATGGGGTGACTTGTGTGGCTGGGACCAGGTTCTGTTACCCAGAATCCTTTGCAAACCTCAAAATTTGTCAAAAAACACATGTTCCTCACATTTCTGTGGCAGAAAGTTCTGGAATCTGAGAGGAGCCACAACTTTCCTTCCACCCAGCGTTCCCCCACGTCTCCCGATAAAAATAATACCTTACTTGTGTGGGTAGGCCTAGCGCCCACGACAGGAAACGTCCCAAAGCGCAACGTGGACACAGCCAAATTTTTGAAGGAAAACAGAGGTGTTTTTTCCAAAGTGCCTACCTGTAGATTTTGGCCTGTAGCTCAGCCGCCACCTAGGGAAACCTACCAAACCTGTGCATTTCTGAAAACTAGAGACCTAGGGGAATCCAAGATGGGGTGACTTGTGTGGCTGGGACCAGGTTCTGTTCCCTAGAATCCTTTGCAAACCGCAAAATTTGGCTAAAAAAACACATGTTCCTCACATTTCTGTGGCAGAAAGTTCTGGAATCTGAGAGGAGCCACAAATTTCCTTCCACCCAGCGTTCCCCCACGTCTCCCGATAAAAATGATACCTCACTTGTGTGGGTAGGCCTAGCGCCCGCGACAGGAAATGCCCCAAAGCGCAACGTGGACACATCCAAATTTTTGAAGGAAAACGGAGGTGTTTTTTGCAAAGTGCATACCTGTAGATTTTGGCCTGTAGCTCAGCTCAGCCGCCACCTAGGGAAACCTACCAAACCTGTGCATTTCTGAAAACTAGAGACCTAGGGGAATCCAAGATGGGGTGACTTGTGTGGCTGGGACCAGGTTCTGTTACCCAGAATCCTTTGCAAACCTCAAAATTTGGCTAAAAAAACACATGTTCCTCACATTTCTGTGGCAGAAAGTTCTGGAATCTGAGAGGAGCCACAACTTTCCTTCCACCCAGCGTTCCCCCACGTCTCCCGATAAAAATGATACCTTACTTGTGTGGGTAGGCCTAGCGCCCGCGACAGGAAACGCCCCAAAGCGCAACGTGGACACAGACTAATTTTTGAAGGAAAACAGAGGTGTTTTTTCCAAAGTGCCTACCTGTAGATTTTGGCCTGTAGCTCAGCCGCCACCTAGGGAAACCTACCAAACCTGTGCATTCCTGAAAACTAGAGACCTAGGGGAATCCAAGATGGGGTGACTTGTGTGGCTCGGACCAGGTTCTGTTACCCAGAATCCTTTGCAAACCTCAAAGTTTGGCTAAAAAAACACATGTTCCTCACATTTCTGTGGCAGAAAGTTCTGGAATCTGAGAGGAACCACAAATTTTCTTCCACCCAGCGTTCCCCCACGTCTCCCGATAAAAATTATACCTCACTTGTGTGGGTAGGCCTAGCGCCCGCGACAGTAAATGCCCCAAAGCGCAACGTGCACACATCCAAATTTTTGAAGGAAAACAGAGGTGTTTTTTGCAAAGTGCCTACCTGTAGATCTTGGCCTGTAGCTCAGCCGCCACCTAGGGAAACCTACCAAACCTGTGCATTTCTGAAAACTAGAGACCTAGGGGAATCCAAGATGGGGTGACTTGTGTGGCTGGGACCAGGTTCTGTTACCCAGAATCCTTTGCAAACCTCAAAATTTGGCTAAAAAAACACATGTTCCTCACATTTCTGTGGCAGAAAGTTCTGGAATCTGAGAGGAACCACAAATTTCCTTCCACCCAGCGTTCCCCCACGTCTCCCGTTAAAAATGATACCTCACTTGTGTGGGTAGGCCTAGCGCCCGCAACAGGAAACGCCCCAAAGTGCAACGTGGACACAGCCAAATTTTTGAAGGAAAACAGAGGTGTTTTTTGCAAAGTGCCTACCTGTAGATTTTGGCCTGTAGCTCAGCCGCCACCTAGGGAAACCTACCAAACCTGTGCATTTCTGACAACTAGAGACATAGGGGAATCCAAGATGGCGTGACTTGTGTGGCTCGGACCAGGTACTGTTACCCAGAATCCTTTGCAAACCTCAAAATTTGGCTAAAAAAACAAATGTTCCTCACATTTCTGTGGCAGAAAGTTCTGGAATCTGAGAGGAGCCACAAATTTCCTTCCACCCAGCGTTCCCCCACGTCTCCCGATAAAAATGATACCTCACTTGTGTGGGTAGGCCTAGCGCCCGCGACAGGAAACGCCCCAAAGCGCAACGTGGATACAGCCAAATTTTTGAAGGAAAACAGAGGTGTTTTTTGCAAAGTGCCTACCTGTAGAGTTTGGCCTGTAGCTCAGCCGCCACCTAGGGAAACCTACCAAACCTGTGCATTTCTGAAAACTAGAGACCTAGGGGAAATCCAAGATGGGGTGACTGGTTTGGCTCGGACCAGGTTCTGTTACCCAGAATCCATTGCAAACCTCAAAATATGGTTAAAAAAAACATGTTCCTCACATTTCTGTGGCAGAAAGTTCTGGAATCTGAGAGGAACCACAAATTTCCTTCCACCCAGCGTTCCCCCACGTCTCCCGATAAAAATGATACCTCACTTGTGTGGGTAGGCCTAGTGCCCGCGACAGGAAATGCCCCAAAGCGCAACGTGGACACAGCCAAATTTTTGAAGGAAAACAGAGGTGTTTTTTGCAAAGTGCCTACCTGTAGATCTTGGCCTGTAGCTCAGCCGCCACCTAGGGAAACCTACCAAACCTGTGCATTTCTGAAAACTAGAGACCTAGGGGAATCCAAGATGGGGTGACTTGTGTGGCTGGGACCAGGTTCTGTTCCCTAGAATCCTTTGCAAACTCCAAAATTTGGCTAAAAAAACACATGTTCCTCACATTTCTGTGGCAGAAAGTTCTGGAATCTGAGAGGAGCCACAAATTTCCTTCCACCCAGCGTTCCCCCACGTCTCCCGATAAAAATGATACCTCACTTGTGTGGGTAGGCCTAGCTCCCGCGACAGGAAATGCCCCAAAGCGCAACGTGGACACATCCAAATTTTTGAAGGAAAACAGAGGTGTTTTTTGCAAAGTGCCTACCTGTAGATTTTGGCCTGTAGCTCAGCTCAGCCGCCACCTAGGGAAACCTACCAAACCTGTGCATTTCTGAAAACTAGAGACCTAGGGGAATCCAAGATGGGGTGACTTGTGTGGCTCGGACCAGGTTCTGTTACCCAGAATCCTTTGCAAACCTCAAAATTTGGCTAATAAAACACATGTTCCTCACATTTCTGTGGCAGAAAGTTCTGGAATCTGAGAGGAACCACAAATTTCCTTCCACCCAGCGTTCCCCCACGTCTCCCGATAAAAATGATACCTCACTTGTGTGGGTAGGCCTAGTGCCCGTGACAGGAAATGCCCCAAAGCGCAACGTGGACACAGCCAAATTTTTGAAGGAAAACAGAGGTGTTTTTTGCAAAGTGCCTACCTGTAGATCTTGGCCTGTAGCTCAGCCGCCACCTAGGGAAACCTACCAAACCTGTGCATTTCTGAAAACTAGAGACCTAGGGGAATCCAAGATGGGGTGACTTGTGTGGCTGGGACCAGGTTCTGTTACCCAGAATCCTTTGCAAACCTAAAAATTTGGCTAAAAAAACACATGTTCCTCACATTTCTGTGGCAGAAAGTTCTGGAATCTGAGAGGAACCACAAATTTCCTTCCACGCAGCGTTCCCCCACGTCTCCCGATAAAAATGATACCTCACTTGTGTGGGTAGGCCTAGCGCCCGCAACAGGAAACGCCCCAAAGCGCAACGTGGACACATCCAAATTTTTGAAGGAAAACAGAGGTGTTTTTTGCAAAGTGCCTACCTGTAGATTTTGGCCTGTAGCTCAGCTCAGCCGCTACCTAGGGAAACCTACCAAACCTGTGCATTTCTGAAAACTAGAGACATAGGGGAATCCAAGATGGGGTGACTTGTGTGGCTGGGACCAGGTTCTGTTACCCAGAATCCTTTGCAAACCTCAAAATTTGGCTAATAAAACACATGTTCCTCACATTTCTGTGGCAGAAAGTTCTGGAATCTGAGAGGAACCACAAATTTCCTTCCACCCAGCGTTCCCCCACGTCTCCCGATAAAAATGATACCTCACTTGTGTGGGTAGGCCTAGTGCCCGCGACAGGAAATGCCCCAAAGCGCAACGTGGACACAGCCAAATTTTTGAAGGAAAACAGAGGTGTTTTTTGCAAAGTGCCTACCTGTAGATCTTGGCCTGTAGCTCAGCCGCCACCTAGGGAAACCTACCAAACCTGTGCATTTCTGAAAACTAGAGACCTAGGGGAATCCAAGATGGGGTGACTTGTGTGGCTGGGACCAGGTTCTGTTACCCAGAATCCTTTGCAAACCTAAAAATTTGGCTAAAAAAACACATGTTCCTCACATTTCTGTGGCAGAAAGTTCTGGAATCTGAGAGGAACCACAAATTTCCTTCCACCCAGCGTTCCCCCACGTCTCCCGATAAAAATGATACCTCACTTGTGTGGGTAGGCCTAGCGCCCGCAACAGGAAACGCCCCAAAGTGCAACGTGGACACAGCCAAATTTTTGAAGGAAAACAGAGGTGTTTTTTGCAAAGTGCCTACCTGTAGATTTTGGCCTGTAGCTCAGCCGCCACCTAGGAAAACCTACCAAACCTGTGCATTTCTGAAAACTAGAGACCTAGGGGAATCCAAGATGGCGTGACTTGAGTGGCTCGGACCAGGTACTGTTACCCAGAATCCTTTGCAAACCTCAAAATTTGGCTAAAAAAACAAATGTTCCTCACATTTCTGTGGCAGAAAGTTCTGGAATCTGAGAGGAGCCACAAATTTCCTTCCACCCAGCGTTCCCCCACGTCTCCCGATAAAAATTATACCTCACTTGTGTGGGTAGGCCTAGCGCCCGCGACAGGAAACGCCCCAAAGCGCAACGTGGATACAGCCAAATTTTTGAAGGAAAGCAGAGGTGTTTTTTCCAAAGTGCCTACCTGTAGATTTTTGCCTGTAGCTCAGCCGCCACCTAGGGAAACCTACCAAGCCTGTGCATTTCTGAAAACTAGAGACCTAGGGGAATCCAAGATGGGGTGACTTGTGTGGCTGGGACCAGGTTCTGTTCCCTAGAATCCTTTGCAAACCCCAAAATTTGGCTAAAAAAACACATGTTCCTCACATTTCTGTGGCAGAATGTTCTGGAATCTGAGAGGAGCCACAAATTTCCTTCCACCCAGCGTTCCCCCACGTCTCCCGATAAAAATGATTCCTCACTTGTGTGGGTAGGCCTAGCGCCCGCGACAGGAAATGCCCCAAAGCGCAACGTGGACACATCCAAATTTTTGAAGGAAAACAGAGGTGTTTTTTGCAAAGTGCCTACCTGTAGATTTTGGCCTGTAGCTCAGCTCAGCCGCTACCTAGGGAAACCTACCAAACCTGTGCATTTCTGAAAACTAGAGACCTAGGGGAATCCAAGATGGGGTGACTTGTGTGGCTGGGACCAGGTTCTGTTACCCAGAATCCTTTGCAAACCTAAAAATTTGGCTAAAAAAACACATGTTCCTCACATTTCTGTGGCAGAAAGTTCTGGAATCTGAGAGGAACCACAAATTTCCTTCCACCCAGCGTTCCCCCACGTCTCCCGATAAAAATGATACCTCACTTGTGTGGGTAGGCCTAGCGCCCGCAACAGGAAACGCCCCAAAGTGCAACGTGGACACAGCCAAATTTTTGAAGGAAAACAGAGGTGTTTTTTGCAAAGTGCCTACCTGTAGATTTTGGCCTGTAGCTCAGCCGCCACCTAGGAAAACCTACCAAACCTGTGCATTTCTGAAAACTAGAGACCTAGGGGAATCCAAGATGGCGTGACTTGAGTGGCTCGGACCAGGTACTGTTACCCAGAATCCTTTGCAAACCTCAAAATTTGGCTAAAAAAACAAATGTTCCTCACATTTCTGTGGCAGAAAGTTCTGGAATCTGAGAGGAGCCACAAATTTCCTTCCACCCAGCGTTCCCCCACGTCTCCCGATAAAAATTATACCTCACTTGTGTGGGTAGGCCTAGCGCCCGCGACAGGAAACGCCCCAAAGCGCAACGTGGATACAGCCAAATTTTTGAAGGAAAACAGAGGTGTTTTTTCCAAAGTGCCTACCTGTAGATTTTTGCCTGTAGCTCAGCCGCCACCTAGGGAAACCTACCAAGCCTGTGCATTTCTGAAAACTAGAGACCTAGGGGAATCCAAGATGGGGTGACTTGTGTGGCTGGGACCAGGTTCTGTTCCCTAGAATCCTTTGCAAACCCCAAAATTTGGCTAAAAAAACACATGTTCCTCACATTTCTGTGGCAGAATGTTCTGGAATCTGAGAGGAGCCACAAATTTCCTTCCACCCAGCGTTCCCCCACGTCTCCCGATAAAAATGATTCCTCACTTGTGTGGGTAGGCCTAGCGCCCGCGACAGGAAATGCCCCAAAGCGCAACGTGGACACATCCAAATTTTTGAAGGAAAACAGAGGTGTTTTTTGCAAAGTGCCTACCTGTAGATTTTGGCCTGTAGCTCAGCTCAGCCGCTACCTAGGGAAACCTACCAAACCTGTGCATTTCTGAAAACTAGAGACCTAGGGGAATCCAAGATGGGGTGACTTGTGTGGCTGGGACCAGGTTCTGTTACCCAGAATCATTTGCAAACCTCAAAATTTGGCTAATAAAACACATGTTCCTCACATTTCTGTGGCAGAAAGTTCTGGAATCTGAGAGGAACCACAAATTTCCTTCCACCCAGCGTTCCCCCACGTCTCCCGATAAAAATGATACCTCACTTGTGTGGGTAGGCCTAGTGCCCGCGACAGGAAATGCCCCAAAGCGCAACGTGGACACAGCCAAATTTTTGAAGGAAAACAGAGGTGTTTTTTGCAAAGTGCCTACCTGTAGATCTTGGCCTGTAGCTCAGCCGCCACCTAGGGAAACCTACCAAACCTGTGCATTTCTGAAAACTAGAGACCTAGGGGAATCCAAGATGGGGTGACTTGTGTGGCTGGGACCAGGTTCTGTTACCCAGAATCCTTTGCAAACCTCAACATTTGTCAAAAAACACATGTTCCTCACATTTCTGTGGCAGAAAGTTCTGGAATCTGAGAGGAGCCACAACTTTCCTTCCACCCAGCGTTCCCCCACGTCTCCTGATAAAAATGATACCTCACTTGTGTGGGTAGGCCTAGCGCCCGCAACTGGAAACGCCCCAAAGTGCAACGTGGACACAGCCAAATTTTTGAAGGAAAACAGAGGTGTTTTTTGCAAAGTGCCTACCTGTAGATTTTGGCCTGTAGCTCAGCCGCCACCTAGGAAAACCTACCAAACCTGTGCATTTCTGAAAACTAGAGACCTAGGGGAATCCAAGATGGCGTGACTTGTGTGGCTCGGACCAGGTACTGTTACCCAGAATCCTTTGCAAACCTCAAAATTTGGCTAAAAAAACAAATGTTCCTCACATTTCTGTGGCACAAAGTTCTGGAATCTGAGAGGAGCCACAAATTTCCTTCCACCCAGCGTTCCCCCACGTCTCCCGATAAAAATTATACCTCACTTGTGTGGGTAGGCCTAGCGCCCGCGACAGGAAACGCCCCAAAGCGCAACGTGGACACATCCAAATTTTTGAAGGAAAACAGAGGTGTTTTTTGCAAAGTGCCTACCTGTAGATTTTGGCCTGTAGCTCAGCTCAGCCGCTACCTAGGGAAACCTACCAAACCTGTGCATTTCTGAAAACTAGAGACCTAGGGGAATCCAAGATGGGGTGACTTGTGTGGCTGGGACCAGGTTCTGTTACCCAGAATCCTTTGCAAACCTCAAAATTTGGCTAATAAAACACATGTTCCTCACATTTCTGTGGCAGAAAGTTCTGGAATCTGAGAGGAACCACAAATTTCCTTCCACCCAGCGTTCCCCCACGTCTCCCGATAAAAATTATACCTCACTTGTGTGGGTAGGCCTAGCGCCCGCGACAGGAAACGCCCCAAAGCGCAACTTGGACACATCCAAATTTTTGAAGGAAAACAGAGGTGTTTTTTGCAAAGTGCCTACCTGTAGATTTTGGCCTGTAGCTCAGCTCAGCCGCTACCTAGGGAAACCTACCAAACCTGTGCATTTCTGAAAACTAGAGACCTAGGGGAATCCAAGATGGGGTGACTTGTGTGGCTGGGACCAGGTTCTGTTACCCAGAATCCTTTGCAAACCTCAAAATTTGGCTAATAAAACACATGTTCCTCACATTTCTGTGGCAGAAAGTTCTGGAATCTGAGAGGAACCACAAATTTCCTTCCACCCAGTGTTCCCCCACGTCTCCCGATAAAAATGATACCTCACTTGTGTGGGTAGGCCTAGTGCCCGCGACAGGAAATGCCCCAAAGCGCAACGTGGACACAGCCAAATTTTTGAAAGAAAACAGAGGTGTTTTTTGCAAAGTGCCTACCTGTAGATCTTGGCCTGTAGCTCAGCCGCCACCTAGGGAAACCTACCAAACCTGTGCATTTCTGAAAACTAGAGACCTAGGGGAATCCAAGATGGGGTGACTTGTGTGGCTGGGACCAGGTTCTGTTACCCAGAATCCTTTGCAAACCTCAAACTTTGGCTAAAAAAACACATGTTCCTCACATTTCTGTGGCAGAAAGTTCTGGAATCTGAGAGGAACCACAAATTTCCTTCCACCCAGCGTTCCCCCACGTCTCCCGATAAAAATGATACCTCACTTGTGTGGGTAGGCATAGCGCCCGCAAGAGGAAACGCCCCAAAGTGCAACGTGGACACAGCCAAATTTTTGAAGGAAAACAGAGGTGTTTTTTGCAAAGTGCCTACCTGTAGATTTTGGCCTGTAGCTCAGCCGCCACCTAGGAAAACCTACCAAACCTGTGCATTTCTGAAAACTAGAGACCTAGGGGAATCCAAGATGGGGTGACTTGTGTGGCTGGGACCAGGTTCTGTTACCCAGAATCCTTTGCAAACCTCAACATTTGTCAAAAAACACATGTTCCTCACATTTCTGTGGCAGAAAGTTCTGGAATCTGAGAGGAGCCACAAATTTCCTTCCACCCAGCGTTTCCCCACGTCTCCCGATAAAAATGATACCTCACTTGTGTGGGTAGGCCTAGCGCCCGCGACAGGAAATGCCCCAAAACGCAACGTGGACACATCCAAATTTTTGAAGGAAAACAGAGGTGTTTTTTGCAAAGTGCCTACCTGTAGATTTTGGCCTGTAGCTCAGCCGCCACCTAGGGAAACCTACCAAACCTGTGCATTTCTGAAAACTAGAGACCTAGGGGAATCCAAGATGGGGTGACTTGTGTGGCTGGGACCAGGTTCTGTTACCCAGAATCCTTTGCAAACCTCAAAATTTGTCAAAAAACACATGTTCCTCACATTTCTGTGGCAGAAAGTTCTGGAATCTGAGAGGAGCCACAACTTTCCTTCCACCCAGCGTTCCCCCACGTCTCCCGATAAAAATAATACCTTACTTGTGTGGGTAGGCCTAGCGCCCACGACAGGAAACGTCCCAAAGCGCAACGTGGACACAGCCAAATTTTTGAAGGAAAACAGAGGTGTTTTTTCCAAAGTGCCTACCTGTAGATTTTGGCCTGTAGCTCAGCCGCCACCTAGGGAAACCTACCAAACCTGTGCATTTCTGAAAACTAGAGACCTAGGGGAATCCAAGATGGGGTGACTTGTGTGGCTGGGACCAGGTTCTGTTCCCTAGAATCCTTTGCAAACCGCAAAATTTGGCTAAAAAAACACATGTTCCTCACATTTCTGTGGCAGAAAGTTCTGGAATCTGAGAGGAGCCACAAATTTCCTTCCACCCAGCGTTCCCCCACGTCTCCCGATAAAAATGATACCTCACTTGTGTGGGTAGGCCTAGCGCCCGCGACAGGAAATGCCCCAAAGCGCAACGTGGACACATCCAAATTTTTGAAGGAAAACGGAGGTGTTTTTTGCAAAGTGCATACCTGTAGATTTTGGCCTGTAGCTCAGCTCAGCCGCCACCTAGGGAAACCTACCAAACCTGTGCATTTCTGAAAACTAGAGACCTAGGGGAATCCAAGATGGGGTGACTTGTGTGGCTGGGACCAGGTTCTGTTACCCAGAATCCTTTGCAAACCTCAAAATTTGGCTAAAAAAACACATGTTCCTCACATTTCTGTGGCAGAAAGTTCTGGAATCTGAGAGGAGCCACAACTTTCCTTCCACCCAGCGTTCCCCACGTCTCCCGATAAAAATGATACCTTACTTGTGTGGGTAGGCCTAGCGCCCGCGACAGGAAACGCCCCAAAGCGCAACGTGGACACAGACTAATTTTTGAAGGAAAACAGAGGTGTTTTTTCCAAAGTGCCTACCTGTAGATTTTGGCCTGTAGCTCAGCCGCCACCTAGGGAAACCTACCAAACCTGTGCATTCCTGAAAACTAGAGACCTAGGGGAATCCAAGATGGGGTGACTTGTGTGGCTCGGACCAGGTTCTGTTACCCAGAATCCTTTGCAAACCTCAAAGTTTGGCTAAAAAAACACATGTTCCTCACATTTCTGTGGCAGAAAGTTCTGGAATCTGAGAGGAACCACAAATTTTCTTCCACCCAGCGTTCCCCCACGTCTCCCGATAAAAATTATACCTCACTTGTGTGGGTAGGCCTAGCGCCCGCGACAGTAAATGCCCCAAAGCGCAACGTGCACACATCCAAATTTTTGAAGGAAAACAGAGGTGTTTTTTGCAAAGTGCCTACCTGTAGATCTTGGCCTGTAGCTCAGCCGCCACCTAGGGAAACCTACCAAACCTGTGCATTTCTGAAAACTAGAGACCTAGGGGAATCCAAGATGGGGTGACTTGTGTGGCTGGGACCAGGTTCTGTTACCCAGAATCCTTTGCAAACCTCAAAATTTGGCTAAAAAAACACATGTTCCTCACATTTCTGTGGCAGAAAGTTCTGGAATCTGAGAGGAACCACAAATTTCCTTCCACCCAGCGTTCCCCCACGTCTCCCGTTAAAAATGATACCTCACTTGTGTGGGTAGGCCTAGCGCCCGCAACAGGAAACGCCCCAAAGTGCAACGTGGACACAGCCAAATTTTTGAAGGAAAACAGAGGTGTTTTTTGCAAAGTGCCTACCTGTAGATTTTGGCCTGTAGCTCAGCCGCCACCTAGGGAAACCTACCAAACCTGTGCATTTCTGACAACTAGAGACATAGGGGAATCCAAGATGGCGTGACTTGTGTGGCTCGGACCAGGTACTGTTACCCAGAATCCTTTGCAAACCTCAAAATTTGGCTAAAAAAACAAATGTTCCTCACATTTCTGTGGCAGAAAGTTCTGGAATCTGAGAGGAGCCACAAATTTCCTTCCACCCAGCGTTCCCCCACGTCTCCCGATAAAAATGATACCTCACTTGTGTGGGTAGGCCTAGCGCCCGCGACAGGAAACGCCCCAAAGCGCAACGTGGATACAGCCAAATTTTTGAAGGAAAACAGAGGTGTTTTTTGCAAAGTGCCTACCTGTAGAGTTTGGCCTGTAGCTCAGCCGCCACCTAGGGAAACCTACCAAACCTGTGCATTTCTGAAAACTAGAGACCTAGGGGAAATCCAAGATGGGGTGACTGGTTTGGCTCGGACCAGGTTCTGTTACCCAGAATCCATTGCAAACCTCAAAATATGGTTAAAAAAAACATGTTCCTCACATTTCTGTGGCAGAAAGTTCTGGAATCTGAGAGGAACCACAAATTTCCTTCCACCCAGCGTTCCCCCACGTCTCCCGATAAAAATGATACCTCACTTGTGTGGGTAGGCCTAGTGCCCGCGACAGGAAATGCCCCAAAGCGCAACGTGGACACAGCCAAATTTTTGAAGGAAAACAGAGGTGTTTTTTGCAAAGTGCCTACCTGTAGATCTTGGCCTGTAGCTCAGCCGCCACCTAGGGAAACCTACCAAACCTGTGCATTTCTGAAAACTAGAGACCTAGGGGAATCCAAGATGGGGTGACTTGTGTGGCTGGGACCAGGTTCTGTTACCCAGAATCCTTTGCAAACCTCAAAATTTGGCTAAAAAAACACATGTTCCTCACATTTCTGTGGCAGAAAGTTCTGGAATCTGAGAGGAACCACAAATTTCCTTCCACCCAGCGTTCCCCCACGTCTCCCGATAAAAATGATACCTCACTTGTGTGGGTAGGCCTAGTGCCCGCGACAGGAAACGCCCCAAAGCTCAACGTGGACACAGCCAAATTTTTGAAGGAAAACAGAGGTGTTTTTTGCAAAGTGCCTACCTGTAGATCTTGGCCTGTAGCTGAGCCGCCACCTAGGGAAACCTACCAAACCTGTGCATTTCTGAAAACTAGAGACCTAGGGGAATCCAAGATGGGGTGACTTGTGTGGCTGGGACCAGGTTCTGTTACCCAGAATCCTTTACAAACCTCAAAATTTGGCTAAAAAAACACATGTTCCTCACATTTCTGTGGCAGAAAGTTCTGGAATCTGAGAGGAACCACAAATGTCCTTCCACCCAGCGTTCCCCCACGTCTCCAGATAAAAATGATACCTCACTTGTGTGGGTAGGCCTAGCGCCCGCGACAGGAAACGCCCCAAAGCGCAACGTGGATACAGCCAAATTTTTGAAGGAAAACAGAGGTGTTTTTTCCAAAGTGCCTACCTGTAGATTTTTGCCTGTAGCTCAGCCGCCACCTAGGGAAACCTACCAAGCCTGTGCATTTCTGAAAACTAGAGACCTAGGGGAATCCAAGATGGGGTGACTTGTGTGGCTGGGACCAGGTTCTGTTCCCTAGAATCCTTTGCAAACTCCAAAATTTGGCTAAAAAAACACATGTTCCTCACATTTCTGTGGCAGAAAGTTCTGGAATCTGAGAGGAGCCACAAATTTCCTTCCACCCAGCGTTCCCCCACGTCTCCCGATAAAAATGATACCTCACTTGTGTGGGTAGGCCTAGCGCCCGCGACAGGAAATGCCCCAAAGCGCAACATGGACACATCCAAATTTTTGAAGGAAAACAGAGGTGTTTTTTGCAAAGTGCCTACCTGTAGATTTTGGCCTGTAGCTCAGCTCAGCCGCCACCTAGGGAAACCTACCAAACCTGTGCATTTCTGAAAACTAGAGACCTAGGGGAATCCAAGATGGGGTGACTTGTGTGGCTGGGACCAGGTTCTGTTACCCAGAATCCTTTGCAAACCTCAAAATTTGGCTAATAAAACACATGTTCCTCACATTTCTGTGGCAGAAAGTTCTGGAATCTGAGAGGAACCACAAATGTCCTTCCACCCAGCGTTCCCCCACGTCTCCCGATAAAAATGATACCTCACTTGTGTGGGTAGGCCTAGTGCCCGCGACAGGAAATGCCCCAAAGCGCAACGTGGACACAGCCAAATTTTTGAAGGAAAACAGAGGTGTTTTTTGCAAAGTGCCTACCTGTAGATCTTGGCCTGTAGCTCAGCCGCCACCTAGGGAAACCTACCAAACCTGTGCATTCCTGAAAACTAGAGACCTAGGGGAATCCAAGATGGGGTGACTTGTGTGGCTGGGACCAGGTTCTGTTACCCAGAATCCTTTGCAAACCTAAAAATTTGGCTAAAAAAACACATGTTCCTCACATTTCTGTGGCAGAAAGTTCTGGAATCTGAGAGGAACCACAAATTTCCTTCCACCCAGCGTTCCCCCACGTCTCCCGATAAAAATGATACCTCACTTGTGTGGGTAGGCCTAGCGCCCGCAACAGGAAACGCCCCAAAGTGCAACGTGGACACAGCCAAATTTTTGAAGGAAAACAGAGGTGTTTTTTGCAAAGTGCCTACCTGTAGATTTTGGCCTGTAGCTCAGCCGCCACCTAGGGAAACCTACCAAACCTGTGCATTTCTGAAAACTAGAGACCTAGGGGAATCCAAGATGGCGTGACTTGTGTGGCTCGGACCAGGTACTGTTACCCAGAATCCTTTGCAAACCTCAAAATTTGGCTAAAAAAACAAATGTTCCTCACATTTCTGTGGCAGAAAGTTCTGGAATCTGAGAGGAGCCACAAATTTCCTTCCACCCAGCGTTCCCCCACGTCTCCCGATAAAAATTATACCTCACTTGTGTGGGTAGGCCTAGCGCCCGCGACAGGAAACGCCCCAAAGCGCAACGTGGATACAGCCAAATTTTTGATGGAAAACAGAGGTGTTTTTTCCAAAGTGCCTACCTGTAGATTTTTACCTGTAGCTCAGCCGCCACCTAGGGAAACCTACCAAGCCTGTGCATTTCTGAAAACTAGAGACCTAGGGGAATCCAAGATGGGGTGACTTGTGTGGCTGGGACCAGGTTCTGTTCCCTAGAATCCTTTGCAAACCCCAAAATTTGGCTAAAAAAACACATGTTCCTCACATTTCTGTGGCAGAATGTTCTGGAATCTGAGAGGAGCCACAAATTTCCTTCCACCCAGCGTTCCCCCAAGTCTCCCGATAAAAATGATACCTCACTTGTGTGGGTAGGCCTAGCGTCCGCAACAGGAAATGCCCCAAAGCGCAACGTGGACACATCCAAATTTTTGAAGGAAAACAGAGGTGTTTTTTGCAAAGTGCCTACCTGTAGATTTTGGCCTGTAGCTCAGCTCAGCCGCTACCTAGGGAAACCTACCAAACCTGTGCATTTCTGAAAACTAGAGACCTAGGGGAATCCAAGATGGGGTGACTTGTGTGGCTGGGACCAGGTTCTGTTACCCAGAATCCTTTGCAAACCTCAAAATTTGGCTAATAAAACACATGTTCCTCACATTTCTGTGGCAGAAAGTTCTGGAATCTGAGAGGAACCACAAATTTCCTTCCACCCAGCGTTCCCCCACGTCTCCCGATAAAAATGATACCTCACTTGTGTGGGTAGGCCTAGTGCCCGCGACAGGAAATGCCCCAAAGCGCAACGTGGACACAGCCAAATTTTTGAAGGAAAACAGAGGTGTTTTTTGCAAAGTGCCTACCTGTAGATCTTGGCCTGTAGCTCAGCCGCCACCTAGGGAATCCTACCAAACCTGTGCATTTCTGAAAACTAGAGACCTAGGGGAATCCAAGATGGGGTGACTTGTGTGGCTGGGACCAGGTTCTGTTACCCAGAATCCTTTGCAAACCTAAAAATTTGGCTAAAAAAACACATGTTCCTCACATTTCTGTGGCAGAAAGTTCTGGAATCTGAGAGGAACCACAAATTTCCTTCCACCCAGCGTTCCCCCACGTCTCCCGATAAAAATGATACCTCACTTGTGTGGGTAGGCCTAGCGCCCGCAACAGGAAACGCCCCAAAGTGCAACGTGGACACAGCCAAATTTTTGAAGGAAAACAGAGGTGTTTTTTGCAAAGTGCCTACCTGTAGATTTTGGCCTGTAGCTCAGCCGCCACCTAGGAAAACCTACCAAACCTGTGCATTTCTGAAAACTAGAGACCTAGGGGAATCCAAGATGGCGTGACTTGTGTGGCTCGGACCAGGTACTGTTACCCAGAATCCTTTGCAAACCTCAAAATTTGGCTAAAAAAACAAATGTTCCTCACATTTCTGTGGCAGAAAGTTCTGGAATCTGAGAGGAGCCACAAATTTCCTTCCACCCAGCGTTCCCCCACGTCTCCCGATAAAAATGATACCTCACTTGTGTGGGTAGGCCTAGCGCCCGCGACAGGAAACGCCCCAAAGCGCAACGTGGATACAGCCAAATTTTTGAAGGAAAACAGAGGTGTTTTTTGCAAAGTGCCTACCTGTAGAGTTTGGCCTGTAGCTCAGCCGCCACCTAGGGAAACCTACCAAACCTGTGCATTTCTGAAAACTAGAGACCTAGGGGAAATCCAAGATGGGGTGACTGGTTTGGCTCGGACCAGGTTCTGTTACCCAGAATCCATTGCAAACCTCAAAATATGGTTAAAAAAAACATGTTCCTCACATTTCTGTGGCAGAAAGTTCTGGAATCTGAGAGGAACCACAAATTTCCTTCCACCCAGCGTTCCCCCACGTCTCCCGATAAAAATGATACCTCACTTGTGTGGGTAGGCCTAGTGCCCGCGACAGGAAATGCCCCAAAGCGCAACGTGGACACAGACAAATTTTTGAAGGAAAACAGAGGTGTTTTTTGCAAAGTGCCTACCTGTAGATCTTGGCCTGTAGCTCAGCCGCCACCTAGGGAAACCTACCAAACCTGTGCATTTCTGAAAACTAGAGACCTAGGGGAATCCAAGATGGGGTGACTTGTGTGGCTGGGACCAGGTTCTGTTACCCAGAATCCTTTGCAAACCTCAAAATTTGGCTAAAAAAACACATGTTCCTCACATTTCTGTGGCAGAAAGTTCTGGAATCTGAGAGGAACCACAAATTTCCTTCCACCCAGCGTTCCCCCACGTCTCCCGATAAAAATGATACCTCACTTGTGTGGGTAGGCCTAGTGCCCGCGACAGGAAACGCCCCAAAGCTCAACGTGGACACAGCCAAATTTTTGAAGGAAAACAGAGGTGTTTTTTGCAAAGTGCCTACCTGTAGATCTTGGCCTGTAGCTGAGCCGCCACCTAGGGAAACCTACCAAACCTGTGCATTTCTGAAAACTAGAGACCTAGGGGAATCCAAGATGGGGTGACTTGTGTGGCTGGGACCAGGTTCTGTTACCCAGAATCCTTTGCAAACCTCAAAATTTGGCTAAAAAAACACATGTTCCTCTCATTTCTGTGGCAGAAAGTTCTGGAATCTGAGAGGAACCACAAATTTCCTTCCACCCAGCGTTCCCCCATGTCTCCAGATAAAAATGATACCTCACTTGTGTGGGTAGGCCTAGCGCCCGCGACAGGAAACGCCCCAAAGCGCAACGTGGATACAGCCAAATTTTTGAAGGAAAACAGAGGTGTTTTTTCCAAAGTGCCTACCTGTAGATTTTTGCCTGTAGCTCAGCCGCCACCTAGGGAAACCTACCAAGCCTGTGCATTTCTGAAAACTAGAGACCTAGGGGAATCCAAGATGGGGTGACTTGTGTGGCTGGGACCAGGTTCTGTTCCCTAGAATCCTTTGCAAACTCCAAAATTTGGCTAAAAAAACACATGTTCCTCACATTTCTGTGGCAGAAAGTTCTGGAATCTGAGAGGAGCCACAAATTTCCTTCCACCCAGCGTTCCCCCACGTCTCCCGATAAAAATGATACCTCACTTGTGTGGGTAGGCCTAGCGCCCGCGACAGGAAATGCCCCAAAGCGCAACATGGACACATCCAAATTTTTGAAGGAAAACAGAGGTGTTTTTTGCAAAGTGCCTACCTGTAGATTTTGGCCTGTAGCTCAGCTCAGCCGCCACCTAGGGAAACCTACCAAACCTGTGCATTTCTGAAAACTAGAGACCTAGGGGAATCCAAGATGGGGTGACTTGTGTGGCTGGGACCAGGTTCTGTTACCCAGAATCCTTTGCAAACCTCAAAATTTGGCTAATAAAACACATGTTCCTCACATTTCTGTGGCAGAAAGTTCTGGAATCTGAGAGGAACCACAAATTTCCTTCCACCCAGCGTTCCCCCACGTCTCCCGATAAAAATGATACCTCACTTGTGTGGGTAGGCCTAGTGCCCGCGACAGGAAATGCCCCAAAGCGCAACGTGGACACAGCCAAATTTTTGAAGGAAAACAGAGGTGTTTTTTGCAAAGTGCCTACCTGTAGATCTTGGCCTGTAGCTCAGCCGCCACCTAGGGAAACCTACCAAACCTGTGCATTCCTGAAAACTAGAGACCTAGGGGAATCCAAGATGGGGTGACTTGTGTGGCTGGGACCAGGTTCTGTTACCCAGAATCCTTTGCAAACCTAAAAATTTGGCTAAAAAAACACATGTTCCTCACATTTCTGTGGCAGAAAGTTCTGGAATCTGAGAGGAACCACAAATTTCCTTCCACCCAGCGTTCCCCCACGTCTCCCGATAAAAATGATACCTCACTTGTGTGGGTAGGCCTAGCGCCCGCAACAGGAAACGCCCCAAAGTGCAACGTGGACACAGCCAAATTTTTGAAGGAAAACAGAGGTGTTTTTTGCAAAGTGCCTACCTGTAGATTTTGGCCTGTAGCTCAGCCGCCACCTAGGGAAACCTACCAAACCTGTGCATTTCTGAAAACTAGAGACCTAGGGGAATCCAAGATGGCGTGACTTGTGTGGCTCGGACCAGGTACTGTTACCCAGAATCCTTTGCAAACCTCAAAATTTGGCTAAAAAAACAAATGTTCCTCACATTTCTGTGGCAGAAAGTTCTGGAATCTGAGAGGAGCCACAAATTTCCTTCCACCCAGCGTTCCCCCACGTCTCCCGATAAAAATTATACCTCACTTGTGTGGGTAGGCCTAGCGTCCGCGACAGGAAACGCCCCAAAGCGCAACGTGGATACAGCCAAATTTTTGATGGAAAACAGAGGTGTTTTTTCCAAAGTGCCTACCTGTAGATTTTTACCTGTAGCTCAGCCGCCACCTAGGGAAACCTACCAAGCCTGTGCATTTCTGAAAACTAGAGACCTAGGGGAATCCAAGATGGGGTGACTTGTGTGGCTGGGACCAGGTTCTGTTCCCTAGAATCCTTTGCAAACCCCAAAATTTGGCTAAAAAAACACATGTTCCTCACATTTCTGAGCAGAATGTTCTGGAATCTGAGAGGAGCCACAAATATCCTTCCACCCAGCGTTCCCCCACGTCTCACGATAAAAATGATACCTCACTTGTGTGGGTAGGCCTAGCGTCCGCAACAGGAAATGCCCCAAAGCGCAACGTGGACACATCCAAATTTTTGAAGGAAAACAGAGGTGTTTTTTGCAAAGTGCCTACCTGTAGATTTTGGCCTGTAGCTCAGCTCAGCCGCTACCTAGGGAAACCTACCAAACCTGTGCATTTCTGAAAACTAGAGACCTAGGGGAATCCAAGATGGGGTGACTTGTGTGGCTGGGACCAGGTTCTGTTACCCAGAATCCTTTGCAAACCTCAAAATTTGGCTAATAAAACACATGTTCCTCACATTTCTGTGGCAGAAAGTTCTGGAATCTGAGAGGAACCACAAATTTCCTTCCACCCAGCGTTCCCCCTCGTCTCCCGATAAAAATGATACCTCACTTGTGTGGGTAGGCCTAGTGCCCGCGACAGGAAATGCCCCAAAGCGCAACGTGGACACAGCCAAATTTTTGAAGGAAAACAGAGGTGTTTTTTGCAAAGTGCCTACCTGTAGATCTTGGCCTGTAGCTCAGCCGCCACCTAGGGAATCCTTCCAAACCTGTGCATTTCTGAAAACTAGAGACCTAGGGGAATCCAAGATGGGGTGACTTGTGTGGCTGGGACCAGGTTCTGTTACCCAGAATCCTTTGCAAACCTAAAAATTTGGCTAAAAAAACACATGTTCCTCACATTTCTGTGGCAGAAAGTTCTGGAATCTGAGAGGAACCACAAATTTCCTTCCACCCAGCGTTCCCCCACGTCTCCCGATAAAAATGATACCTCACTTGTGTGGGTAGGCCTAGCGCCCGCAACAGGAAACGCCCCAAAGTGCAACGTGGACACAGCCAAATTTTTGAAGGAAAACAGAGGTGTTTTTTGCAAAGTGCCTACCTGTAGATTTTGGCCTGTAGCTCAGCCGCCACCTAGGAAAACCTACCAAACCTGTGCATTTCTGAAAACTAGAGACCTAGGGGAATCCAAGATGGCGTGACTTGTGTGGCTCGGACCAGGTACTGTTACCCAGAATCCTTTGCAAACCTCAAAATTTGGCTAAAAAAACAAATGTTCCTCACATTTCTGTGGCAGAAAGTTCTGGAATCTGAGAGGAGCCACAAATTTCCTTCCACCCAGCGTTCCCCCACGTCTCCCGATAAAAATTATACCTCACTTGTGTGGGTAGGCCTAGCGCCCGCGACAGGAAACGCCCCAAAGCGCAACGTGGATACAGCCAAATTTTTGAAGGAAAACAGAGGTGTTTTTTCCAAAGTGCCTACCTGTAGATTTTTGCCTGTAGCTCAGCCGCCACCTAGGGAAACCTACCAAGCCTGTGCATTTCTGAAAACTAGAGACCTAGGGGAATCCAAGATGGGGTGACTTGTGTGGCTGGGACCAGGTTCTGTTCCCTAGAATCCTTTGCAAACCCCAAAATTTGGCTAAAAAAACACATGTTCCTCACATTTCTGTGGCAGAATGTTCTGGAATCTGAGAGGAGCCACAAATTTCCTTCCACCCAGCGTTCCCCCACGTCTCCGAATAAAAATGATACCTCACTTGTGTGGGTAGGCCTAGCGCCCGCGACAGGAAATGCCCCAAAGCTCAACGTGGACACATCCAAATTTTTGAAGGAAAACAGAGGTGTTTTTTGCAAAGTGCCTACCTGTAGATTTTGGCCTGTAGCTCAGCCGCCACCTAGGGAAACCTACCAAACCTGTGCATTTCTGAAAACTAGAGACCTAGGGGAATCCAAGATAGGGTGACTTGTGTGGCTGGGACCAGGTTCTGTTACCCAGAATCCTTTGCAAACCTCAAAATTTGGCTAAAAAAACAACTGTTCCTCACATTTCTGTGGCAGAAAGTTCTGGAATCTGAGAGGAGCCACAAATTTCCTTCCACCCAGCGTTCCCCCACGTCTCCCGATAAAAATGATACCTCACTTGTGTGGGTAGGCCTAGCGCCCGCGACAGGAAACGCCCCAAAGCGCAACGTGGATACAGCCAAATTTTTGAAGGAAAACAGAGGTGTTTTTTGCAAAGTGCCTACCTGTAGAGTTTGGCCTGTAGCTCAGCCGCCACCTAGGGAAACCTACCAAACCTGTGCATTTCTGAAAACTAGAGACCTAGGGGAAATCCAAGATGGGGTGACTGGTTTGGCTCGGACCAGGTTCTGTTACCCAGAATCCATTGCAAACCTCAAAATATGGTTAAAAAAAACATGTTCCTCACATTTCTGTGGCAGAAAGTTCTGGAATCTGAGAGGAACCACAAATTTCCTTCCACCCAGCGTTCCCCCACGTCTCCCGATAAAAATGATACCTCACTTGTGTGGGTAGGCCTAGTGCCCGCGACAGGAAATGCCCCAAAGCGCAACATGGACACAGCCAAATTTTTGAAGGAAAACAGAGGTGTTTTTTGCAAAGTGCCTACCTGTAGATCTTGGCCTGTAGCTCAGCCGCCACCTAGGGAAACCTACCAAACCTGTGCATTTCTGAAAACTAGAGACCTAGGGGAATCCAAGATGGGGTGACTTGTGTGGCTGGGACCAGGTTCTGTTACCCAGAATCCTTTGCAAACCTCAAAATTTGGCTAAAAAAACACATGTTCCTCACATTTCTGTGGCAGAAAGTTCTGGAATCTGAGAGGAACCACAAATTTCCTTCCACCCAGCGTTCCCCCACGTCTCCCGATAAAAATGATACCTCACTTGTGTGGGTAGGCCTAGTGCCGCGACAGGAAACGCCCCAAAGCGCAACGTGGACACAGCCAAATTTTTGAAGGAAAACAGAGGTGTTTTTTGCAAAGTGCCTACCTGTAGATCTTGGCCTGTAGCTCAGCCGCCACCTAGGGAAACCTACCAAACCTGTGCATTTCTGAAAACTAGAGACCTAGGGGAATCCAAGATGGGGTGACTTGTGTGGCTGGGACCAGGTTCTGTTACCCAGAATCCTTTGCAAACCTCAAAATTTGGCTAAAAAAACACATGTTCCTCACATTTCTGTGGCAGAAAGTTCTGGAATCTGAGAGGAACCACAAATTTCCTTCCACCCAGCGTTCCCCCACGTCTCCAGATAAAAATGATACCTCACTTGTGTGGGTAGGCCTAGCGCCCGCGACAGGAAACGCCCCAAAGCGCAACGTGGATACAGCCAAATTTTTGAAGGAAAACAGAGGTGTTTTTTCCAAAGTGCCTACCTGTAGATTTTTGCCTGTAGCTCAGCCGCCACCTAGGGAAACCTACCAAGCCTGAGCATTTCTGAAAACTAGAGACCTAGGGGAATCCAAGATGGGGTGACTTGTGTGGCTGGGACCAGGTTCTGTTCCCTAGAATCCTTTGCAAACTCCAAAATTTGGCTAAAAAAACACATGTTCCTCACATTTCTGTGGCAGAAAGTTCTGGAATCTGAGAGGAGCCACAAATTTCCTTCCACCCAGCGTTCCCCCACGTCTCCCGATAAAAATGATACCTCACTTGTGTGGGTAGGCCTAGCGCCCGCGACAGGAAATGCCCCAAAGCGCAACGTGGACACATCCAAATTTTTGAAGGAAAACAGAGGTGTTTTTTGCAAAGTGCCTACCTGTAGATTTTGGCCTGTAGCTCAGCTCAGCCGCCACCTAGGGAAACCTACCAAACCTGTGCATTTCTGAAAACTAGAGACCTAGGGGAATCCAAGATGGGGTGACTTGTGTGGCTGGGACCAGGTTCTGTTACCCAGAATCCTTTGCAAACCTCAAAATTTGGCTAATAAAACACATGTTCCTCACATTTCTGTGGCAGAAAGTTCTGGAATCTGAGAGGAACCACAAATTTCCTTCCACCCAGCGTTCCCCCACGTCTCCCGATAAAAATGATACCTCACTTGTGTGGGTAGGCCTAGTGCCCGCGACAGGAAATGCCCCAAAGCGCAACGTGGACACAGCCAAATTTTTGAAGGAAAACAGAGGTGTTTTTTGCAAAGTGCCTACCTGTAGATCTTGGCCTGTAGCTCAGCCGCCACCTAGGGAAACCTACCAAACCTGTGCATTTCTGAAAACTAGAGACCTAGGGGAATCCAAGATGGGGTGACTTGTGTGGCTGGGACCAGGTTCTGTTACCCAGAATCCTTTGCAAACCTAAAAATTTGGCTAAAAAAACACATGTTCCTCACATTTCTGTGGCAGAAAGTTCTGGAATCTGAGAGGAACCACAAATTTCCTTCCACCCAGCGTTCCCCCACGTCTCCCGATAAAAATGATACCTCACTTGTGTGGGTAGGCCTAGCGCCCGCAACAGGAAACGCCCCAAAGTGCAACGTGGACACAGCCAAATTTTTGAAGGAAAACAGAGGTGTTTTTTGCAAAGTGCCTACCTGTAGATTTTGGCCTGTAGCTCAGCCGCCACCTAGGGAAACCTACCAAACCTGTGCATTTCTGAAAACTAGAGACCTAGGGGAATCCAAGATGGCGTGACTTGTGTGGCTCGGACCAGGTACTGTTACCCAGAATCCTTTGCAAACCTCAAAATTTGGCTAAAAAAACAAATGTTCCTCACATTTCTGTGGCAGAAAGTTCTGGAATCTGAGAGGAGCCACAAATTTCCTTCCACCCAGCGTTCCCCCACGTCTCCCGATAAAAATTATACCTCACTTGTGTGGGTAGGCCTAGCGCCCGCAACAGGAAACGCCCCAAAGCGCAACGTGGATACAGCCAAATTTTTGATGGAAAACAGAGGTGTTTTTTCCAAAGTGCCTACCTGTAGATTTTTGCCTGTAGCTCAGCCGCCACCTAGGGAAACCTACCAAGCCTGTGCATTTCTGAAAACTAGAGACCTAGGGGAATCCAAGATGGGGTGACTTGTGTGGCTGGGACCAGGTGCTGTTCCCTAGAATCCTTTGCAAACCCCAAAATTTGGCTAAAAAAACACATGTTCCTCACATTTCTGTGGCAGAATGTTCTGGAATCTGAGAGGAGCCACAAATTTCCTTCCACCCAGCGTTCCCCCACGTCTCCCGATAAAAATGATACCTCACTTGTGTGGGTAGGCCTAGCGCCCGCAACAGGAAATGCCCCAAAGAGCAACGTGGACACATCCAAATTTTTGAAGGAAAACAGAGGTGTTTTTTGCAAAGTGCCTACCTGTAGATTTTGGCCTGTAGCTCAGCTCAGCCGCTACCTAGGGAAACCTACCAAACCTGTGCATTTCTGAAAACTAGAGACCTAGGGGAATCCAAGATGTGGTGACTTGTGTGGCTGGGACCAGGTTCTGTTACCCAGAATCCTTTGCAAACCTCAAAATTTGGCTAATAAAACACATGTTCCTCACATTTCTGTGGCAGAAAGTTCTGGAATCTGAGAGGAACCACAAATTTCCTTCCACCCAGCGTTCCCCCACGTCTCCCGATAAAAATGATACCTCACTTGTGTGGGTAGGCCTAGTGCCCGCAACAGGAAATGCCCCAAAGCGCAACGTGGACACAGCCAAATTTTTGAAGGAAAACAGAGGTGTTTTTTGCAAAGTGCCTACCTGTAGATCTTGGCCTGTAGCTCAGCCGCCACCTAGGGAAACCTACCAAACCTGTGCATTTCTGAAAACTAGAGACCTAGGGGAATCCAAGATGGGGTGACTTGTGTGGCTGGGACCAGGTTCTGTTACCCAGAATCCTTTGCAAACCTAAAAATTTGGCTAAAAAACACATGTTCCTCACATTTCTGTGGCAGAAAGTTCTGGAATCTGAGAGGAACCACAAATTTCCTTCCACCCAGCGTTCCCCCACGTCTCCCGATAAAAATGATACCTCATTTGTGTGGGTAGGCCTAGCGCCCGCAACAGGAAACGCCCCAAAGTGCAACGTGGACACAGCCAAATTTTTGAAGGAAAACAGAGGTGTTTTTTGCAAAGTGCCTACCTGTAGATTTTGGCCTGTAGCTCAGCCGCCACCTAGGAAAACCTACCAAACCTGTGCATTTCTGAAAACTAGAGACCTAGGGGAATCCAAGATGGCGTGACTTGTGTGGCTCGGACCAGGTACTGTTACCCAGAATCCTTTGCAAACCTCAAAATTTGGCTAAAAAAACAAATGTTCCTCACATTTCTGTGGCAGAAAGTTCTGGAATCTGAGAGGAGCCACAAATTTCCTTCCACCCAGCGTTCCCCCACGTCTCCCAATAAAAATTATACCTCACTTGTGTGGGTAGGCCTAGCGCCCGCGACAGGAAACACCCCAAAGCGCAACGTGGATACAGCCAAATTTTTGAAGGAAAACAGAGGTGTTTTTTCCAAAGTGCCTACCTGTAGATTTTTGCCTGTAGCTCAGCCGCCACCTAGGGAAACCTACCAAGCCTGTGCATTTCTGAAAACTAGAGACCTAGGGGAATCCAAGATGGGGTGACTTGTGTGGCTGGGACCAGGTTCTGTTCCCTAGAATCCTTTGCAAACCCCAAAATTTGGCTAAAAAAACACATGTTCCTCACATTTCTGTGGCAGAATGTTCTGGAATCTGAGAGGAGCCACAAATTTCCTTCCACCCAGCGTTCCCCCACGTCTCCCGATAAAAATGATACCTCACTTGTGTGGGTAGGCCTAGCGCCCGCGACAGGAAATGCCCCAAAGCGCAACGTGGACACATCCAAATTTTTGAAGGAAAACAGAGGTGTTTTTTGCAAAGTGCCTACCTGTAGATTTTGGCCTGTAGCTCAGCTCAGCCGCTACCTAGGGAAACCTACCAAACCTGTGCATTTCTGAAAACTAGAGACCTAGGGGAATCCAAGATGGGGTGACTTGTGTGGCTGGGACCAGGTTCTGTTACCCAGAATCCTTTGCAAACCTAATAATTTGGCTAAAAAAACACATGTTCCTCACATTTCTGTGGCAGAAAGTTCTGGAATCTGAGAGGAACCACAAATTTCCTTCCACCCAGCGTTCCCCCACGTCTCCCGATAAAAATGATACCTCACTTGTGTGGGAAGGCCTAGCGCCCGCAACAGGAAACGCCCCAAAGTGCAACGTGGACACAGCCAAATTTTTGAAGGAAAACAGAGGTGTTTTTTGCAAAGTGCCTACCTGTAGATTTTGGCCTGTAGCTCAGCCGCTACCTAGGGAAACCTACCAAACCTGTGCATTTCTGAAAACTAGAGACCTAGGGGAATCCAAGATGGCGTGACTTGTGTGGCTCGGACCAGGTACTGTTACCCAGAATCCTTTGCAAACCTCAAAATTTGGCTAAAAAAACAAATGTTCCTCACATTTCTGTGGCAGAAAGTTCTGGAATCTGAGAGGAGCCACAAATTTCCTTCCACCCAGCGTTCCCCCACGTCTCCCGATAAAAATTATACCTCACTTGTGTGGGTAGGCCTAGCGCCCGCGACAGGAAACGCCCCAAAGCGCAACGTGGATACAGCCAAATTTTTGATGGAAAACAGAGGTGTTTTTTCCAAAGTGCTTACCTGTAGATTTTTGCCTGTAGCTCAGCCGCCACCTAGGGAAACCTACCAAGCCTGTGCATTTCTGAAAACTAGAGACCTAGGGGAATCCAAGATGGGGTGACTTGTGTGGCTGGGACCAGGTTCTGTTCCCTAGAATCCTTTGCAAACCCCAAAATTTGGCTAAAAAAACACATGTTCCTCACATTTCTGTGGCAGAATGTTCTGGAATCTGAGAGGAGCCACAAATTTCCTTCCACCCAGCGTTCCCCCACGTCTCCCGATAAAAATGATACCTCACTTGTGTGGGTAGGCCTAGCGCCCGCAACAGGAAATGCCCCAAAGCGCAACGTGGACACATCCAAATTTTTGAAGGAAAACAGAGGTGTTTTTTGCAAAGTGCCTACCTGTAGATTTTGGCCTGTAGCTCAGCTCAGCCGCTACCTAGGGAAACCTACCAAACCTGTGCATTTCTGAAAACTAGAGACCTAGGGGAATCCAAGATGGGGTGACTTGTGTGGCTGGGACCAGGTTCTGTTACCCAGAATCCTTTGCAAACCTCAAAATTTGGCTAATAAAACACATGTTCCTCATATTTCTGTGGCAGAAAGTTCTGGAATCTGAGAGGAACCACAAATTTCCTTCCACCCAGCGTTCCCCCACGTCTCCCGATAAAAATGATACCTCACTTGTGTGGGTAGGCCTAGTGCCCGCGACAGGAAATGCCCCAAAGCGCAACGTGGACACAGCCAAATTTTTAAAGGAAAACAGAGGTGTTTTTTGCAAAGTGCCTACCTGTAGATCTTGGCCTGTAGCTCAGCCGCCACCTAGGGAAACCTACCAAACCTGTGCATTTCTGAAAACTAGAGACCTAGGGGAATCCAAGATGGCGTGACTTGTGTGGCTGGGACCAGGTTCTGTTACCCAGAATCCTTTGCAAACCTAAAAATTTGGCTAAAAAAACACATGTTCCTCACATTTCTGTGGCAGAAAGTTCTGGAATCTGAGAGGAACCACAAATTTCCTTCCACCCAGCGTTCCCCCACGTCTCCCGATAAAAATGATACCTCACTTGTGTGGGTAGGCCTAGCGCCCGCAACAGGAAACGCCCCAAAGTGCAACGTGGACACAGCCAAATTTTTGAAGGAAAACAGAGGTGTTTTTTGCAAAGTGCCTACCTGTAGATTTTGCCCTGTAGCTCAGCCGCCACCTAGGAAAACCTACCAAACCTGTGCATTTCTGAAAACTAGAGACCTAGGGGAATCCAAGATGGCGTGACTTGTGTGGCTCGGACCAGGTACTGTTACCCAGAATCCTTTGCAAACCTCAAAATTTGGCTAAAAAAACAAATGTTCCTCACATTTCTGTGGCAGAAAGTTCTGGAATCTGAGAGGAGCCACAAATTTCCTTCCACCCAGCGTTCCCCCACGTCTCCCGATAAAAATTATACCTCACTTGTGTGGGTAGGCCTAGCGCCCGCGACAGGAAACGCCCCAAAGCGCAACGTGGATACAGCCAAATTTTTGAAGGAAAACAGAGGTGTTTTTTCCAAAGTGCCTACCTGTAGATTTTTGCCTGTAGCTCAGCCGCCACCTAGGGAAACCTACCAAGCCTGTGCATTTCTGAAAACTAGAGACCTAGGGGAATCCAAGATGGGGTGACTTGTGTGGCTGGGACCAGGTTCTGTTCCCTAGAATCCTTTGCAAACCCCAAAATTTGGCTAAAAAAACACATGTTCCTCACATTTCTGTGGCAGAAAGTTCTGGAATCTGAGAGGAGCCACAAATTTCCTTCCACCCAGCGTTCCCCCACGTCTCCCGATAAAAATGATACCTCACTTGTGTGGGTAGGCCTAGCGCCCGCGACAGGAAATGCCCCAAAGCGCAACGTGGACACATCCAAATTTTTGAAGGAAAACAGAGGTGTTTTTTGCAAAGTGCCTACCTGTAGATTTTGGCCTGTAGCTCAGCTCAGCCGCTACCTAGGGAAACCTACCAAACCTGTGCATTTCTGAAAACTAGAGACCTAGGGGAATCCAAGATGGGGTGACTTGTGTGGCTGGGACTAGGTTCTGTTACCCAGAATCCTTTGCAAACCTCAAAATTTGGCTAATAAAACACATGTTCCTCACATTTTTGTGGCAGAAAGTTCTGGAATCTGAGAGGAACCACAAATTTCCTTCCACCCAGCGTTCCCCCACGTCTCCCTATAAAAATGATACCTCACTTGTGTGGGTAGGCCTAGTGCCCGCGACAGGAAATGCCCCAAAGCGCAACGTGGACACAGCCAAATTTTTGAAGGAAAACAGAGGTGTTTTTTGCAAAGTGCCTACCTGTAGATCTTGGCCTGTAGCTCAGCCGCCACCTAGGGAAACCTACCAAACCTGTGCATTTCTGAAAACTAGAGACCTAGGGGAATCCAAGATGGGGTGACTTGTGTGGCTGGGACCAGGTTCTGTTACCCAGAATCCTTTGCAAACCTCAAACTTTGGCTAAAAAAACACATGTTCCTCACATTTCTGTGGCAGAAAGTTCTGGAATCTGAGAGGAACCACAAATTTCCTTCCACCCAGCGTTCCCCCACGTCTCCCGATAAAAATGATACCTCACTTGTGTGGGTAGGCCTAGCGCCCGCAACAGGAAACACCCCAAAGTGCAACGTGGACACAGCCAAATTTTTGAAGGAAAACAGAGGTGTTTTTTGCAAAGTGCCTACCTGTAGATTTTGGCCTGTAGCTCAGCCGCCACCTAGGAAAACCTACCAAACCTGTGCATTTCTGAAAACTAGAGACCTAGGGGAATCCAAGATGGGGTGACTTGTGTGGCTGGGACCAGGTTCTGTTACCCAGAATCCTTTGCAAACCTCAAAATTTGTCAAAAAACACATGTTCCTCACATTTCTGTGGCAGAAAGTTCTGGAATCTGAGAGGAGCCACAAATTTCCTTCCACCCAGCGTTTCCCCACGTCTCCCGATAAAAATGATACCTCACTTGTGTGGGTAGGCCTAGCGCCCGCGACAGGAAATGCCCCAAAACGCAACGTGGACACATCCAAATTTTTGAAGAAAAACAGAGGTGTTTTTTGCAAAGTGCCTACCTGTAGATTTTGGCCTGTAGCTCAGCCGCCACCTAGGGAAACCTACCAAACCTGTGCATTTCTGAAAACTAGAGACCTAGGGGAATCCAAGATGGGGTGACTTGTGTGGCTGGGACCAGGTTCTGTTACCCAGAATCCTTTGCAAACCTCAAAATTTGTCAAAAAACACATGTTCCTCACATTTCTGTGGCAGAAAGTTCTGGAATCTGAGAGGAGCCACAACTTTCCTTCCACCCAGCGTTCCCCCCACGTCTCCCGATAAAAATAATACCTTACTTGTGTGGGTAGGCCTAGCGCCCGCGACAGGAAACGCCCCAAAGCGCAACGTGGACACAGCCAAATTTTTGAAGGAAAACAGAGGTGTTTTTTCCAAAGTGCCTACCTGTAGATTTTGGCCTGTAGCTCAGCCGCCACCTAGGGAAACCTACCAAACCTGTGCATTTCTGAAAACTAGAGACCTAGGGGAATCCAAGATGGGGTGACTTGTGTGGCTGGGACCAGGTTCTGTTCCCTAGAATCCTTTGCAAACCGCAAAATTTGGCTAAAAAAACACATGTTCCTCACATTTCTGTGGCAGAAAGTTCTGGAATCTGAGAGGAGCCACAAATTTCCTTCCACCCAGCGTTCCCTTACGTCTCCCAATAAAAATGATACCTCACTTGTGTGGGTAGGCCTAGCGCCCGCGACAGGAAATGCCCCAAAGCGCAACGTGGACACATCCAAATTTTTGAAGGAAAACGGAGGTGTTTTTTGCAAAGTGCATACCTGTAGATTTTGGCCTGTAGCTCAGCTCAGCCGCCACCTAGGGAAACCTACCAAACCTGTGCATTTCTGAAAACTAGAGACCTAGGGGAATCCAAGATGGGGTGACTTGTGTGGCTGGGACCAGGTTCTGTTACCCAGAATCCTTTGCAAACCTCAAAATTTGGCTAAAAAAACACATGTTCCTCACATTTCTGTGGAAGAAAGTTCTGGAATCTGAGAGGAGCCACAACTTTCCTTCCACCCAGCGTTCCCCCACGTCTCCCGATAAAAATGATACCTTACTTGTGTGGGTAGGCCTAGCGCCCGCGACAGGAAACGCCCCAAAGCGCAACGTGGACACAGACTAATTTTTGAAGGAAAACAGAGGTGTTTTTTCCAAAGTGCCTACCTGTAGATTTTGGCCTGTAGCTCAGCCGCCACCTAGGGAAACCTACCAAACCTGTGCATTCCTGAAAACTAGAGACCTAGGGGAATCCAAGATGGGGTGACTTGTGTGGCTGGGACCAGGTTCTGTTACCCAGAATCCTTTGCAAACCTCAAAATTTGGCTAAAAAAACACATGTTCCTCACATTTCTGTGGCAGAAAGTTCTGGAATCTGAGAGGAACCACAAATTTCCTTCCACCCAGCGTTCCCCCACGTCTCCCGATAAAAATTATACCTCACTTGTGTGGGTAGGCCTAGCGCCCGCGACAGGAAACACCCCAAAGCGCAACGTGGATACAGCCAAATTTTTGAAGGAAAACAGAGGTGTTTTTTCCAAAGTGCCTACCTGTAGATTTTTGCCTGTAGCTCAGCCGCCACCTAGGGAAACCTACCAAACCTGTGCATTTCTGAAAACTAGAGACCTAGGGGAATCCAAGATGGGGTGACTTGTGTGGCTGGGACCAGGTTCTGTTACCCAGAATCCTTTGCAAACCTCAAAATTTGGCTAAAAAAACACATGTTCCT